>NC_143131.1:162358118-163087228 GCF_059928025.1 Delphinapterus leucas
GCAGAAATGTCTAATCAAGTCCTTTGCCCGTTTTTTAGCCAGGTTGTTTGCTTTGTGGTTGAGTTTTAGGAGTTCTCTGTACACTCTAGATATTAATCCCTTATCAGATATGTGATTTCCAAACATCTCCTCTCATTCTGCGATTGCCCTTTTCCTCTGTTGATAGGGTCTGGATGCACAGATTTTTTAAAATTTTCATGAAGTCCAATTTCTCTATTTTCCTTTTGTTGCCTGTGCCTTCGGTGTCATATTCAAGAAATCATTGCCAAAATCTAATGCCATTAAACTTTGGGGCACTTGTGCTTTTTAAAAGACCTTTTAATGACAAGTTCCCCAGTTTGGGGAGTTCAGAGCCCTGAAACCTAACTATAAGTGTCCCCAATGCAGAAAGTACATAAGAACCAGAGTGCTTAATCAACATTTCTGTTGGCAAGCGAGGTCCCAAGGAGCGTGTGGAAGCACAGCAGAAGTAACATGGAGGACTTTTAGGCATGTTCTCTGCCACCTTAGTTTCCTCCCTCTTTCTCCATATATCCCTCCCATTTTTCATTCCTTCCTTCCTTTCAGATAACATGTCTGGGGAAGGATATGGTGAGGAAAATGCTTTTACCTCACTCCCCTATAACAACACTGACCACCCCATGAGCCTTGGAGAAACAATTTGCCTAATTTGGAGAGAAAAACTCCATTCAAGCCCTGCTGGGATGCACGTTCAAATCTGCGTGACCACAAAACCCACGTTCATGGACCCACTTGCCTCTATTGCTTTTTTAAGCTATAGGAATGCTGGATGAGGAATGTTGTCTGTTATTAACTAGCAAAACACGATCCCCCTTTGAGCCTTCATGTCATTATCTATAAGATGAAAATGGACAAGAACATCTCCAGTGTTACTTTTGAAATTTTCAGTGCTATCTTACATGAAAATAACATGAAGACACAGAAGCAAACCTGCCTTATTCCCCCTTATGCCTTGACTTCTTGGCCTGCAGAGAGGCCTCCAAGACCCTCCTTGGACGATCCAGGGTTCAGCCCAGCACTGAGCTAGACGACCATGGGCTCCCCTTCCGTGAGTGAGTCTTTGCATGACTGTTTTGGGTTTCTTTCCCTAGACTCCCATTTCTTAAACGTTTAACAGGAGAGCCAGTCACAGATCTCCCTTTCACCCGAGGGCTGGCAGGTCACGAGGTCGCCAATATTTGTTTTATGTACTGCTAAGAGATTAAGGGGCAGTATAATTTCAGAGAAAAGTTAGGTTCTCTGGAAGTCAGGAACCCCAGCATCCTGCCCTTAAACACTCGAATGACCTTGAGCAATGAAAGGTCTCCAGACCTTCATTTCTCATCTTCAAATGAGAAGACAAATTGGACAACATCACTGTTTCCTAAAGTGTGGTGTGTACACCGCTGTGGAAAGTAAGCAATAGGTAGAAACAAGTTAGGTGCTTTTATCTTATGTATATATCTATAAATACTTAAATAGCCTCTCAGCTCTACAGTATCTTAGCTATTATTGCTACAGCAAGGCTGAAGTCGGTGACACACACACAAGCAAGACCCAATGCTAGTACATGCGGTGAAGGTATCGCACCTTCAGGAATTGTCCTTTCCACCCAAACTGTCCAGAAAGATTGACACCGATGAAATGGATCGCTATTGTGGATCCTCATGTACCAAATTCCCATGAGCTTTGCTGAGAAGACCTCAGCAGTGCATCAAAGCATCCCTTTGATGCAATGTGAATAAGGTTTAAAAAAGTTATTAATGTGGTTAGTAACTGACTGCAGTTTGGGAAATCCTACACTTGATTTCTTGGTTTCTTCCACGTCTAGCTGTCTTTGACGTGTGACGTGCTTAGACAAAAGTCAGTGTGCTCTCTTCAGGTCAGTCTTAATCTATAACCTGTGTTATACATGTGCCTCATTAAGGACAAATTTCTAGTTCCAGATGGGGAATTTGGAGCGGGCTCTTTTTTCTCTAAATGAATGGGGCTCTACTCCAAGAACACAGACTTCACATATATGGGTATAAACACATACATACACCAGTCAAGTCACTTTCTATCCCTCTATTCACTGTTTAGGCCCTGAAGGTATTGTTTACAGCTGGACACTTGGCTTGCAGGGAAGAATCTCATCCACCTGAGATCTTAGGCCCAGTGCCTCCAATCCCCTCCTCTCTTTCTGTTAAATTTCTGCAAAGGCAGGAAGTACCAGAGTGATGCAGAGGTTGGCTGGAAGGTTGAGAAGAGGCCCCAAAGATGTAAGGCTTAGGATGACCCTGAAGAACAGATGGGGTTTGGGCAGTCGGCATGGAAGCTAGAGAAAATTCCAACTGGGCAAGGAAGGAGTGGGCACTATAAATGGGGGACAGGGAAAAGACTGGAACACAGGGTTTGGACTGGGAAGTAAAGAGGATGCTATAAGGCAGGTTCGAGGGGTGGGTTAGAGAGAGCATGATGGCCCGCTAAATCTTTTAAGCTCCACTCTGTGCCACTCACGTGCTACAAAAGGATTTATTTCAGTGTGAGGTAAGATGTAAGTGCTACTTTAAGAATTTAACTGAACCAAAATGACCTGGGGACCAGGATGCTAGTCTACTGTTCTAGGTACCGTTCTCCTGGGGAAAAAAGCCAACGTACAATGGTGCATTAGTCTGTTTGGGCTGCCATAATAGAATACTAGAGACTGGAGGCTTAAACAACAGAAATTTCCTTTCTCGCAGTTCTGGAATTCTGCAGTCTAAAATCAAGATGCCAGCAGAGCTGCTTCCTTCTGAGGCCTCTCTTCCTGGCTTGCAGACAGCTGCCTTCTCACTGAGTCCTCACATGGTCTTACCTGTGTGTGTGCATGGACAGAGAGAGGCCGCTGATGTCTCTATCTTCTTATAAGGACACGAGTCCAGTCTGATTAGGGCTTCACCATTATGACTTTATTTAACCTTAATTACCTCCTTAAAGCCCCTATTTCCTAATACAGTCACATTAGAGGTGAGGGCTTTAACTCAGGAATTGGCGGGGGCGGGGCGTTTCTGCCCTATGTGAGAGGGCTGGGAATGGCACAGAGCACATCCCGCTGAAGGCTGTGCCTGTGCTGCCCTTCCCACCTTTTCCAGTGGTAAACTATAGGCAGAGAGGGAAGAGCGTTCTAGAACAGGCTTCATGACTTGCTTCAGTTCAAACCTATTCAAACCCAAGGACAAGCATTCACTCTTGTGGACCAGCACAGCTTACCAGATTTTCAGGGGTTGGGGGAGAGTTTAAAGCCCAAATAAAGTGTTAATTTCTCGTTGGCCGGGGCCACAAGCCGCCCACACAGTGTGGGCAGGTAGCTCCCTCAGCATCCAAACTCCCTCTGTGGGGAAATGAAACCCCCGGGGTCATTTGGAGGAAAGGTGCAGTTTCAATACACCCATACAAAGGGAGTAGAGTCATAAGATTTATTACTTTCAAAAATAGATAACTAATGAGAACCTACTGTATAGCACAGGGAACTCTACTCAATGCTCTGTGGTGGCCTAAATGAGAAAGAAATCTAAAAAGGAGGGGATATACGTACACGTGTAACTGATTCACTCTGCTGTACAGCAGAGACTAACGCAACACTGTAAAGCGGCTGTGCTCCAACAAAAATTAATTTACAAAAAATGATTTCTTACTTATATATCCCAGAAGCAAAGGGACACAGTGAGCCGGGGGAAGGGCAGTCTTCCACCCCAGGTCACAAGCCAGCAGGAGATAGAGCAGGGTAGCAAGCACCTAGTCCTTACAAGGTGATTGGGGCAGAGGCTACTAACTTTTCACAGGCTTAACTCTAAGTGGTTATTTTTTTTTTAACATCTTTATTGGAGTATAATTGCTTTACAATGGTGTGTTAGTTTCTGCTTTATAACAAAGTGAATCAGTTATACATATACATATGTTCCCATATCTCTTCTCTCTTGCGTCTCCCTCCCGCCCTCCGTATCCCACCCCTCTAGAGGGTCACAAAGCCCCGAGCTGATCTCCCTGTGCTATGCGGCTGCTTCCCACTAGCTAGTTTACGTTTGGTAGTGTATATACGTCCATGCCACTCTCTCACTTTGTCACAGCTTACCCTTCCCCCTCCCCATATCCTCAAGTCCATTCTCTAGTAGGTTTGTGTCTTTATTCCTGTCTTACCCCTACGTTCTTCATGACCTTCTTTTTTTTTCCCTTAGATTCCATATATATGTGTTAGCATACGGTATTTGTTTTTCTCTTTCTGACTTACTTCACACTGTATGACAGACTCTAGGTCCATCCACCTCACTACAAATAACTCAATTGCGTTTCTTTTTATGGCTGAGTAATATTCCATTGTATATATGTGCCACATCTTCTTTATCCATTCATCTGTTGATGGACACTTAGGTTGCTTCCATGTCTTGGCTATTGTAAATAGAGCTGCAATGAACATTTTGGTACATGACTCTTTTTGAATTATGGTTTTCTCAGGGTATATGCCCAGTAGTGGGATTGCTGGGTCGTATGGTAGTTCTATCTGTAGTTTTTTAAGGAACCTCCATACTGTTCTCCATAGTGGCTGTATCAATTTACATTAAAAAATTTTATTTTATACCCGCTTAGCTCTAAATGTTTTTAAACTTTTATTTATTTATGTTTTCTGGCCACACAGTGTGGCATGCAGAACTTCCCTGACCAGGGGTCAAACCCATGCCCGCTGCAGTGGAAGCTCAGAGTCTTAACCACTGGACCACCAGGGAAGCCCACTCAGTGGTTATATTAAAAGGTTCCACCAGGGAAGGCAAAGCAGGAACCTGTGGGGATACCCTAAACCTATCTAAAAGTCCAGACTCTGAACTTTTGGTGTTAGTAGGGTCACCATACTGTAAAATGCCTAGGCAGCCACTCAGAAAAACAAAATCGTTTTCCTCAAAGTTGTTTTCCTCATCACCCCTTTCTAGTTTTGACCCTCTTGCATTATGATCCCAGCTAGGACAGCAGGTGACATGACGCAGCTGCAGGAAGGGCTTGGGGAAAAAAGCTCAGTGAGGGCAGCCTGGAGTGGAGTAAGATAGATCCTGGGTGAAATCCCAGCTTCACCACTAGCTGTGTGACCTTGGGCAAGTGACCTCACCTCTCTGAGCTTCCATTAAAAAAAAATTTCCATTATCAAAAATTTTAAACAGAAAAATAGAAAGAGAATACAATGAACACTTATACATCCGCCCAGATTCAACAAGTCTAAACTCTGCCATATTTGCTTCAACTAAGCCACTTTAAAGTAAATTACAAACGCTAAGGACCATCGTCCCTAAATACTTTAGCATTTGTGTCCAACAAAAGAGAACATTTCCCCCCATAACCACAAAACTATTACGCCTCAATAAAACAGTTCCCTGGGACTTCCCTGGTGGTCCGGTGGTAAAGAATCCACCTTCCAATGCAGGGGACTCGGGTTCGATCCCTGGTCAGGGAACGAAGATCCCACATGCTGCAGGGCAACTAAGTCCACGTGCCACAACTACTGAGCTCCCACGCCTCAACTAGAGAGCCCGTGTGCCGCAAACTACAAAGCCCACACACCCTGGAACCCACGCTGGAACCCACCCTGGAACCCACAACTAGGGAGAGAAAATCCGCACGCCACAACTAGAGAGAAGCCCGAGCCCGCACGCTGCAACAAAAGATCCCGCATTGCCACAACTAAGACCTGACGCAGCCAAGAAAATAAATAAATATTAAAAAAACAATTCCCTTATATATATATATTATTTAATATTCTGGCCACATTGAAATTTCCGCAACTGTTCCCAAATTATATTTTACAGATGGTCCATTCACACCAAGATCCAATCAGAGACCTTGCATTGCATTTGGTCATTATGGATCTTAAATCACTGAGTTTCCATTCTGCTCATCTGTAAAATGGGAAAAGAATAATACATACCTCACAGGGTACACAAATTAGACATAATACATGTTAAGGGGTTAGGCTAGTGCATCCAAAAATGTACACTATTATTATTAGCTTCCTTACTGGACTTGCTCTGCTCAAGGCAGCAGTGCATTGGGATGGAGTGTCTTGAGATGTCAGTAGCATGGGCTAGAGATAATGAGGCAACAGGTCCCAGCATCCTCAGGGATGTAGACCCACAAGCTGCATTTTGCCCAGCCCTGGCCTGGGGATGGAGGGAACCAGTCTCACCTTGACCACCTTCAGCACCCCCGATTCCTGGTCCAGCCCATGCTCCCCCTGGAAGCTCTGCTCCCTCAGGAACTGCTCCACAGCCTGCACAGTCTCCAACACCTCTTTTTTCCACTTCTGGCTGGGATGCAGGCAGTGAGCCACGAAGGAGTTCAGCCTGGAAGCTGGGGTGACAAAGAGCTTCGGGGGCACTGCCATCTCTGTCTTGAGAGTACCACTGGTGGCTAGATATATACCCACACACCTACCCAGCTCCTGGCACACACACTCTTCTTTAAGGGGACTCCTCCTCAGCTGACCTCCAGCACCCTGTGGAATAAAGGACCAGAGTGGAGAGGAAACAAGGGGTGTCTGGCTGACCAGGGGATCCTCTTCCTGGAGGCCATTCACTGCAGCTGGGGTATCGAGGGACACTGGGTGAAACCACATTAACAGGCGGGGCTTTTAGTCACCCTTTCTGCTGTAGGTTTCATTTCTCACCTCTTAATTTTCCTTTTACAACTTGGAAACTGAAACTGGCTTGAGGATGGCTCTGGGAAAGGCAACTCCCCCAGGAGATGGGAGCTGGATGGTATCCACCAATCCCATCCCCACAACCTTGTCACCCAAAACAGGCTCAGTAAGAGCAGGCACTCGCTGGAGGTTGGGCTGAACAGTGGGAATTCTAGGGTTCCGCAGAACAAACTCTGGAATTCCAGTCTGCCCTTTGCCAGACTCTTAACCTCTCTGACTCTCACAGAAATAATCCTTAAAATGGGTTTAAGAATAATACCTACCCCATAGGTTGTGTGGATTAAGCAAGAGAACATTTAGCAGAGAAAACATTAAGTAAATGCAAGTATTGTTATTCGTTCACTGGACATCTATTGAGTGCTGGCTGGGTGCCAGACATTGTGCTAAGAAGACAATGTAAGACGTGGTTCCTGCCCCAGGGGCTCCCAGAGCAGTGGGGGAGACGCAGGAGACACAGAGAGTCCAGTGTCCTGTGTACTAGGAGAAAAGAGGGCACAGAAACTTGGTGGAAATTCAGGCAGAAGAGTTTCTTTGGGGTCACCTGTGGTGTCAGTGAACACCTGCTTGAGATGAGTCTTAAAAGACTGGGAACGCGGCCAGGAGACAGAGGGCACAAGACGGGATAAGGCTGAGAAGTGTGAATCATCCTGGTATGTGCCAGGACTCGGCTGTCAGATCCACGTTGGCATGGAGGGCAGGGAGGGGAGAGGTGAGAGCTGTGCCTGGACAGGTGGGCAGGGAATGAAACTCGGAATGCCATTCATTCATTCATTCAACAAACATTTGTTGCGTGCCTGCTATGTGCCAGGCAGGTGTCCTGGGGATACAGCAGTGAATAGGCAAAATTCTCGGACTGCAGAGAGCTAACCCTCTAATGGTGGAGACAGATAATAAACAGGATAAATAAGTAACATTATAATAATTAAGACGGTGATAAGTGCTAATCAGGAAAATAAAGCAGGGAAAGAGGTTAAAAGATACTGACTACGTGTGTGGGGGGGGTGAGAAGTGGCAATGTTCAGGGGTTCAGTCTCAAGAAAGGTGGCTAGGGAAGGTCTGAAAAGGAGACATTTGAGCAAAGACATGAAGGAGGCGAAGAGTGAGCGGTATGTATGTCAGAGGGAAGAATGAGAGAAAGTGGGACTTCCCTGGTGGTCCAGTGGGTAAGACTCCACTCTCCCAATGCAGGGGGCCCAGGTTCGATCCCCGATCGGGGAACTAAATTCCACACGCATGCCGCAGCTAAGAGTCTGTATGCGGCAACTAAGAAGTCCACACGCCCCAACGAAAGATCCCGTGTGCCGTGACTGAGAGCCGGCTCAGCCACAAATTTAAAATAAATTAAATAAATTAAAAAAATTAAAGAAGAATGGGAGAAGGAACAGCAAGTGCAAAGGCCCTGTGGCGGCAGTATGCCTGGTGGGATTGAGGAATAGCAGTGTGACTGGAATGGAATGATCAAAGGGGGAGAGTGGGAGGGGATGAGGTTTGAGTACAAGTGTAGGGGGCAAATTGTGTAGGATCTTGAAGACTACTAAGACTTTGGCTTTTACTCTGATTGAAATGGGGAACCACTGGGGAGTTCCAAGCAGAAGAGGGACATGGATGGACTTTCATTTTAACGGTATCACACTGGCTGTTCGTGGGAAGATTGGATTAAAAGCAGAGGGTGGGGAGTGGAGGTGAGAGCAGAAGCAGGAATTCAGTTAAGAAGCTACTACAACAGTCCAGGCAAGAGATGTGGCGCCTTGGATCAGAATGGTAGCAGTGAAAGGTAGGGAGAAGTGGTATGATTCAATTTTCTTATTATGGAAAATTTCAAACATGAACAAAAGTAGAATAATACAATGAACCTCCATGTACCATCCCCCATCTTCAACAATTATCAACCTGTAGACAGTTTTTTAAATGTTTATTCAGGTCTTCTGCCCATTTTTATTTTTATTGGCCACCCGGCACGCGGGATCTTAGTTCCCCAACCAGGGATTGAACCCATGCCCCCTGCAGTAGAAGCACAGAGTCCTAACCACTGGACCACCAGGGAAGTCCCAACCTACAGACAATCTTGTTTCAATGATATCTCCATCCACATCTCCCCTCCTGTATTATTTGGAAGTGAATCCCAGACCTCATATCATTTCACTGGCTATATTTTGAGTATAAACAGGTCTTGCTAAAGGATAGAGTGTGATGTGAGAGAAAAATTAGAGTCAAGGACCACTCTAAGGCTTTTGGCCTTAGCACTGGAAGGATGGAATTGTCCTTAACTGAGAAGGGAAAGACTGGGCCAGGGCACAGTGTAGGCATGAAGGTCGGGAGCTCGGCTTTGGAAGCAAACTTGAGTGTCTAGTGAGAGAGATCCAAGTTGGCTAGGGAGTTGCATATTTGAGTCTGGATTTCAGGGACGAAGTCTGGGGTTGAGATACAAATTACCAGCATAGATATATTTAAAGCCATGAGGCTGGATGGGTTCACCAAGGGAGTGAGTATAGAGCAAGACAAGAAAAGGACCAGTGACTGGGCCCTGAAACACTTAATAGTATTAAGTGATTGGGGAGAGGCAAGCATCCGGCAAACAAGAATGCGAAGGAGTAGCCAGGGAGGTGGAAGAAAAATCAGCAGTGTGTTTTGATAGCCAAGTGGAAACATTGTTCTAGGAAAGAGAAAGTGATCCACTGGGTCACATATCAGGTGAATCTGCGCTGACTTTGTCCTGAGGGCAGTGGCAAATCAGAGGAGCGACCAGAGGTGAAATGACCATTCTGGAAAGATTGGTCTGGCTGCTTCTGTGGGGAGGATGGATTGCAGGGGCCAGGGGTAGATATGTAGGGAAACGTGTCAGGACACTGTACAGTGATCCAGGTGAGAGGGAAGGTGACCCGGACTTGGCCGGAGAAGGGATGGGATTCTAGGTCTACCTTGGGGGAGGGTGAACAGGACTTGGTGACTACAGGTAGGAGGTGAGGGAAAAGACAGGATGGCTATCAGCTCTCTGGCTTGGGTACCTGGGTAATGGATGGAGGGTACTGTTAACAAAGGGAGGAAGATAAAAGGAGGAGTGGGAAGTGGGGAGGTCTACAAGGGTAGCTGTTTAAGCCAGAGAGCTTAAAAAAGTTGTCCACATTGCCTAATGCTTCCGATAAGTTCAGGAATATAGGTCTGAGAAGCACCCAAGAGGCTACTGGTGATCATTGTGGGTGAAATGTAAGGGAGAGCTGGGAGCAGAAGCCAGATTTTAGGTGCGGGGTTGAAGAGTAAGTTGGGTGAGGAGGATGGAGACCAGGAGTGTAGATAACACTTTCAAGAACTTTGTCGTGAAAGGGAGGAGAAAGACCAGGTGTTAGCTGGAGGAAGTGGTGGGGTGGAGGGTGTTTGTTGTCTTAAATACCATTTGGGGGAAAAAAAAAACCCTCAATCATGACACGTTTCAATTTAAACTTTCCAACTGGCTAACCCCAAACGGAAAGAATCACATTTTTAATTACATAAATTCTAAAAGTCTCCATATTTTCAAAGTTTGGTAGTGCCTGGTCCTTAAACAGTCCTATATTATAACTGTTTAAAGAGCAGTGGCAATTTCGCAAACCAAAGTCAACAATAAAGTGAGATTCCAAACATTTGTCCTATGTTTATAATGACAGATAATGAGCTTCAAGGCAATATAAAAGTTATTCAAACAAAAGTTATTCAAACATTCAGACCTTACATCTTAGTTTAAAACTTTTTTTGAAGTATAATTGATTTACAACACTATATCGGTTTCAGGTGTACAACATAGTTATTCAATATTTTTACAGGTTGTACTCCATTTGAAGTTATTATAGGCACTTCCCTGGTGATCCAGTGGTAAAGAATCTGCCTTCCAACAATTCAGGGGACACAGGTCTGATCCCTGGTCGGGGAACTAAGATCCTACAGGCGGCAGGGCAACTAAGCCCGCGTGCCACAACTACTGAGCCCATGTGCCCTGAAGCATGCAGGCCACAACTAGAGAGAAACCTCCACACCACAACGAAGAGCCCACGTCCTGCAATGAAAGATCCCGCACGCCTCAGTGAAGATCCTGCGTCTCGCAACTAAGACCCAATGCAGCCAAAAATAAATTAAATAAATAATAAACCTTTGAAAAACTAAAGTTATTATAATATATTGGCTCTATTCCCTGTGCTGTACAATATGTCCTTGTAGCTTATCTATTTTATACACAGTAGTTTGTACCTCTTAATCCCGTCCTCCTATTTTGCCTCTCCCCACTGGTAGCCACCACTTTGCTCAATAGACTTTACATATTAGTTTTGATTCATTTCATTATTCATTTTCATGAGATATCTGGGAGTTCAGCAGCTTTCAAGATTTCGAAAGGGGGAATTCCCTGGCAGTCCAGCGGTTGGGACTCTGGGCTTTCACTGCCAGGGACCAGGGTTCAATCCCTGGTCTGGTATTTAGGAACCTGCAGGCCTTGCAGAGTGGCCAAAATAAGGGAAAAAAAAAACGATTTAAAAAGGGAACATGGGGCTTCCCTGGTGGCGCAGTGTTTAGGAGTCCGCCTGCCGATGCAGGGGACGTGGGTTCGTGCCCCGGTCTGGGAAGATCCTACACGCCGCTGAGCGGCTAGGCCCGTGAGCCATGGCCGCTGAGACTGCGCGTCCGGAGCCTGTGCTCTGCAACAGGAGAGGCCACAACAGTGAGAGGTCCGCGTACCGCAAAAAAAAAAAAAAAAAAAAAGGGAACATGCAGTCGATTGTGTATTGGTTTTATGGTTTGTAGAAATGCCACGTAGTTGGGCACATTTCTATGGCGGTGGGGGAAGAGCTAGTAGTTAGGAAGGGTGTGGGCTGGGTTTTAGGAAGAGGAAGATACATAAAGATGGGTTTTCTCTTAGCTTGTGTTCCTCCAAATGCAGAGCCTGAGACAAGGAGTTGCATGAGACTTGTTTTGGGAAATGATCCCAAGGGACAGGTGTGGGGGATTGAGAAGGAGGAAAAAACAGTCCAAGAAATATCATGAAATTGATCAGTACTGTGGGCAGCTGAGCTTTGATCCCACTGGGGACCCTCTAAGGAGCAATGCAGAACGTGCCTCAAAATTATCCACCTGAGAGGTGGAGGAGGGGAGTATGCACTCGCTGCACTCACTGGTTCCTGTCTTTCAATGCGCCAAGGCTTACCCCCTGGGGTGTTAACTCCCTGGAACTTCCATATTTGCTCAGAATTACTTGGAAGGCTTGTTAAGACACAGATTGCTGAGTCCCACTACCAGAGAACCTAACTCAGGTAATTCTGGGCTAGTTGCTGAGAAGTTTTATTTCAAAGAGGTTCCAGATGATGTTGATTCTGCTGGTCTGGGGTCCTTACTTTTGAGAATCAATAACTTAGAGGTTTGAGCTTTGAAAGGTGACAACATGGGGGAGAAGGAAAGTTGACTCAAAGTCATGGAGTTGTGAGCCAGCATTCAGTGTTCTGGAATTGCAAGTGTTTGGCCACGTCTGGTATGTTCTGAGAGTGACGAGGAGAGACTGAGAGGTCAGCAAGAGCTAAATGGTCAAGAACCCTGAATGCCAAGCAAAGGAACTTCAACTTGATTCTGTAGGTAATAGGAGCCATTGGAGAATTTTAAGCAGGGGAGGATTCTGTTTCTATTTATGCTTCAGAAAGAGCACAGTGGTCTGGGTAGAAAGGGGTGAGCTAGGGGGACATGACCATAGAAGTCTACAAAATGAACAGCCTGATCTTGGCACTCGTGGGGACGTGGGGCCTCTCTTAACGAGCATGATGGTGTCACAATCCTTGATGTGCAGTCTGAGAAGCTATTGATTCCACAGTTTCTGGCCCCGGAACCTGAGTATCTGATCCTCCATGTAAGGTCCTCCAGCCTCTTCAATCTTCTCTTTCAAGTCGTGGATGGAGTCATCAGGGTCAATGGTGTAAGGCTTGCCCTGGCCACTGGAGTCCTTCATGAAGACCTGGACCTCAGGGGGGAAGGTCTCCAGCACCTGGAGGCTCCTGAAAGGAGAGACAGTGGTGTCCACTGGGGCCACATGTCCTCTTGTTTTCATAGTTTTGCCTTTCCCAGAATGTCATATGGTTGGAATCATCCAGTGTGTAGTCTTTTCAGACTGGTTTCTTTCAACTAGCAATATGCATTTAAGCTTCTTCCATGGCTTTTCATACATCACCACTCACAGTAACAAATTATGTTTTTCTTGTGATGAGAGCTTTTAAGATCTACTCTCTTAGCAACTTTCAAATACACAACAATATTGTTAGCTATAGTCACTACATTATACATGACATCCCCAGGACTTATTTATCTTATAACTTGAAGTTTGTACCTTTGGTCCACCTTCAGCTATTTCACCCACCTCCCACCTCTGGCAACCAGTCTATTCTATGTATCTGTGAGTTGTTTCTTCTTTGCTTTTAAAGATTCCACATATAAGTGATCTCATACAGTATTTATGTTTCGCCCTCTGACTTAATGCACTTAGCATAATGCCCTCAAGGTCTATCTGTGTTGTCACAAATGGCAGATTTCCTTCTTTTCATGTGGCTGAATAAAATTCCATTATCTATCTATCTATCTATATCTATCTATCTATCTATCTATATCTATATGTCACATTTTCTTTATCCATTCACCTGTTGGACACTTAGTTGTTTCCTAGTCTTGATTTGCCTATTTTATTTTATTTTTTTACACACACTGCATGACATGCGGGCCTTAATTCCCTGACCAGGGATCAAACCCATGCCCCCTGCAGTGGAAGTGTGGAGTCTTAACCACTGGACCACCAGGGAAGTCCCCTGCTTTGCCAATTTTAGAATCAGGTTATTTGTTTTGGTTTGTTTGTTTGTTTGTTTTTTGCTATGGAGTTGTTTGAATTCCTTATAGATTTTGGATATTAACCTCTTATCATACATGTGGTTTGCAAATATTTTTTCCCATTCCTAGGTTGCCTTTTCATTTTGTTGATTGTTTCTTTTGCTCTGCAGGAGCTTTTTAGTTTGATGTAGTCCCATTGGTTGCTTTTTGTTTTTGTTGCTTGTGGTTTTGTTGTCATACCCAAAAAATCATCACCAAGACCAATGTTAAAGAGCTTTCTCTTTATGTTCTCTTCTAGGAGTTTTACAGTTTCAGGTCTTACATTTAAGTCTTTAATCCATTTCAAGTTAATTTTTACAAATGGTGTAAGATAGGGGTCCACTTTCTTTGTTTTGCATGTGGGTATCCAGTTTTCCCAACACCATTTACTGAAGAGACTATCTTTTCCCTGTTGAGTATTCTTGGATCCCTGTCAATTAGTTGCCTGTATGTGTGTGGATTTATTTCTCGGCTCTTGATTCTGTTGCATTGGTGTATGTGTCTGTTTTCATGCCAGTACCATACTATTTTGATTACTCTAGCTTTGTAGTATAATTTGAAATCAGGAAAAGTGTTGCCTCCAGCTTTGTTCTTCTTTCTCAGGATTGCTGTGGCTTTTGAAGTCTATTGCAGTTCCATACCAATTTTAGGATTGTTCTTCCTATTTATATAAAAAATGTCATTGGAATTTTGATAGGGATTGCACTGGATCTGTAGATTGCTTTAGGTTGTATGGACATATACTCTCTGACTGAGATGTGCATGTAAATGATTTGCCTAAGACTTATTAAAGCAAAACAAAAAAAGTCAAAGAAACTGCTACATTAGAAAATACTAAACATGTAGAGTATGGGCGGCTGGTGTGTGCTCGGGATGACCCAGCCCCCTCCAGGCCAGAGAGGTGGGTGGGAAGCAGCAATTACAACAGACAAGGATGACCCTCCCTGTTTACCCCTCCCTCTGGGCCCATTTTATTCCGGGCTGCATCGTTTAAACTCAAAACACACTTTTAATATAGGGCCCTTGTAGCCATCTTGTTGTGCTACTCTTCACAACCCATGAGCAGGGTCACAGGAAACTGTAAACAGGTCTGGCTTTCCATGTTACCACTCATACAAGCCAGTGCTTTTCCCACTTGATCTACAGATCACAGACACGTGAGGATTATGCAAAAGAACAAGAACAAAGCTTTATTATAAGTTTCACATCGAAACAGGGTCCACACGAGGCCCAGCCTGGGAGGAGGTGGACACTGATGGCCTCGCCACAAAATTATTGGCTCAGGCCAACTTCCTCCTCTTAAACCCCAAGGTAATGAATCGTGACCCGGAGGAGAATGACTTGGTCGATGGCCCAGCGGTTTGTTGTCCAGCCAAGCGCTTGGCAGGTGATGAGGGGGCCCTAAGAGCAAGGCTGCACCTTGCTGTGCCCACTGCGGAGCTGGGGCTGATAGTAGTAGAGGCCGGAACCGACACACCCCTAAAGTCAGTCTTGGCTGGGCATGGGTTGCGCCCTCCGCTGGAAGTAGGGGGGCCCTGCCTGGGTGCGCCCACGGGGATGTGACCTAAGATGGGCCCTCCCGTAACACTGAGAGCTGCAAACATGCAGCTCAGATCTCGGGCAGCCGCTCTGCTCCCAAAACCCAGCTGTGTGCTGGCATGGGTGCCCACGGTGGAACTTGTGGATGATGAACCCACAGAAGATGTTTGTGCGGGGCCGCCCGAAGCTGGGGGGCCTGGAGCAGAGGCAAAGGCTGAAGCTTTCCTTTTCCTATGCTGGGGAGAGCTGCCACAGGCGGTGGTTCCTCGCTGCTGCCAATCAGGGCCCCCAGGGATGTGACTTAAGATGGAGGCAGTAGTGCCTCCAAACCCAGGCTTCTTCTTAGGGCTGGGTCCCGTGGTCACCATGGGGTGGCTCTGGTGAGGAGGGCCCCAGGAGTTCAGGCCCACGCTGCCCCCTTTGCTGTGTGTGGTGCTCGGGGGTCCCCTCGTTGCTGTTGTAAGGCTGAGAGCTGCAAACATGCAGCTCAGATCTCGGGCAGCCGCTCTGCTCCCAAAACCCAGCTGTGTGCTGGCATGGGTGCCCACGGTGGAATTTGTAAATGATGAACACCCAGAAGATGCTTGTGCGGGGCCGTCCGAAGCTGCGGGGCCTGGAGCAGAGGCAAAGCCTGGAGCTTTCCGCTTCCTATGCTGGGGAGAGCTGCCACAGGCGGTGGTTCCTCGCTGCTGCCAATCAGGGGCCCCAGAGATGGGCTGGGTAGTGGCTCCAGGCTGCAGAGGAAATCTCAGAGTTTGGGTGCGGGACCTGAGTGCAAGCAAGCTGCTGGTGACTGTGACTGAGGATGTGCTGTCACTGGGGGGCGTCTGCCGGGCCTGGGTCGAGGAGAAGAGGCTCCCACTGGAGCCAGGGGCGGACCCCAAGAGGAGAGGATGGGAGGGTGGAGTGGTGTCCATGGGGGTGACCTCAGGGTCAGAAGCGGCCTGGGGTGCCAGGCCCGCAGATGTGCCGGGTGAGGGTCTGGAACTGACAGTACACGTAACGGGCAGGCTTGGGGAGGGGGCAGTAGGGCTGGTGACGGGAGGGAGGTTCTGTGGGGTGAAGACAGGAGAGTCCACACACAT
This sequence comes from Delphinapterus leucas, assembly GCF_059928025.1. Lineage (NCBI taxonomy): Eukaryota > Metazoa > Chordata > Mammalia > Artiodactyla > Monodontidae > Delphinapterus > Delphinapterus leucas. Next base: position 162,374,304 of record NC_143131.1, read on the forward strand.
GGGTTTCCTATGCTGGGGAGAAATGCCCAGGTCCCCGATGGCATAGGTCTCACCCCGCAGCGCACTGTTGATGCGCCGGAAGGCTGCTTGCTTCTCCGAGTCTAGGTCTTCAGCGGTGACCCGGAAACCCGGCTCAGGGGCTGGGGGCAGCCTCAGAGGCTCCCCTCGCCGGTGCGGCAGCAGAGGAATCCTGCGTTTTCGGGGCCTGGGACTGTCAGATGTGCGGGAGCCCTTCCTCCAGGGTCCTTTCTGCCCTCTTGCTGTCTCTGCATTTTTGTCAGGCTGGCTTTTCCTCCGGTAAACCACCGGAGCTGCAGAGGGCGATGGAGGGCCCTCCTCGCCCCCTGTCTTTGTAGACTTCTGGGGCAGCCCTTGCGGTATAGCGGGACCCCTCCTTCTTTCCACTGGCAGGAAACCTCGGGTGGAGCTATATGAGCTCGTGATGGCGTTTCTTTGGGGGCAGGAGCTCATACAAGAGGTCTGCTGTTTCCTGGCGGATCTGTCCTCTGCCCACTTGGCGTGGAGGTCTCTCTGCAGAGGTCCAGACCTGGGCACGAAGAAAGAGCCCCCCAGGGGCCTAAATGCAGATCGTGCGTCCCCGGTGTCATTGGGGCCGCTTCTCTGGTCATCGTTCCTCACTGTGACTGTGGGGACTTCCTCCTGCTTGGCCATCCCTTGCCCCCTCTCTCCCAGGGCCCTCAACACCGTCTTCTCGGTGCTGTAGTTCGGGACACAGCTGGGTGTCGTGGCCGGCACTGGCTGCCCCTGCGCCACACTGGCAGTGACTGTGTCCACTGCGGACACTGAGCTGCGGGACGTCGTGGAGGTGCGAGCACCCATCACTGCCTTCTTCCGATGGCCTCGCCTGAAGATGGAGATAAGGATCCCCATAAGGAGTGCAGCGTCTGCGGGATGGTAGAATGGGGTCTCAGAGACTCTGTGGCAAAGCGCAGATGCAGAGTCACTGGACACTTGTGGGCTGGCCTGCGAGTGGATAGCCGGCCATAGACAGCTGGGTGGCCCGGGCCGGCCACGGGAAGTCGGTGGGCGCGGGGAGCGGGCTGGGGGCAGCCGAGCCCTCCTGGCAGGTGCTGGTCCCCCAGTGCCCGGGGCGGGGGTGAGGGGCAGGGCCTACCTAAGTAACTGCTCCTAGAGAACTTAGGTGAGGTCGGTCCGTGGATACAGAGCTGGGCTCTGAGCACTCTCCTTCAGCTGCCAACTCGGCCAAAAGTGGAGTGCGCTCTCTTTGGCCTGTTGCCTTTTTATACTCTGAAACCTGTGAGCGAACAATGGGCGTGCGTTGGTGGGGCGCAACAATTTAGGGAGGGGTGGCGCATGCGCAGAGTACACGTCAGGCCCTGGGGCGCACAGGTGAGGATGCGCGCCCCTGGACCGTCTAGCGCTTCTGAATCCCCCGGGAGTCTGAGGGCTGGAGGTGTTTGCCTTGAGGGTGATGAGCTTCTTGGCAGGACAGCTGGCCCTTCTCCCCTGGCCGCGCCCCAGTGCTGTCGGGGTAACTAACTGGACTGGATGGGATCCCCGCCCAGCAACGTGGAGCAAGGTTGCTGGCTGTGCAGCTCCCACAAGAGGCGGCAGCTTTGGCAGCAGCGCCTCTGTGTTCCCCTGGCGCCACTGGAGGGGAGAGCCGCTAAGAACGGAAGTGCCCACACCATCCAGATCCTGCTGGGGTGACACCTGAAGTGGTGGCCAGGGCTGGCTGAGAGGGCCATACTTACCATATGACCCAAAAACCCACTCCTAGGCAGTTAACCAAGAGAAAAACTTTTCACAAAACACAAATGTGAATGTTTTAGCTATCTTGTCCACAATTCCTAAATATAGGACTATTGAGGTTATCCAATTTTCTTGAGTTTGTCATTTTTTAATTGTTCTTGGAATAACACTATGTATACGTATTGTTTCACAGTCTAGAGTTAATATTTTACCAATTAAATAAAATTCAGAAGGCTTACATCCATATAGATTCTTTTACCTTCCACTCTTTGTTATAGCTGTCATATGTGTCACCTTTATATGACTTCAACGCCACCCTCTGAGACTGTGGTATCCTTTTTTCATACATATACAGGGAACTCCCTGGCGGTCCAGTGGTTAGGACTCAACACTTTCACTGCTGGGGCCCCGGCTTCAGTCCCTGGTAGGGGAACTAAGATGCCGCAGGCCACGCAGGCGTGGCCAAAAAAAAAAAAAAGTCATACATATATAAAATAATGTAAGAGGATAATTTTTCCAGATACTTGCCATTTTTGTTGCCCTTCCTTTGTTCCTGAAGTTGCAAGCTTACTTCTTTCTTGTGTCATTTCACTTCAGCCTGAAGAAGTTCCTTTCATGTAATGTTTTTATAGCAAATTGTCTGGTGATGAATTCTCTTAGTTTTCTCTCATCTCCATCAGACTTCATTTTGGCTTTTGTTTGGCTTTCAGTCTTTAAGGATATCCTTGCTTTAAGGATATCATATCCTGGTTTGGTCTTTTCCTTTAATACTTTAAAGATGTTATTCCATTCTTTTCTGGTCTCTGTTTTCTGATGAGAAATCACAGTCCTTCAAGTTGACATTCTGTGATGTATAACAGGTCGGTTTCCTTGACTGCTTTCAAGATTATTCTTCACCTTGGCTTTTTTATCAGATTGTGTGTCAGGGTGAGGCTTTCTGAGCTTAGGTCTGTGTCTCGAAATCAGTGACGTTTTCAACTATTCTTTTCCTCATATATTTTCTTCTGCACCTTTCCTTCAGACCCTCCAACGGCACAAAAGGTAGAACTTGCAATATTGTTTCACATGTCTCTGAGACTTAATTTTTGTTCAGTCATGTATCCTCTTTGTTTTTCAGATTGTGCCATTTCTATTGATCCATAAGTTTTCTGAATCTTTCCTCTGTTTTCTCTGTTCTGTTATTCAGCCCATCCAGTGAATGTTTGCTTTTGGATATTGCATGTTAAGTTCTAAACTTTCCATTTGCTTCTTTTTCATAGTTTGTACTTCTCAGTGAAGAACTTCTTTCCATTAATTTCAAGAGGATTTACCTTTAACTCATGGAGCATGGTTGTAATGGATGCTTTGTCTGCTAATTCCTCCATGTGGGTTATTTCAGGGCTGGGTCTGTTGATTGCATTTTTCTCTTGAGAATTTGTCACATTTTCCTAGTTCTTTGTATGCTCCGTTGTGTGATTTTGGGTGGTATCCTGGAAAGTTTGCTTATTATGTTTCGAGACTCTGGTTCCTATTAAAATCCTCAGGAGATTGATACTTTTCCTTTTTCTGTGGTTTTTATTAAGCAATTCATGAACCTATGGTCAAACAGGTATTGTGCCTTGTCTTCTGAGTTGTTCCAGTCTTGGTGCAGTTTTCAGGACACTGCTGTGCTGTTTGTGTCCACATGGTGCACGTACCACTCAGGGGTTAATCTCGGAATTGAGTGGCAGTTTATACTGTAGTTCACTTCCGCAAGCCTCTACTCTGCCTCGTTGGCTCTGTCTGTGCATGAGGCTCAGGGGGATCCCAGGACTTATGTGGGCTCGTACACAGACCTAAATAATCTCCTCCTATAGCTCTCTCCTCTTTGGAATTCTACCCACATTCTCAGGCTTCAGGGGCCCCTCCTACATGTTCCTTAAAGTGTTTAAGCCGCCATGCTGTCATGCAGTTCCCTATGACCAGGTTGACCTTTCAGGTGAAATAGCAAGAGAAAAGAAAGGAAAATAACGGCATGCCCCCACACTCTTCAGACAATAGGAGCCTCTTAACCTGTTCCTTTGTCCAGAGACACAGGCCATTTCTCAGTGAAGGCCTCTGCCATCACTGAGGTTGCAGGGGAGATGTGGTAACTGGGGAGAAAAAGACCAATGGGGATGACCCCCTCACTCCTCAACATCCAAGCCCCCCACTTTCTCACTTGTCTGGCTAGAAATAAAAGGTTGATCCCATGGTTTTAACTTTCAGCTGTTGCTGGACTTTGCGTGCCTTGCGTAAGCTGGGAGACAGAGGCAGGAAAAAAACCCGCCATAATCACCCTGTTACGGGCTGTTATTCAACTTTGGACTTCCAGGCCCCATCTGCCTGTTAGCGTTCACTTCTTAGAGTTTCAAGTGCATGCTGTTTGTCCTCTATCTTGCTCCATGCGGCTCTCAAGCCCTCGTAATATGACCACAGTTCTCGTGCCACATGTAAACATTCGAACACTTTGCAGATACTGAATTAAAAATCTATTATTTACATTGACTCCACCATTTTTATTTTCCTGGTGTGTTCATTAGAAAATTCAAAATTACATATGTGCCTGGCATTATGTATTTTTTGGTGAGCAGTGATCCAGAGGATGGAAATGTATGCCTCCTTCGACTCCTTCAACTTAACCCCACTCTGGGGCAATGTCCCAGCCAGGCAGAAACTGCAGGTGGAGCTGGAGACCTTGAAGAGTTTGGCTATACTTCCAGCTCAGCCCAAAGCCCAAGGATGATTCTGGACTTTCATTCTGACTCGTGCATTTCAGATCTTTCTGGGTTTGGACCTGGTATATATGTCCCTCCCAGCCCGCCCTGCCTGCCCCTTCAGTTGTCACCCCAGCAGGATCCGGTTGGCTTGGGCACTTCTGGGTTTTTTTTCTTTTTTTTGCACTTCTGTTCTTAGCGGCTCTCTCCTCCAATGTTACCAGGTGGGAGGGCAGGTGGACGCACAGGCGCTGACGCCAAATCTGCCACCTCGGGCGGCGGCTGCTGAGCCAGGTACCCTGCTCTCCAGCTTTCCTGCTCTGGTGGCCGGGGACCCATCCTGTACAGTTAGAGCCGGCCGGGGGAGAAGGGGCAGCTGCCCTGCCAAGAAGCTCATCACCCTCAAGGCAAACACCTCCAGCCCTCAGACCCCCGGGGAGATTCAGAAGCGCTAGACGGTCCAGGGGCGCGCATCCTCACCTGTGCGCCCCAGGGCCTGACGTGTACTCTGCGCATGCGCCACCCCTCCCTAAACTTTTGCGCCCCGCCAACGCACGCCCATTGTTCGCTCACAGGTTCCAGAGCTGCATCCCAGCAACAGGCCAAAGAGAGCGCACTCCGATTTTGGCCGAGTTGGCAGCTGAAGGAGAGTGCTCGGAGCCCAGCTCTCTATCCAAGGACCGACCTCACCCAAGTTCTCTAGGGGCAGTTACTTAGGTAGGCCCTGCCCCTCACCCCCGCCCCGGGCACTGGGGGATCAGCACCTGCCAGGAGGGTTCATCTGCCCCCGGCCCGCTCCCCACGCCCACCAACTTACCGTGGCCGGCCCGGGTCACCCAGCTGTCTATGGCCGGCTATCCACTCGCAGGCCAGCCCACAAGTGTCCAGTGACTCTGCATCTGCGCTTTGCCACAGAGTCTCTGAGGCCACATTCTACCATCCCGCAGACCCTGCGCTCCTTTCTGGGGGTCCTTATCTCCATCTGCAGGCGAGGCCATCGGAAGAAGGCAGTGATGGGTGCTCGCACCTCCACGACGTCCCGCAGCTCAGTGTCCGCAGTGGACACAGTCACTGTCAGTGTGGCGCGGGGGCAGCCAGTGCCGGCCACGACACCCAGCTGTGTCCCGAACTACAGCACCGAGAAGACGGTGTTGAGGGCCCTGGGAGAGAGCGGGCAAGGGATGGCCAAGCAGGAGGAAGTCCCCACAGTCACAGGGAGGAACGAAGACCAGAGAAGCGGCCCCGATGACACCGGGGGCGCACGATCTGCATTTAGGCCCCTGGGGGGCTCTTTCTTCGTGCCCAGGCCTGGACCTCTGCAGAGAGACCTCCACGCCAAGTGGGCAGAAGACAGATCCACCAGGAAACTGTAGACCACTTGTATGAGCTCCTGCCCCCAAAGAAACGCCATCACGAGCTCATATAGCTCCACCCGAGGTTTCCCGCCAGTGAAGAGAAGGAGGGGTCCCGCCATACCGCAAGGGCTGCCCCAGAAGTCTGCAAAGAAAGGGAGCGAGGAGGGCCCTCCGTCGCCCTCTGCAGCTCCGGTGGTTTACCGGAGGAAAAGCCAGCCTGACAAAGATGCAGAGGCAGCAAGAGGGCAGAAAGGGCCCTGGAGGAAGGGCTCCCGCACATCTGACAGTCCCAGGCCCCGAAAACGCAGGATTCCTCTGCTGCCGCACCGGCGAGGGGAGCCTCTGAGGCTGCCCCCAGGCCCTGAGCTGGGTTTCCCTGTCGCCACTGAAGACCTAGACTCCGAGAAGGAAGCAGCGTTCCGGCACATCAACAGTGCGCTGCAGGGTGAGACCTAGGCCATTGGGGGCCTGGGCGCCATGCAGCCTTCCTGTCCCTTTCTGCTGCCTGCCGCAGGGGCTGCTTCTCCGCAGAAAATGTTTCATAGTTATTTCTAGTTTAATATGATCATGGTACATTAAAATGTATTAGTGCTTGCCTGTGAACACTAAGGTCACTTGACTTGTAATTGTCTATGTTGTTCTATATTTTTGTGACTAAAGGCATTACTTGGGGGAATGAAAAGAATATCTTGAAGCGATTTTGGCTTTTGATCTGCCACTAACTCCTATTTAACCTTAATTCAGGGGTCGGATTCTTTGACCCAAGGAAACAGAATAGTATAAAAAGAAAGAATGTGAGTGTCAGATGGTGGCAGTGATTAAGTATAGCAAGAGACGCCTTTGCAAAAGTTACTCTTGGTCCCACAAGACTCTCACTTAGCTGTGTGACCGTGGGCAAGTCACTTCACCTAAATCTCTGAATTATAGGGCTGTGCTGATGATTTAAAAGTGACTGAGCACGGTGGACACTCGGAAATCCTGGGTTCTCAATAAAGCCACTGCCCTGCTCTTTGGTCCTTTGGGATTACTATATTAGTAAAATTTATACTTGACAGTAATTTTAGCTTAAAGTTTATTTTGTCTATTTCATCTCAGGCTTTTGGCTAAGATCAAGTGTAGTATCTGTTCTTGTCAATTTAAATAGCAAGAGAAAAGAAAGGAAAATAACGGGCATGCCCCCACACTCTTCAAACAATAGGAGTCTCTTAACCTGTTCCTTTGTCCAGAGACACAGGCCATTTCTCAGTGAAGGCCTCTGCCATCACTGAGGTTGCAGGGGAGATGTGGTAACTGGGGAGAAAAAGACCAATGGGGATGACCCCCTCACTCCTCAACATCCAAGCCCCCCACTTTCTCACTTGTCTGGCTAGAAATAAAAGGTTGATCCCATGGTTTTAACTTTCAGCTGTTGCTGGACTTTGCGTGCCTTGCGTAAGCTGGGAGACAGAGGCAGGAAAAAACCCCACCGTAATCACCCTGTTACGGACTGTTATTCAACTTTGGACTTCCAGGCCCCATCTGCCTGTTAGCGTTCACTTCTTAGAGTTTCAAGTGCATGCTGTTTGTCTTCTATCTTGCTCCATGCGGCTCTCAAGCCCTCGTAATATGACCACAGTTCTCGTGCCACATGTAAACATTCGAACACTTTGCAGATACTGAATTAAAAATCTATTATTTACATTGACTCCACCATTTTTATTTTCCTGGTGTCTTCATTAGAAAATTCAAAACTACATATGTGCCTGGCATTATGTATTTTTTGGTGAGCAGTGATCCAGAGGATGGAAATGTATGCCTCCTTCGACTCCTTCAACTTAACCGCACTCTGGGGCAATGTCCCAGCCAGGCAGAAACTGCAGTGTGTCTTGGAGAAGGTCTTTTGCATTGAGATAGTAGGATGCTCTTTTAGCTTCAAGAACTTGGATGTTGTTGAGTTTAACCTGGTATAAGTTCAAATTAGAGTGTTTTAATTTTAGGATGTTAAAGGTAATCCCCATGGTAAACACAAAGAAAAGAGCTATAGAATATTCCCAAAAGGAAGTGAGAAAGTAATTTAAATATTGTATTGTAAGAAATCAGCTAAACACACACAACGAAAGAGAGGAATGCAGGAAATGAGGGGCAAAAAAGCTTTGGGCAGATGGAAAAGAAACAGCACAATAGCAGAAATAAGTCTTTTTTTGGTCAGCAATTACTTTAAATGTAAATGCATTAAACTCTCCAATCAAAATACAGAGATTGGCGGAATAGGTAAAAACATATGATCCAACTATATGCTGTCTACAAGAGACTTACTTGAGATCAAAAGACTCAAGCAGGCTGAAAGTTAAAGGATAGAAAAGGGAATTCCAAACTCAGTGAGAAAACTCAAATAGTAACCAAGAGAGCAGGAGTGTCTATACCAATATCAGACAAAATAGACTTTGAATTTAAAATGGATCAAAGAGTTAAATATAAGAGCTAAACTATACAAATTTCTGAAGAAAAAAAGGGATAAATCTTCATAGTCTTGGATTTGGCAATGAACTCTTAAATATGATAGCAAAGGCACAGACAACAAAAGGAAAAAGAAATTGGACTTTATCAAAATTAAAATCCTTTGTGTTTCAAAGAACACCATCAAGAAAGACATAATACAACCTTCAGAATGAAGGAAAATGTTTGCAAGTCATATATCTGATAAAGCCTAGTATTCAGAATATGTAAAGAACACTGGCAACTCAACAATAAAATGTCAAATAACCAAATTTTAAAAATGAGAAAAAGAATCTGCACAGATACTGCTCCAAAGAAGACACAAATTGCCAATAAGCACATGAAAACATGTGCAAAATTATAAGTCAAAATTATGCAAACTGAAACCACAGTGAGACACCACTTCATACCCACTATTGTGCCATATAATTTTTTTAAAAACAAGCGTTGGCAATGATGTGGGGAAATTGGCACTTTCAATCATTGCTGGTGCAAATACGAAAAAGAAAATAGTTTGGCCGTTCCTCAAAAAGTTCAACACAGAGATACAATATGGCCCAGGAACTCCACTCCCAGGTATATGTCCAGGAGAAATAAAAAACATATGTTCACACAAAAACTTGTACATGAGTGTTATATTGTCGTATCATTATTCATAATAGCCAAAGAGTGGAAACAACCCAACTATTCGCCAACTGAGGAATGGAAAAATAAAATGTGTTATATCCATACAATGAATATTATTCAGCCATTAAAAGGGTGAAGGACAGATACATGCTACAACCTGGATGCACCTTGAATACATTTTGCTTACTGCAAAAGTCAGACACAGAAGTCCGCACATTGTGTGGTTCTATTCATATGAAAGGTCCAGCATAGGAAAATCAATAGAGACAGAAAGACCCAGGGCTGGGGTGAAAGGGGTGGACAGAATGAGAATGACTGATACTAGGTATGAGGTTTCTCTTGGGGATGATGAAAATGTACTGGAATTAGAGATGTTGATTGCAAAACCTGAGCACACTAAAAGCAGCTGAATCACACAGTTAAAAAAAATGTGAATTATATCTCAATCAAAAGATAATATGACAACCTTTTTATAGTCATTACTCTTGATCAGTTTCAGGATGGAATTCTCACAGTGACTTCAATGGAGTGGCTTGTATGGGATGATATTTGAGGCTCAACCCTTTGGGACTAGATGTTCATTCTGAGCTGTTGAATGACGGTGAGGGCCAGCCAGTATATTTTCTTCACGGAGGATCAATCCCCATATGGTATCCTTGGTTTGAATCCTTGTCTTTTTCTCTTCATATTCCTGAAACAAGCTCCTAGGAAATACATTCACAATAGTGAGAGGTGTTGACATCTTCCTGGCAAAAGTCTTATTCACAGGTGAAACTTCAGAGCTCCTTATTACTAGCTGCCCGGGGAGTCCCCTGAATCAAAGTAGGGCTTATGAAGATGGACCTTGCATTTTAGCGTGCACTTAAAATACCCAACAGGCTCATCACATGGGGAAAATAACTTTATTTACATGAGACAAGTACAAAGTCAGCACAACACAATGAGGGAGAGTATGGGTGCTGGTGCCTGATGGCCTGAAATCAAATCCTATTCGAACGCCATGTGTACCTGGGAAGGTTAGTTACTTAGCTCTTCTGTTTCTCAGTTCCCTGGCCAGGGATATGGAAATATTAGTAGGACCTGCTTATTCGTATTATGTTCTGAGGCTAAAAATTAGTAAATACAAAGCCTGAAGAAAAATGATGGGTACTTCATAAGTGCTACCTACATAAATGTTCAAGTATTAAATGCCTGGAAGAATAAGTAGGCTGTCTCCAGAAAGGGCACCTAGGAGGCTACAAATAGGAGGATAGAGCCTACTTTTTCACATTGATGACACGAGTAAGAAGTTTTAGAGCTCATGGAAAGAATATTATTTCTTGTGATGCACTGTGGGGTGGGCAGAGTAGGGGCTGTGACCCATATTTTATGGTTCAGGGCACTGAAATTTAGACAGATTGAGTAACTTGTCTAGCGTCACAACACTGATGAGTGATGGGTCTGAGGCAGGGGAGGGACAGAGATTCCGGAACACATGGACATGAGATCATACCCTGGATACACAAACCAAGAGCTCTCCTCACTCCCTTTCCCACATCCTCCTGCCCCAAGAATGCTGCAGGGAGACAGCTGGTACTCGGAGGAGGTGCCTGGCCCAAGAGAATGGCTCAAACCTGGACCCACCTCCTGGCTCTACGTTTCAATCCCTGACCCCAAATACAGTGTCTTTCCCCCAAATGCAGACCCCCTGATGGACCAGGGTATCCAAATATGTGTGCATCTCCCCTCCCTTCCCCCTCAGCACTTGATTCTAGCAGCTGATTTGCAGTGAGACTTCCTGGTGGTCAGGTGACCACCCTGAATGACCAGTAGTCTACTTGACTCCCTAACTGACTCAAAACCCAGGACATTCCAAACCAACTGCCCACATGACAGTTGCACAGAGAATTAGCATCATCTTCAACTGATCAAACCCGGATGATGAGCAGTTAATATTCATTAGCTGGGAACAGGGTCTACTGGGCTGGTGTTTTGGTGGCTTAACACATGAAGGTTACAGGCCCCCAGGGTCTCACTGACTAGAAACTGACCAATCGTCTGAGCAGCTTGGACTAAGGCCTGGCTAAGAGCGGGCAGTGGCTGCACGGGCTCTGAGTGGGCACCTTCCCTGCCCAATCCTCCCTCAGCCAGATCCAGGCTCTGCTGTACAAACTACAGCCATTGCTCCTGAATCTACTTGCTGGTATTAGTTCCACAGTACCTTCAATGGAGTGGTCAGTGGGGGTGCTATTTGGGTCCCTACCCTGTTGTTTGGCCAGATGCTGATTCTGATGTGCCTGAACCACCGCTGCGGATGGCCAGCAGATTATCTTGATCACAGATGATATTCTTGTGCATCCTGTGTTTGATTCCTTTATAATCTTCCTTTTCTTCTTGGTACCCGAGTCATGATCCTGGAAAACACAACAAAAACTGAGAGAACTATTGATATGTTGCTGGGAGAAGACCATGCAGAGGTGTCAATTCATTCCCAGGTCACACGTCTGTTCTCTTTGTTCACCAGCCTCCTAGGGGAGTCTAGGGGAGTCACGTGAATCGAAGCTGGGCTGAGAAGAGGGTGTTGCAATGTGGTGTGCACTTAAAATAGCCAGCAGGCTGACTGCACGGGACATGACTTTATTTAGTGAGATAATATAGAAAGGGAGCACAGCACAGTGACCGACAGAGTGGGGGCTGGTGCCTGATGGTCTGGATTCAAATCATACCAGAAGCCACATGAACCTGGGAAGGTTATGCAGACCCTCTGTCCTCAGTTCCTTGTTCTGTGATAGTGGAAATGTTAATAGGGTCCACTTATTAGTATTACATGAGGAAGCTTAATACAGCAAATCAGGTAGACCCTGATGAAAAATGATGGTTACTTCATAAGTGCTACCTAAGTGTTCAAATATTAAATGTCTGGAAGAATAAGCAAGAAATGTGGTAGTGCTGCCTCCAGAGAGGGGACCTGGATGCCACAGGGCAGGGGAGTGGGGAAGGTTATGGGTGTGATGCTTTAGAGCTTGTGAAGAATATCTGTCATCATCTCCTGTGATCCCCACATCAGCCCCGTGGGGAACTCATGGCAGGTGCTGTGAACCATATTTTATGGTACATGGCACTAAAATGTTGAGATTTTAAGTGACTTTCCCGGAGTCGCAAAGCTGATGACAGATGGATGTGGGACAGGAATGTAGTTGGTTCCCTGGGACAGAAATCCCTGAACCCCTGAATCCTCTAGATGGTGCTCTGGACTCCTGAGCCCAGGGCTCCCCTCCCTCCATCCCCCCAAGCCTCCTGCCTGCCCCATGGTTGCTCCAAGGACAGGAGGGGTCTGAGCCAACAGGAGGGCCCAAGCCTGACCCACTGCCTCCCTTACATGTTGATCCCTGACCCCACAGCTCTTAAATATCCCTGAAAGAAGGTCCCTTGAAGGATCAGGGGGTCCCATCTACGTCCCTCCTCCCTCAGCGTCTTCACACACTGGGTGAGCCTCCTGGTGGTCTGACCAGTGGTCGGCTTGTCTCCACGTGGCTCAGAGCCCTGGTCTCTCCAAGCCAGTTGCCCACATGGCACGTCTCTAACAAATTAGCTTGGTCTTCAACAACCAGCCCTGGATGCACAGTTAGTGCTGATTAATCAGGACAGTGGCCTGCTGGGCTGTGCTTGGTGGTTTAGTGGGTGAAGCTGGCGTGCCCCACTGTCGCCTGACTATTGATGTGAGCAACTGTCTGAGTAGCCTGGGCTACGGCCTGGCTGGGGAGGGGCCGTGGCCGCACTGGCTCTGAGGGCGCACCTTCCCTGCTCATCCTTCCTCATCAAAATCCAGCCCCTACAAACTCCTCATCCATCCCTAGACCCTGCAGTGGCACAGGAGAGAGGCCCATGCCCTTCTAGAGGGACCCCTCCATAGCCACAGCCTAGAGATCCCATCCCAGGACTGTCTCTGAGGATGACCCAGGCCCTCCTAATCTCTGTCACCAAGTGTTCATTCCACTAACCCGATGGCATTGTCCCTTCTCTCCACGTTCCCAGGCAGCGCCCAAACACCCAGTGATCCTGTCCACATCAACCACTGGAAATACCGCCACGAAATCCCAGTTTCCTTCCTTTCTGAAAACCTCTAGGTTTAGACTGCTAATATTTGCTTTTGGATTTTGACATCGACATTCAGAAGTGTTTAGCCTGGAATTTCTCCTGTCCTGTAATATCTACTGCTGGTATGACATCAGTATTCTCCTGGTCCGATGAAAGCAGTGTGGGTGTGTTCCCTCTGTATCTGTTCTCTGGAAGAGTGTGTAGGAGACGGGCATCGTTTCTGTCTTAAATGTTTGGTAGAAATCAGAGGAAGCCACCTGGCCCTGAAGTTTGTTTTGTGGGGAAATTTTTTTGGCATCTCTTTCTAATTGAAGTTTACTTGGTGTATTGTACAGGGCACAGATCTTAAGCATAGAGCTTTATGGTTTCTTGTAAATATAAACACATCTGTTACCAACACCCAGTTCAATATACAGGACGTCCCCAGCACTCTGGCCGCCCCCTGTCGAAGAATAAGTGCTAACTTATTCGGTTATAAGAATGAAGTCAGTTACTCCATGTATATTCCAAGTGCAGTGATTTACACACAAATAACTCAAAATGAGTGTGGCAGCACAATGAGAAAGTAGTGGAGGGTGCTGGAGGGCTGGGAGAATCCAGTCCCTTTGGGATTTCCGCTGTGGAGGTGGGGCCAGAGTAAGGAAGCTGAGAGGAGCTTCTCTGAAGCATCTGGGCTTTTACAGAGGGAAGAACTACTGCTCCCCAGAGTGCAGCGCCCATTGTAATTCACTGAGCCCTCCCTTTGCGGAGGGTGCTTTTCTATACTTGTGTGTTATTTTACATAGAAATGTTTAAAAAAAAAAAGAGGAGATCAATTTTGTTTGATGTAACAGCCTTTCACTGTTAAAAGTAAGACATATATCTAAAATTATGCTAAATCTGTACAGCTCCGACAGGAAGTAACCGGCACTCACTACCTGACTCAGGAGCGGAGGCGGAGCAGAGAGGCGGCCCTCCTTCCTTGGCCTCGTGTCTCATTTAAGCTGCCAGACGCTGCACAAGCTCCATCCCCTCTGAGTCTCAGGCTGAGGCCTCCAGGTCACAGTCTTCACAGGAGTCAGACGAGAACCTGCCACACAAAGGCAGGGACTGGAGTCAGTGGGGAGGTGGGCTCCCTGGGGTCGGTGTGTGGGACCCAGGGGGCTACTCAGACCCTGCAAGTGACTTTGGGCCCTGACATCCCCAGGGCTCACATCCCCAGGGCACTGGGGCCTGTTTGCTGCTCTTTGCCAAGTGTGTTCTGGTAGCAGAGAGACCTGTCCTACAGGGGCGATTTAACCTGGGCATTTGGCCGGGCGGCGTTCGAGCGACTGGTCCCCTGAACAGTGAAAGTGATGCAGAGGAAAGGGGAGGCACTGGGGCTCCAGGGTGAAAAGTGTGGGTCCCTCCCACCTGGGCGCTGTGAGGAGTGGGAGGTCTGATGACACAGGTGGGAGTAGTGACCCTGTCCCTCCAGCCCACACGCAACACGGCCCATCATGAGACCAGCACAGTGGAAGTGGGCAGAGAACCGCAATGTTCCCTTTTCCCCTAATAATCGTTTTTCTTTCTTTAACACCCCAGCCAAACTTGCCTGTGCTTTTTAATTTAAAAATATCCTGATGCTGTGGTCACAGAATCATAAATTCTATAGCTTTGCTGTATCCCAACATGAAAAGTTTGTAGAAGACACTGCTTTTCAGCATGTAATAAAACCAGATGTATTTGTTATCTAATTTTAAGGTCATAATTAATTTGGAATCCTGGCCCTTTAACTCATCCTAAATTAGCATTGCTTTGAATTGCCTTCATTTTGTGTGTGTGTTGTATTCAATTTTTACACATCTATGAAAAATCTATAGAACCTCAGGTTGAGAAATGGTGCCATGAGGTGACCCAGGCCCTTCAGTGGGGCTCCACAGAGGCTGAGGGGTCCCCAGGGGTTGGGCAAATCCCAGCCAGGTGTGGATCCTGCAGTGTCCCCTACCGGATGACAGGGCTACTGTGTGCCCACAGGGATGCAGCAGCGCTGGGCCAGGTGAGCTGTCTGCTTGCATGAGAAGAAGCCCCGGTTCCTCTGTCCTCCTCACCCTTTCCCCAGGACGCCTGAACTGGGGGGTACCAGGGCCACTCCAGATATCTCACTACACCTGGTGATTAACTGGGGATGTTGTCTGCTGACCTTGGCGGGTTGGGAGGGCAAGGCTGGGTCCTGCAGAGGGAGATGTTGAACCTCACCAGGGACACTCTTTACAAAGAACACAATGTGAACAACACCTCCAGGAGTGATGTATGTGATGACCCCACAGACACCTTCGGCCCCCCATCTAAACATAAGAGCCTGGCATCTTCAGGGATTCTATGGAACGGGGACTGTTCCCTGGCGAGATGCACTCAGGTCATCCTCCAGTTGCCTGCGCAGATTACCACCATTCTCTTCTCTCCACCTTTTTGTTCACATGCAGTGGTGAGCACCTCTGTGCTCTTCTCTGGCTTTTGGGTTTTCCTGAAGCGCCAAAAAAAAAAAAAAAAAAAAAGTCAGGGATGGCAAGAGAAGCACATACACTTATTTGCCTTCTGCTCTTCCTCCTACCCTCTCCACGCTCACATTTCCTCTTCTTGTTCTTCCTCATCCTTTTACTTCATCCCTTCTCTTGAATCCAGGATGAGAGAATTTCTTTTTTTTTTTTAATTGGATGAGTCAGTCTTCTTTTACTTATTTATTTTTAACGTCTTTATTGGAGTATAATTGCTTTACAATGGTGTGTTAGTTTCTGCCTTATAACAAAGTGAATCACCTATACATATACATACATCCCCATAACCCCTCCCTCTTTTGTCTCCCTCCCACCCTCCCTATCCCACCCATCCAGGTGGTCACAAAGCACCGAACTGATCTCCCTGTGCTAAGTGGCTGCTTCCCACTAGCTATCTATTTTACGTTTGGTAGTGTAGATATGTCCATGCCACTCTCTTTGTCACAGCTTAACCTTCCCCCTCCCCATATCCTCAAACCCATACCGTTTTTATGCTAAGTTATATTCTACCTGTACCTGGAAAAATGTTAAAAAGATTTTTAAAGAACTGCGCATCTATTTTTGCAGCTGATTTGCCTGTTCAAGGCTCGCTAGCACTTTATCCATCTCAGTACTATTTCACTTAGTAAACAAATGCAGTTACCATAATTGCTGCATATGTGTCTGTGTTCCCTTCTAGGTTATATGTTTTTGAAGTTAGAAACTATATTTATATCACAGCCCCTATGTATGGCACAATATCCATTGCTAATTCAGATTGTGTTTTAAGATATGAGACAAAATTTAAGACTTTTATTATAGTCATAAACATCTAGCAAATCAACCAGAAAATAAAAACTAATTTTCAATTGGTTGGCCAAGAACAAAAAAGGGAGGAATACCTAGTGCAAAATCATATCTCTAATAACTACTGTTGGATTTAGAGCACACACATGCTAAACTTATTTTAAAATATCTTCTTATCAAAGATTTGAGGTTGGACCGGAAAAAATTATATCAGAAGTGAAAATAATTATGTGGTCTGACCAGCGTGGGTCACAGAAAGTAAGGGTATACTATATATAAAGTAGATAAACTACGAGGTCCTGCTGTATAGCACAGGCAACTATATTCAATACCTTGTAATAACCTATAAAGGAAAAGGGTCTGAAAAAGATATATATATATATCTGAATCACTTAGCTGTACACCTGAAACACAACATTGTCAATCAACTAGTCTTCAAGGGAAACAAAACAAAACAAAGTAAGTGTAAAGGGAAGTATAGTTTTATAAATTCACCTCTGATATCCAATGGACCAACTGAAAGAAAACAGAAAGTACAACTTTCTAGGAGACAGGACATGGCCAGCAAACCAGGCCGTTACCCTCGGTAACGGTCATACCTGCCAAAAAATATACAGACTAGCCTGCATTCAGGAATACATAGGAATTCTTCATTTATCTGGCATTGTTAGGCAATGAGGTATTGCATGTTAGGAGAAGTATTTTTAAAATGACAAAATGAAGAGGAGTTGTTTTAACCTTCACTCGGTAATTTTTTTCTAAAATTAAGAAATGTATCCACTGGTGTATTTAATGTTTCCGTGATAACTCGGGGTCATCAGTTCAATCAACGTTTGCATGAATAATGCAAATGGAAACAAGACAGGCATGCTTACTTACTGAAACTGAAAATGACATGGCACTGGCTGGAATAACTGATGAGAGAGCACGAAAAAAGCAAAAATGAAAACAAACCGTGATCAAGAAACAATCAGTCAAGTTCTGACTTTCTGTACTTAGTTTCAAAATGAGATACCACAAATCCCAGCGAGAGACTCCAGCATCATCAGCTGTCTTTCTCCTTTGTTTCCACCTTCCTTTCCTTCTCCTTCTATCCTAGACTGTTCCAGGCAGTGCTTATGGCTGCTTGCAAGAGAAATTCTAATACTTGCTTTCTCTCACACAAACTTCACAATATGTCCATGTGATAACTAGTGTGGAGGTAAAAGACAATTCATCACAGAGACATCTCCTATGAAAATAAAATTAGAAACTAGCTTTTAAACATGCAGAGAGAAGGGCGTGGAGTCAGGCACTAATTTCCTTGCGAATTCCTCTCCATTTCTAATAGACGTTCTTCTTTACCAAGATCCCTTTTTATTGGTGTGCTGTTCCAGACTGCTCCACTCCGCCCATCCTCATTCTGTAAAATACATTCACACTCTTTTGTGACCCTACTTATTTGCCCATTAAATAATCAATCATAGAACTGTCGGAATTATTTACAGAGTGAAATTAAAATGCTGGAGTCACTTGGAGGGTTTAAGCAACTCCACCAGAAAATACTGGGCATGGATTTAAAAGAGGCTGCGTGGGACTTGCTCTTGTCCAAGTTCTTTCTCAAGAAGTATCTGAAATAAGCCTAAATTCAGAGTTAATCAGACTGGCCTGCTTTCTCAGGTGGACTGGAACTCATTGCTCTTTCCCCTCAACTCCCTGATGTCAGCGGCACTTTCCGGAGAGGAGGTGGACTTCTCTGCCTACTGCAGAAGCTCAGTTCCCCCCGGGCCCACTCCCTGTCTGAATCCCACACTTGAGGCCACATGCCAGCCTTCCCAGAACATTCGTGGTCTCATTTCAGTTTTTGACCTGCTCAGATTGAGTCCCTCTAGACTCTTCCTCAGCTTGAAACCTGATCTTCCACCACTTTCCCTGACCTCGATGGTAACCTGCCTACTTTAGGCCTCAGGTGCTTTAGCTATAAATTGATATATTTGCCCTTAATTCTAAAGTCTTCTTTCTAAAGCTCTACAATGTGGTGGCTCCTTGAAAATGTTTCTCTTTGCTGGTTGTAATTTTGTACAGAATTAAAAGCACAGCTACTCTAAAAGACAGTAAGTTGCATTGGATAAGGAAAGTGTGCTCTTGTAGTTAGATTAACAGGGATGGAAGACGACTTAGTATGTTTTAAGATACTCATGATCCATTCTCGTGAGAGTCGGGGGAAGAAGGGGAAGAGAGTTAATAAAATACCAAATGTTTGTGACAAATTAAGTTCAAGATGTAGCTGATAAGTTACTACTTGAATAAGCAACACAAATCCAATTCAAGTTTTGCTTTATTTTTCTAAGAAGGATCCCAGTGAACTGAGTCCCATGTTCAGTAACTCCACGTTCAATGGCTTAGTCTTTAAACACTGTTATGTTGCTGGAAGAAGAAATATTGCCCACCATTCCTAACTGATGTTTAGCTATCACGCACATTTGAAATAAATTTATTACTTTGCCTGATCTCAGGGTAATACATTCCAAAGGGGCAAAGAACACACGAAAAGTTATGGAGTCTCCATCTTCTACACTAAAGTGTGCAATAAATTACATATTATTTGGCCGTTAAGTTCACAAGCCATAGAAACCATTCCATTTGCAATGTATACAGTGGTAATCAGCAGGTAATGAGAATGATATAAAACCAAACAGACCGTGTATGATGGCACTGCTGCCAATAAAGCAATCATTAAATGCATTCATATGCATCTACGATAGGTAAGCTCTTTGAGGGCAATTGCTATGAATTCTACATACCTGTCAGGATACTATATATAGCCCACTTTCTATGGCCTTTATTCAAAGACGCTGAGAAAGGGTTACTCTGGGTAAATTCAGACCTTTTCTCAATATAGAATTTGGTCAACATGCATTCTGAACAGCAAAATTTCACAGTATTTTCCTACACTAAGTGCCACCTCAGCAAATGCAGGATTAAGTATAATGGATTATAAGAAGTGAGAAAGGAAAGATGGAAGAAAAGAAGGAAGGTAGGAAAACGGTGGGTATGGAGTACTTCAACATTTATGTAAAGAGTGGAACTAAAACTAACCTGAGGTTACCCTGAATTATTAGCATACGCTATAGAAACTTAAATGAAAAAATAAAAAAAACCCAGCAAGGGAAACCCAAAGATTCTCTGTTTTTTCACTTTACTGCATATACACGTCCATCTTAAACAATCTATATGCTTATATCCAATAAGAGAGCATTGTTTTGCAAGGCTATTTGGCTTCTATCAGCATGTAAAGGTCGGACAACTCAACTTTAGCAGAGTCAGCCTTCAGGTGAATAATTGCTTCTTTCAGGTTGTGAACATTTGAATTTTCCAGAAATGTTTCCCAAAAAATGAAAACTAAAAGAGTCCTAGGACAGCGTCCTTTAGAAGTTTTATAGTACCAAGGTTTTTGGAAGAAGAGTATTCTTGTCAATTATCAACACAATGATTCCAAGCAGGTCAATTTTTGCTGAGAATATTATATAACAGAACCCACTTCACCTCCATTATACTGACAATGATCTTCCTTACTTCAACCTTGTGCTTCTTAGTAAAGTTGAAAATACGGAGCCAAGAACAGACAGTGACAATGCCAGAGACTCAGATGTACCTATAAGTGCCTTCAGACAACATCAGCCACCCAGGCTAAAGTCCTGGTTTAAAACATCCCAACATGAATGAATCTCAAAAACTATATGCTGAGCAAGTGAAGCCAGATCAAAAGGGCACCTACTGTATTATTCAACTTACATGAAATTCTAAACTGGGCAAAAGTCATCTCTAAAGATAAAAAACAGATCCGTGGTTGCCTTGGGGTGGGAGATGGGGATACTTTTGCAAAAGCCTAGGAGGAAACTTTCTAGGGTTTTAGAATTGTTATCTATCTTTATGGGGGTGGTAGTTATACAAATGTATACATTAATTAAAAGTCACTGAACTATTGACTAAAAATGTCTGCATTTTATTGTATGTAAATGATACCTTAATAAGGTTGATTACAAAATGAACCAAAACCAAAACAAAGCAGAAGAGAAACCTCTCAAGACTTCAAAGGAAATACACTGTTTTCTTCCAGGGTACCAGATTGGAAATGAGGCATTGGTCTGTTCTACCCTCAGCTTATCCCTAGGGTTATCTAGTCTATTTTAAAGCACTAGAGTCCCCTATCAGGAAAACTCACCCCATGTTTAATTACTTTGATTTCTTCTCTGCCTCTTCTCCCAACACACTGAAGTCATTCACGGAAGAAAAACCAGCTTTTTCCAACTTTGCATCATGACACATTCTTTCCAAAGCTATTAGTTATAGAATAAAATTTGGGTACACTTTGTAAAAATCTAGCTTTTTGAGCCTTACAAATCTTAACAGTTAACCTATTGCCTCCACTGGAATTTGGAAAAAAATTATTTTGAAAAGGAATAGCTGAGACTTGACATTTTTTTGTGTGTGATTTTCTCTTCCCCTAAGAGAGAATTGAGTAGGAATGAGAAACACATACATAAAGAAAAAAAATTATCTTGCTGCCTTTGCATGGTTATAATTTATAGGAGGCCCTTTTCAACAATAATCTATTATCAGAATCAATAAAATATAATCTCCATGAAGGCCAGGCCAGGATACTTGTCTCTTTTTCAGCAGATTGCAATACAAACCACATTCATGGATATGCTTCTTGATGATCTTTGTAATACTGTAACAGTTGACCATTTCCTCATGCCTCTTCACCTTAACTTCAACCTGGTTTTTCACTAATGACTTCACATTTCCTTCTCTAACACTTGGTTGTGGGCCTCTTTTCCAACTCCAACTCCAACTCGCATTTCACTCTGGAACCAAAGGAAGACTCACACCTTCCTGCTACAGTTGCAGATTATATAGACTAGAAAAAGGAAGGTTGCCAGATGGTGGTTTACATTATCTACAGACTGTCTCGGCTCAAGGTTAACTTCCCTGGGAGAAAACCCATAAACCCAGAAGCATCAAAAATAACCTGCATGTGCAGGGGGGAGACAGCTTTGCTTGTCTCATTTTACATTCTTTCTGATTTCTGGGCCCTGGTGATTTATCTCCCATGGAATGGAACAAGGAGGGGAACAAGTAGGGACAGTCCCTTCGAGCTAAGAGAAACACTCCGGGAGGTTTTGAATCAGACTTGGTTTTTTGTTAGCCAAGTTACAGGAGAATTTTTAAAGTGGGGGAAAGGGAAGAAGGAAGCGGACCAGGAAAAGAATTTAAGCCATCATCTATAAACCAACAAAGCACTGATAGTTCCAAACATTATGTCACAAACTAAAATGACTGATGTAGGCTCAAGTGGTTTATAAAACCTATAAAAAGACTACAGCAGCAAAGTCCCCATTTATCTGTAGAGTTCAGAAACTAAAACAAGGAATATTTTAGCTTAAAACCTTATCTCAAGAGAATCATATACACTTCACATGAATAAAAATACCTGAAACCAAACATTTTTAAAAGCTCCAATACCCAAAATATAAAGAAAAATATTAATCCAGAAGACTCAATCAATCCATGATAATCACAAAACGGCTGGGCAATCTCTATCTCCCTTCCACACTAACCATCCATCCCATGGAAGACCAAGGGAGATCAGACCTTCCAGACTTACCTTCCAGACCTTCCAGACACCTGGCTGCTGCAAAATTCTATGGAGACTCCTTGTGGAGCAGCAGTTTCCCATCTCTTGTGTCTCTCCCTATCGTGATCATGATCATGCAGGAAGCAAGTCTGGCTGTGCTATCTTATCATTGTCTGTCACCCATCTGCAACATGGTATTGTACAGATAAGGAGAAAGTAGTTGCCTTTCCCCCAGAAGGTTGAGGCTCAGGTACAGGGTAATTCTCCTGTGCACACAGTCATTATTTAGGCCGACTCAGTGACTTCAACAGGCTTAATCATGTGATCAGGTTTGTTGCCAGCTGCGTAATGCTCCCACATCTGTAGATAGAGCCGCTCTAGGTCCATTGTGTATTGTCTGGTGTTGAACAGAGGGCTAGATGTTCTCTGCTTCCAGACTTTGCCACGAATTTTCTTCAGGTATTCTAGATCAGTTCCCAGTTTCACAGCTATGTCTTCATATTCTTGTCTATTTTTAGCAATAAGCTCAAGACAGCCTAAACAAGTGAGCTGGGAAGCTGCAACTCGGGAAGCAAGAGTCTCTCCTGGCATAGTCACCATGGGTGTCCCTGACCAAAGGACATCCATCCCTGTGGTGTGTCCATTACAGAGTGGAGTGTCCAAGCAGACATCAGCCAGCTGGCCTCTCCGAACATGTTCCTCTTTAGGAGCAACAGGTGAAAAAATGATACGGTTCTGGGGAAGGCCCATATTTTGTGCGTACTGTTGAATATTAGGTTCTCCTACTGCTGGAAAACGCAACAGCCACAGTACACTATTGGGAACACGCTTCAGAATATTTGCCCACATCTGCAAAGTAGATGGGTCAATTTTATATAACTGATTGAAGTTACAGTACACAATGGCATCTTCCGGTAACCCGTACTGAGAACGTGTGGTTACAATAATGGTACGGGGAACCTCCTCTCCAGTGGCAGCCTTAATGTTGATCTGGGTAGTTGCCAGTCCATTGCTAAGACTGAATCCATTAATTGTTATCTGAATTTGTCCTCTGTTAATCATTTCAATAACTGCCTCTGCAATAGTATTCATAGGAATGACAGGCATATTAAGAGCTGTATTACTGCTGTCTGCGGTGTCTCCTCCCTCAGGACATTTCATCTTGACAATTTGCACATCTGGGAGACTATCAAGAAATGCTTTGAGGTCGATGCCATTCAGCACAATCCGATTGTCATAAATGTGCCCATTGGACTTAAAATCGATGACTGCTTTCTTCTTCAGGTGAGGGAACATATTGGCATGATCACCAATAAAGAAAGTATGGGGCATATAAGCCAGTTTCTCAGAATACTGCTCAGCAACTTCAGCAGGTGAAGTTTCCTGATCAGTGATGATATAATCCATGAAAAGCACACCACTGGTTCCAGGGTAGCCCAGCCACATTGCCTGAATAGGAGCTGGCCTGAGAGCAAAGAGTTCATTTCGAGCACCCCTGGTATAACCATTCATATTTACAAGGATGTGTATACCATCTTGATGGATGCGATCAGCTGCTTTCCCATTGCATGGAATCTGAGAAAGATCAATGAAATGATGGGCTTCTGCCATCACCTTCGCTCGGAAGTTTGTGCCGTCATCTGGGCTCAGGGCATAACAGAATACCTCAAATTTATCAGGATTGTGCGTGCCTGGAATAGACTGCATAAGATGAGAAGTAGGATGATTCCCAAAGTCAGAACTCACGTATCCTACACGCAGTCGACCATCACTGAGCTTCAAGTCTTTTGGATGTTCGTACGGTGGTTTACGAAGGACACTGATCTCATCCAAGCAGAGGTTCCCATGGCTCTCAGCAATAGCCTTCCTGAAGCCATGAGAAAGAGGATACAGCATACTATGATGAGGCTGCACAGAAGGCAACCTATTCTTCTCCAACTGGTCAGCCACAATGCTGACCAACTTCTTCATTCGCTCATCATAGTCTGTCCAATCACAGACAATCTGCAGGCAATGAGCCAAATCACAATAACCGTCAGGAAAGTCAGGTTCAAGCTTCAGAGCAGTGCGATAAGAAGCAATTGCTTCTGGAATATTCCCTGAATCCTTGTGAATGGAAGCCACATTGCTGTGGGCATCTGCAAATGCAGGGTTAATCTGAATGGCAGGAGTATAACACTGCAAGGCTCCCTGAACATCCTGCATCTCCTTTAGAGTGTTTCCCATATTACAGTAGGCGTCAGCAGAGGTAGGACTGATTCGAACAGCCTCCTTATAATGCATCGGAGCTTCCTGCAGTTTTCCCTGCTGCTCCAATACACTTGCTAAATTTGAATGGGCAACAGCAAACTCTGGGAAGACTTCTAATGCTTTACAATACAAGCGAACTGCCTCTTCAATGTTTCCCTGGTCTCCTTTGATATTGGCTAGAGAGTCTGCATGGGTGGGGCACAGCCGCAGAGCTGTATTATAACAATCTTCTGCTTCGGCAACACGGCCCTTCTCTTCCAGAGCGTTGGCTAGGTTGCAGTAAGCATCACGGAAATGTGGTTGCAATCTAATAGCTCACCAATAGGTGTCTATTGCCAGATCTATCAGGCCTTGCTCGCAGTGTACACAAGCCAGGTTGGCATGTACCACTGCATGATTTGGACTCAAGGTTAGGGCACAAAGGTAAGCTGCCACAGCTCTGTCAAAAATCCGTGCCTCTTTCAAGACATTTTCTAAATTGATATAAGCATCCAGAAAATTGGGGTCAAGGGTGACAGCCTTTTCAAAGTGATGAATTGCAAGCCAAATCTCCCCTTGTGCATTGAAAACACAGCCAAGATTACTCCAAGCTACTGCAAAGTTCGGTTGCGTCTCCATTGCTTTCAAATAACATGCCTTGGCTCCTTCCAAGCGACCCAGGGCTTTGAGCAGGTTCCCCAGGTCACTGCGAACACAGTACAAATCAGGATTGTACTGAACAGCAGAGACGTAAGCTTATACTGCCCCTTCCATGTCGCCTGCTGCTACCAAAGCAGCTTCCAGGTTAATATAACCATCGATGAAATCTGGTTTGAGACGTAATGCATGCCGGTAATGCTCAATTGCTTCCTGCAACTGCCCTCTTTCCTTGTACACATTCCCCAAATTCGACTAGGCTTCTGCCAGAAGAGGGTTCTGTTTAATTGCCAGAGTACTAAAGTGGGCAGATCTGTCCAGCCTTCGACACTGGAAGTGTAGAGATGAAAGTAGAAAATAAAAGAATAGGATGTGATTTGTAGTCGATACTACTTTTGCAAAAATTAGAAAATACAAAACAATTCGGTATTTCAAATATATACATATGTTTAAAATAACTATAAAGGTGAGTTGGGAGATTACATATTAAATGGCCCAAATGGTGCTACATAGGGGAAAATAAAGGAAATAAATCTGGCAGAGGAACGTCGGGGCCAAAACCAATCTTAAAAGTATTAGAAAATAGAGTGACCATACACACTGATGATAGAGTGACATGAACTGAGGCATATGGTCCCTTTTGAGTAAATGCCTTAAATACAAACTAAAAAAATAATGTCATAAGATTTACAAGCACTATAAAAATATTTAGCAGTATTGCAGTAGACAGTAGAAATATATAACCTTTCAACTTAAATAAAAACAAGACTGATGAAATATCATCTTTGTTTCCATGTCATCCATGCTAAGGAAGAAATAATAAATCAGCTTTCAAGATAGAATTTTTTACAATGAGAGATACAAAAACAAAGAAAAAGAAACCCTAACTGTTTATCCCATGAAGGGAGAAAAAAACAATTTGAAAAGCCAGAGTAGAACTCTCTGAGGATAATATTTAACATCAATTTTTTTTTGTAAAACAGAATTTTAAGCTGGTTTTGAATTGTTTATAGAGTTTCTAATTAGCATGCTGAGGAAATACAGGGTCCATCTTAATCCAGAAGCAAGTAAAAAGTTCTGACTCTTAAAATTCTAGGCTCTAGAGTAGGTGTGTGCTGGTGTGTATGTGTGTGTGTGTGCACATTTGCTGTGTGTTTTCAATAAACTCAAGAGTACATAAGGGTGTATGTTACTACATTGTAACAATTCTTGAGCAAGTCTAACTGAAGGTCAGTAGCAAACAAGTAGATGCCGCTTGGGTGGCCCCCCAAACTCTCAGGTAATGCGCAGATCTGCCTTGGCAATCATGTTCTGCTTTTAGACATAATGCATTTTTATGTTCTTGTTAGCACTGAAAGGCTAACTTGAATATTCTGCAACTGATGAAATGGACAACAGAGCAGTAACCTAGAGTTTACAAGTATTTGGGGCAGTAAAACTTTAGTTCTAGATTTAACTTGGATTTGAGTCCTAATTTAACTTGGATTTTCTACAACGCATTTTTTTTTTTCTATAAACTGGAGGTATATACCACCATAATCCTAAAAAACCTGTGACTTTGGGCTTCAGGGGTCTAAGCCTTCTCTCTAAGTGACTGAAAGGTACAACTGGATATTAGACCTGTCTAAAAATTGTCCTTTTCTGTCCTCACATACAAGGGAACGCTTGATTTTTGGATAGCTGTCATTAAAAAAAAAAAAAAATGTGCAAAGAGCTAATGTCTTTTGCTACAAGACAAAACAATTTCTCCTGGACATGCAGTAATAGGAGGCAATGCCATGTGTTGGAAGCACGCACATATTTTATGATAGATATTAATCTGGAGGTTAACAGCTAGGTGCTCCGGTTGAAGCAGTTTATTTCAAACATACATATAATGTTAGTCCACTTTGTAACAAAGCCTTCAACATTTCATATGCAAATTCGTTTTTCTTTCTAGTTTAAGCCCAAGGAAATCCCTATAAATCTTGTCTCCAAAGAGAAAATATAAAGAATTCATAAGATTAAAGAGTTCTTATCAATTGTATAAAAAACTAAAAAGGTACTAACTAGATAAAAATGTAGATGTCTAAGAGAACGTCCAACAAATAGAAAAGTAGAGGACTGCACTGAGATTGCAATCCTGAGAAAAATACATTATTTCTAAATGAAGAAGTAAAAGGAGATAGCATAAATTAAAGCCAGAAGAAAAATTTAAAACCTACAAAAGTACGAGTCGATACAAAGTTAAAAACCCATTAATTTTACTATATACCCAAAGGCTTCACAAAAGATCTCATGAATATCACAAATTAAAATAAACAAAAGCCAGAAATATTGTTTTCCCCAAATTGTACTACTACATGCTTATTGCTTCAGTGGTAAGAAGAAAAATTATCTTCAAATAGTTGAATTGTATACCTACTTATATTTTAACTCTTAGGTGGATCTTGTTATATAATATATATGATCTTTAAAGAAAACTTGTTGATTGTTTATTTTGGCATCTGTTAGGAAATTCCTATTTAATTAGATAAATCTCCTTAGATAACTCTTAAATAAAAATAGATGCAAATATAGTATGTTTCCTATCATTCATTTTAGACCTCTAAGAGTTGGAAAAGCTCAACCTGGAGAAGAAACTAGTTTTATTGAGGGAAGAAACTACTTTCCAGTTTAGAAGAGGAGGGATTATCCCATTTCTGTAGAGGAAGCAATCAGGAAGATACAAAAAGAATGATCCTTGCCTAGTGCTAAGGCCAGAACCACTGTGAATATTGTACCAGATCTTGTAAAAACAGCCACTGTGCTGGCACTCACAGGCCTGGGTCATGGTGTGTTCAACAATAAAACTTTGTTCCAAAGGATGGAACTCCTTCGGGCCAAAAAGCTTTCACCTGCATGATTCCATTAACCTCACTGTTTTGTTATGGGAAATGCGTTTATTTTTTGAAATGACATTGAAATATATCCTTAAAAGAACACTTTAGGTCTCAACAAGATTCTCTTCTCTTTCAGCCAACACATTACCTTTTAGAAATCAACAGTCTACTTCTTTCTTTAAATCATCACATTTCAAAGCTGTAGCAGCTAATAAATGTTAATATGATTTTTCCAAAACTGCAATCTCCCTAAATTTCTATGCTGTCTTCTTTATCCTGTCTTTTCAAGGTAAAGGTATCTTTCCAGTTTTCTTAGCATTATCAGGATTATGGATTTTGTTCATTGTTAAAGTTCGTTATTTATGGACATAAGTTAATGTAAATGCAAAAATATCTCGTATTATTCACAAGCTGGCTGACTTAAATCACTCGCTCTTAAAACAACTTTACTGCTCTCCAATCTGTTCAAATGCACGGAAATATAAATTCAGGATGATGTGGCTTTTCTGCAATGCTTTCTTTTCAGGCTGCAGTCTACATGACAGCGTTATATCTTATCCTTGCTGCTGTTGTTGTTCAATCTATAAAACCTCTCTTGAAGACCCCCAAAACAGCTTGTAATTTAAACTTTTACTTTTGGTGACTCACTGTTTTCAAATTGCCATCTCTGACCATATCCCCCTTCCAGGGGAATTTATGCAGACTCTTAACCCATAATTGCTTTACTCTTTACCTCTATTTCTGGGTTCTTAAATTAAATTAACTGTTACATCAGTGTTCTTCATTACTCAAATTATTTTTTCTTAAGAACTTTTCCTGGAAGTAAGTTCATGCTATTTTTGACAAGCAAACATTTGACTTCTGAAAGAATTCTTATGGAAATGGGTTTATATCCCAAATGCACCACCAAAAATCTTGGTGACCTTGCATAAACGTCCCTTACCATTTCAGGTGCTATCTTTGCTTGACTCCAAAGGGAACTGATTAAAACTATGAGCATCTAGCTGTTACGCACTTTTGTCTCAGTTTGGTCAATGAAACTCTTAAAAATCCATCAGATTTTCATTATTTTTACCATTAGCCTGTTTGTGTAAAATAAGTTACCATTTATGGAGCCAGTGTTCTCCTTTATTCCGGCATCCAATCATTGTAAATATTTCTCATGGACACATTCTTAGAAGGCCTATGAATAACCTGGCCTCTTACTGATTCTCCCTTTTGGAGTCTTACTAGCCAGACTTCCCCAATAACTTTCAGAGAGAGTTCTCCCCCTTTCCGGGTCTTCTTTTTGACTTCTATACGCCATAGAACTTTCAAAAGTCATCACACCAATACTAAGATTACCACATACCCTCCAAAAAGCTCCAAGCTGTTTATGCCTATTCATTAAGTTAATACTTTATCAAAACTTGTCCAATTGAGTAGTTTTAGCACAGATATTTTACACATTTTAGCACAGACATGCTCTGTTTAAGGCTGACAGATCCATTAGGAATTAACTTTCTGGTACATTTTCCCTCTGACATTTTCCTCACAACTGCGTTTCCTCATAACTGAGCCATCAGTTATCTCTTGCCTATAGAAAGGCAGATAAGAGAAAAGAAAGCTAAGTGAGAAAAGATATGTAAATAGACTAGCACAATATTGGACACATAATAAGTATTCAATAAATGATAGCAAGTATTCTTACCCTTATCCTCACATTAGTTTATATGTATTAAGAACTGATTACTGGACTCAACTCTTACTTCCATTTCTCATTAGATCCTCACAGAAACCTTGGAGGAAGCGAGGTTTTATCCCCATTTTACAGGTTGGGAGACTGCAGCCTAGAGGGCTTAAGTACCTTAACTGAAGTCATATAGTCAAGAAATAAGCCTATATTTGTCACAATCACTTGCCCATGCTTTGACGTGACACCACCACCCATCATTTACCCAGCTTCACCAAGGTACTACTAAATTTTTTACTCTTATTCTCCTCTCTTTGCTTCATACTGCCACTGCCACCAACCCAGTCAAATTCACTTTTAATTTTCCAATGTTAGTGAAGGGAGTAGAAGGTGGAAATTGAGGTTAAAGGAGGAAACTTTAATGTTATTCAAGGATGACTTCATCTTAACTTCCAGCCTTTGTCTACCCATTCTCTGCTCCAGTCACACGCAGAGTATTTGCTATCTCTTCCGTAAGTCTTGACTTTTCTTGTCTTTATGCCACTTTTCTTTTCTCCATTTGCAATGAATCTCCCTTTCCCTTGGTTCTTCACCATTTCTTACTCCATACTCTCCATTAAAATTCAAATCTACCTTTAAAGCCCAACTCATATACCAGTTCTGTCCTGCAGTCTCCTGGATCTGCCAAGTCAGAACTAACCACTTGCTCCTCCGTGCTCCTGCAATGGCAATGATGTTAGAAGGGCGACTGATTTTACAGCTCGCTCACCACCTGCGGGAAATATGTCCTATTTGCCCTTCCACATCCTTTCTCCACCCAACTCTATATGGATGGCTTGCATGGCCTATCTTAGTAAGTGTCCTTGCTCTGGCTTCTGTTTGGCTCACCAATGAAGAGTACCAACAGAAGATTGTAGGGAATGAAGGAGGGGAGTGAAGTTAGGGTATTAATTCTTGCCAAATTGCTGGGAGTTGGCTGCATCCCCCAACTAACGTATAGTGCTTCTCTGTGGGGCATCACAGCATCTTTGGGGAGGACTCTCTCTCCAGCAAGGCTTCCTTTCTCTTTCATCTCCTATAAAGTAGCCACACTTTTACTGAACCCAGGGCACTACACTATCTCTTGATTCTCTACATTGGGCTCAATTTATCCCTATTGATGTACCCCTGATTTCCTGCTGAGACCCTGTCTGATGAACTTCGTAATATGCTCTTCTAAGCTGTTAATTTTACAAACCACATTATTACACTTATTAGAAGAATGTCTTCAGGATGTGTCAGTAAGCTCTGATTGATGATAATGGTAAACAGCTAGAATTTATGGAACATAAAGTATGCTTTGGTTACTCTCTTGAGTACACCGTGTGCATTATTCTAATTAATTAAAATCACTATTAGCTAAGCAAGGCACACAGATGCTAAGAGGTTCCCAGAAGTAACTTGCTCATGGTCACTCCAGTGTCTCAGTAGTGTTTAGGACTCAGATCTGTCCAAAGCCTAAACCTTAAGCTCTAGGTCTAAGCAGTGGCTCTCAAACTTGAGTATGCATCGGCATCACCCAGAGAGCTTGCTGAAACAGGTAGTGGGCCCCACCCCCAGAGTGTCCGAGTCTGCAGGTCTGGAGCAGGGCCCAAGACTTTCACTTCTAAAAATTCCTACGTGCAGCTGATGTGCTGGTCTGGGTACCAGACTTTGAGAACCACTAGTCCAGGCATTTTAGGTCCAGAATTCCATGCGTTAGAATAATTTTCTGGTGATAAATTGTTGAAAAAAAAAAAAAAAAGCCCTGCATTTTCCTGTTTGTAAGGAGGTAATACATTCAATCTTAAAGAGTCAATAATGGGGCTAAGTATTTAAGAAAGAAGAGTTATTCTCCAGGAAGATGGGAGGAGATGGACATTCTAAGGACAGGAATGCCCTTTCAGGAATCTTGCAAAGGGAACAGAAAAATAACAGTAAGATTCTGCTATCCAGTGTTCACAGAACATGAGTGGGATACTCTTGACTGTAAAATGGGAAGCCAACTTTTGCTCACCATATACATACCTTATTCAGTACAAATGTTTATTAAGAATCTCCAAAAGCTAGACACTAGGCATCAGGGCTACACTGATAGAGCAGATAAAGTGCCTGGCCTCAGGGAGCTTGTGCTTCAGAGGATGTACATCAGCTAGATAGACTGAATGATGGATACTATATTGGGTTCACACTTCGTCTCAAGAAAAAAATATATCCATAGACGTGATCCAGGAGTCAAATGGCAAAAGACCGAGCCTCAAAGTGAGTGTTAATTTCATTAAATGGTAGGTAAACATTATTTTATATGCCGAGATAGGCTCTGCTTATAAGACACACTATTCCTCCAAACGTATTATACAAGCCAGCTTATAAACCTGTGACTTTTTCTAGGAGACATGTTGCCTTCTTTCCCAAGAAGGGAGCAGTAGGCGTCGGCGTGGAAATAGTTTCATCATCAGAGGCACAGTGTCACTACTACTGCTCAGCTCCAATTCGCAACCTTCTGAATGGTTTCCAGACTAAGAAATTTAGCAAAGTGATGAAGAAAACATGGCCCATTAATCTTATGATGCGTGTTATAACTTAACTCTGGGTTTAGCATAGGAAAAATATTATTTGCATTGATTAGAAATATGCTTTATGGCTGCATATATTATTCACTCTGAACATTCTAAAATTATTAGCTGGGTTGACATGATGAACTGCACAGGAGTACTTCTAGATGACATCTCAATGTCATCTGTTACTCACATCATATAGGTCTAGGAATCAATATGTATTTTACTCAATATGAGATCTTATTCCAAACACCAAAATATGCCTGTTTTTATTCGATGGTTATCATCATGAAACTACCAGCTAAACATCATTTAGAAAATTCAAAGCAAGTAAATTACTGTATTAACTGTCCAACTATGATTATGACTTTCCTCCACTTATAGCTGAACCTAATATAATGATCTGGTCAGTCTGACTAGGAGGATTTATTCATTAATTTACTCAAAGGTTCTGAGGTATATTTTGAAGGACTTAAATTATGGTCTGGTTGGTAGGATCCAACAGTAAGGGTGCAGGTTTATCTCCTACAAGCTCTGTGACCTTGCCCAAGTGACTTAGCATCTCTGAGACTCACTTTCCTAATCTGTAAAATGGAAACAATAATAGAAGCCAAGTTGTAAAGCTGAAGGAGAAAAAGGAATATGGTAATGTATTTTGGCACAAAAGAGCAGTTACGCTGACGGTCATTATTTGTGAATACTGTTGCTAAGATTATTGAAAACCTGTTGTGTGTTAGGTGCTGTTCAAGGACTAGAATTTTAAGACTGTTCTTCACCTTTATCCCAGTTTTACCTGCAAAGTTCTGCCATGCACTGGAAAAACATACTGGTATTTCTAGGGAAAGGGACCACTCAGGTGACATTTTTGTTTCACCAGGTATATAAAGTATACAAAGGTTATAGTGTATCTTTTAAGTCCTTCGGACGTCTAGTTACCTTTCACTAGAATGATTCTAGTAGATCCTGATAGATACCTGAGACAAGGGCAGGTCAGTGATGTTGGTACCTTTTCTGGCTTAAGAGCATAGGGCAGAAACACAGGAAGAGAGGTCTTCCTTTTCCACTCCTGTTACTAAGAACCCTCTCGAATAATGACAATCTGAAACAGATCACTACATTGTTGCATGTTGTAGAATCAAAGCAGTGTACAAAGCAAAGAGCACTGGCCTCCATTATACGTGCATTTCACTTGAGATTCACTTTTCTAGACCATGGAGAAAGCAGATGTTCCAACACTTTCCAGGTACTGGAATATTACAATCTGGCAATCTCTACCACTGCATGTTTGATCACACTATTCCCTGCAAATGGAACGCTGTTCCATCAAGGTCAGATTGACCAGTGCAAATACCTGATTTTATCGTACGGTCAGAACCAAATTAACTTACTGAAATTCTGCCCAGCTCAGGGTCTACCTTCTCTGTGAAACCTCCTGTGAGATCCCAAGTTACAAACAACTCTATCTTCTTCAGAAGACATTGTATACTATATAAATAGTAATTTTCATATAAATATATGTATATGTGTGTGTATTTCTTTGTTACATTAAGTTATAACTCCTGTGGTTTCTCTTCTTAACTAAACTGGACCCCCTTAGCATCACAGTGGCCATGTACATCATTGTATCCTCCAAAAAATCCAGATAATAATATCATGGATTCAGTATATAGTTGTTTAATAGAAAACAATTAACTAACCACTGCAGAATACTAGTGTCTCTCAAGTGTGTTCAGTGGATCATAAATCCTATGAGACAGTCCATGAAGGAAAAGATTTCAAATAAATTTGGGATCTGTTGTCCACTACATCTCCTTATCAGAGACTCATAATTCACAAGACTGGTAAAAAGCTCTGTAGCAAAGAAACTGTTGACTTAGTTTGACCCAGTATTTCTCTTACAAGAGTATCAGTTCTGGAGGTCAAGGACATTTTCCACCTCTAATACAACAGCTCTACTGCCTAGTAGAGTGCCTGGCACTTACTAGACACCTAATAAATATTTGAATAAGTTTCAACATACATTCCCCTTTTAAGCTATAGAAGAAAAACACAGTATATAGTAGATTTTGATTTACTTGGGGAGAATAATAATATGAATAGATAAATTTACACAAATCATTTTAAAGTATATATATTTGATAATACTTTTTTCCACAAATCTACACAATTGCACATTTAGTGGTGATAGTAAACGAACTACATTTGCTGCTGAAAACTTGCTAAGAAGGATGGCTACTAAAAACTACAACTTGAACCCAAAACAATTGATTTAGTTCATGGGTCCCCACTCCTTAGCAGTTTTAATATAGAAGAAAATAGACGCATATATTTCTTTTCTGCCATAATATGACTTCATATAAGGAATGCTATTTTATTAGCTAGAAATAAGATTTGCTTTTGTTATTTTAGTACATTTGATCACATAAGAATAATTATAGATTTTGTCCTAGACTGCTTACTATGTGCTTTCACTATAGATTTTAATGTCAATAGAGAAAGGAGAAGGAAAAGTCAGAGGGAAATGAAACAGGTGTATGCAACACCCCTCTCTACTACCGACATTTCTCAGAATTCTGGGGGAAGTTGCATCTATAAGGGGAAAGTTTTTCACCATGGAACTCACGGTGGTTGAACTTCTCATGAAGAATTTTTTTTTCACTACTGAAGAAAAATATGTTTGATTTTACCATAACTGAAAAGTTCTCCTGTTTCTACTTCTGAGGTTTGCCCTCAAGACTACTGTTTATCTAATGGAAGTGACTCCTATGCATGGAGGAAAAAGTGCACCATTTGAAGGAAAAGCTAAAGGAGTGATATTCAGGTAACTCCTCATTCCACCAATGAAAACATACACATAGATTTTCCACTTTACACCTCATTTTCCACCTAATTTTCATGATTTTGAAATGAATATGTAGGGTCTGATGAGTTTGTCAATAGTCTATAATTATTAGTGTTATTAAAATAGAATACAAATGATAAGCCATATGTAAAAATGCTGTGTGAATAAACTGCTATACCCCAAATAATACAAATGAGTGAAAGGCAGTAAATGCTAAGAGGGATTAACAACATAAAGGATATTAAAAAAATGATGACCGTATTTCATATTTATGTGTCTTTTTCTCTCTCACTCTTTTTTTTTTTTGCGGTACGTGGGCCTCTCACTGTTGTGGCCTCTCCCGTTGCGGAGCACAGGCTCCGGACGCGCAAGCTCAGCGGCCATGGCTCACGGGTCCAGCCGCTCCGCGGCATGTGGGATCTTCCCGGACTGGGGCACGAACCCGCGTCCCCTGCATCGGCAGG
Organism: Delphinapterus leucas; assembly: GCF_059928025.1. Lineage (NCBI taxonomy): Eukaryota > Metazoa > Chordata > Mammalia > Artiodactyla > Monodontidae > Delphinapterus > Delphinapterus leucas. Next base: position 162,409,509 of record NC_143131.1, read on the forward strand.
CAGAACACTCAACCACTGCGCCACCAGGGAAGCCCTTCTCTCTCACTCTTACTCAACTCCTAAATAACTAAGAGAATATGCTCACAAATGGTAAGCATGTTTTGGATGTTCGATGTGTGTTTGTGGGAAAGAACAAAAAAATACTGCCTCAATTAGGTCAAATATACAAGAGATGAATGAGATTAGAGATGGGATTGGGATTTGTGTTAGTTACTCAATAGCTAACCAATCACAGACATGACAGTGTAGTGCAATATGCAAATATACTTTTAAACAACTTCTCTTAAGTTATCTACTGTCTGTAAAGACAATCACACTCAACTGCTCTGCACTTAAACCCCAGAGCTTCTGAGTTAGAATCTGTTAGAAATAGGTACACGTTTCATTGCTTTGGCAACATTTACATGGCTCTGCATCAGGCAATACAACTGCTAAGATCACACTCTGGGAATTCAGGAAAGGCTAGTGTCCAGTTCTGGTCGTTCTACCACCCAACTGTGATCTAGGGTAAATTCCTGATTAAAAAAAAAAAAAAAAAGAAAAACGCTGAAGATGCTGAAACAGTATTTCCTACTTCACAGGGTCGTCATGGGGATAAAAGGTCATTAGGATAAAGTGCCTCTCACCCAGGAAACACTGATAAATGCTACTGCTGCTACCATCATCATCATCGTGACCGATCAAGAACATATGGCCACATGGAAATTCAACATTCCCTGGGCCATTCACAACTTTCCTTTAAAGGACTCATATTCTATGTGGGGTCTTAACACCTTCAAATAACAGAAAATACAAGTCTTTACACCTTTTTTTCTGTAGCTAATTTTGGCATCTTTCACCTCTGTCCACTTAAGTGTTGGTTTAGCATATTCTTGTCACACAAAGAAGCTACTTCCCAAAGAGAGGAACAATGTGTCAAATGACAAAGACATTGAGTGAAGTCTTTCACATCCTAGATTGTCCACGGTACAGCTCAGCTGGTCTCTGGGTTGGAAGGCCTGGGTCTACTTTGCTCGTCTGTTACAGGGGAAGGGACGTGGTCCTTAGCATGTGGTCTGTGAAACAGAGGCAGCTGCGGGTAGAATTATAACACAAGCAGAACTGGCTTCAATTCTTCCTTCTTAGGTCTTTTTCTTCTTGTTCAGCTGTTCAAGGAACTTGCCTGCCCTCTGTCCCCGCCAGGACGATGTTACATCTGCCTGGATAAGTAGGTCACCATTGTATATCAGGAAAGGTCTTATTTGTAATCATCAGGAACCAGATACGGCTAATTTGGGCAGAAAAGGAAACTTCTGGAAGTTTATGGTTAGGTCTCAGTAACTAGAAGCAGACTAAACAACCGAAAGCCAAGCCTATGCTATTGCAATTATAGGATCAGGCCAAAGTGATGTTATAAGTCCTAGCTGGCCTTGCTACCAAGCAGGAACAGGAAACAGGAGGTTGACCCAGCACTGCTGGCCTTGCTTCTTTACATCATTTATTTGTAATTCAAAATCCAAGAGAAGGGTGCAGTTGGCCAACCCGAGGTCGCCCGACTGTTTTCCATCTGTAAGGGAGACTGAGCATGTGAGTAAACAGTGTATCTGACATGTTCAGCTTGTATAACGAGAGGAGGGCTCTGTTTCTCACCAAGACCCACAAAGTGGAAAATTCCCCAAAGAGAAAGGAATTTCACATCAGATGCTTGGAAAGTTAAAAACAACAACAACAAACAAATGCAGATGTGGAATTAAAGACATGGAGTCATTAAGAACCTATATGTGGAGTGATTCAGACCTGAGTTCACATCTGGAGCAAGCTACTCAATCTTGCTGAGCTTCAATTTTCTTTAAAGGAAACAATGTGGAAGATGATATCCACATGTAACTTGTGGTGCACATGAAGGAGGATAGTACAGTATATGATGCCTGGCACATCCTATGCATTTTCTAAAACTACTAGTAGTACTATTATTATTGTTACTTATTATACAATTTATTGTAGAAATTAACAGGGAGAGTATTAATAAATGTTAATACAGTGCTAAGTGTCACATTTATGATCTCAACTAATTATTTGTTGATTCAACAAACATTCCACATATCAGAAAATAACCTGTTAGTATATATATATATATATATATATATTTTTTTTTTTACAGAAGAAAAGAAACCCTGAGGCTTAGAAAGTGTAAACAATGTACCAAAAGTCACCCATTTAAGAGGTAATGGAATATTATTCAGCCTTAAAAAAATGAAGGAGATCCTTTCATTTGTGACAATATAGATGAAACAGGAGTGCATTATGCTGATGAAATAAGCCAGACAGGATAAATACGAATGATATCATTTATATATGGAATCTAAAAAGAAAAAAAGCCACACTCATAGAAACAGAGTAGAAAACTGGTTGCCAGGGGCTGGGGTGTGGGTGGGGAGAAGAGGGGAAGACTGGTAAAAGGGTACAAACTTTCAGCTGCAGTATTGTATAACTAACATTTTCGGAGAGAAAAGAACTTAAGTGTTCTCACCAAAAAAAGAAAAAAAGCAAAAAGGTGTCATGAGCTGTTAGATGTATTAATTAATGTGATGGGAAGGATCCTTTTACAACGCATATGTATATCAAATCATCATGATATATACTCTTTGACTACCTCACAATTTTGTCAATTATACTTCAATAAAACAGAAAAAAAAAGAGGTAATAAAGATGAGACTCCAATCCAGGATTATCCAGCTCAAAAAACTACACTCTTAACCATTACAATATAGTATCCATCCATATGTTGTAACTGTAAAATGCTTAACACAAAGGAAACGTTAAATAAATGGTATTTATTCTAACTCTAATGCTTACTAGATATTAGTTATGTGGTATGCTTTACTTCTAACTACAAGGGTATAAGGTGCAAATTCTTGCTACAGAACATAAAAGCCCCTGTGGTACCCTGTAGGATAAACGCAGTACCTGTAAATCTCTCATCTCTCAACCCAGAGTCTCCTCAAGTTAGAGGTCTTTACCCCCTTTATAATGTGGGAATAATGCCTTTCCCACATTTGCACTGGGCATGAAAATCCATACTTCCAGGTGTATACTGAACATCTGCTTAGCTCCTCGTCACCTTGGAATCACCAGACCAAAGATCATTTATTCCATTAAGATAAATGATGTAGGGATAGAAGTACAGAATATACAGAGAGTGTTGGAGGAATCCAAACAAGTCCTCCACTCTCAAAACAAATTTTACAGTTCCAAAAGTAAAGAGCAATGTTTGGAAATAAAACTAAAAATGAAACTAACATCTACAATTAGCCAAGTATTTATTATGGGCCAGGCTGCTTACTAGGCACTTGATAAACATTACAGCTCATCTTCCTGCAGCCCTTCAAAGCATATAATATTGTTTCTATTTCATAGAGAAGAAAATTGTATCTAAGCAGGTTAGTGATTAGCCCAAGACCACAGGGCTAGGCTGTAAGAAAAGAAGGCCAAGTTTCAGTGGTCAAAATGGTGATGGATGTTAGAACTAGAAGATTATGGCTAATCAAATAAAAATATTCAGAACGGTCCTAATGTATTATTAGGATTTCTTTAGAATAACTTGGGTGCCTTAGTGAATACAGTAGTGGTAGGCACTACAGTCTCTTTAATTTGCTAATCATACAAATCTACTTTAATATTCTTGGTGACAAGGAGCTAACTACTGATAAGACAGCTTCTTCAGTTTTGGGGCTACTCCAGGGTGAAATGCCGGAACGTCTTACTGCCTGCAATGTCACCTAGTTCTACCAGGGGGAATAAAGCAGAACAAGTAGCCACTGTTCTTGACAAATGGATACAGTTTCAGTTTTTCAAACTATGAGTGTCAGATTCATTCACTGTATCAGATAGATCTGTCAAATGGCTTTGCCCATTTACTAATGGATGGCACACTGCAGACACACGTTGGGTCAAAGGACTCAATGTCACCTCATTGATACTGTCATCAATATAATTTGTATTGGCATTTTGTCTCACCCTGACTTTAAGGACTATGTGAGGAGATCCAAGTCTCCAGACCATGGACTGATCACCTCTGCTTGACACAGTATTCTCTGCTCATTTCCAGAGGGGACCAAGGATGAGCTCTTGTACTTCTGAGTCTATTCACCCTACCTGGCAACACATACTAGCTGGGCTGATTGGATCAAGCAGGAGCCCCACAGTTTAAATTTCCAGCTGCATTGGAGGAAACAGAGGCTATGCCCCAATCCCATAACCCCTCACTTCTTACCGCTAGCCTATCCTAGGCTGTTCTTGCTGATAGGAGTACTTCATGCTAAAAATTAATTTTGCTTACCTGATGGCAGTCACACAACCTCAAATGCCATTTTTATAAATAAGGCAACCACCAATGGAGTGTGATTTAGGGTTTTTTCTTCTGTAGACCCTGCCTACCCTATAAAATCTCCCATTACTGCATCACGGAGACTATAATCCCTTTCCGAGGGAATAGATTCTTTCCAACCATAAGATGAAATAAGAACTTACATTTCCATACTGCCCAAAAGGAAATACATTGATAACAAAATGCAGGAGAATGACTGATTTTCCACATTTGTTGTGTTCATTAAAGGGTTTTTGAATAGACTTGACAGTATTAAAGAAGTTCAACACACACAAAATAAAAATTAATAAATGAAGAGAAAAAAATTGCATTTACAACAAACAAAATAAACACATTGATATATAAAAGGTTGTTATACATCGATGAAAAATGGATGTCACAAAGTCACAAACTAAAAAGTATTAACAGCCAATTAAGATAGGAAAATATGTTCAACCTTGCTATTATTAATCAAAGAAATACAAATAAAATAATTCAGGTGTCATATTTTACTGACTAGAATGACAAAGTTTTAAAAAACGTGATAATACTGGTATTGATATTGATAATACTGGTACTGATGAGTGTGTGTAAGAAACCACACTGGATGTTAAATTCTTGGTAGAAATAAAAAGCACGGTAACCTTTCTGGAAGACAATATGTCAGTATGTACCAGAACTGACAACCAGCCATTCAAGTTCTAGAAGTCCATTCTAAGGAAATAAACAAATGCTCAAAGACATATGAACAAGGATGCTTGTCTCATTGTTTAGCAAACCAAAACAGAAATAATCTAAATGTTGAACAGTAGGGACTGGTTAAATAAATAATAGAATGCTGTTCAACCATTAAAAATGATGCTGCAGATTTTTATTAGGTGATGAGTAATCATACTTATATTACTAAATAAAAATGTTATAGAACTGTTTTGTAGTTGGATATAATAATTAAAGGTATTTTATACTTGCATTGTATTTATATGCACCCCGTCACAAAAAAGTTTCAAAAGATACCCTCGAAAATGTTACAGAGATGATTTATCAGAAATGGGATTTTGAGTTATTTTTCCTTTTTTCTTTAAATCCTTTCAATTTTGGAGTTTCTGCAATGAGCCTGTATTATTTTTACAATTAAAAATATTTAAATTTACAATAAAAGGATCTAAATTCCTCCAGTTTTCCATTTATTTTCCACCCTGGCTCAGGGCATTTGTGTAAAAAAAAAAAAAAATCAGCTTATTTTCTCTTTTGTATCAATCTAAATTTACTTTTCATAAGTTAACTATTTTAGTCTGGCAAAAGTTTCACACAGGAAAATTGTTAAGGTCTGAGTCTGAGTATTCTATTACCTTTAAAAGCACTGGAAACTTTGAAATTATTTCTTTCAGAATTTTCATATAATACTGAAAGGTGGCGGGGAGGTAGCAAAATGAAGGGAAATAGATAGTAGTAGTCAACTTCAATTAAGAAAAAGCAACAAGAGGCAGTTTGTACTCTTTTGATACGGCAGAAGCCCCCTGTGTCAACTCATGCTAAAAAATGTATATATACACACACATATATATGTTTGTGTGTATTATATGTATATGTGACACACACAATTAATCCACAGTCTTAGGCTAATCACTCATTGTGGCAGAAACAACGAGCTGTTGACTACACTTTAATTAGCTCCTCCAGCCTGCAGAGGCATCACTAGGACCAAGATAGGAACAACATTCTCCATCTCCGCTTGCATCTGGGTATGGTTCTATCCCAAAGAATGTGACCAGAGGTGACCTGAAGAGTTTATGTCTGAAGGATAACGAGTTGATAATTGTAGCTTGCAGCTTCCTCTCTCTTTTCCTTTTTAGGACAAACGTAGAGCCACTTGATGAAGGTGGTGGGTCCCTGAATAACTGAGCAGAAAACTGACCCTCAGACCACCAAAGTCCATACTACACTCCTGAGTGAGTGAGAAATGAACTGTCCATGTGTTGCTCCACTGAGGTTTAAGGTTTATTATTTAGTGTTTAACTAACGCATTTTTTCTTTAAACCTCAGTTGCCTTCTCTGTAAAATAAAGTCTTTGAAAAGGATCCACTGTAAGTTTTTTCCATTGCTTATGTTTTTATCTTAGTTTTTAATTCTCAGAAACACTGCGCACATTTTACCTTTTAAGTTAGTAAGTCTACTTTTTTTCCCACAAAGATGGGTTCTTAAAGTTATGGAGAAGTCATAGCAGACTGTTGCTTCAGCTTAAGATACGCATTCACATATGAGATGAGAAGGGTGAGGACCCAGAGAAACGCCTTTGACAGAGGGGAGTGAGAGCATACTGAAGAATGTTTAGTAATAAAGAATTCAGATGGGAGAAACGGATGGGTTACGTCTAACAGATTTGCTCAAAGGAATTCTGGAAAGGCAAATATGTGAAAATGTATAGCAAAGATGTGAAATGCCTTTTGGTGCCTAAATGGATTTCATTTCAAAGACGTGCATATTGCAAATACATGTACCATAACACTTCTCTGTCCACTTCTAGAATTTTCTAAAGCCTGACAGAACATCTGCAGAGAGAGGATGTCATTCCAAGATAATCGACTGCAAGTTACTAAATTAAGATAAAAATGTCCTTAACCTTGAACAGTTTTTAAAGAGATTTTAGAAGAAAGGAGCCCTCCAGGGGGCTGTATAACTATATAATTGTACCCTTTCTAAAAGGCTATTTACAGATACATAATGTTTCCCCTCCATTCTTTAAAGTAAAATATAGGATAAAAAAAAATAGTTTGGGGATAATATTTGTTTGGGACAGCAGGCACTGCTAATCAGTACCACTCTCTCCTTATTCCTTACTATCAGAGCCCTGGTTTAGGAGACCCCATTATCCTTAAGGCTAAGGTGGCCAGTTTAAAATCCGAGCTGATGAGATCTAAGTGCAAGTCTGCTGACCATCTGTGGTAAAAAATTTGCTCTCTGACTTAGACACTGCCTTTTTTTTCTTACTTAATTTCTTTTTTTTTTCCTTTTCTTTCTTCCTGCCCAAATTGTTGGAACACTATTGGAGATTCTGGGGTCACTTTGAAGCTATGTGGACGTGCTAGAGATGTGGAAGCTGGAAGAGCGAAGCAACCCAGTCCCCTGGTGATGCCCTTCAGCAGCTGGACTAACGCTAGAGGGACTATCTCCAAACTTCCTGCTACCCGTGGAAAGTAAGGTAAATCACTCATTCACTTTCTGTTACCTACTAACTGATCCAGAACTCTAACCTCAGGGTTCTAGAACCCTTCTCAGTATCCCATAGTCATACTCATGTTCCAGACTCCTGATCATCAGACTTGCTTATAGCAGATGTATGGGGAGGGCGGGCCCTTCTGGAAGCCCTCATACTTCCTCCCCTACGCCCACCACACACAAATAATGATCTTTATGTCCACTCATCCTTCTATCTACACTCAGAGGCCAGGGCCCCCAGGAAGGCTTCACTGACAACCCTTTACTCCTCTCTACATGCAGAAAGGGTAGAGGTGTGGGCTCTGGAATCAGACTTCCTAGACTTGAATCCTTAATCTGTTACTTACCAGTTTAGGACATGGGCAGAGTAGTTACCTTCTCTGGACACCCCTGTAAAAGAGGAACACTAAGTAGCACCTATGTACCTTACTGAAAGGATTAAATGAGCAAATGCAGGTAAAGTTCTTATAATTTTTTCTTGGGTCAATCAATTCTAGCTGCTATTGTTACCTTTGATTAATTTAGGGCAGTCCCTTTGCCCTCCTTTGGTTCTCTGGGCCCGTCTCATTCACAACACACACAACCGCATACTGCATTCACAACACACACAACTGCATACTGCAGAGTTTTGAAAGGTGGTTCTCAAAATGTGGTCCCTGGGCCAGCAATATCAGCCACACCTGGGAACTGGTTAGAACTCTGGCACTGGAGCCCTGCAATCTGTGTTTTAACAATATTCTCAGGCAAATCTGATGCACACTAAAGGTTGACGACAACTGAGAACATCTGTCTCAGACTCTCCTGGAGGCATTCACCAAAAATAGAGATACAGGACCTTACACCTGACCAGCTGGAGAAGGGGTCTAGTAATTGCTCTGGTTATCATGCTTGTCATGATTTTTCAGCACATAAATGTTTGAGAATCACTGCCATTTTGAATGTGTGTTTCACTTGTCTGTTTTTCCAGTGGACTTTACTTCCTTGCAAGGAAGGTTTGTGAAGATCTGTTGTTGTTGTTTGCATTATTAGTTTTAGTATGCTAATTCTAGAATCTCTGGTGCATAGTGCAATCTCAGGCAGGAAGTAGTGGCTCATTAAAACAGGTATCCCAAAAGTCTTAGTAGAACTTCAAGATTAATTCCTTCAGGAAGAGGTAAAATTGTCATTAGATGCAGATGATATGATACTATATATAGAAAACCCTAAAGACTCTACATGAAAACTACTACAACTGATAAACGAATTCAGCAAGGTAGCAGAATGCAAGATTAACATAAAGAAATTGGTTGCATTTCTTTATACCAACAATGAAATATCGGAAAGGGAATGTAAAAAAACAATGCCCTTTAAAATCACAACCCCAAAAATAAAATACTTAGGAATAAACCTCACCAAGGAGGCAAAAGACTTATACGCTGAGAACTGTAAGACATTAATAAAGGAAAGTGAAGATGATTCAAACAAATGGAAAGATATCTCATGTTCTTGGGTTGGAGGAATTAATATTGTTAAAATGCTCATACTACCCAAAGCAATCTACAGATTTAATGCGATCCCTATCAAATTACCCATGACATTTTTCATACAATTAGAACAAATAATCCTAAAATTCATACAGAACCATAAAAGACCCAGAATTGCCAAAGCAATCCTGAAGAAAAAGAACAAGGTTGGAGGCATAGCCACCCCAGACTCAGACAGTACTCCAAAGTCACAGTAATCAAAACAGCGTGGTATTGGCACAAAAACAGACATATGGATCAATGGAACAGAATACAGAGCCCAGAAATAAACCCACACACCTCAGTTAATCTTTGACAATTAATCTTTGACAAAGGAGGCAAGAATATATAATGGGAAAGAGACAGTCTCTTCCGCAAGTGGTGTTGGTCAAGTTGGACAGCCTTATATAAACCAGTGAAGTTAGAACACATCCTTTCACCATACACGAAAATAAACTCAAAATGTCTTAAAGACTTAAACATAAGACCTGACACCATAAAACTTCTAGAAGAGAACACAGGCAAAATATTCTCTGACATAAATCATACCAATGTTTTCTTAGGTCAGTCTCCCAAGACAATAGAAATCAAAATGAAAATAAACAAAGGGGACCGAATCAAACTTACAAGCTTTTGCACAGCAAAGGAAACCATAAACAAAATGAAAAGACAACCTACAGAATGGGAGAAAATATTTGCAAATGATGCGGCCAGCAAGGGCTTAATTTCCAAAATATACAAACAGCTCATACAACTTGATGACAATAAAAGCAAACAACCCAATCAAAAAAATAGGCAGAAGACTTAAAGAGACATTTCTCCAAAGAAGAAATACAGATGGCCAATAGGCACATGAAAAGATGCTCAACACTGCCAATTATTAAAGAAATGCAAATCAAAACTACCATGAGGTACCACCTCACACCAGTCAGAATGGCCATCATTAAAAAGTCTACAAATAACATATGCTGGAGAGGGTGTGGAGAAAAGGGAACCCTCCTACAACACTGTTGGTGGGAATGTAAGTTGGTGCAGCCACTGTGGAAAACAGTATGGAGGTTCCTCAGAAAACTAAAAATAGACCCACCATATGATCCAGCAATCCCACTCCTGGGCATATATCCAGACCAAACTATAATTCAAAAAGACACATTCACCCTGATCTTCACAGCAGCAATATTCACAATAGCCAAGACATGGAAACAACCTAAATGTCCATCAACATATGAATGGATAAAGATGATGTGGTACATATACACAATGAAATACTACTCAGCCATAAAAAAAAGAATGAAATAATGCCATTTGCAGCAGCAACATGGATGCAACTAGAGATTATCATACTAAGCAAAGTAAGTCAGAAAGAGAAAGACAAATACCATGATACCACTTATACGTGGAATCTAAAATATGACACAAATGAACCTATCTATGAAACAGAAACAGAATCAGAGACATAGAGAATAGACTGGTGGCTGTCAAGGGGGAAGCAGGTGGGAGAGGGATGAACTGGGAGTTTGGGATTAGCAGATGCAAACTGGTATATATAGATTGGCTAAACAACAAGGTCCCACTATATAGCACAGGGAACTATATTCAATATCCTGTGATAAACCATAATGGAAAAGAATATGAAAAAGAATGTATATACATATGTATAACAGAGTCACTTTGCTGTACAGCAGTAATTAACACAACGCTGTAAACCAAGTATACTTCAATAAAAAATAAGTTAATTAAATTTTTAAAAAGATTAATTCCTTCAGAAGAACAAGTGCTACACATTCACAAAAAAAACACCCTTTGAAAGTTTAAATTTTTGAATTTCTTTGCCACTTCCTTAGTTTTGATCATCTTGGACAATATATTTTTAATATTGACTTTTAAAAAGAACTGTGTTTCAGTGTTTGCTATCCTTAGAGAGACAGAAACATAAGTACAACTAAATACTTATTTTTCAAAAGTCTCAAAAGTATAAGGGAAATGAAAGTAATTTATCTTCAAATGATTTTGGGGTATGTTTCTAATTTCATACTTCTGATGCGATTCAAGATTAAAACTGTATTAAGACATTTGAGACATGCCGCATTGGTCTTAAATGAATTTAATTTTGTGTAAAGTGGTAGAAATATTTTCTTCAGCAAACATACCTGCAGATATAAAATCACAACCATAAATCTACAAAAAAGCAAGCTATTGAATGAAATCTGATTGGTTATTTCCCTGCAGTATGGATCTGCTAATAATTTAATTTACTACTTGCTAACACAAGCCAAAATTTAAATATACATATATATATATGTGTGTGTATATATATATCTCTTCAATTTTAAATCATTCATATATATGAACAAGTATACATACACATATATAACAATTGTTCATATATATATATATATAAAAACAATTTAAATTAAAGTACATCTGGTGGCCTATTTTTTCCCCCCGATTTCTAAAGAACACCATATTCTATTCTAGGCAGTGGAATGTCAATCCACCTTAAGGGTTGTTCAATGAGCATATCTGAGAAACCACTGGTTTAGCCAATGATGTACTTATTCAGGGGGGCCCCAGTGCCACTGTCAAGAGCTTATCCACAGGACAGATAAGAAGGTACTTGTTTGGTTTGTGAAAAGAAGGAGTAGTGAGGAATGGCAGGTAGCTGCAGGCTGATGACATGTGATGTCCATATATATGTAGAACCAACACGCCCATAATTGCACCCATTTTCCATACCCAAATCCAAAGCCTTTATATCATTAATCCCAGGCAAAAATGGTAAGATTCATGTGTGTTACTATCCCACGGCTTCAAGATGCCTATAAACTCATATGAGTATGTCTTAGTTTTATCAGTGGAGGACAAACCAGGCTTCTATCACCAAGCCCCATTCCATAACAGGCAAACCAGTCCAACACTTCTCTGAGTGCTGCAGGAGAGTCTATGGAAGGGGCGCTCACTCCACTGTGATGCCTAAAATGCCTTTGCACAGAGCAAACATTCAATACATGCTGAGTGAATGAATGAGTGAACTGGTGTCATAAAACAGGCTTATTTCAGGGAAATTCCATTCAACAGGCTGGCATTCCTTCCTACCCATCTTAACTGTTAAGCTTGCCATCAGACAAAAAATTAATTATAAAACGTTAGAGCTGAGGAAATTTTAGAAACTATCTACTCTCCAGAGGTATACAACTTTAATTTCGTGGTAAAAATCACTAGGAGTGATTTAGGAGTCTATCAGACCTGAGTCCAAATTCCATATCTACCATATTTTTGTGAGCAAATAACCACTTCTGAGGCTCTGTTCCATGTATGCATTATGGGATATCATAATAATACATACATTAATTGTATGACTATCAGGGGATGAAATGACACAATCCATTTGCCATGGTCGGCTAAGTAATTGGCACCAAGTAAGCACTCAAGACATTAGCCAATATTAATAGCGGAGAGATGATAACAAAACTCTGGGACTGATGCCCACCCTAGTGGCCCCAGTGGTCATAATGACTTTCTTCCATTCAGCCTGCTCTCTTCTCACTAAGACTAAGGAAGAGAAGATGAACAAATCAGGAATAACAATTTGAAAATGGTTTTATACTCCCTGAATGAATGGAATTATAATAAAATGATTCATGAGTTCTGCAGAAATATGATGAGACTTTAGATCTTTATGTTAGTTCTCTGCAAAACCAATTTATGGCCCTAAGATGTACCTTCCCACCCAGCCCCATCCTTACCAGGATCAAATATCATTGTAAATGGAAAAGTCAACAACACATAATCAACAAGCTGAGTTACAAGCCAGTGAAGTCTCGGAGGTTTGATAGAGAAAATTCAGATTTATCATTATATGTAAAAATAAGATGATATGAAGAACTCAATCTAAAAAATATTACCTGGAGATCTATAATTCTACAATAGTGCTATAAAAAGTAAAGAGCTAGAAATCTATTTAGATGGTTTTCCTTATAAGAAAGCACTTTCTGTATAACTTTTAATGTACTATTGATGAGAACAATTCAACAAAATTCAAATAAATACCTGCAGATGTCCTACAAGAAGAAAAGAACAGAGTTAGATGTGACAGGGGATAACTGGACTTCAGGATGAGTAAGACCCTATACTTGACCTCAATAAATTAACATGAAATACAGTGGATGAGTCATGTACAGAATGTCAGATTCTAAAAGGCCAAGCTAAGTACCAAAAGGAACATGTGGGGACTCTTAAGAAGGAAATAAAATATTGGTTAGTTGATTACGAAAAGGCAGAAGGGAATAGGTTCCCTTTGGCTGCTCTTTGAAGAGATCACTTCCTTTCCCCCCTAGTCCTGAGGCTAGGGTGGCATGGGCAATAGAGGAATGTGGGGACTGAGAATCACTTCTACTCTCACCAGAGTGGCTGGAAGCAGATTTTCTTACCAGGATGTAGTAGTATGCTAATATTTAAGGGTTCTTGAGGTCAGAGAGAAGGGTTTGAACACTCCGGCTCCATCTCTTGCTGTGGGTCAACTTTCTTACCTTTCCAACACCTCAGCGTCTTTATCTGAAAATTGGGGATGATGATAATGTCTCCCACCTGAGTGTGAGAACTACATGATATAGTGCATACGCAGGGCTAAATTTGGTGCCTGGCAAACAGAAAGTGCTCAGTACGGCAGGCGAGTGTAGTGACAATAAAGGCAAAGATGACGGGGGTAGTGCCGGTGTTGCTTCTGCCCCCAGAACAGGCTCTGACTGGGAGAGAGTTAAAGCACCTTTGGGTTCATGGGGGTTTATATATAAGCAACGGTTGATCAATGGGAGCTGGTTGTCCAAATGATTATGTGCAATCTAAGAAAAAAATGGGCCTCGGATCTGCTCAGCTACTTAATAATATTAGCAGCGGTAGTAGTCAAAGAAGCTAAATTTTATTACGTGTTTATATGCCAGACAACGTGCTGAACGTTTTAAAAGGATTTACTCACTTATTACAACGAGGCTATATGCTAGGTCCTGATAATGTTATTCGTCTCTTTCAGATGTTGACTGAGCCTCAGACGGGTTACAAAAGCGCCTAAGATCCCGTTGTCAGTACATGACGGAAATGAGTTCAAATCCAGCCTGTCTGACTTGTTCTTAATTACTAAGGTATGAAATTAAGCATGTTGCCCTTTGCCTGATTCTCCTTCTGAGGCCTGAATATTTCACTTAGCTCTCTGAGTGCAGAAGAGAGAAAATTCTCTCTCCTTGACCCAACTTGGCATCAATATCCAGCTCCCCTTCTCAAAATGGGTTGCTTCAATGAGCAGCAATGAATGCCGGGTCGTGGACCAGTCACCTTGATGACTAAGAGTCAGACACTAGGGAAAGAAAATGCTCTGTGACAAACCTACCCCTGTACAGAAACAAGACAGAAATGGGGGGACAGGGCAGAAGATCATGGAATAAGGCATAGGAAAAATAGCACCTGGCATCGTGATAGTAATAATAATAATAGTAGTAGTAGTAGTAATAGTAATAATAATAGACTTTACTATGCTCTAGGCATTGTATTAAGTGCTTGGTGTAAGTGACTTCATTTTAACATTGAAAACAAGTCTATGAGGATGAAATATTATTAACATCATTTTATAGGCAGGAGTATTGAGGTTCAGGTAATCAGGTAAATTGCCCAAGCTCATATGGTTAGCAAGTGGAAAGCAGAGATTTGAACCAGCACCTACACTCCTAACCATTATGCTATAACCATTATGCTGAAGACATAAGAATTCCAATGGTCTTTCCCCATAACCCACTCCTGCACTCCAGACTTAAATAGTCCAAGATCAAGAGAGAGGCAGCTTGGAGTTGCCACTCTTCAGTGAGTGTCAATCATTTCAAAACAGTGTGTTTGCTAACAAGATGCAATTCCTGTGATAATCTTCTCAACCAGGTATCAAGAAACAGGAAGCAAAGATTCAAGTAACAGTATGTTCCTACTTACGAGGAAGGTGGGACAGCATAGTTGACACTGGGCTTAACTGTTCTGGAAAACGTGGTCCCAGTAGGCATACACGCTGGTACATTTTCCCCACCTACCAAATACAAAAGAAGTATTTCATTTCCATGTTGCTCTTCCAAGTTCCACCTCATTCGTGCCTGTCATTCATCCTCTGGCCGCTTCCTGTCTCCATTTCTGTACAGAAAGGTGCTGAGTCTCTGCTCTCGGATACGAAAGGGTGTGTTAAGGAGAGGGAGCCATGGTACCTCAATGTCTTTTGTTTTTCTTCTTAATTCTATTATGCCAACTCCACTGAACTTAATTAGAGTGAATACAGAATTACACAATTATCCTCTGTTCTATTCTTCAGATGTTATATTTTGATAAAATTTACGACATGCTGCTCTCCCCTTGAACACCAGATGAACACTAGAAATGGATGTGTGTTGACATAAAATCTGTTATAATTACAACTAAAGTATAGCTTACATAATGATAGTGTTAACATAAAATTATAGATGTGTAGAGACAACGTGGTCATGCATTTTTTAGTATAAGTACATGCTTAGACCAATATCTGTTAGCGCAATGAAGATGGAAGAGAATTTTGGTTAAGCCACAAAGGCTGTTTAAGGACTTGCAGATAGCTAAGGGGAACTCAAAGACCAGTAAGATAGTATTTCCCCTGCCATGTTTTCAATTGCAAAGTGAAGGGAAGATGTGAAAGTAAGTACCCCTATGGAAATGACAAGACAGGTACCTTTTTTTCCTTGAATACCGGGGTAAATGCTTAAATTCTAATGTATATCAGTGATGCAAATTTTCAACTGAGTTTGATAAATCATAAAATAATAATTATACATATATGTATATAAAACTGCATGGAACTAGACAGTTCAGAATTACTTCTAATTAAAGAGGTACCCTATGACAACTAACTTAAACCTTACAAAATATGGTTCCAAGTACCCTATCAGAGTGAAAAGTAGGAGACTGAAAGGTTTATTGTAAATGTTTGTAGTCATGGTGTCTTACCTAAAACTACTCTGTCACAAATACTATTAAAATAATTGTGACATTTTATTCACTTTTACTGCAAACAACAAAACAAACTATAGGTATTTTTTCATTTCAGGTAATTATTTTAGCTAACAGTTATTAAATGTTTTGAGAAGACAGAGTGCTAACTGCATGACTTCATTTTATCTTTAAAATAGCGCTTCCATGTCATTATTCTTAATATCTCCATTGTATTAAAGTGTATCTCTAGTTTAGACCTTTCTTCAGAACTGCAGACTTGTGTATCCAACTGTGTACGCAGCATCTCTGCTTGGACGTCACGAAAACATCTCAAATCTTACACCTCCAAAACTGGTCTTTAATCCACCAAACACGCTCTACCCCAAACGTTTTCCATCTTAGGTGACAGTAACCACACCTTTCCAGTTCCCCAGGCCCTACATCTCGAATTCACCCTTGACCCCCTCTTCCTTTCCATTCTTGCATTCAATCTACCACAAAGTGCTGTCACAACCTTCCCAATGTGCCACTTCTGAGAACTACCAGCCGCTAGCAGCCTGGTGCAGGCCACCAACATAGACCTCGAGGATCCTGTAGTCGCCTCCCGAGATTCTCCCTGACTCCACTCTCTCCCCACATCCTCAAGACCACAGATAGAGTTATGCTTTTCAAACAAGAGACAGTTCATGCCACACCTCGGCTAAAATCCTGCCCCTGGCTGCCTACATTTAGAGCAAAAGACACAATGCATGTGATGGCCTCCCAGGACTTACCCAATCCATCCCATCACATATCCGACCTCCAGCCCTCCTGCTGTCTCTTCCTCCCCACTGACTAAGTCAGCCAGGGTGGCCTCCTTGATATTCCTCCAAGCTGCCCGGCATATTTCTGCCTTAGAGTTTTGGGACTGGTTATTCTTGCTCCCAGGGAGTGGTCTCCCCATCATACATTCTGACAACTCCCTCACTTCAAGTCTTTGCTCAAATGTCAACTTATAAAATCCACCCTGACTACCCTATCTAAAATCAGAACCTACCTGTACACTCCTCCAGCACTCCCAACCCAAGCCTCTTCAGTGAGCTTCACATCCTTCTCCTTATCCCGTAGCGCCCATCAACCTGTGACAAAGCATAGAATTTATTTATAACATCCGTTTCCACACGAGAGTGTAAGGAGGGAGAAAGCATGCAAGAAGGAGCACGCAGGCAAAGGCTCTTGTCTAATTTATTCATTGATACGTCCAAGCATAGAGAACAGGAAGATGCTTGATAAATAGTCCTGAAAAAGATACAGATGAGGAAACTAGTAGTAAAGCTCAGAAAGTTTAAGAAACTTCCTCAAGGTTCTAGAGCTAGAAGAGGGTCACAGTAGAATTCACACTTGGGGATGTCTAACTTCAAATCTCTTAGCCTCTCTGCTATCTTTTTTTTCTTCTTTGCGGTACGCGGGCCTCTCACTGTTGCAGCTTCTCCCGTTGCGGAGCACAGGCTCCGGACGCGCAGGCTCAGCAGCCGTGGCTCACAGGCCCAGCTGCTCCGCAGCATGTGGGATCTTCCCGGATCGGGTCACGAACTCTCAACCACTGCGCCACCAGGGAAGCCCCTCTCTGCTATCTTAAGTCCATGAAATTCAGGATTTGTTTTAATCAGTGCCATGGAAATTCTCACTCCACTGAATAGGATCACTAAAGTGTTCTCTGTCTAGATTTATATATATATTTTCCATTTAAACAAAGGAAACAGAAGAGGGGAATTCATCATGGGTTATTGCGCTAATTTTACAGCAATTTTAGCAATAATGACATTTAAGTAATAGTGATATTTAATGATAGCATAATAATAATAAAACAATAGCTCTTAAATGTATTGAAGATGAATTGCATGCTAAACTCGGTGCTAAAATATTTCCATGTATATTTTGTGCAAAATCCTTATGAATATTCTATCGGATGAGCTTTATGTGTAACTCCACCAGGCATACTTCTCTTATTCCGCTTTCAAAGATAAGGAAATTGATGAGAAGTGTGGTAACCGTTTGATCAAGATGAGACTGGTAATAAGTTGTGAGTATGAATTTAAATTCAGGTCTAACTCCAGAATTTGATTCTCAATCCATACATGAAAATTCTGATAATTCTTTTGATAAGGGTATGTTCTCTCCTGGAAAACATCCCCCATTATGTCTGCCTGTGCTCATACCTTCAGAACACAGTCAAGTTTGAAACATGATAAAAATGTTTAAATAGTGTGCTTTAATAAATGGAAATATCTTCATCTAAACAATAACACAAAAAGGCAGGCTGAGCCCTTTGAAGTGGCTTCGTTGCTATCTTCCATCCAGAACAAGAGAAGGAATCAACAGCTGCAGAGTAAAGAAAGCATGAAACCCAGAGATGGAGGATTCTGTAAATGACCAATTACAAGACTATTAAGCCACGCTTTCATAGCAAGAGGCAAAATATTCCATTAAGCTGAAAATTCTTCTACCCCTCACTCCAAGGCCCACACAAACATTAATGTTGCATTTATTAGGATGTACTTCC
The DNA here is from genome assembly GCF_059928025.1 of Delphinapterus leucas. Classification (NCBI taxonomy): domain Eukaryota; kingdom Metazoa; phylum Chordata; class Mammalia; order Artiodactyla; family Monodontidae; genus Delphinapterus; species Delphinapterus leucas. Next base: position 162,428,104 of record NC_143131.1, read on the forward strand.
TGTGCTCTATCAACTTGACTTTCAGCAACTGTATTAATACAGTCCTTTCGCTTTGCACATATATCTGAATGATGGATTCCATTACTGGAGTTTTGTAGAAAGAGTGGAGTGAATGAAGTAAAGTTTGGGAAGAGCCATCATAATCCATAATGATGGGCACTGAATCAGGACAAGAAGAAACCTCTCTTCTCATTTATTTGAATGAAAATTCTACTATATATTTACTGCCTCTGTACAGGGCCATCTGTTGAATAATGGAAAACAAGCATCTTTCATTTGGAGGTAGGATTTGTGTGCTCAAGTTTCGATGGGCCTGCAGAATTAATCTTGTTTTAGAAATGAAATAAAATGTAATTTCTTACTGTAAGTAGATGTGGTTAAGCAACTGGCAACTTTGATGTCTTTAAATCACTGCAGTTTCAGGGTAGGCAAATCTATAATTATTTCAAGCACTTCTTTATTGGTGCAACAATTGAGCAGTGTACATAGTGGTCAACAACCTGGGCATTGTCAGAGGACTCTAAGTTTGAATCTAGACTTTGCCACTCACCAGCTATGTGACTTTCAGCTATGAGAATCACTTTCTTCAGCGTTACAGTGTGGATTATTATATGCCCTTTGCAGAACTACTGTAAGAACTAAATGTATATGGGCACAGTGGCTCATAGTAAGGGCTCAAATTAGTACTGTGGTCACTACTAGTAGTATTGAAAAGAAATTACAACTTCTATTCTCATAAAGTGGGATATGTGTCCCTTTATCATTGTAATTTCATATCATTTTACTTTTGACCTTATAATTTAATAGCTTGATCCAGGAAACATTTAGCAGTAAATATAATTGAAAGAAGGTTACTTGTCAAACATGAAATACTGTAGTATCAGGTGTGCTGGCACAATACTCTTCTCAGATAATTAACCTGTAAAAATATGTTATTGTCTTCTTTTTAATTAAGCACATTGAACATATATATTTACTGTGCCAATTGGCGAAAGGTCCATTAATTAATCAGTCTAACTATATGTTGCATAAATGTCTTCTACACATAATCGTATATGTATTTTATTTGTTGGGAAAATGTGTTTGAGATTGTTCTTTTCTGCCTATTTAAAGTAAAAGAGGGTGAGAAGTAGAGTTAGGCTTAATGTACTTTGTACTCCATTATGCCATGAAAATGCTTCTGTGCCCCGGAGACAACAACAAAAGATCTGCTTTAATGACAAGAATCAAGTATGTTCTAAAGCTTCCAGGTAGGAGGCGTATAGGTTGCAGTTTATATCAGAAGTCTTTGCTCTCTCTCTCAACTGCGTCTAGATGGGAAAGATGTGGTCACAAATGCTTCAAGGTGATATAGTAAATGTTGGAAAAGAGGGGGGTAGGAGGCAGAGTTTTGAATATCTCAAACCTGAGCTAGAAGGATTTTATTTAAAGAAAATAGCGGATATGATTTTTCACTTAAGGAATGCCAGTCAGCAAACCTGACACTAATGTAGGAAATTAGCTCTTTTAGCTATGATGCTTTCAAATGCACATGGCTGAAAACAAATTCAAAATAGTCCAAGGAAATTTAAAAACAAAAACCAAACAACAACAACAACCTCAACAAACAAGTACTAGAAATTCAGGGATGCAGCCATATTCAGATACAGCTGGATCTGGAAGTTCCAGAGTATCAGCAGGGTTCCAGCTCTCTCTCCATCGCTCAGCCCTGCTTACCTCTGCAAGGCTTTATTTTACAGAAAGTCTCTTCTGGTGCTGAATGGTCACTGGGAGTCCCAGAGTCCTATCTCCCCAGCTTAGAAATTCCAGAGAGAAAAGACAATTCTTCCATTTTGCTCTGAGAAAAGTCCTGGGGAGGAGTCTGATAGACTTAGCCGAGGTCAGATGCCTACCCATGAGCCAATCACCTGCTTTACTGGAGTTCAGTCCCTGGGCGACTCATCCCCGGGGCCCGTGAGGAGGCAGGATGGCATTATCTGGCAGTTCTCCAAGAAAAGCCTGCTGTTTTTGTAAGATGAAAGGGGAGAGGACATGGATAATGAAACCTGTATCTGCTTCTGTAAAATCCACAGAATCTTACTCCCTGCCCTGTGTCGATGACCATGCAGTAAGCTGACCCAGGAGGTCATTTTTCCCACAACAGTCTTTATATATATGACTAAGGAACACACTGGTAAAAGAATATGGGAGAAAGTCTGAGTATGACAAGTCAGCTAGACTGATATTAACTAAAAAAGCTGTGTGAAAATATCCTTAAAAAGTTGCCCCCAACTCACTCAAAGTCCAAAGTTGGAGCTGGAAATACAATGTCATGGAGTTTGGATAAGAACAGGTTTTCTCCAAGTTGAACTATGACACAGAGATTAGAGACTTCTAGAAACTACACTTTTTCAAAGAAAAAACATCACAGGAGAAAAATGAGGCCTAGAAAAATTAAATGACTTAAGATAACATAGCTAATTAATGGCAGGACTGAGACTAGAGTATATACTTTGTGTAATTGGCTATGGTTTAGTTAGTTTGTTTGTTTTGTTATCACTTCAAAACGAGACAAACTTAAAGAAAGGAAACACAACCAAAACTCAGTGGTTGGAAAAGAGATGGATGTGAACGCCCACTTGTTTCTTACGTATAAAGTTACCCCTCGCAGTGTTTTGGAGTAGAAAACGCTGGCTCTTCCCAACGTTGGTTACATACACAAAGATTCCAAAGACAAGACAAGTGCTTTGCAAACGAAGTAACTAGAACCAGCTCAGGCTTCCCCGCGCCGGGTCCTACGTTCCACGGTCAGAACCACCAACTGTATCCCCCCGGGTAACAAGGTGATTCAGAAAAGCTGGCGCCTTCAGAGAAGGGAGAAAACTTAGCCGGGAAGAGAGGAGAAAACTTGCTCAGCTTCCTACTGGGGTCTGAAACGATCCCAACAGAGTCCTTAAACCCCTCAGGTTTCCCCAATCAAGCACCCTCGCCTCCAACCTGGGCCACCCCAGATCTATCAGACGACAGAAGTATGCGGGCGCACGAAGAGCTGACCACCCCACGAGAGGAACCTACGCGCGGTCGCACCCACTCACCCGCCGCTCCCCGGGAGACGGGAGACGAGTCCGGGGTCCAAGTCCTGGGCGTGGCACACTCGCCCCTCTCCGGGCCCAGATCCAGCTCCAGCTCACCTCTGCGCAGCCCGCCTGGGCGCCGCCATCTTGACCACAAAGGGGGCCTCGCGCCGGAGGCCCCTGAGCGGGCGCCCTGAGCGGAGCCGGAGCTCCGGGGAGCCCCAGGTCGGCGCCCTACGTCCCCCGCGCGCTCGCGCAGCGTCCACGCGCGACGAGAATCCCTCACGCAGCCCCCGACCTAGGCTTCCGCGGACCCGGCGCCCCGCGCAGCCCGCACCGCGGCTCAGGCGGCGCCGAGGGCGGCCCGGGCGGAAGAGCGGGCGCGGGGCACGCGCTCGGTAACCTGGCAACGCGGAGCAACCCGGCGTCTCTGGCGAACCCCTGCCTTCCACCGCGAGGAAGCACGGACCCCCCCGCACCCGCTGCCCAGCCCTCGCCGCCCCTCGGTCGCTCCGCCCGCCGGTGCCCGCTGGCTATGGTCTTTTAAATCCATGATACAACGTCTATATGTAACAAATCTGTTAAACCCTAAACGTTTATGATATTCAAGTAATCCAGTATCTGAATTATTCTTGAAGATAAAACATCCAAAGACTTCTTAACTGTATGGGTATACATACATAAAATACACGTGGAGGTAACTTCAAATATAGCATGTGCCTGTCTCTATTCCTTCCCTCTCCGCTCTTTTAAAAAATGCCCCTTTAAAAATTGCCCACTCACCATCTGTTAGGTAAATTTGCTGAAACACAGTAAATGTGAAGACAGAAATTGTTATAGAGACCATTCCAAATGGCACTGACACCTGTATTTATGAAAGAGTTACTATTTTTATTATTATCCTAATTTTAGACAAGAAATTATTGTAATAGCTAACACTTATCTGGAACTTACTATGCCCCAGGTACTGCTTGAATGGTTTACACATGTTAATTTATTTAATCCTCATAATAAACTAAGGATTTATCTCATCCCCAACACATAAAGGGCAGGTATTATTATTCATCACCCCTATTTTTCAAGATGAAGAAATTGAGGTACAGTGTTCTTAAGAGACTTGCCAAGGACATAAAGCTAGGAAGCACAGAGCTCGATTTGAAGTCAGGAACTATCTTCAAGATCTATGTTTCAACCCCTCTGCCACCTAGCTCTTGGGTGCAGAAACAGAGCTCATACCCATGTCTAATCTCAGCAACAACACTTTTAACTATTGTACTCTGTTGTCTGTCTATGTATTAGACAGTAATCCCTATCAGCAGTGTTTCCAGAACTATTCCTCTTGGATGAATCACGTTCTGGGTATGTCCAGTGAACAACTGAACATAAAATGTTTAAATTATTGGAAAGTTCTCTCTGGGGAATGTCTTACGAGACCATCTACCATACTTAATTCCACTAATCGAATTAAATGGAATTTTAGACCATCTATCATTTTTTAATATTCACATCTCATTTAATATTCAAACAATATTCCTTAGGGTAATTACTCATATTCTTTGCATATCTTGATTCTTTGTGATGTGGGCCCATTTCTCATGATCGTATCTGCTTTGAAATTATTTAACGTAAGTTGATACTAGTATCTTCCCCATGCAAGTTATTTATCTTACAATGATTAAAAAATTTTTTTATCATTGTGTTGTGAATTCACAGCATTTTAAAAATTATTTTTTATTTTATTTATTTTTGACTGTGTTGGGTCTTCGTTGCTGTGTGCAGGCTTTCTCTAGTTACGGCAAGCAGGGGCTACTCTCCATTGCAGTGTGCTGGCTTCTCACTGCGGTGGCTTCTTCCGTTGTGGAGCACGGGCTCTACGCGTGCAGGCTTCAGTAGTTGTGGCTCGCGGGCTCTAGAGCACAGGCTCAGTAGTTGTGGCGCACGGGCTTAGTTGCTCCAGGGCATGTGGGATCTTCCTGGACCAGGGATGGAACCCGTGTCCCCTGCATTGGCAGGTGGATTCTTAACCACTGCACCACCAGGGAAGTCCCTATCCTATAATGATTTTGATTCTTCAGTTCCTCAACCCTCCACCCCATTAAAATAAAATCAGAAGTGGGATCAAGTCTCATTTCTGTGGGGAGAAGGTAGCAGGTAAGCTCTTGTAGACATTCATTCAGTCAATCAATCTCAGTTGAGGACTCCTGCTTCTAGCCATTATGGAGTAATTGGCCCCAGAATTTTCCTCTCAAAGCTAATCATTAGAAAATTAGAATAACTTAAACAACCCTTTTAAGACACTGGGCAGCTAAGAGCTCAGGACTGTGTTCCCCAAAGGAGGGGGAACAAATGAGGCAAGCCCTATGAATGTTCCTGCCTGGTGCCACTTTTCAGACCCAAGCTGAGCATGGTCAATGGGCTAATTTGAGAAAACAGAGATCAGAGTTCAGAGAGACTCAGGAAGCTGCAACTTGCAGGCAAGAGTACAAGATAGACAGGAGGTACACCGAGAAAGAGGGCTAGAAATATGTATGGTAGTCCCTTGAATTTTGGCTCAACACTAAACTGGGAAAACATAGGATGAGGATATGGGACCCTAGGAAAATAACAACTATTAGGGAACTGTAACAGAGCTCACGCAGCACTGGGAGACACTGAAGTGCTAACCCTCTGGAGGGGAGAAATCTTTCTGAAGACTCGGACAAATTAGTAGAGACCCAGAAAGACTTTAATAGCAGGGCTGAATACCCACTGGAAAAAGTCTTAAAAACCAACCTGGAAAGGTTCTAGCTGACCTGCAAGTAACCTAACATCTGCTAAAACAAGATTCAATGCTTTTTAAAGGAAGACAGTGAAATGAAGACACAACCACATTATTTTTACACTGTACAGAATCCAATAAAAATTATAAGGCATGTGAAAAGGCAGGAGGAAAAACTAGTCAATAAAAACAGATCTAGAAATGACAGATTTTAGAATCAGCACAAATACAAAAAAAAACAGTGTGACAGAATTCTAAAATAGCCCCCATAATTATATAGTGAATGGGATTTTGCAGGTGTAGTTGAGGTTATTAATCGGTTGGCTTTGAGAGAGATTCTCCAGGTGAGCCTAACCTAATCACATAAGTCCTTAAAATAAGACTTTTCTTTGGCTGGTCACAAAAGAGTATGTCAGAGAGATCCTAAGTGTGAGAAGGATTCAACATGAAGGAGGTTCTCTATTGCTGAGAGGGAAGGAGCCATCTGGAAGGGTCTGAGAGTGGCCCTAGCAGCTGTCTGGCCCCTGGATAACGGCAAGAGAAGACAAGGACGTCGTCCCTACAGTTGTAAGTAACTGAATTCTACTGACAAGCTAAATAACCTTGGACACGGATTTTTCCCAGAGCTTCCAGATAACAGCTCAGCCTGGCTGACACTCTGACTTCAGTTCTGTAAAAGAGCCTCGGGAGAGATCCCAGCCAAGCCGCCCATACTAGAGTACCTAAAGATCTGTGAGATAAATGAGTATTGTTTTAAGTCACTAAATGTGTGGTAGTTGTGTCACAGCAATAGGAAATAAATATAAACAGCTAGTGTAAATATGTTCAAGAATTTGAGGGCAACATGAACCCAATGAGGAGAGAAGTGAAAAATATAAAAATAAATGGAATGTGTAGGGCTGAAAAATACATTGTTTGAAATTCACTGCATCTGTGTAACAGCAGTTGCACACTGCAGAAGACAAACTTGAACATTGTTCAAGATAGACCATATATTGTTCCATAAACAAGTTTCAGTACACTTAAAATTATTGAACTCATTCTGATAACAACGGTATTAACTTGAAAATCAATAACAAAATATCTAGAAAATCCCCTAATATTTGATATTTAAACACACTTAACGCACAATTTTTTTAAAAATCCAGGTAGGGGCTTCCCTGGCGGCGCGGTGGTTGAGAGTCCACCTGCCAATGCAGGGGACACGGGTTCGTGCCCCGGTCCAGGAAGATCCCACATGCCACGGAGTGGCTAGACCCATGAGCCATGGCCCCTGAGCCTGCGCGTCCGGAGCCTGTGCTCCGCAACGGGAGAGGCCACAACAGTGAGAGGCCCGTGTACCGCAAAAAAAAAAAAAAAAAAAAATCCAGATAAATTAGAATATATCTTTAATGACTGATAACAATAACAGCCTGTCAAAATCTGTTGACTCTATCTAAAGCAGTTCTTAGGGAGAGATTTATAGCTTAAAGCCATATAGTAGAAAAGAAAATATACATTTAATTCAATCATCTAAACTTCGCATTCGAAACTAAAAGAGTAAAATAAATTAAACTCAAAGTAAAAAGAAAGAATAAAAAGTATAAATCAATAAAATAGAAAAGAGCAAAAAGAGCTAAAACCCAATAATACCAAAAGCTGTTCCTTGTAAAGACCAGTAAAACTGAAAATGTCTAAGCTGGACAGATTAAGAAAAAAAGAAAGAAGAGAGAAATGACCAATATAAAAAGAAAAACCATCACTCTAGACCCTAGACTCATGGAAAGGAAAATAAGGAAATGTCATGAAAATTTTATATCAAAAAATTGATAACTAAGTGAAATGGACAAATTCATTGAAAGGCACAACTTACCAAAATTGACTCAAAAAGAAAGAAAAAAATCTAAAAACTTTATGTTTGTTACCTTTCCTTTACAGTGAAAAACCTTCCCGTGCCTGGGGCTGGTGGTGGGAATGGCGATAAACTGGAAATGGGCATGAGAGATCTTATTACGGTAATAAAAATATTCTAAAACTGATTCATGTTGATGGTTGTATAATTTGGTAGTTACTAAAAATGACGAAATTGTATCCTTGAAATTAGTGGATTTTATAAGTAAAATTCATCTCAACAAAGCTGTTTGAATAAGATAAACAAAGTAACTATAAAAAATCATTCCCACAAAGAAAATTCTAGGTCCAGATGGCATTCCTTGGTGAATGTGATCAACAATCTAAGGAAAAATGTCAATCTTACAGAGACTCGTTCAGAAAATAGGGGAGAAGGAAGCAGAAATGGTGAAAATTTCACAAAACATATATTTTACAAAGAACTTGTACATAAGGAAGGTTATATACTACACACACACACAGAAAAAATATATGTTCACTAAAGAAGATACACAAAAGGCAGTAGGCACATGAAGAGATGTTCAGCACCATTAGTTTTCAGGGATAAGCAAATTAAAACCAAAATGAGATCCCACTACCTATTACAAAGGTTAAAATGAAAAAGGCTGACCATTGTGAGTGTTAGAAAGGATACAGCAGAACTAGTACTTTTATACACTGCTGGTCAGAATGCAAAATGGTGCAACCACTTTAGAAAAGTCTTTCTCAGTCTCTCATAAAGGTAAACATACACTTACCATTCAACCCAACATTTCCACTTCTACCCAAGGAAAGAACAATCCACAGGTATTTCTGTATAAATGTTTATAGTGGTGTTATTCAAAATAACTATAAAATGGAAACAACGCAAATGCCCATCAAAAGGATAAATACAAGTGGTATATCCATACAATGGAATACTACTCAGCTATAAAAGGGAACAACTACTATACACTAAACAGATATATCTCAAAAATGTTATAGGAAGTAAAGGAAGAAAGACAAAAGACAGTGTATGCAATATGACATCTTTTATATGAAATTCTAGAAAAGTCAAAGTTAATATGTAGTGAGAGCAGATCAGCCTGGGTCTGAGAATAGGGGATGGATTGAGTAAACAGGGGTATAAGGTACCTTTCCAGGGTGATGAAAATGTTATATATCTAATTTGTGGTGGTTTTTAGTATATAAAGTTTTATGCTTAGTTTATATTTTATAAGCTCATCAATCATATATTTAATATGCATATACTTTTGTTTATGTAAACTATACCACAATAAAGTTTATATATAAGGTTAAGATCCAATTATCTGGGCAAATTTTTCAACTCATCCATTTTTATTATCTATAAACTGAAGAGTTTTTTTTTTTTTTGTGGCTCTCTGAGATTTAACATTTCTTTCAGCTCTAATTATATGCCATGATTTTTATATAAGTTTTGATAAAATAACTTGCATGATGCCGCCTCATGAACTTTTACACTTATATTTATGTTGCTTCTTGTAAAACATTATTTCCCTATAAATCCAACAGTGATTAATATTATAATTAATACTTTAAAAAAGGAATTGATAAAAGTGCTTTAGAAACCTCTTTCGAATACTGATAATGTCTTACTTAGGATGTTAAGACCATACCTGTCTTGCTCCTACTTCAGGTCCACTCTTAGAAATCTCTGAATATCAAATGCAGTGGTATCCCATGATATTATCCACAATAGTCTTCTCTAAGCCAGATTTGTCACAGTCATGTCAGCCTTCTTCACATCCTGTCACACTTTAGCAGTTATAAAGATTGGTTCCTTGTGATTTTTCGTTACGTCTCCCTTTCTGAGGCTTGTTCATCCTGGTGTTCTTACCTATAGGACAAGGTTTCAAGTCCATGGGATGGTAAGTCTGCATTACCTAGTTATTCCAGTCAGGAAAGATATATGGAGAGATGGCCAGTCTATACAAGGTAACCTGATAGAGTCAAACATAGTTAAGAATCTGGTTATTTATTTCGAGAGCAGCTCAAAATTGTGATATGTCTGCTAAGAGTTGGGGCACTTCTGACTCAATCATAACTGAAAGGATTCTTTAGGGACTCTATGAAATCAAAAGATTAAATTAAGACAAGTTAAAACAACTTTAGAAGGCTGACAGAAATGTTCTACATCTTGAAAGGGATAGTGGTTACATGGGTAAATATATCTGTCAAAAGTCATGGATTCACACACTTAAAATGTGTGCATGTTCTCTGTATAAACATAACTTGAAAAGGTTAACAACCATTTTACAAGAGTAACTTTACAATGGAGAAACACGTCAAACACTACCTCAGCCAGGTGATCAAGGTTAATATCAACAATGATAAGCCACATTGATAGTATATACCCTTGATGTTACGTGATAAAATTGTGATCTCCTCCCCCAAACCCATAACCCCATTATAATTGTGAGGAAAACATCAGAGAAATCCCAGTTGGGAGACATTCTACAAAACACCTGGCCAGTACTTCGCAAAAGGGCCAATGTCATCAAAAACAAGGAAAGCCTGAGAAACTGTCACAGTTAAGAGGAGCCTAAGGAGACATGATGACTAAACATAATGTGATATCCTGGATGGGATCCTGTAACAGAAAAAATACACTAAGTGAAAACTAAGGAAATATGAATAAAGTATGAACTTTAGTTAATAATAATGTATCAATATTGTCATTAATTGTGACAAATTAATATAAGGTGCTAATAATAAGGGAAAGTGGGTGTGGGGATATCAGAACTCTCTGTACTATCTTTGCACCTTCTTTGTAAATATGAAGCTCTTCTCCTAAAATAAAAGATTATTAAAATCATTCTGAATGAAAGACAAGAATATAAAATACAAGGGAGCTCAAACATATCCATGAAGGAGGCAGTGTTCATGTTATATAATTTATTGTCAAAATCTGAACATGTTTTGAAGTAGAAGGGGATGCAATTAATAATTGTATCAGGACAAGAGGCATAAACTGAGATGTATGGTCCCCCTAAGTACAAAGTCATATTAAATATCCAAGCTCTTGTTTCACACTTCCTGTGTCTCAATCCAAACTCTACCACTTGCTAATTAAGTAAATTATTTCACCTCACTGAGCATTATTTGCAATTTGAGAAAGAGAGTAATACTTACCTTGTAAAATTTGGGAGAATTAAATGAGATGATCAAATTAAAGAGCTTACTTAGCAAATGCCTGGCACATAATCAGTACTCAATAAATGGTAGACGACAATTTGTGTATATTTGGACATTAGCGAATTTTGCTAAAGCATGCCTGCATAATTACACTGAATCCTCTACACTAATGTATCCTCTTGTTTTTCACCCTAACCAACAGTAGTCATACAAATACTTACTCTTTAATAGTTAGCTCAGATGTGACATGACAACTTCTAGGTCCCACCCAGGATGTGTTAGGAGACTGAATGTCGTCTAGAATAATGATGATGAAGGTTATCATCATAACCATCATCATCATAAATGATACTGACTACATAGCTTCTTTTCCTTTCAGTAACTCTCACTTCACCTTATCTTGGTGGGTCTGTCAGTATCATGGTCCCAGCACCCAGCTGCAGAAGTGGTACATGGACAAGGCTGAGGCACATCCTCTTAGATACAGAGATTGCTCCAGAAATGGGCCTAAGACTAAAGCAGAGTCAATAAATGTCATGTGAGGAAAAGAGGTAACTTTACCTTTGGAGTCATGACCTCTAATGACATTAACCCAGATCTGCTAATTGTCTTCTTTGCAACAATGTGGAAAGACAACTCAGAAGCAAACAAAATTAAGAGGTAGAGAAGGAGATAGAATTCAGGTGCCATGGTTTGAACTCCTGAGTCCAGCTGTGCATGCACTCAGGAGTTCAAACCAGGAGACCAGCTGTGCATGGACTCAGGAGTTCAAACCTGAATGCAACCTCATGCAAATTTTTTTTCCTACTTAAGCTAGTTTGAATTCCTTTTTCTGTCACTTACAATTGAAGAAGCCATAAGTAATAGAGTGAATTGTCTGTCTCACTCTGCACTTGCCTACAATAGCTTTTATACTATTCATGGTTTCTTGAATTTTTTTTCCCCTCCCTGGACTTACATCTTGGATAAAGACTGAAGTTCAGAGACTTGGTGTTTAACAACTTGGAATCCTTCCCTCTTGGTTGATAATTTGTAAATGTTGGCTGAATAAATGAATTATACAGTTCTTACACAGGTGAACTCAATTACTGGTCCTCCATCATTAGAATTTGCAAACAGTATGTGAATAGAAGGGCACACTCTCTGGTTTGATTCTGGACGTTTTCCTCCTCCATTATCGTCTCTATTTCAATCTGTTATGAGGTCATTTTTCTCTGATGCCTTGCTTCTCCTTGAAGAACAGGTTTTTGTGAGATAGCTCACACATACTCTTTATTTGTTCATTATTCCTGCATTAAAGTTCAAGGGGCTTTTCTTGTTTCGTGTTAGTCTTTCATCTGTATAGCTGTCATTTTATTTCTATGCATTTGCAATTCCTTGCTCACATTTGCTCAATGGGAATATTCTCCATACTCAGCAGACCTCTTTCAATTGTAAGTGATGGAAACCTAACACAAACTAGATGAAGCAAAAAAAAAAAAAAAAAAGGTTACTTTGTTGACTCATGTAGCTGGATGTCCAAGGGGCAACCTGAGCTTCAGATATAGCTGGATCCAGGTGATTAAAGAAGTCTTGAGGTGCTTTATCGTTCAGGGTCTGTTTGCCTTTGTATCTTTTTGCTTGGTGGCTTAGTTCTCTCCTGTTGTGGCTAGGCTCTTTGCATTGACAGGTAAGATAATCACTGTCCCAGCTACTTTATAAAATCATTACAGGTCAAAATGCTAAAGTAATAGTTACCTCTATGCCAATGACCATAGAACAAGTACAGAAAATAGCATGAAAGTAATCTAGTTGGGCAAAGCTGAGTCATGCTTTACACCAGGAAGTGATCAGACACTGTGGCTGAGAGACTCAAGAGAACTATGTGGGTGATAGAGGAACAATTCCACACTGGGATTAATAGCTGTTCACTAATACAAAGTAAAAAAAAACAACAAAAAAACAAAAAATAATTCCCTTTTATTGTAACTAGGGAAAGCTAGTCCTCAAGATAGCCCTTTCTTCATGACTTTTTCCGTCTTTCATTCTAAGACACATCTGGACATCAAAGTGGCAAGCTTAAAATCCCCATCACCATCACCATACTCTACTCTAGAGTCTGACTGCCTTGTCCAGCCATCAAAGACAAATATTTAACTCTTTTTGCCTATTACATGTAGGGCCACATAATACAAAAAGTTAACAAGAACTGAGTTCAATTAAATTAGAATATTAAATATTTTTGTGGACTCTCCACACCCACCAAGCACATAGTCAACACTCATGCAGCCCACTTCACCTGCTTGCATTAAGGCTTGACTCCCACACCTGCCTCACTTCTTACAGCCACGACTGTTTTCCTTAGAATTTCTAAAATATCACAATGGACTGCTTAAAATCTTGGAACAAATGTCTACTCACAATAGCTAACATATGGTAAGATTATCTTCAGTTTGGTGTCTCAGTTTGGATCTAGACTGTACATTATTTAGATCAATCGTTCTCAACCAGGGGTAGTATTGTCTCTGGTGGATATCTGGCATTCTCTGAGACATTTCTGATTATCATGACTGAGTAAAAGACTGTCATATCTCCATGTATCTGGTGGGTTGAGGCCAAGGATGCTGCTAAACATTATACAATGCATAGGACAGCAAACAACAAAAAAATGTGTCACTCCAAAATTTTAGTGCTGAGGTTGAGAAACCCTGATCGAGATGAATACATTTTGGGGAAATTTTTATTTTATTATTTAAATTCTTTATCACATACAGTATGAAGAATATAAACAGGTGAAGAAATAATTATTTGAAGGAAAAATGCAGTAGGCAAGAATAATTATTGATGATTTTAATTCTCTTTATAACGCTTTTCTTTCATTCTTTCTATTTTTTTTTTAAGCCATCATGTCCTATTATGGAATTCCAATTGGGTTCTTAGATCTTTAATAGAACAAAAACATGAAATAAAAATCAAAAAGCACTAAAACACAAGAAACCATGTTCCTAGTTCCCATTGTATCTTTTAGTAGAGTTATGACTTGGGAAAATCATTTAATCCCTTAAAAACTAATTTTCCAACTTTTCAATATGAAATATTTATATTAAATTATTGTTTTAAAATAAAATGTTAATCTACTAAAGAAAAACACAATGTAAAAAGAAACCCAAAGAAATGCTATGAGGGGAGAAAACCAAGGAACCAAAAACCCTAATTTAGCTTACCTTCTTTCTCCACAATGGTACTGAAACAGAAATTCTTCTAGAGTCATCTCACTAATCACTGAATTCAATGAACTCTATTTTCCTTTCCAGCTCTCATGTTTAATTACTAAATCAAACTTTATCTGTCCTAGGCTCCGTTTTTAAAATATTTTGCTCTCTATCAAGGATTAAAGTTTGACCTAATAAAATAACCAAATCTATCCTCTTAGAAACCATCAGGGAGTAATATTTCTGAGATAAACAGAGAGGAATCTTAGAGCATTATTCGAATACTTATAATCTCAAGAATAATGCCAGTCTAGAGCAGGTGACATTTTACATGAGGATGCCATTTTGCTTCTGCCAAATTATGTGAGAAGATGGTTTATTCAAGACTTGTCTAAAAGGGACAGCTCCAAAATGCCAAGCCACAGAGCAAGCCATGTTCCAGAAACAGGAACAAGTGATGGAAGATCACTCCCGACAGCATTCACTTGATATAAGAAAACAATATGTCTCACATACAGAAAACCAGTTATGAATTGAAAAGAAAATTTTAAGTATGAAACAAAATGTTCTTTGTTAACCAGTGGATTCTTCTAAGAATGTTTATGTCCAAAATTTCAAATAAGATTTTGGAATGCCAGAAAATGAGCAGGAATGTAAGACCAGTAGAAGTACTTACTAAGAATGTGTTCATCTCTTCTAGTTTGTCCATTTGTTGGTGCATAATTGTTCATAGTAGTTTCCCATATTCCTTTCCATTTGTGTGGTATCTAGGTGTAATGTACCCTCTTTCATTTATAATTTTGTGTATTTGAATCCTCTTTTATTTTCTTGATAAGTCTAGCTAAAGGTCTGTGTGTTTTGTTTATCTTTTCAAAAAAACTCAAGTTTCAGGGATCTTTTCTATTTTCTTTTTAGTCTCTCATTCATTCATTTCTGCACTGATCTTTATTTCTTTCCTCCCACTAACTTTGGTCATAGTTTGTTCTTCTTTTTCTAGTTCTTTGAGTTGTAAAATTAGGTTGTTGATTTGAGATCTTTCTTTTTTCTTCATGTAGGTATTTATCACTAAAAACTTCCCTCTTAGAACTGCTTTAGATGCATTCCATAAGTTTTGGTATATTGTATTTTCATTTTTATTTGTCTCAAGAAATGGTTTTGATTTCTCTTTTGATTTCTTCCTTGACCCACTGGTTGTTCAGTAGCATGCTGTTTAATCTCCACATATTGGTTAATTTTTCAGTTTTCTCCTGGTAAACTAGGAGAAACTAGGAAACTAGGAAAACTTTTAGTTTTATGCAACTGTGGTACGAAAAGGCTTTTGATATGATTTCAATCTTCTTTATTTTTTTCAAAGAAGACAGTCAAACAGGTACATGAAAAAGTCCTCAACATCAGTAATCACCGGAAAAATGCAAAACCACAATGAGATACCATCTCATACCTGTCAAAATGACTATTATCAGAAAGACGAGAAACAACAAGTGTTGGCGAAGATGTAGAGAAAAGGAACTCTCCTGCACCATTGGTGAGAATGTAACTTGGTGCAGCCACTATGGAAAACTAAGAGGGTTCCTCAAAACATTAAAAATAAAACTACTACATGATCCAGCAATCCCATTTCTGGGTATATATACAAAGGAAATGAGAACAGGATCTTGGGAGAGATATCTGCACTCTCAGGTTCATTGCAGCATTATTCACAATAACCAAGATATGGAAACAACCTAAGTGTTCCTCAGCAGATGAATGAATAAAGATGAGGTGGGGGGTGTATATACATATGTACATATTATTCAGCCATGAGAAAGACACCTTGCCATTTGTGACAACATGGATAGAGCTTGAGGGCTCTATGCTAAATGAAATAAGCCTGACACTGAAAGACAAATATTGTATGATCTCATTTACACATGGAATCTAAAAAAACCAAACAAACAAAACCCAAAATTCATAAAACTTGTAGAAACAGAGAAAAAAAGGGTGGTTACCAGGAGCTGGGAGGTGGCAGAGAAGTGATATGTTGGTCAAAGGTTATAAACTTCTAGTTATAAGATAAATAAGTTCTGGGGAATCTAATGTACAGTATAGTAATTTACGTTAATAATACTGTATTATACACTTGAAAGTTGCTAAGAGAGTATACCTTAAATATTCTCACCACAAAATATAAATGGAAATTATGCTACATGATTCAGGTATTAGCTAATGTTATGGTAGTAATTACTTTGCAATATATACGTGTATCAAATCAACATGTTGTACACCTTAAATATACCCAATGTTATATATCATTTATATCGAAATAAAGCTGGAAAAAAGTACTTACTAAGTTTCTTTGCTTCGTGCTTTCTCCTCTCTTAATCAGCCTTACCAATTATTTTGGTTTAAGATTTTCTGCTAGGTTTCCCCTTTGATGCATCTTTCCTGGATGTCTTTGTGAAGAAAACACAAATGAATAGAAATTCTGTTGCATGGCTCTGTCACTATCTGAGTGTACACTTGACTTCAGAAGGTCTTTATTTGCACTGAACCTTTAAACATATTGAAATTCCAATATTTGGGCTTTCAAATCTAATCAAACTTATCCTGGAGTAGAAGGGATTCACACCTCAACACAAACAAGGTTTCTTTCAACCTATCACATGGGTGGACTTTGAGGGCGCGATGCTAACTGAAGTAAGTTGGAGAAAGACAAATACTGTAGGATATCACTTATATGTGGAATTTTTAAGAAGTCAAATTCATAGAAACAGAGACTAGAATGGTGGTTACTAGAGGCAGGGGGTTGGGGGTAATCAGGAGATGTCAGCCAAAGAGTACAAACTTCCAGTTTTAAGATGAATAAGTTCTCTGGGTCTAATTACGTTACGGTGATTTTAGCTAATAAAACTGTTTAATATACTTGAAAGTTGCTAAGAGTAGACCTTAAATGTTCTCACCACAAAAAAGAAATGGTAGTTACGTGACATGATGGAGGTGTCAGCTAGTACTATGGTAGTGATCATTTTGCAATATATAAATGTATCATATCAACATATTGTATACCTTAAACTTACACAATGTTATATGTCAATTATATCTTAATAAAGCTGGAGAATTTTTTTTGAATTCCTGTTGTTTCTTTCTCTTCTTTCTTTTTCTATTAGTGTTAAATATCTTGGCTTTTTCTTTTTATTCCAAAGCAAAATTTCCCAAGTGACTAATATAGAATAGTAATCCCAAAAACTGTTTTTTTTTTTTAAAGAAAATAGATGACCAAATATACCCTCTTTTGGATATTCTCCATTCCCATTTGCCAAATAAATTTTCTGAAGTCCTGCAGCAAAATTAACTTTTTAAATTGTTTCCTCAAGATATCTCACAAGTGAACTCTCTACCCCAACGCTCTCCTTTATATTTTTCAAGTAATAGCTACTAAAACCTGTGAAGATAGCAGAACTCATTCTGGAAAATGCTGGTCTTTTATTTGTATTATTTCTTTCCTCCTCTTTCCTTCTTTCCAAGAATTTGCAATCTTCATTGTGGCTCATATGTTACTCCCTTTGTAGCAAAGCACTTTTGCAAGAATCCCCAGTGATGCTGAATGTCTGATTTTAATAGTGTCTTTTAAGTCTTCATCATAATTGAGTTTTCTGCAAGGTACAAGAAACCTCCCATCATTTACTACCTGGTTCTCTTTGTCCCTTGATTTTCAAGGAACTATTTATCATCTGATTCTCACTCCTTTTATATGTCTCTTTTCCCCCTTGATTCTCTTTGTATCATCTTATAAATACGTCTTCACCAGGAATCCACTAGTTCTACTCTTTCTTTCGTTTTATTTCCTCTTCTTGTGTGATCTCATTCACTGCATCCGTTCAATTACAAGTGTATACTAATGACTCTCAAATCAGTATCGCCCGCCCAGACTCCAGTCCTGAGCCTAAGAATCAAATTTCAGTGGTTCCCAAATACTAGTCCGTAGTTTACAAACTTTGGGTAGGAATTTCGTGTTTCTTTTTTTTTTTAAGCTTGGCGCTCATTAGAGTGCCTTCATCATTACACATACTTAATACATGTTGGTTAAATCAAAACTTTGAACCAAATTAACTACATGGCTTAATAATACATCTGAAAGTTTGAAGTCTATTTAACTTGCCATTGGTTAAATCACTTAATTTCTTTGTCAGCTCCATCTGAAAATTGGAGAAGATAGACGAGATAATTGCTATGATTCCTATTAACATTACCTTTCAGTTTCTAAAGTCTCTATTATCTCTTTTAAAATGAAAAGAATCTTGTAAAAAAACACCTAAAACAAGAGAAGCCTTAACTAAGCAGTTACGTTATTTCAGTTTGAATGCATTCATTTAATACACTTTTCTGAGTGCCAAATATGTGTCAGGCACTGGGCTCACAATTTTATTCCGATAACTAAGAAATACTGGGTATAAACAGAAAGATAATTCTAAAGAATGTGACTTACATTTCCTTTTTAGGTCTTATATTTTCTTATATGAGTTTAAGAAATATTCCACCAAATCTTAATTGAAACTAAAATGAGTTTGAAAAGTGGCCTAAAAAACTCATAAATTCACTGTTAAGGGTACCACTAAATAAATATTTATGCTAAAATATTTTCATAATTTTTTAAACTTGTAATAAAGTCGATCCTAGTTGCAAGGGCTTAGAGGGCAGTCAAAAAAAAAACTGTACTGTGTTAAACATTAAATAATTACTTCATTTTGTGTTTGCTATAAATTTTGAAAATATAAAGGAAAATCAGAGAGAAAATAATATTAGCCTGATATTGATCAGAAGTGCTGGAAGGCAAAATAATGACATCTACTCATTATCAGAGTTAAGAGATGTTATGAATGGGGCATCTGGCACATAGCAGTTCACGAGCAGCAAAAAAAAAAAAAAAAAAACTCCATAAAAGCATTGAATGGCACCCTGCTCACAGTATTTCAGAGCTACATATATGAATCAGAAATCTCAGGAGACTGAGAAATATTTAAATGTAACCCTCCTCACACTGGAATGAAGTACTTTAAAATAAATAGTAGCTGATGTAGACTGACAATTAGTGATAAGGGCACATACTTTTATCCAGATATTTTTACATCTTTAAAACTTGATCTAAATTATCAAGTAAAATTTTACATAAAATACTGAAGAAAAACTGGCATAAGAATAAGTGACATAGGGGCCTATTTTTAATATGTGAAACGATGTACTTTTAGTTTTTGTGCTTGGTGGGATTTACTACATAAAGCATGGATGAGTGTTTGTTATCTCCCTTTTAGACCCTCACTGCATTCAGAGTCCAGTCCTTATTCGCCTTGGTCTTCCCAACACATAGTTGAGTAGGTGTCCAGGAGAAGGGGCTCCAGAAGGCTACTGAATTCAACCAAGCTAAAAGACAAAAGCAAAGAAATACAAAATACATGCATGATTGATATGATTATATAAAATGTGTGTAAACATGGGAGAAGCCCTTTTAACTGGTCTCAATTTAACTAACCTATTGGGTTAACTAAGAATACCAATTTTCTTTGCAAGACTTAAAACTTATGTTCATCAACCAAGGACTGCACCAGGATACTAAATTATGGTCTAATACTCTCCCATTTCTGCCACCACCACATAAGCTGCATGTTTATCAAGAATAATTTGTGCTTTTTCTCAATTTGTTTCCCCCAGGTGTCCTTTTTATTACTTCTTTGTTATTTATATAACCTAATGGAATATGAGCATGGAAAGAGCAGTTCTTTTGAAGTCTGTGCTTAATGGTTTCAAAATACTTAAGCAGGTTACAAACAAAGTCTTGAATTATGTATAGAAAAACATAAATTTAAAAAATTAGGCAGAGGAATATAAAATCTATGAGGATTATGGTCTTGGATCATTTTACAAATACATTTACGTTCTCATTTCACTTAAAAAAGACAAACAACATGGAAATAAAAGACAATGCATTATAAATACAGTTTATACAAGATAAGTAAATTCATGTTAAGATACAAAATAAAACAAAAACAAAAACCAAATAACAGTAAATGTAGCCCTGCTTCAAATTATTGTAAAGTGAATGACAGTTAAAATAGTACATCTATATCAAACATTTTTAAATGACTCCCCTCTTTAAATTATTTCTGTCATTAATTGACCGGTGAGGCCAGTCATAGTGAATAAAAAAAGACTACTCTGTCCAAACTAAACATAATATATGATACCAGATGTCAAAATTTAAAACACTTTCCTAGTACCTCTTCTTACTGGTAAGCCAATTTCTTTCTTTGTGCCCATTCTACCATGAAGGCTTGGCCATGAAGTTTGTTACCTCAGGTAAAAATAGAGCAAGTTCAGCACAGAATAACACAGTCACGATTCAGCTTCAAGTCTCAATGCTGACTTATTTTTTTTCCTATTAGAAAAAACTTATCTAATACCCTATGTCAACAACAATATCAGAATCTCAAAATTCCAAGGGATCTTGTACCTAACAAGGTAGAAGGCAGTGTTGGATTAAAAAATATATATTAATTAGATGTGTATTTTAGTTAGTGGTCTCACAGTCATTTATATATAACTTTTAAAAAAACCTCTTCTTGCAAGAGAGGTACCTAGAAAATTATTTTGCTTTGAAGGTCTGCTTTTTAAATTGCATGGTGATGCCTCTTCACTTGCTAAGTACCCTGAAAGTTCTTCCCTCTGAAAAGGATTTGCTAGCTGTTGTTTATAGCTAAGGAAAGAGAGTGGCTTGATATGTTTAAGAAGAGAGTAGACATGAGATACTGTCAGGTCTGCACAGGATTGGAGAGGGATCTAGAAGGCCTGGTACACCCCCAGTGGAATTGCTGAGGATTGAGAGCTAAACTTCCTGGGGAGGCTGAGACCACCATGGTAAGGGAATAGGTAGCCATGGGATGGATGCCTTGACATGAAGAGTCTATGCCAGGACCTGGAAAGGAGGCATTTCAGATGCTCTCAGAGCATCTGAAGCAAAGAAAATCAAGATGGAGCCAAGTTACTGCAGAAAGGGAACCACTGTACTCTGAAAAGACCATGAGTTATACCAGCTTTAAGCTACTTCAGCAGCAGGTAGAGCAAGATGTGAAACCATGACTCAGAGTCTAGTTAAGATCACTTATGGTAATCTAGAATTTATTATAAGTCAGGAAGAGAAGAACATGCAGACCATAGGCCCCTTTGTCAAATCTCTGGGCACAGGTAGGTATCCCCGTGCACCTAGAGCGGGCCTGCATTGGGAAGGAAACGATGGAACACCCTTTGAGATGGGATGAATAACCTTGATAGTAAGTGTGAACTATGACTTCACTGAGTATTCACCTCATAATGAATTACATTCCCTTAGGAAGTTTAAGTTTTTCTGAAGTACACTTATGGAGGAATAAAGCATCATATTTTATTCTTTCCACATTTGAGTGGGAGCAAATACAGTTTTTACATATATATATATGTATATATATATACACACACACATACACACTCAAAGATATATACATACAAATCTAAGAATAGAAAACTAAAGTATCTGGGAGGAAAACCATCTTGATCTCTCTGCAGAGAAAAAAATATTTGTTCGATTGATTCTATGGAAATTGGAATGAATGAAAATGTGTAGCTCTAAGAGTCTTCGTTTTACTTATTAAAATGATTTATGAACAGTTTTGAAAAACAGAAACTCTTTGGTATACACCCTCAGAATGTTTTCAGACAGTCATAAGAATTCATGTCCCAGAGTTAAATTATTCTGATAGATGTAAATATCAATATCAAAGAAGTGCAGAATAAAAAATTCTTACTTCTTAAGTGAAAATGGGATATTGAGGCAGTTAACAGCTGAGGGTAAGACGGGGGAACCCATCTTAGATGAGGTGCACAGGAAAAGTATCTCCAAGTAAGAAACATGTCAGGCAGGACAGAAACATGAGAAGGGACTAATTACAAAAGGAGCTGAGAGATAGAATAAAGAAAAAGAAAAGAGAAAGGAAGACAGAAAGGCTGATAGGAAGGCATTCAGGTTAAAGAAAGGAAAGGAAGGAAAGAAAGGGAAAGAAAGAAAGAGAAAGATCCTTCCTCTGGGGGAAAGTGTGAGGCTAGGTGTTGGAAAAGAGATCGGAGCACAGAACTAAAATAAGAACAGAGTAGCTGCAGTGAGACGAGCAAGGTGGAAAGTGACACCAGATGACACTGGAGCAAAGGTCAGCAGCCAGGACATGGCAGTCATGAGAAGGCCTTGCTGTAACTGCAAAAATGTAAGAGCTGTTCATTTTTGAAATACCAAATGTCTGACAGGGCAAAAAGAAATGAGTTCTTTGCCATGATTTAAGAATTCTGTGATCACACTTGCCTTCTAAAGTACGAAAATCCTTTCTATCACAAACACTTCTCACAAACACTTCTCCACTCTGTCGAGCTATGATGCTCTTCCTACCATCAATTCCTAATAATGCAAAGATGCCCAGTGTACGAGCACTGTAGAGTGTGTGTGTGTGTGTGTGGTTTCAGAAAATAATAGTGTTTTTTTTTTTTTTCCAATAGGAACGAGAATGTTTTGAGGCTCAAGAGTCTAGGCACACACAGTTCAACGGATTTACTTTGGGTCATACGCCTGGTCTACCACCTAGATCTACTTTACCATTTTCCTAACTGTGGTCCAGAATAGCCACAGGCCATGAGTTCTAACAGATGTGATTTCCTCCTGTATTTATAATGACTGCTTCCATATTTCTTCCTCTTCTCTTATAAACTCTGCGTCCACAGTCTAATCCCCACCCTCCTTGGAGTCAACTAACAAACCTATTTCATACTCTATTAATGATTCTTTCTTTTTTCATTTTTCCAAATATCTTTTCCAAAGCAGAGATTATTAAATAAATTATTTCCCAGAACACTCAGAAATGATTGAATTAATCAGAAAGTTTTAAGTAGAATTGATTTCTGAGGAATACACGAATTTCTGGAAGGGGGCAAATCATGATGAGTTCCTAGACTCTTTTGCAAAATTTGGCAGTTCATAAAATAAATTAGAGGTTTCAACCTGTTTTCTGAGGAAAATAAAACAAAACAAAACACAGTAACTGCAAGCACTATAAACTCTTACAATTAATAAAGTTTCCAAGGTTTTTATTATCTTTATTTTATTTCTATTATAAATAATTGTAAAATATAATGTACTATGAAAGTCCTTGTGTATTCATTAATTGTATTTATACTTAATAACCACTGGAGTTCCCTGATATTTAATTAGATTATTTATTTTTCATTTTGTTAGGTCAGATTTCAGTATCTAAAAGATGAGTGGGGTAGCTGTAACTTCTACTAATGAAGACATTGAGTTTTTGGAGACATTTTCTCTAACCCGTTTTCCCTCAAGTGCTTTGCTTAAACTATTTTTCCAAAGTAAGATAAACTTTTTCAAAGGCTGAATTAGGGTAAGTTGAGACAAACGTATTTTATTTCAGATATCCAATGAAGAATATATTCTTAAAATTGCCAGCAGCAGTAAATGACATACAAACAGAGCAAACAGCACGCTGAGCCCCAGCAAGTCCACCTGTCCTTTGTGTGCATTCTTTTCATCTTTCCCACAGTCTTTAGGTGTCGCTAAAGAGGCTCCTAATAAATTGTTATATAGTCTTAGTATTCCAAAAATTGCAAGGAGGAATCATCGATGTCAAGAATTCTTTGAAAAAGCTACGTAAGAACCGAAGGTTGACACACTCTCTCTCTGAGTGTGCTTCCCAACAGGAAGCCAATGTGTACTGCATGCCTAGGCTTCAGTCCAAGCAATTATCTCTTGGCTAGAGTCAGGATGAGCAGAGATCCAAGTGTCATCGCTAGATGACACTGAGAAGAAAGTGGCATTTGGTGGCTGAATCAAGCAAAACTCTGATCTTTGATTCATGGTGCTGTCTTGTATCCTGGGATGAGCTAAGAAATTAGTGTGTTCCCTTTCATTTGTTGAAAGGAGCAGCCAAGTCTCTGTGGGTGATATTCTGTTAGGAACTGGAAAATTCACTACACCAGAAATGGGCAGCCATCCTAAATTTTCTATAAGATAAATTAACTTGGACAATATCATTGGAACTTCTACCTGGGGTGATCCAAAAGTAATGATAATTTCGATCAAAAAGTATAAATTCAAGTGTATTTGAGTTAAGAGGGCTCATAATCACTAAGAGAAAAACAACAAAAATATTTTCCTTCAGACTATACTACAAAGCTACAGTAATCAAGACAGTATGGTACTGGCACAAAAACAGGAATATAGATCAATGGAACAGGACAGAAAGCCCAGAGATAAACCCACCCACATATGGTCACCTTATCTTTGATAAAGGAGGTGAGAATATACAATGGAGAAAAGACAGCCTCTTCAATAAGTGCTGCTGGGAAAACTGAACAGCTACACGTAAAAGAATGAAATTAGAGCACTCCTTAACACCATACACAAAAATAAACTCAAAATGGATTAAAGACCTAAATGTAAGACCAGACACTATAAAACTCTTAGAGGAAAATATAGGCAGAACACTCCATGACATAAATCACAGCAAGATCCTTTTTGACCCACCTCCTAGAGAAATGGAAATAAAAACAACCAAATGGGACCTAATGAAACTTAAAAGCTTTTGCACAGCAAAGGAAACCATAAACAAGACCAAAAGACAACCCTCAGAATGGGAGAAAACATTTGCAAATGAAGCAACTGACAAAGAATTCATCTCCAAAATTTATAAGCAGCTCATGCAGCTCAGTAACAAAAAAACAAACAACCCAATCCAAAAATGGGCAGAAGACCTAAATAGACATTTCTCCAAAGAAGATATACAGACTGCCAACAAACACATGAAAGAATGCTCAACATCACTAATCATTAGAGAAATGCAAATCAAAACTACAATGAGATATCATCTCACACCGGTCAGAATGGCCTTCATCAAAAAATCTAGAAACAATAAATGCTGGAGAGGGTGTGGAGAAAAGGGAACCCTCTTGCACTGTTAGTGGGAATGTAAATTGATACAGCCACTGTGGAGAACAGTATGGAGGTTCCTTAAAAAACTACAAATAGAACTACCATATGACCCAGCAATCCCACTACTGGGCATATACCCTGAGAAAACCATAATTCAAAAAGAGTCACATACCAAAATGTTCATTGCAGCTCTATTTACAATAGCCCGGAGATGGAAACAACCTAAGTGTCCATCATCGGATGAATGGACAAAGAAGATGTGGCACATATATACAATGGAATATTACTCAGCCATAAAAAGAAACAAAATTGAGCTATTTGTAATGAGGTGGATAGACCTAGAGTCTGTCATACAGAGTGAAGTCAGTCAGAAAGAGAGAGACAAATACTGTATGCTAACACATATATATGGAATTTAAGAAAAAAAAAATGTCATGAAGAACCTAGGGGTAAGACAGGAATAAAGACACAGACCTACTAGAGAATGGACTTGAGGATATGGGGAGGGGGAAGGGTAAGCTGTGACAAACTGAGAGAGGGGCATGGACATATATACACTACCAAACGTAAGGTAGATAGCTAGTGGGAAGCAGCCGCATAGCACAGGGAGATCAGCTCGGTGCTTTGTGACCGCCTGGAGTGGTGGGACAGGGAGGGTGGGAGGGAGGGAGATGCAAGAGGGAAGAGATATGGGAACATATGTATATATATAACTGATTCATTTTGTTGTAAAGCAGAAACTAACACACCATTGTAAAGCAATTATGCTCCAATAAAGATGTTAAAAAAAAAAAAAAAAAGAAAACAGATCCTGAATTAAACGCATGTGACTCTGTTGCCTGAGAGAAGGCAGTGCTGATGATTTCACATATATATGAATGTAAACTGAGGCTCTGAAGTCTATGCCTGGGACCAATCCTGGTGCTGCTCTGATTAAGGTTAAATGAGAAATCTCTTTCCCAAAATGGCATCTTTTAACATTTAATAAAAATTAACTGAAGTGCCTACTATATGTGATGTCCTATACTAAGTATCAGGAATTCAGAGGGAAACACAAATTACCCATAGTCTTTCCATCAAGGGTATCCCCTGTCTGAGGGAGGCGGACGTTAAGCATGTTAAGGCACAAATAAAAATCTAATTATAGGTGGCGATTAGGACTCTACTGAAAGGTGCTGGTGGGAAGTGAGGAGCTAGTGAGAACAAAGAAGTGGAAGTACTGTAGCTTGGGGCGGCAGTGTCTCACTCTGTAGCCAAAGCCCCACCTGAATTTTTTCGCCCTCTTATATGATCACCTTAACAAACTATGCAGTGACGTTTGGTGTGTTTTGAAGACATAGCTGGTGTCTTTGTATGCAATGTTTTAATCTGCCGTAGGGGTTTGCCATATCTGTAAACTCCACTACTAGGTCAAAGGTTCCTGACCAGCCTGCTTCAGATACCTTAATCCGAGTGTCTAAAGAGCCGATGAAAATATTTACTTCTTAATTTTGATATATTTATATACAGCAAAACCAAATTAATGTTCTGCTTAGCAAGAAACATCAACTGAAGCATAATTTAAAGTTTATGAGAACTTTTAAATAATGTCCTTGACTACTCAGCTTTAGAATTCGGCACAAATTATATTTTCAAACTCTCATAGCAAATCTAAACTTAATTAAAAGAATATTCTATAAAGCCAGTGATGACATTATGATGTCCAAATCCTATACCATTAATATGTAAATAACTGTAAATGTAGTCACATAGTTGAAGTATGTTTTCTGTCAAACCCGTTCAGCTGCAACATGCATTTATTGTAGTACAGTGAAATAAGAAAAAAAACGTAATTATTGGTCATTCCCACCACGACAGTAGGAATCAGAGATATGGGAATAATACTGCTCTCTTGTTAATTCATAACACTCAGAAGCCTTATAGCTAAATCCCTGTGTGCCTCTTTTCCTATAACAAAATTTTAGAAAAGGATGATAAAAAGCAAATAAAAAGGGAATACAGTTTTCCCTTAACTTCAATCAAAGTTGGGTAAATGTCAACATTCTGGAAGAATCCAAGAAACACTTGACAATGGCAAAATGATCAAGAGTGACATAATCAACAAAATTCTACTTTTTTTTCTGTTCTGAAGTTTGAGGAGTTGCACTTACTAACAAGATTACACACTCTTTCCTTTTCATTAAAAAAATAAAAATAATCATGGATGATACAGAGGAGAAATTTACAATCTGTACCTTTTATCCTAAGTTACGCAGCTCAAGTTGCAACTGTCAGCTCCAAATATATTTTATAATAAGGGCACAGAGTTAAAATCTTGATGGACAATAATATATCAGGTTGCTATGGACAAAGAATAAGACATTTCCACTATGGCTTCTGGAAACAACCATTATATTGGTGGTCTTCCCTATTCGCCAAGATTAATCAAAAATGACTGTCTTATGTTTGCTTTACACAGGCAGACAAAATCTTTTAAATTCATGATTCAATGTTCAACATTCTAGTTGATTATTTTAATCACATCACACACAGAAGTACTTCAGTCATCCAATATTTCCCAGGAGGCACAGCCTCAAGTGCCATCTCTAATCTTTTTAGAGCACCTTCTTCTGCTGCCGTTCATTAATTAAACAGAGTTTTGCTGATGATTCTTTTGGCTGCTGTTCCCCTAGAAGCTGCCCGATCTCTTGTCATCATACTGTTTCCTTCATCGCAACCACACTGGTTCATCATCAATTAT
Source organism: Delphinapterus leucas (assembly GCF_059928025.1). Taxonomy (NCBI): domain Eukaryota; kingdom Metazoa; phylum Chordata; class Mammalia; order Artiodactyla; family Monodontidae; genus Delphinapterus; species Delphinapterus leucas. The sequence continues at coordinate 162,455,861 of NC_143131.1, forward strand.
TTTCCTCCTTCAGAACTATTTTCCTCTCTTTGACGACTTGATAAATCTTTACAACCAAATTCTGCCTCACTTATTCAAATTACTTTTCTTCAAAGGCACTACCGCTCTGTCTTTGTAATCATTTCCTTATTCCCCAAAGGAGTTTAAGACTCCAACATCAACTACAGACATACATAAGTAAGTGCCCAGATTAAAGAGCAAAATTTCAAGCCAGGAGCCAAGTTTGATACTAATATCCGTGTCATTCAGAAAGGGTCAGGAACTGGGGTAGCAATAGTAATCTATTCATTTATTTTCATTCACTCAATGTATTCAGTGCTATAATTCATTCAGAGCTATATTTATTAAGTACCCGTGTTGTGTCACCACTGTTCTGGACACTCTGGTGGGCAAAACCGAAGTGGCATTTTTGGCAGATTGTGTTTCTCAACAGAGTCATACCCACATGTCCCTCTCATCATGTAACTTTGACATTTCCACCATAGAGGGATGAGGGCCTATGTTCTTTCCCCCTGAATGTGGATGCACTTGCAACTATGGCAGAAGTAACGTTATTTGACTCCTGAAGCTAGATTTACAAAGCCACACAGTCTCTGCCTGGTACTTCTGTGACACTCACGAGTGGCAATAAGTTACTATGTAAGTAGTCTGACTGCTCTGAGGTGGTAGCCATGCTGTAAGGAAACCCAAATAAGCAGCCAGCAAGAAATGAGTACTCCAGTTTTGATTGAGTTCACTACCAAAAGCCATCACCACCTTGCCAGCCACATGAGTGAGCCATCCAGAAAGTGGGTCTCAGCCTCAAGTCAAGCATGGAGCAGAACAAGTCATCCCCACAGAGCCCTGCCCGAAATGCAAATTCCATAACTACTGTTGTTTCAGTCACTAAAAACAGTCACTAAGTTTTGGAGTGGTTTGTTACTCAGCAATAGATAACTGCTACATCCCAGACCTCAGAATACTTACAGCCTACAGTGGAAGATACAAAATGTTACCAACTTACATCTCTATGACATACTGTGATATACACCCTGTTGTCATATAGTTCACTCTGTTTGGGTCAGTGGGGTAAGAACAAACACCCTAGGAAGCCACACTTCCAACTGAAACTTCACCTTTGTATGAAAGAGAAAGAGCTGTTTCTTCCTCATAAACTTCACTGCCATTTTCTGGAACACATGGCATATAAATCCAGGATCATCACGAGCATGAGAGTTATGTTTGCAATTCAGTTACAGCTCTAGCCAAAACCTTGACATTCAGAAGGCTCCACAAAGTCAAAGTCCAGGAAACCAGAAAATAATTTAACCCCTTTTGCCAGAACACTCTTCCTAAACCTTAATATAATCATGGACTATTAATCCCACTGCTGGGAAGCTTTCTTTTTAAACTACCACACCTGGAATCTAATGATAATGATGATGTTCCTACTCTATTGCACCTACTACTGATAATAATACATTTATTGATCGATTACTACTACTAAATATTTTACTAAGCATTGAGTATACATTTTCTCACTTAATCATCAAGTAACCCTATAAGATAAATGCTAATGTTATCAACGTTTCATGGAAAAGGAAATTGAAGCATAGTAAAGTGAACTCAGTTGCCCAAGGCCACCCAACGTGTGAGCAGTGGTATTGTGTTTGAACTCAGATAGCTTCAACCCACAGCCTGTACTCTTAACCGCTGTGTACACTGTCCTCTTTTGTACTACGGCAATGCCTTTCTCGGTTTACTCATCTTAACTGCCCAATTGATAGCAAGTTCCTGAGGGCAAGAATCAAGTCTTAGTCATATTTTATCTGTATAACCAATAATGAAGTGCCTGGTAAAAGTATGTTTGGTGCTATGTAAATAGACATTACATAAACCCATGATGGGATGAACTGTATAAGTCACTTCTCCTTCCTGGTAATATCCTTAACAGGAAGGTGAGGTGATTACAGTAGGTAGTCAGAAATATCCGTTTCAGCTCTGAAATTCAATTATTCTCTGACCTCTACTACCTTTTTTTTTTTAAAAAAGAAAAAACCCTTCACCCTTAACATTTTTTGAAATTTATTTTATTTATTTTTGGCTGTGTTGGGTCTTCGTTGCTGCGGGCGGGCTTTCCCTAGTTGGGGCGAGTGGGAGTTACTCTGCCTTGCAGTGCATGGCTCCTCATTGCAGTGGCTTCTCTTGTTGAGAAGCATGGGCTGTAGGTATGTGGGCTTCAGCAGTTGTGGCACGTGGGCTCAGTAGTTGTGGCTCACGGGCTCTAGAGCACAGGCTCCATAGTTGTGGTGCACGGGCTTAGTTGCTCTGCGACACGTGGGATCTTCCCGGACCAGGGATCGAATCCATGTCCCCTGCATGGGTAGGTGGATTCTTAACCACTGCACCACCAGGGAAGTTCTGACCTGTACTACCTCTAAGTGAGGCAGGAACTGAGAATTTTCATTGCCTTACCCCTAGACTAGAAAATAAGATGTTTCATAGGGTTGTACTGAGACTGGCTTCTCCTCTTAGCATTGGGATTTCCTGTGCTACTTTAATGAAAGAGTTCATTCTCTACAGATCCTTGAGAGTCACTCAGTTGAAAGAGTCAGTCACACCTTTGTTCCTAGAGATTGGGGGAGAAACAGAAAATTCCTCAAGGCCCACAGGGCTTGGCAGTTCTTAGGGGAGACAGAGATCAAGGTTGGGATGCCATTATCACTCTTTGGGTCTCTTTGGTCCTCAGGAACGACCCATTCAAGGCCTCCTCATCACAAGGTAAGAGAAATGAGAAGCTGAAGCTCCTTTTGCAAGGTGGCAAAATGAACTCCACATTTTATAGCCTAGTTCTTGGAATTTGATGTATAAATGCTGTGGAATGCTGAGTCGGCTTTAGGAGGGAGATGATCTACCTCTGCTACCTAGTTTAATTTTGCTTTTTTGGGGGGGAGGGGAAGAGGAGGGAGGTATTAAGTTCATTGCCAAGCAAAATTACTCAGCACAACCCTCCCTATTTGAGCTCTCACAAATGAGAGGCATGGATCTCTGCCTCAGATTCTCTGCTCCACTTAGGTGTCAGAGACATCACATCAAAGCCTTTTACTTTTCCTCTCAGAAATGCTTGTATTTTTCCCCTGTGACATCTACTGACTACTCTCTCATATAATTTACCTGGACTTCCTGGGTTGTAATGTTTTACTATTTCCCCAGCAATGACTTTAGAAAAGCATTTTGTTACCTACAGGACACAGTTCATGCCCTCCTTTTCTTACTTATAGTCTTGCCAAGTTGTCTGTAAAATGAGTCATTTCCCTTACTCACTAACATGGTAAAATGAAAGTTGCCATCTTTGGCAGGGAAGGAAAATAGCCTAAATGGGTAGAAACCGTGTTTGACTAAAGGGTTAATATATGGCAGTTTGACACTACAGATATTTAAACATTTTCCCTGTCTGTAACCACAAGTATTATATTACATTCCTATTGGATCTGCCTACAGTAGTACTTGGCTCTCTTTTCTTCGTGTGTTAAATATACATTTCCTTTATAGCTAACAGTTTGGTCAACTCCTGGAATTTATATCTCTTCTATGAGCCTCACTGCTCTGTGATTTCCTGGGGACCACTCCTAGACTCATCTTACTACTCATCCTAGTGGACCCTTGTAAATATTGACCCTTGGTATCTGTCATTACAGTGATGATCGACACAAGCAGGCACTTCTGCGAGCCTGCCAAGACGACTCATTCTCCCAGGGTTACCCAACTGCCTTGCTCACATTGGATGTTGGCCAATTTCCTCCAAATCAATGTGGGAGAGCACCAAACTTCTATTTTTTGTCCCTCCTTTGTTCTTTGACAACAGCGTCTAATGACCACACTCTCCCTCCTCTGTTTCCATGGCTAGTAACCCTGAGGTCACTTTGACTCAGATTCTTTCTTTGAGATGAACATTAGTCAGACTGTTAGGAATTCATGTATGTATAGCTTGGCAAAGAGATATATAGAACATTGGAATGACAGTCACACACCGTCCTGGGCTTTTGGTTTCCCTTATTGCTTTCAGTCTGCCTCACTGTGTGGAAACACTGAGCTCCCTGCTTCTTTCTAACCTTCAATGGTTTGGTATCTTTGATTGCTTAGTCTCCTTATAAGATCTGAATCCACAAATCTCCTCTTTTACACCTGTCATGAAGAATTACAGCATTTTTGAAACATGCAAATAGTCTCTTTACTGCTTGGCCTCCTTCCAAACCTCTACCTTCCTTTCTTCCATTTATTCATTAGACATTTATTGAGCACCTATTATGAACTGGTATTGTTCCACATACTGTAGCTAACTTGTTCTACAAAAGAAATGAGATTCCTGGTGCTTATATTTCTGGAAGGCAGGGAAAGGAGGGACCAGAAAAAAGAATAAACTATAAACAAGATAACCATTGAAGAGATGAATTAACTAACAGCAATTATAAGGGGTAAATGTAATAGAGAGTGACTGGGGGCGGTAGGACTATCAAAGAAGATTTCCGAGTTCAGATGAAATGATCCTGAGAAGGAAGGGAAGAGTTCCATATTTAAAAGAATCTAAGATAGTAAATCTTAGAAGTTCTTATCACAAGAAAAAAAAATTGTTTGTAACTGTGTAAGGTGACAGAGGGTAACTAGACTTATTATAGTGATCACTTAGCGGTGTATACAAATACTGAACTATTAGGTCATACACTTGCAACTAACACTGTACGTCAGCTTTACCTCAATAACAAAAGGAGTTAGTCATGCGACCAATGTTTTACAATACGAACATATTTCGGGCAAAGGGAACAGCATACTCTGTGATGGGAAAAACTTAGCCAGACAAAAGAACAGAAATAATGCAATAAAAATGGTTGAACCAAGCATAAGAGCAGGAAGGCATTGCATCTCACCCATATTACCAAAGGTTAAACAAAGAATTAGTAACGATAAAGATGACACTGATCATTTACTTCTTCTATTCATTTGTTTCAGTGACACGTGAAGGAACTCAGCTTAACCCATTAGATACTGAACCAAAAATCTGTGAGACTGCAATCAGGCAACTAATTCAGTACATCTGGTTCTGTTATGTTACCTCAGCCTGTCCTTCCTTTCCAACTTTCTTTCATAAGAATATATCTTTGAATTCTACAGAAACATGAGTGTGGGATATAGCATAACACCAAATTTTGAGAATTAGGAGATAGAAATATATGCATATGTGTTCCAAGAAACAAGCACAAGACTATTTAGAGTTATGCTATTCATATCAGTCAGACGAACAAATGCCATTTATTCTAAAATGGATTAATTTTAGAATACTTACAGTAGAATAAATTGTGATACATTCATACAATAGAATGAAAATGACCAAGGTAATGCTACAAAAAAGAACATGAATTACTATCACAAATGTTGAGTTGTGTGAAAGAAGATAGACATAAAGGCATATACACTACTACAAATCAGTTTATCTGAAGTTAAAAGTACATTTAAAAACATCATTTTTGTTTGTTTGTTTTTGCGGTACGCGGGCCTCTCACCGCCGCGGCCTCTCCCGCCACGGAGCACAGGCTCTGGACGCGCAGGCTCGGCGGCCATGGCTCACGGGCCCAGCCGCTCTGCGGCACGCGGGATCCCGCCGGACCGGGGCACGAACCTGCGCCCCCCGCATCAGCAGACGGACCCCCAACCACTGCGCCACCAGGGAAGCCCTAAGAAACATCATTTTTGAATGCATGTGAATGTGTAAAACTATAAAGAAAAGCTAAATTATAATCATGACCCTCAGAAGAAGGGCAGTAGGGAGGGGGGAAGGAACGGAGTCAGAAGTAGGCTGGGCTGCTCAGCAAATCTGGGAAGCAAGCAATTATCCATTTCTTGACCTGAGTGGCATTACATACGTGTCTTTTTTCTTTTTTCTTTTTTCTTTTATTTTTTGATAAATCAGTGACCTACATATCTTTTATTATAGACTCATCCTTAAGGATACTAAATTTCACAATAAAAATTGGTTAAAAGTAGAGAATAACATAGTTCCTAGTATACACTAAATATTCCATTCATTTAAAAAGATGGTATTATTAGTTTGGATAAGACATTTCTCCTTACCTGGAGAAGGATTAGGTGAAATGTTTTCTAAATACCCTGATAGCTCAAAGGAAAAAAAAAAAAACACACCTATTTTAAGAAACAGTTTAGGGACTTCCCTGGTGGCATAGCAGTTAAGAATCTGCCTGCTAATGCAGGGGACATGGGTTCCATCCCTGGTCCAGGAAGATCCCACATGCCGCGGAGCAACTAAGCCCATGCACCACAACTACCGAGCCTGCGCCCTAGAGCCCGTGAGCCACAACTACTGAAGCCCGTGCACCTAGAGCCCGTGCTGCACAACAAGAGAAGCCACCGCAATGAGAAGCACGCACACCGCAATGAAGAGTAGCCCCTGCTCGCTGCAACTAGAGAAAGCCTGCGCGTAGCAAGGAAGACCCAACGCAGCCACACATACATACATAAATACATAAATATACATATATATATATATTTATATATATATAAAAGAAAGAAACAGTTTAACCTACTGAGTCTACTAGCCTACTCTGTACACAGTTCCCTCGGTGTAACATGAAATCCAGATTTATGTTTGTACAAACTAACATTTGGAAATAAGCATTAATAAATAAAAAATATATTCATCATTGCTAGAGTAATTTAGATCTTACTGTGTGTTCCATAGCCATTGAATTTCTATTTTGCCTTTCTTTACATGTGCATAACTAATAGACTCATTGCAATAGTTTATGTCTGTTTTCCCTGCTACTTTAACAACTGAATGGAGGTAGGGCCCTTTCTTGTTTTAATGACTGTAGAATCCTTGGAATCTGCAGTACTATGTGGCACACAGCGGGCAGTGAAGAGTGTTCTGTGGTTCCACTGATTCAAGTTATCCTATCACAGGGCTCACGGTACTTTTAGAAGTGAAAAGTAATACTAGCTGTTAGAACAGATGCACGCAAAAAAAAAAAAAAAAAAAGAACAGATGCACGCAAATTCTCAGTGACGGATAGTAGCTTTACTGGCAGGGTCTGAAACAGTGGTGCTCCTGTGTCACTAGTGATGGGGGCACAATGAGAAATCCTGGCAGAGCCTCCATCACCAGCGACACACAGGAGCACCACCGTTCCAGACCCTGCCAGTAAAACTATTATTAACTATTACAGTTTGGTTGAGCCTGCAAAAACTACTCAATTGACTTTTTTCACCCAGCCTTATACACCCTTCCCCACCAGAAAGCAGGTGAAGGAAAGATATTGAATCGGCATTTGAAAGGATTTCACTTCTCTCCTTTCCAAGCCACCCTTCAGTGTGACCAATATCAGTGATTACTTTATGTTATGAAACTAGAGAGTAAACATTTAATTTATGTTTTTGTTTGGTTGTGAAGACGTAGATGTACACACACACACATACACACACACAAAGAGAAAGAGAAAGAGAGAGCGAGAGAGTACTTGCAAGAGTGTTTTAGAGAATGTCTCAAAACATTCAACATTCAAAACAGAGAACAGTTCTGCTGGAAGATTAATATTCATTCTCACATAGTGCTGGGTAAGTTTGAAATTAAAACCTCAGTTCCTTGATTCATATCAATAAAGGGATATTTCCAAGAACCTCTTTTTCACATCAAAACCTTAATTTGTCAAAGCAAACAATGTCCTTCTTTTTGCAAATGCTTATTACCTTTTCAGACTATTCCTAAACTGCACATTCTTTCTTATTAAAAGTCAGCTACAGATATGTTGGCCATTCAAGACAGATGCTGAAATTTTAAATTTTCTAATAGGTTACCTTCAAGTGCTGAGTGATCACCAAGAACTGGAAATGGTGGATAATCTGCCTCTTTGATTCCAGACTAGAGCTCACAGAACCTTTGGGTAATCAACATATAGAACAGCATCACAGCACTGGGGTGGTTTAAACATGGACAAACTGGCATAGGTAATGTGGTTGAGAATCAAATCACTGAAGTACTGGAGATTAAACAGAATTAATGAATATTATGCTGCAGTCTCCATAAATGAGCCAACAAATATGCAGCAAAATCCTGAACGGCAGCCTTGAAATAAGGAGCTTAATGTAATTCCATGTTTATTGGTTTGCCTAGAAACTAACTTAGAAGGGGGTTGGGCAGGCAGGACTACAAAACGTGAAGGGTTCATAGGTTTAATAAGGAAATTATTAACTCTGAACTGCGTGGCGATGTGAGATATAAGTTCTCCAGTGTTCTCCTCTTCCACAAGCCCCTTAATATATTAGAAGGCAAGGTTAGAGGGCATGCAGAGAGGTTGCTATACAATGACAGAGCAGTGCTTAGGGCTCCAGACAATCATGGACAGCAAATGTCATCATATTCAAACCTGCCGTCATTGCAGCCAGAGATTATCTCCCCTTCTTGACAAACTGCATCTGTGGGTAAAGCTTGCTTATTGATTTTTCCTAAAATATCTTTCTCGAAACATACTGCTTAGGACTTGGTTATTACATGAGAAATTTCACCAGTTAATTAGATTACTAAGGATGCTAAACATTTAAAAAAGGACAGGTAGGGGATGGGAGAGAGGGTTAGAAGACAGTTGAATAGCTCTTATGATAAGAAAATTAACAGGCTGTGAAATGGGGCATGTGACTTCATTCAAAAGCCTTTTGGAAGAGGAGGGATTAGTTTTTAAGTTTTAATTGCAAACCACAATGTCTTAAGGAGTCACTGATATCACTCATGTCAGAATCCCTGTCGTTAGTTCAGCTTCTTGTTTTTATTCAGATATAGAAACTGAAGAGCTGATGCCCAGGTGGCAATTGAAGAGGTATCATTTTAGCATTTCCTCTAAAACCATTAAGATTTACTCTCACTTTTAGCCCTCTCACTTTTAGCACAGTGCACACGCAGTGCACATGCAGTGCACACACAGGAGACATCGTGCTTTAGCATCTTAGCTTGAAAGAGCTGCTCAGGGAGGACATATTTTCTCCTAATTATTCTTGACAGGTATTAGGTCAGATTAATTATTTTAAAATTCACCTGAACAACAGCGTCTTTGCTAATTACTTCAGGGCATATACGTAATTCATTTACAACAGGGAAAAAAGGAAAAGACTAGGGGAGAATTCAAACCCTGACCCCTTTGGTGGACAATGCATAAAAAGAGGTCCCTTTGTGACCTAAAAGGGGGCATAGGGAGCAGAGAGTATCTGGAGCCTTTACTTCAGAACGAGGATAAATGTTTCTTTATATAAATATCCCGATTTATATATTTATGTGTTTTAAAGTATCCATATTTAAATTATTTTTAAAGATACATTTAAAACTAGTTCAGAACATATATGTCAGAGTAAGACAGTGAGTGGTTAAGAACATGAATTTTAGAGAAAAGATTTTCCCAGCTCAACCTCTTGCAAGCTTTGCGACCTTGGGCAACGTACATACCTCTTGAAGGTTCAGGTTGTCCTTGTTAAACTAATAATAGCATTTAGCACCTACCTTACGGCTTGTTGTAAGAATTAAAATATGAGATATGTAAACCACAGCATGTGACAAAGAGTAAGTAATATTTGTTAGGTATTATCATTTCTACAGAAACATAGGAAATTAAATAAATGTTTGCCTAGACACTTTGAAGCTAGTCCTAAAAATTACCTTTAAAATGAATTATACCTGTTGGCTTGAACTGCATTAGAAAAGCCCCTTTAAATTTAGGTTCAAATTTCTACAGGGAAAGATGGATTAAAATATTTCAGTAGACTAAATATCCACTGATATTAAGCAAAAGTCAAAACTGTCCAGGGGCTCTCAGGCTGATAGGAGAGTGTTAGTGCGTATGACTTGTCCAGGTCCTACTCAGGTCTCTGAAAGCATTTCGAAACCATTGATTTGTCAGAGAAGCCCAAAGGAAGATTTTTTATATGAAATCTCCTAATATTTAAATGCTTGCTCAGAGGTTTTTTAATAATCATATGAGACAAACTTATTCTCACATCGGTTTTTATTAACTGAAGAATTCTAGGATAAATTATGGATTTGGGAACTCATAATCCAGCATTTAGATACATATAAACTGAAGACTAATTTTGCTGAGAAAACAAACTAGGTTCAGCCTCTGTTACAAAGGATCGTTTTGATTTCCTTTTCAACTACTAGAATATATTTACAGCTTAAAAATTAGATGGAATAGAAGCCATTAAAATTGATGACATTGAAGGAAGGAAATAGTAGAAATATTTTCCAAATGCAGACCCAAGTTGAAAATACAACTTGTAACACCATCTGCATCAGCGCCATCTATTTTGTTGCCTAACACATATGTTAACATCGTTGTCACTACTTTAATTTACACATCTCTCTTGAAAAACAACTGGATACTGAAGAGAATGCACGCCTCACCAGGCATGTGAGGCAGAAGTCTGGATGGTGCTAATCACATGTGGCCAAGAAGACGCTTTCTTATTTTCCATGAAGGAACTGTGTGTCTTAACACTATCATTAATCTACAAGGACAAAATGTGAATAGAATCCTTTGACTATTTTAGGGTGAAACTCAGCTATTACAGTGAAAAAAAAGGAAATAAATGTGCTTAGGGTGGGGTGGGAAAAAGAATGCAACTATCTTAAATTGCCAAATGGCTGATTGGAATAATCATCAGGTACTGGCCATTCCTGGTGTTGTGTCTTCTCTTCTCCAGAGTAACAAACGCTCGTGAGATACTGAGTCTGAGGAGGTCACAGATGCCCACATCTCTCCTCATTGAGGAGGTAGCTGAGTTGGTTGGATGTGAATAAAATGCTCAGAAACAGAATAATTAAAACAATAACAAGACTTCCCTGGTGGTGCAGTGGTTAAGAATCCACCTGCCAATGCAGGGGACAGGGGTTCGAGCCCTGGTCCGGGAAGATCCCACATGTCGCAGAGCAACTAAGCCCGTACACCACAACTACTGAGCCTGCGCTCTAGAGCCCGCGAGCCACAACTACTGAAGCCCACAAGCCTGAAGCCCGTGCTCCACAACAAGAGAAGCCACCGCAATGAGAAGCCCACGCACCGCAACGAAGAGTAACCCTGGCTCGCCACAACTAGAGAAAGCCTGCGTGCAGCAACTCAGACCCAACGCAGCCAAAGATAAATAGCTAAATTAATTAATTTTAAAAAATAAAATAAAATAACAACAGGCGCCCTATTATCTTTGCGGAAATGAAAGAGGCAAACAGATTTTCGCTCATTCTGTTTCTGTTTCTCAGGGGTAAATAAGCGGTAGCTGGCTTTGGGTAAGAGCTAGCTTTCCAGAGTGAGGAGGCTCACCCGAGAAAAGGCTAAGCTTTTCAGTAAAAAGGAGATTTAAGCTTCTTTTACTTCACAGCCTAATGTTTTTGTTAAACTCTATTACAGTACCTAGGTCCCAAAATAATTTTGGGTTGAGTTATAGGAGCAGAAGGGGTAATAGGTCAAGAGTTATGAGGGTGTTTTCTCATGTAAATGGTGGTTTGATATTGTTGGTATGATACATATATTTACCTCGTTGTGTTATGATTAATACAGAGAGAGTGTATAGGGCGGTAATACTGTCTTAGCCCCTGTGAGGATAATAGTGATATTGGACTAGAAGAAAGATATTACTACAAATAGTTCTCTGATTAAGTTGATTGTCGGGGGCAGGGCTAGGTCTGTAAGATTTACTAGTAGTCATCATGTTGCCATTAGTGGAAGAAATGTTTGTAGACCACGGACTAAAATTATGTTTCAGCTATGAACACGCTGATAATTTGAATTTGCCAGGCAAAATAATATAGACGATGTGAGGCTGTGGGTGATTATTAGGGCCCTAGTTCCTAAGGAACTTGAAGGTGTTTGGGTAAGAAGAGCTACTATGACAAGTGACACGTGCTTAACGGAGGCGCATGTGATGAGCTATTTTAAGTCTGTTTGGTGCAAGCAGATTGAGCTCATTATAATTACTCCTTAGAAGGACAATATAAGGAATGGGTACCCTACATACTTTGCTATGGGTTTCAGGATTATTGTGATTCGTAGCCACCATGTTTGCGTTGTAGGGCTGCAAGAATCATAGATCAGGCGATAAGGGCTTCTACGTGCATTTTTGACATCATAGGTGTAACCCATAAAGGGGTATTTTTACTATAAAAGCCACTTTACACACTAATCGTGTGAAAATATGGGATCAAAAGTTAGATATTGTTTGGGCTCAGTACTGCATTGTTAAAAAGTTTAGCGAGCCTGTAGTATTTTGGATAGACATTAGTGCAACTAGAAGTGGAAGGGATGCCACTAGTGAGTAAAATAAAAAGTAGAGTCCTGCATTAAGCCGTTCTGTTTGGTTTCCTCGTCAAGTAATAATAACTAATGTTGGGACTTGTGTTGCTTCAAATCAGCTGTAGAATGGAATCATTTCCATGGCCTTGAATGTTAAGATTAAGAATATATGTACTATGATTAATATAGTAATAGACAGTTTGTTTGCTTTTTTCCCAAGCCAGTGATTCTTTAGGTAGCTGGAATTGCCTAGCTCTGAGTGTTAGTGGTAAGAGTCATGCCGTTCGAGTTGGTAAAGGTGCTGACAGAGGGTCAGAGAAGATTAAAGTTAAGGCTGCTGTTAGAAAGGTAAAGACTAACAAAACTAATTAGTATGCTGTAGGTTGTGGTGTGAATTCAAATTATATTGCTTTTCGATAAACGTGTTAGTGGCATGAATATAATAGTTAGAACAGTAATTTTAACACTGGAGAAGGTTTGTATTTCGATGCAATCAGTGCCATAGGTGTTTGATAATATTCCTAGCAGGGATAACCTAGCGCAGCTTTTCAGGTTATGAATATTAGTCAGATGACGAGTATTATGCTAGCTAGAGTGAAATGGACATTTAGAATTATTAGGGTTGCTATAATGAATAATGATAATATTATTTCTTCCTGACATAGCAGAGAAGATATTAAGTGAGATCAATAAATTAATAGCCCTATAAGGGAAACTGTGAATGCTGGAATAATATTTATGTAGACAAAAGATACTCAGTAATTATGAGTTTAATCATAGTTTAACGAGACAAAATCATTTGTTTTCATTTAAACTAATTATCATATTTGTGTCATTCTGATCCCTTTTGAGTTCACTCACAGGCTATACTTACTGCTAGTAGTGAGATCAGGATTAGTGCTATGATGAGTATTGTTTTTAGGTTGCTAGTTTGGACTGCTCAGGGCAGGGGCCGAAGGGGGGCAATTTCTCTCGATCAAGGGGAGAAATGTAACGGCTACCAGGAAAATCTTTATGGAAAATCCTATGGGGTCAAATCCGCATTTGTAAGGACTTGATTCTTCTGTATCTGTCTTTAGTCGGGGAAGTCAGAATTCGCTAAGTACAAGTAGTGAAGCTAGTACTATGTTTGTGGTTAATGCTATAAGGTTTATTATTCTTTTCAGATTGTACTAATTGACTGGAAGACAACTAATTGATACTAAAAGAACACACCCTCAACTCCATTTCACTGTACAGTAGAAACTAACACAACATTGTAAAACAACTCTACCCCAATAAAAGAAAAAACAGAATAGACCCTCATCAATAAATGGGGATGTATAGAAACAGCCATACTATGTCTACAAAGTGTATCAGGCAGTGGCTTCAAATCTGAAATGATTTGAAACTGTAGTTGGCACAGGCAGCAGACAATGAGGAAAAGTAGAGCCAATGATCATGTGTAGGCCATGGAAACCTTTGGTTATGAAGACTGTTGACCTGTGTACTCCATCTGAGATTGTAAAAGCTGTTTCATAATATTCTGAGGCTTGCAGTAGTGTAAAGTAAACTAGGGAGATTGTAATCAAAAGAGCTTGAGGAATATGCTTACAATTTCCTTCTATCAAGCTGTCATGAGCTTGGGTAATAGGTACTCCAGAGGCCAGTAAGACAGGTGTTGAAAAGTGGTCCTTCTAATGGATTTAGGGGGTGAATGCCTGTTGGTGGTTAGCAACCACCTAGTTCAAGTGTAAGGGCAAGACTTGAGTGATGAAAACCTCAGAAGAAGCCTATAAAAAAGAGAACCTCTGAAATAATAAACAGAATTATGCCATATCAACATCCTTTTTGAATGAAACTGGTGTGTGATGGCCTTGAAAAGTGCTTTCCCTGGTGATGTCTCATCATCATTGACATATTGTTAACATACTAGTTAATCAGCCCGAGGATAATAAAAAAGTTGAGTTAAAATGGAATCATATGACTAGATGGGATGCTAAGAGAAGGGCTAAGAGGGCTCCTGTAAGAGGTCAGGGACGAGGATTTACTATATGATACGCATGGGTTTGGTGAGTCATTAGGTGTCATTGTGTAGGTAGAGGCTCACTCACAGGGTGAGCACGTAAGCTTGAATAAGGGCTACTGCATATTCGAGAAAAGTGAGAACAAGACTAATAAATATAATGAGGGCTGTGGGAGGATTCATGCTTAATAGGGAAAGGGATGCTCCTCTGATTAGGTGAATTAACAGGTGACTGGCTGTGATACTGTCTGTTAGTCATAGGGCTAGGGCTGTTCGTTGGATAAATAAGCTAATAGTTTCAATAATTACTAGCATAGGGATAAGAGGGATTGGTGCCCCGGGTGATAGAAAGCGGCCTACAGATGCTTTTGCTTTATGGCAGAAGCCAGTGATCACAGTGCCTTCTCATAAAGGGACCACTGTGCCTAAGGTTATTGAAAGTTGCGTAGGGGCGCAAATGAGTTCAGTAAGAGGCCTAGTAAGTTTGTTGGCCAATGAATAAGGGACATAAGGATTAATGTTCTGGTTTGTCCTTTATAGTTCTGGATGTTCATTATTTGTTCTGACATAAGCTGAAGAAGTCATTGTTAAAGAGAAATTATGTGGTTATTAATCAGTCGGTTGAGTGCGGGGGAAAAATACCTGGAAACATAATAATTAAAAATAACAACAGTCAGCCCTAGTATCGTTGGGGTAATAAAAGAAGCAAATAGATTTTTGTTCATTCTGTTTTTGTTTCTCAAGGGTTAAATAAGAGGTAGCTTTTTTTCTCGGTGAGAGCTAGCTTTCTAGAATGGAAAAGCTCAAAGAGAAGAAAGCTAGCTTTATCAATATCAGTATCAATATCAATACTTTGTACATAATCTTTGTATTTCTTGTATCAACCACCTGTAACTGATATTATCATTGCCACTGGCAGGGCCAGCACATCAAGGAGTCAAGATGTGGGGTCTGGGTGAAAAAGGTACAGATGAAAATCTTTAACATAGACCATCTGAGATCTTTGCCTACCTCATAAAACTGTTTCAGCATTAAATTTTACATAAGAAATATTTTAGCAATGTCTTGATATATAGTTACTCTAAAATAATAGAGGATGTTATTGTTGGTATGGTTGTGGCTTTTATCTTTATCAAATAAAACCCAGTCCTAAATTTAAAGAGGTTCCAATTGAAATAGAGAACATTAACATGGAATGCAAGCAAATGAGAACCAGAAAAAAAAATATCATGAATAAAATTTCATTGTAGGATTTGACTACATTATTGATTGTTTTTATCATTATGAAATATGAACACCTGCTCTTTCGTGAATGTCAACTCTGGGCTGAACTGTGTTAGGCGCTTTACATACACAATCTCATTTAACCTCACTTAATCACTCTAAGGTAGGTATTACTATAATCGTCGTTGTAAATATGAGGAAATTGAGCTTAAATGAAGTTCAGTATTTTTCTCAAAGTCCCCCGGATGGTGGTGATGCTGAAGCTATGACAGCAGGTATTGATCTCAAGCAGGTAGCAGGGTGTAAGGACTTCCCTCCTTCTGCCCCACTGGACCCCGCAGTACACCATCTAAATTTGTTTGGGCATATTTACACCATCTCTCTACTGTTATGTGTTTGCAAGAAACGATGGAGGTGGAGTGGCAGCTCATGTGATGGAAAGCGTAGAAAAAACTCAGTTCCACGTTTAGCCCCATGGATGTGGACCACCACTAGGGGTCAGGCTAATATTCAGGCATATTTCAGTATTTTTTGGCATAACCGTAATGCACAAAACACAAAGCAGCACCTTAATTTGCTCCCCAATATCCAAATGTAAAACAGAACAGCTCTGTGGAAAAGTATTTGGTAGTTTCTTAGAAATTTCGACATAAACTTAACACACAACCCATTCTTTTTATTGCTGAATTGTATAATATATCCATTCATAAGTTGATAAGACGAAAAGCTCCAAAAAAATTAGAGATAAGACCAGGCCAAGGGTGAGATAAGACTTTGACTCACGCTGTTTCCTTCCTAAAACATTCACCCCTACCCATATCCTGCTGTAGCAACCTCCTCCATCCCTTCTAACTACTTGTAAAAGATTTTGTCTCTGCTTCATGTCTCTTCATCCTCATATCATATTCAACCCTCAACCCACTGCAATCTGGCTTCAGCCCACATTATTCTACTGAAACTATTCTTGCCAACTTTGTTATGACCTCCTTTTTGTTACATGTAGTAGGTGTATTCCAGCCTTTATCTTTACTTCCTGTCTCAACACTTCTGGCCCTGTCGATGATTCCTTCTCTTATACTGATTCTCTTTCCATGTAATCAGTGATATTTTATACTTTTAATTTTCCTTCCACACCTATGGTTACTTCTTCACCAGCCTTCTTTCCGGGTTCCTCCTCCTCTGTCCATCTTTTATGTGCTGATACTACTTAGGCTCCTATGCAAGATCCACTTTTCCTTTTACTTGAAAGTGGGGTCAGAGGATCATCTGCATCAAAATCATGGAACTCTATTTGTCAAGCGTGTAGATTTGTGAGCTACATCCTATAACTACTCAGTAAGACTCTGGAGTTGGTGCCCAGGATTCTGAATTTTATCACACCTCCTGGGTAATTCATCTGACCCCAAAGTTTGAGAATCTCTTCAACATCTTCCTTGGGTAATATCATCCATTCCTAAATGCTCAATTACCATCCACCTGATAAAAGTTCTAAACTTTATATCTCTAGGTCACATCTCATTCCTGAGCTTCAAAATCCACAGGCCCAAATTTCTGCTAGCCATTTCATTTAGAGTCCTACAGAAACATAAAACTTTCTATGCCCCCAAATGATCTCACTACCTTCACTTGCAAACTTCTGTGTTTTCTATCTTTGGAAGTGGAACCAGCCACCACTGCTGCAGATTCCAGGAATCTAATTAGCTTCCCTGACCTCATATTCTCACCCTCCTCTACTTCCAAACAGCTGTGAAGCTCTCTCAATTTAATCTTCTAAAAAATGATGATTCCAGCTACTTCTCTCCATCAACACTTAGTGCTATTCTAGTTGAGGCCAGCATCATGTATCATCTGGAACCACTGTAGCAGATTCCAAAAGAGTCCCTCAGCCTCTAGACTTAGGCTCTCACCTAACCGTGATCTTTTCTTTACACTGAAATGACTTTTCTAAAATGTGAACCTGACCAGGCAGCTTCCTTATTTAAAACCTTACTACAGAATCCCAATGCTCTTAGAAGGATGTTCATGCTTCCATGGTACAACCTCAGCTTACTGCCTCAGTCTTATTTATTATCCCCAGTCCCTGTTTTATCTTTTAAGAATTCTAACTTTTAGTTAAATTTAACTTCTCTTCGAAGAACACCACATCCTCTTTTGTCTCCATACTTTCACATATTATGCTCACTGTGACTGAAAGATTCTTCTCCATCTCTTTGCTTGGCTGAATTCTACTAATACTTCAGGTATCACCTTCCATATCACTTTCCCTGGGAACTCTCTCTGACCAGCCCCCCCACCAAATTCAAATAAGAGGGTCCTGCAGTGTGTGATTATAATACGCTGTACCAACCCCATCATAGCACTTATTATCGTGCATTTTAAGCTTCAGTTTACTTAACCTTTCCTGCACTAGACTATAAGTCTAATGGAGGCTGGAACCACGTGACCACAGCTTGGAATGTGCCACTATATATCTACTGAATGATTCAACAGGTGAATGACTTTTTAAAAAATAACCACAATCTAAGAAAAAGTGTTACAATCTTATATTTTCAGCTTTCATATAATCGAATTAAAATCAAGACTGGGAAATTACATTCTAGATCTTTAAATGATAATATGAACATTATTTTAATATAATATTTGAAGTTTTAAGAATACATAAGTATAAATTTATTAATATTTTAGGGAAAAGTATTAGACAGTGTTCACAATTCATAATTTCAGAGCCACCTCAGAATGAGCCATAATAAATTATATAAAATTCTTTTCACATATTTGGATATAAGAAATACCACTATAAGTTTTAAGCTATTTAATATTGTATTCCTATTTAATAGTACCACAAATTGAATAAAGTTCTTATTTAAATAGACATGAAAAAGAGTCTTGTTCAAGGTCTTTTATCCCTGTTTATTCACTTTCTCTGAATGAATGGAATTTGAAAAGCTATAATATACATTCCCTTATTTGAAAACATATTTTCCTCCTCTAAAACTCATTTTTTTACTCTGTAGATTTCAGGATGACCTCTTCACTGGCAATTTCAAGGTACTTCACTTACTTTTGCATGTGGGCTTTTTAAATAGAAGCTGACCGCTTTGAACTTTTGTATTTGAAATCCAGAAAGCAAATTCTCCTAGGGTTCCACATTAGGATTCTTCAGCTAGAAGCTAAGACTGGATGTGCATAAAATCAAATATTCAAGCCCTAGAAGTCTGTTCTCATGCCTCCTCACTCAGTGGCCATTCCATAGCAAACTCAGCTCTGGACAGCTCCCTCAGAAATTCACCAAGGTGGGGGAATTCATCATAGATCCAATTCAAGGTGTTGTCACATTGCCACCTCATGACAAATCAGAGCTATGCAACTTCAGAGGACATTGGTATATCCACTGGGATACAGAAATTGATAACAGAGCTGGAAGGTTAATTTTTGCCTTCATATAAATGCTAAACAATTTTTAAAAATGCAAATAATGGAGTTTGGAAGACTGGTTCCTTCACTTACTAGTTGTGTGACCCTAAAGCAAGTAAGATAATGTTTTTTAATGAGCATATATCAAATTAAAAATAAAGTGTGGCTTAAGTATACCACAAATGACATCACACAGGTCCGAAATTGAGTTCTTTTCAAGGGCTGGTTTGTGAATTACATAAGAATATGGGATATAACTCAATATACTAGCATACTCCCTGGTACTGTACACCATTCTGGTTAGCACCAATGGCTCCCAATGACAGGACACCGCACTGCCTGGAAGAAAGTGTCATGATATCAAACAATAGGGCAGAACTCCACCAAGTAATACTGAATACTTTTATTAAGGAAACAGAAAAAGAAAAGAAAATATGAAATAGTGGCAGTTTCTTTGCACAAAAGCTGAGTAAAACTTGTTACCCTCAGGGTAGAAAAGTTTCTTGAATTGGGAAATCATACTCTGAGCTGAGAGTTTGGAATATTTGTTCACAAACCTATTAACTTTTCTATAGCTTCACATTAAACATCGCAACTAGTTTATTCCCATCTGGGCCAGTAGGCCAAATTCTACCCTGAATTTTTCATTCCTATGTTCCCTGTGGCTGTTTTTACTGATCTGCACGCTCTTTCTCAACAAAAAGTGGCTTTACTCCTCCCTTTCTAATTTTCAGAAACATCTTTGTCATCCTTATGACCTTTCAGTGAGGGACATTCAGCATAAAGGGGAAAAAAATATGTAAAAGCATCTTTGTGATGGTTGGCAGAAGATGTAAGAGCTGATATCTATGCCCTTGGGTGATTATGTACCCACTGGGGCTCCAGGTTTCTCATCTGCTCATCTGTGAAATCAGGAGAGTGATCATAAATACTATTATAAGTTTTTGTTTCTCTAACAAAGTAACTTTCATATACATTATCTCATTTAATCCTTATAACATCCTTATATCCCTATGAGGCAGATAATACACCCAGCAACATTTCATAATGGTATTATACAAATCCGCAGAGGTGAATATGAATCACTGCGCCAGTCAAAAACTCTCATTTAAGGCTGGAGGGAAGATTACTTGTTAACATGCAACAAATATTTCCTGAGCACCTACTGTGTGTTTACCACTGTATCTA
Organism: Delphinapterus leucas; assembly: GCF_059928025.1. Lineage (NCBI taxonomy): Eukaryota > Metazoa > Chordata > Mammalia > Artiodactyla > Monodontidae > Delphinapterus > Delphinapterus leucas. The sequence goes on from NC_143131.1 coordinate 162,476,006, forward strand.
CACAATAAGGATGGAGTAATGAACAAGTTAGAACACACCCCTGTCCTTAGCAAGCTTACATACGAGAGTGGAGAAAGACTATAAAGTAGGAAACCAGATAATAAACTAGATGATTTAGAGAGGGACATAGCACCGTGAAGATAATAAAGCAATATACAACTTGGAATGGATTTGAGGCAAATTGTGCCAAAAGCAGATTTTCTTTAAGTGGCTAAAACAAAGTTTAAAAAGCAAGTAACAATAAAAGAAAATGTTTCCGGTACAGGACCAGCAGTACAAAAAAATAGTGTACGAGTACCTGGATAAAACACCCGTTTTGCAATAGTGCAACTTTTAAGTACATATTGTTGACTGTCCACAGTCCATGCAGAGTTACAACTCCACACTTCAACAACAACATGCTGACAGCTCCTAAAGAAAACTACTTAAAAAAAAAGGCATAACCCAGATGTTCCCTCATTTGACCAACTCCATCTAAGTTTAGATGTGCAGAAGGGCTTATTAGATATATCCAGAGTAAGCCACATGCAGCATGTTACTTGATCAATTTTTCTAAAATAAGGTTTCAGGACAATGACAGTAAGATAAGGGAAGAAAACATGGAGGAATGAAGTCCTAATTACTATACACGCATATTTTTTGACAATAGGGGGAAACCTTTTACAGATAAGTTACAAACAAAGAAAAGTCAAATAAACGATTTTGTACAAGAAATTTAACACGTTCTGTACAATGTGTTCACTTTGCTGTCATCTGTACAAACTCTTCTTAGTTTACTTGGCCATCACCGTCAATATCTGCTTCCCTGACATTTCATCAACCTCTTCATCTGTTAACTTCTCTCCAAGGTTTGTCATCACATGACGGAGCTCTGCTGCACTAATATAGCCATTACCATCCTCATCAAACACAAGGAATGCTTCTCTAAGTTCTTCTTCACTGTCTGTGTCCTTCATTTTTCTTGCCATCATTGTCAGAAATTCCGGGAAGTCAATTGTGCCGTTACCATCAGCATCCAACTCATTAATCATGTCCTGTAACTGCTTCTGTGGGATTCTGCCCAACAGACCTCATTACAGTTCCCAACTCCTTTGTTGTTATAGTTCCATCACCATCCTTGTCAAATAGTGAGAAAGCTTCTTTGAATTCTGCAATCTGCTCTTCAGTCAGCTGGTCAGCCATGCTGCAAGCGTTACCGGTCTCCGGGACTCGACTACTCAAGCACTCAGCTCGCTTGCTCCACTCGGACTAATTCTGTTCTGCTACTTTAATAGACTTATTTTATGCCTAACAGAAACTCAATACATGGTTGATGAGTAAATCTCCAATCAGAATTCATCCCTCCGTTACCTCTATGCCTAAGGAACAGAGTCTGAATCTGTTGTAACGATACTCCCTGTGTGGAAGTCTGGAAAGAAAGTAGAAAGATTTTTGACAAGGACAAAGAAACAGATTTGAGAGATTCCAGAGAAAGAAGCAAGGACCACGATGATGAGGGGGAGGTGAAATTTTGGGGGGATTCTGGGTGGGTGCAATGAGGAAGGAGGAAAGTTCCAGAATGATGGCCAGGTTTGGTGTGAATAAATGGCTAAACTATCAGTTCTCCCAAAAGAGGGTTACCTGGTTTATAATGTTTGACACATCCCTTATCACACAAAAGTGCTCGATTGCTTGAATTGTTTTGAATAGTATGTTTTCATTAGTGCTAATAATGAAAACATAATTAAAAGCATGTTTGTAGTGAGAGGCAATAAGTTCATTCTTGCACATGACAAATTTAAAGTTCTTATGGGACCACTAAGCAAAGAGGTCCCATTGCTTGCTGGATATATACGAATGGAGCAGATGGGAAATAGGGTCTAGATTTGTAGATGTGATGCTGATGAGGCTATTGAAAGCAACACAGTATAAAGAGAATATGTAACCTGAGAAGAGAAGAAGTCAGACATTGGAATATCAACATTTAGTGAAGCGATAGGTAACTATGATGAGAGAGGGGTGGAATAGCCAAAGGTGTAGGAGAAAGACCAGGGCAAACTGGTTTCACAGAATTCAAGGTAGAAAAAAAATCATGTAGAAGAGAGTACTCAACTGTGCATTTCACTGGATATAAATTTTATATCAATTTAAAAAAACCACTTACCCTCAGACATCCTTTACTAATTTGTTTTGGCCTAGATTGTTTTGCTTCTAGAGATTCTCTGCCTCTGTTGGTATGCTGAAACAGCAGCCTCCAGTGGTTATGGTCATGGAGAACTACGATTTATGGACTAGGAATGGTTTTTTCACATAGTACATGCTCAACGAAGTGAGTTGAACTAAATTAATTGTTCTTCACTCACAAAGAAACAAATGCTTTGCGTGACGCTCTCTTAGGGCAAAGAACATTGGCTTAAAGTGAAGATCCTGGGATTATGCTGGTAAAACAGTCAAGACTGTTTGCTTGAAATACTGATCTACAGTCCAATCGTTGTTTGCTGGCTGCTGTGGCAATCTGAAGCTCACAAGATCAGCATCTTTGCTCTCCCTTCCCCTCAATTTTTGGTTGTTATGGGAGGCACAGCAAGCCAATAGTTATGCTTAGCTCTGAGTATATGATCAATTATTTCTTTCTTCATAGTATGCTTTCTTAAAAAGCCAAAAAGTGCATTTTTACCCTAACAAGCCTTTTAAAAGTTGCTCATAGTGTGCCACTGACAACAATAGTCCTAAATTTCAATTTCTACTCCACCTCTCAGACTTGCTTTATCTTTTTTAGATCTTTTCTTCTCATCTGATGAGAACATGTTTTTCCAGACCTCAAGAATCTTGAGAACTCCACTGAGTCCACAACACCAGGCACTGGGGTCTTGCAGAGGTGCACAGTTACTAAACAGTTGCTGACCCTTCCTTATAGCTCTCTATCACTTTCTTGTTTCCACTCGTCTGACTTCGGAGCTCTCTTGAAAGCCCATCTCCCTTAAGCTACTTTAAGCCCCTCTCAATTCCACCCAACATTTTTCAATGGCTCCCTGCTTCCTTAATCTCTACTTCCCATCTATTCCCCTGGTAAAATTTAGCTTCTCTAAATTCTTCACTTATGTTTTGCATTGACATGCCTTATGTCCAGTCATTTCAGTGAAAGGAAATATCCTAAAAGGGAAGGATTCACCAAGAAGAATGAGGACCATTGATGGATTATACTTTTGCGTGTGTCTTTGAAATTCCAAATTCATCTTCATTTTCAGCACGTGGTTATATCATATGATGAAGTGAAATATCAATATGTTAAAAAATATAATTTTGTATTTGTGACGAAATCTAATTTATTGAAGCTATATTTCTATACACACACACACACACACACAAAAATGGCTATGTTCACAGTTCCCTAAATCTACCATATTTTAGAAATGTAAACATTTTTATATTGGTAGCTACATTACCCCACTGTTTTACTTATTTTACTTAAAAAAAAAAAGAAAATATTTGCCTTCTTGTTAAAGGAAAGCTATGTAAGGAAAAAAACATTACTTTAAAACTATAAAAAGATATATCAGAAGAAAAAGAAGTATGAGAGGCATCTAGGAATTTCAGAGTTTTCTCATGGGCATGGTGAAGTGAACACTACAATCAAGTTAGAGTTCTCCCACATACTATTCCTATGTTTCTGGAAAAGTCATGGAGTCTATATTCATGATCCATAGGGACGCTGTCAGAACCAACAAGATAACCTACCTAAAATTGCTGTGTGCTCTTATGTTCTCCCAGAATTGTAGTGAATGGGAATTATTTGGATTGTGTGGAAACAAGTATATAAAGCAAGCTCCAGAAGAATTCTGTTTTCTTTGTTTTTCTGATCAGGTTCGATACTATGATCAGATGCATTATATAACCTCTAAATGCTCTTGTCCACTGTAGAATATAACTAAGTACTTCTATTCAAAACCAAGTCATGTTACCCATCTGACTATAATAACTCACACACTGGGTTGGCCAAAAGTTCCTTCGGGTTTTTCCGTGGATGTTACAAAAAACCCAAAGGAACTTTCTGGCCAACCCAATAGTTTGAATTGAAAAATCTTTGGATTAGAATGCCTACGTGCCAATAACTCTAGCCATTGGTGTTGACATATAAAATGAAGGTAAATGCAGCATCTTTCTTACACATTTCACTACTGCTTAGCAAATGGCCCACAAAAGGAGTATAATACATATACTAAATTTGATGGCATAAATCAACGGATAAATGAATGACCGAATGAATGACATACGGAAGCTATGGCACGTTGAGGCAATGAATGCACTGAGTGACTGACAGGAGTCATGGGGTTGTGAAGTTGCTGGGAAGTCCACCTCACACTTCACATCTGGCAAACCATCACTCATTTTTGAAGTCCCAACAATGAAAAAAATCTTCCAGCTACACAGCTTCTGAACCTCAGGCAGGACTGCTCACTCAGAACTATGTCTATCCCTCCTTAAGATCACCTGCCATGCTGCACGACAACTGGCACTGGCATTTGGCCTGTTAGACCACAGACACCCTGGAGGAGGAGCTGTGCATTTCTGAACACACAGAGCCTGGGACCGTGCCTGACACACACAGGAGGTCTTAACAAGAAAGTAAAGAGTTAGTTGAATAAAAGAGTACTTTACATTTCACTTGAACTCCTTACTGAATAAAGACAATGATTTACTCTTCAGGGAAAAAAAAAGAAAACGAAAAACCCATCAATTAAGTAATAAGCTCAGTAGAGTTGGGAAGGAAAAAGAGTAAAACAGGCAGTCATAGCACAGCTGAAAAGCAGACTCGACCATTTATTCTTCTTCTGCACTTAAAACATTTGAGAATGCCATTCTCAGAAAATTACTATAAACGTTCTCATTTATATAATAGGAGAAGCCAGTGCGTGTTTTCCTTCTGTAATTACGGTTATCCAAGAAATCCCATTCAGTGCACTCCCCCCACCCCTTTCCTTCCCAAAACCACAAAGATTCTCAATTACCATTTAGTAGGTTTCCTTGTATATGGGCACTAGACGATGAGAAAGTAAGTTCTACCCCTTCCTCCTTCGAGCATAAATAAAATGAGGGCAGGGGTTTCTCACTTACTTTGTTCTCTGCTCCTTCCTCAGCACTTCGAACTGTACCTGGCACAGAGCAGATACTCAATAACTAACTGTTGCTTGAATGACTGACTACATATTTGATAATAAAGTCATAAATCCTCTCAGCTGAAAAATCTTTGTTTTCCATTCTTAGTACTTGCTTTTTTTTTGGCATGATATCTAAATGTAACCAAAGAAAACTAATAGAAAAAATTTTAAAGGTGCCTAAAAATTTTTATACATATTCTTCATTCATTCTCTTTACTCCAATTTAAATCTGAAAATTCATATTAAGCAGCCAGAAGTGTCGTAACTAAACTCAAGAAAATGGAGGCAATGTCTTCAGATTTAATGATTTTAAAATCAGTGTGTGAGTTGACTAAATTTTTTTATAGCATTTTTTGTTGAGCAGGAAGTTTTAAGCATACTTCTTAATGCTTTCATTGTGCAACTTAACTTTTTTCCACTGTAAACATATAAAAATGTAAATATGCAGTGAATCCATAGATGATCTGAGTCCTCTTAGTTCACTCTGCCTTCCCACAGGTGTGTATTCCTCTAGCACTAATCTTTGAATTATATTCAAAGCAATCCTGATCAATATAGAAGTCCTGAACTTAACTACTTCGTTACTGCAGAGTTTACAGAGGTGAATTCTGGGTGAAATTTCTAAATCATGCCTTGTTACCACTGGAGATATTAAGTATAGGGCAATTTACCCTGTGTCGCCATACATTTCACAAAGCTGCTAAGTTAAACACATTGCAAAAATAACTGCAATGGCAATTTTAAAATTTCTAAACATTTAGAATATTTCAAATAGACTAAAACTTACTTAGGGGAAAAAGTAATGTATATTCATATATTCACCACACCACAGATTCAGTTTGCCAAATTTGTCTCAAAACTTTTTGTTTTTAATGGACTAGGTCTTCACAGATATAGAGATATAGCTAAAGCTTTCTGTGAACTGCTGCTCAATCTCCCACATCCTCCCCCACCAGCCCTTTCCCAGGCACTCCCTCTAATGACTTTGGTGATTATCATTACTGTCCATATTATTCTTTTACAAAATATTTCTCCCTAAACAATATTTGCAATATTTTCCGTTACTTTAAACTTTATATAAACTGTATTTACAATATGCTCAACATAGAATAACACCCGATAAATGCTGTTAGTCTTTTTGTCTTTTTGCCATGGCATATGCTTTTTTTTTTGTCTCTTGACACTGCATTTGAGATTTACTATGTTGAGACATGTAATTATGATTAATTCCCTTTAGCTGTGTCACTGGGCTCTAATCAAACCACTCCTGTCTGAAAGCATCTTTTTCTTTCTTTCACCCAGCAGCTCCTGGGATCCAGCCACCAGCTCAGGAATGCCTCTCCCCCAAGACTACTTCCTTTGACCTTGGTTTTTTAAAACACTTTGTTGGTATAGAGTGATTTTTTCTTGTAATTTAAACAGGCCTAGCATTACTGTTTCCATTTAATGGACATGAGATAATTTAGAGGTTTTAAAGTGATTTTATGTATAGACCATGTAAACTGAATAAATAAATACATGAGATAACAAGTAAAGGAAAGAACTTGTAATAAACATTATGTACTGTATTTAATGTTTTAATGCAAATGACTCCATAATTAAGTCTGTATATGTTTCCCTGCTCACATAATAGGGAGTTTTTCTAAAATCACAGCTAGTAACAGAACTGCTAGGTTAAAAATGGGTACAATTTTACTTACTAGCTACTACACAATTGTTCTGCAAATTAGGCTTATCAAGCTATGCAAAAGACAACAGGGTCTAAAAATGTCGCTTTCTAAACACCCTTACCAACATTTGGTATTGTAAGAATTTAAAATATTTTACCGATTTCCTAGATCTCCTTGTTTCTCATATATTTCACCAATTTCTAGTGAAGTTGAACATCTTATCCATTCTTTATCCATCAGTCCAGTATGGTCCCTTCTAGAAATTGCCCGCTTCGATCCTCATTTGTCCATTTTCCTGTTAGTTACTGTCCTGCTAATTTATAGAAATTCTTTATAAATATGAAATATTGATCCTACATTGTTTACATGTGTTGCAAACATCTACTCCCAGTTTGTGACTTGGCTGTTTATAGTGATTTTTATTGAACAGGATATTTTTATGTGGATCAATGTGTCAACTCTTTTATTCAAGGTTTGAATTTTATATTTCATTAAACAAACTCATTCTTATTTTAAGTTTATAAGAAATCATCTTACATTTTATTTTTAAAATTTTAATATTTTATTTACATAATTAGGTATTTAACCTAAATGCAACAGATTTTTTTTATATTTGAATGGTATAAATTTTTCTTTTCTATATGGATAACATAGTACTTCCAGGTTAGTTATTTACCAGTCCATTTTTTTCTTCAGTGATCTGTAATGTCATCTCTATTATGTATCACGTTTACATTCACATGCAGGCAACAGCATTCTTTCCCTGGTTTAAAAAATCTAGATCAAGAGGACAGTAAGTTGTTTTAGTCAACACAGCCTGCCATAACAAAATGCCACAGGCCAGGTGTCTTAAACAACAGACATTTATTTCTCACAGTTCTGAAGGCTGGGAAGTCCAAGATCAAAGTGCCAGCAGATTCAGTGTCTGGTGAGAGCTGATTCCTGGCTACAGAGGGCCTCCTTCCAGCTTGTGCGTACATAGCCTTTCCTCCATGTGTGCTTGTGGGGAGGGAGTTGACTCTCCTGTCTCTTCTTCTTATGAGGACACGAATCTCATCATGAGGGCATCACCCTAAACCTAACTACATCCCAAAGGCCCTCCAACCATCACACTGGGGGTTAGGGTTTCAATATATGCATTTCGAGGGAGCACACAAAACACTGAGTCCGTAACATAGGTGCTCAATAAGTGCTCTTTGATGCATCAAAAAGTAATTTAGGGCTTCCCTGGTGGCTCAGTGGTTGAGAGTCCACCTGCTGATGCAGGGGACACGGGTTCGTGCCCTGGTCCGGGAAGATCCCACATGCCGCGGAGCGGCTGGGCCCGTGAGCCGTGGCCGCTGAGCTTGCGCATCCGGAGCCTGTGCTCCACAACGGGAGAGGCCACAACAGTGAGAGGCCCTAGTACCGCAAAAAAAAAAAAAAGTAATTTAAACTGATTCTCTGCAGCAGCCTATTACTGAAACATCTTTTAAATCATCTTTCCCCTCTATGAATACAGAGCTAACCCTAGCTATAGAGGAGCCTCATCATTTGGGTATTTAGCTTATAATATTCTAATTGTACACATCTAGGGAGATAAAGAGAGAAGGAGAGAAACAAGAATTTAAGTAGCCTGAGTGAGTCTGCCTGCCCTTCCATGCACTAAATATAACCAGGAGGGTAGTGAACAGGGAGACACAAATTAACTGTGCCTACAAGGTATGTCGGTCCCTGGAACCTCTCTCAGAGTAATCAGCTTGCAGTGTGTGCAGTGTGGTTCTAGTTTGAAGATATGCATTTTTCATATACGTATTTTACTTCATAGAATTGTACACAAATCTACTTACGCTGCACTTTATGTCAAACTTAACGGATTTCTAAAGGCATTTTTTCACTATACATGGTTTCTGCCTTAAGTGCTGACTAAACCCTAATTGCTGAGGCAGACACTACTCCACCGTAATCAGTGTGTCAACAGAACATCAAAATACTCTTCTTCTTTAAACAAGAGGTCAGATAAAAAGAGAAGTTTCTAGTCTTCACTCACAGGTGAACCAAGAGGTGCAGGGATAAGAGTGATTTCTGAGATAAAGCCAGCATGAAATAGAAAACTAGTGAGGATGTGCTGTATAGCAAGGGGAACTCTACTTGGTGCTCTGCGGTGACCTGGATGGGAGGAAAATCCAAAAGGGAGGGGAATATGTGTATACATATGGCGGGTTCACTTCACTGTGCCACAGGAGCTAGCACAACATTGTAAAGCAACTATACCCCTGATTAAAAAGCAAAAATAAAAACAAAAAACCCCAGCATGTCTTAGTTTCCAAGGTAAACACAGGCATACCAGGACCCTGAAAACCTGGAAACAGAGCCTCTGTCCACCAGCAACAACTGGGCAACAACAACTTGGCCCTTTCCTCCTGGATGAAGAAATGAGTTTGCTGACACTGTGTTTGTTTCAAGACCCAGAAAGTGCCAAATACTATGAAGTCACAGAAATGAACATGACACGTTATGGTGGAAGCTCTTCTCAAAAGATGGCAGACACATTGAATAGAAAAGGGTTTGGCTGTACCAAGAAGTGAGTTTCTCAAAGCTACAGAGAGAATGACTTTGCAGGGACAGTGGCATTGCTGAGAAGGTGATTCCTTTAGGAACACTGTTGACAAACAAAGCTTTGCTGATAGTGGCTACACCTGCCAATCCTCTGTGTGGCTAACTCACTTCTGATAACCTTTTATATCAGCTTGTTATGTCAGGAACTTAATCCAGCCCAGCAGTGGTTTTGTGGTGCTGTCCAGACAAGCTATTCTCACCTGAAATGCTTCAATGGCTGTATCTATCCAATGGCAAGGAAAATTAGAATAATTTTCCCAACAATTTATTATACCATAGTAATAGTTTACCTGAGGAACTGGGAGCAGAATTCATTCCCCATTCTTTAAAGCATGATTCCTTTCTGAATCAATCACAGGATATTAGCTCTTCTAGGTATCTCAGAGATTACCAAGTCCCATAACTTGGATAAGAATCTGCAAAGGAGAGGCACTGAGTAGTCCACAGTCGCAATGCTAAGAGGCAGAGCTGGTCTTAAACACCGCTTTCCTAAATCTTTGCATCCTAGATCTTCGCTCAGCATTTGCATCCACAAAGCCAAATGCCAATAAGCTAATCAGGATCCTATCAATGCAGCTATTTTCTTGCTTAAACAATTTACTACTTTAAGAGACTAGAGACCTAAAACTTTGTGCTCCTAAGAGCTTAAATGGAATGACACAAGAAAAAATCTGTATAACTGGGGTTATCTGTAATGCTCTTTTTTTAAAGTTAAAAAAAAAAAGGAAAGAAAATGGCTGTAATTCTTCTCCACTGACTAGGTTTACTTGGGGTTGGTTATTATTTCAGAGTAGCAGGTTTTAAAGGGACAGTCAGGTCTCAACGGCATGAAGAAAGGTGCACAATTTTTTCTGAAGCTCATCAAATTAATAATGACAATAATAATAAGACTAATAATATGATAGCTAGCTTTTATTGAGTTTGTGGGGTTTTTTTGTTTTTTTGGTTTTTTTTGGCCACACCACACAGCATGCGGGATCTTAGTTCCCAGACCAGGGATTGAACCTGTGGCCCTTGCAGTAGAAGCACAGAGTCCTAACCACTGGACTGCCAGGGAATTCCCTATTGAGTTCTTATTAGTATCTAAGTTCTATTTATCATTTAATCCTCATAATAAACTATATGGTAGATATTATTTACCTATGAGAAAACTGAGGCATAGAGGAATTTTAAGCCTTATGGAGGAAGGAATTGAATCTAGGAATGCCTCCTTAAAAATCACAACCTTAATCATTCCTTACTGAGATGATCCTCTTACAAAGATAGGGAGATGGACTTCAGAACTCTCATCGTCTTTTCTGGATTTAGAATTTTAGTTCACAAAAGGTGAATCTGCTACCTGGTTTGCTGGTACCCTCAAAGAGTTAATGATCCTTCCAAGGCAGAAATTCCCTGGAAGGGAGTAATTCACAGCCTGGGGAAATGCAGACCAATACGTATAACATGGTAAGCAAATGAGTTCTTTCTATTGCAGTGTCGAGGCTGACACATTACATAGGATCCTCTCTGCATCCTGTGGATAGCAGCATCTATATAATGTACTCAAAATAAATAAGGCTTTGAGTGTATGGGAAAGATAATCACAATTCAATTTACACAGAGACATGAATCGTCTACTGTACGTTACAGTGACTGCTCAACTTCTCAAAGAAAACATTCGTTCTTCTTCTTTCCCAAAGAGCATCTTGCTCATCTACTAACTTCATATTTTCAAATACAGCTGTTTCCCTCTCAGAGGTCAGAAATGCCACCACACATACTGGATCCCCTTGAAGGGATCAAGGGAGAGTCAAGTTCTCAAAAGTGCCTCATGAGCACAAGAAGAAGGTCCAAGTAGTGTATGAAGGGGGATGAGACAGTTTCCATTCTCTTGAAAGATGGCTACTCTCAACTGTAATGGATGGTCAGAGAGTTGCTGGTGAAGAGGGACCGACACACTGCTGCGGCAAGGCACACAGGTGCAGAGTTTTGGAGTATCTACAGGAGAGCCTTCCATCCCTCAGAGCCAACAGTATGGCAGTGATTCCAAACATACAGGCAAAGCTCCACCCTCAAGGCCGTATTACACGTACGTGGCTAAAAATGGAAACTTTCCTACTGTCCCAAAATGGGGACGCTGTTAAACACATATGGTGCATTCTCGTTAAGGAATACTATGTGGTCACCAAAGACCACACTTAAAAAGCACAAACAGTAAAAGATAACAATAAATATTAGATTCTACTACTTTTATAAGTTTTGTAGTTTTAACTCATTCTCTCCTTTTTTTCTCTCTCTTCCTTTCCTTTCCTTTTCTTCCCCATTAATTCAAACAAAAAACTACATTGGAGATAGTGTGGTAGGGAATATACCAAAACGATGAAAGGAGCTCTCTGTGAACTGGTCATCATTATTTCACTTTAAAGAGGGGAAATGTAAGGATCAAAGCGGTCCAATGTCTTTGACCCTGGTGTACAGTACTGGTAAATTGGGGTGATATAATACCATGCTGCTTCACACCTACCCACTGAATTTAACACCCCCCACCCATTCCTCAGTTGTGAAATGATGACCTTTCTGATCTCTTCAAATGCTGGTGTAAAGGGGTCCAGACACATATGACTGTGAGACTTGCATGTTCTTACCATAAAAAGTTCACCAAGTTAAACGTATTATAATTTCAGAAGTCATATTATTAGAATTAAAATTATCAGGTCTTTAGTGTGTATATTATAAAAACAAGTTCTAGTTGAAATGAATTATTTTAAATTAATGAGCAGACCTGAAAATCCATTTTCATTCATTCACTCATTTGCCATATATTTATTGAGCACCTTTGGTGTCCCAGGTCTTGTGCCTGACTCCAGGAATATAAAAATTAATAACATAGGCCCTACTTTCAAGAAGATCAATGGCAAGTGAAACATGATATACACACACACTAAAGTTGCACACACATGCTATGGTAATTATAATGATAGGGATAGTCCCAGGTATGAGTTAGAGAGGCATGAAGAAAAGTAACAGCCTGTGAAGGATTCCTGAAGAAAAGAAGGGAATGCCTTAGTCAAATTATATAGTATTAATAGAGATATCTAGGGGGACAGGGATAAGAAAGAACATGCCAAAGAGCTGGAAAACACTGAGTTCAAAGTAAAGAGAGACAAAGGATGAACTTTTCCACCTGGAGCAGATGACAGCAAAACTTGTTCACCAGTTATAGTTCAGATGCGAACCACTACAGGGAATTGACAAGATAATCAAATTAATGCTTATATTCATCTTTACCATGTATTTTCCATAGCTGCTAGAGCTCTCCAATGGTTATATAAAAGATGGCTTTAGTGGGACAAGCCATGTTCCCCCGCCCAAGTACAACAAACCAATTTGTGTAAGACATGCTGAAGCCTTGAATTAGGGAAGTGGTGACAGGGATAGAGAAGGAAGAACAAATTTAGAAATTAAGTAGATTAATCTATATGATCAAGGTATGGACCATCCCAATATATACACAACCTCAGGATTTGCATACTATTTCAGGGAGTCAAATAATTTAAAGCTCATCCTAAGTGTCTACGAATACTCAATTAAGAATGCTTCATCTATAATAAGTAAAACTGTGATGAATACCTGTGGAAATTAATTTTCACTTCAAACTATCAAACTACCATTGCTGTTAAACACCTACAATGAAGACTGGCCTACTTCTCAAACTGATTCAGTGAAATTTTATTTTAGATATGGTTTATTAGGGGGCTTCCCTGGTGGCACAGTGGTTGAGAGTCCGCCTGCCGACGCAGGGGACACGGGTTCGTGCCCCGGTTCGGGAAGATCCCACATGCCGCGGAGCGGCTGGGCCCGTGAGCCATGGCTGCTGAGCCTGCACGTCCAGAGCCTGTGCTCTGCAACAGGAGAGGCCACAACAGTGAGAGGCCTGCGTATCGCAAAAAACAAACAAACAAACAAAAAATGCACATGCCTTTTGACTCAGAAATTCCGCCTCTAGGAATTTTATTCTAAGGAAAAATTGGAAATTGGCACAAAGATATTAAACACAGATGAATTCATTTTTGCAGAATTATGGAAAGAGGGGTAAGACGACTAGGTAAAAAGCCAGAAAACTGCAACAGGAGTTAGAAAGCTAAATCATGGTACATCTGTGGGATGGAGTACCTTGCAGCTTTTTAAATTGTGGAAGAATATTTTTAATGACATTCAACGTCTCTGATGTTGGATTACATTTCTGCATGACTGTTATACTTCAAAGAAAAGGTTACTCTAAAAAAATTAATAATATATCTGGCCATTCTCACTTAGTATGTGGTTGTATCATTTAGATGTGTTTTTCAGAATATGTGTTTTTCAGATTTTCAGAATATGGAATGCTAGTAAAAACCAACAGTCAAAGAATTAAACTGTAGAATATGATAACTTCAATATTTTATTATTTGGCCTTTGTCTACACTCCCCTCAGCTCCATATACATCTCTAAACTATGGCTAAGGAGGTGAGAATTAATATAATTAACAAAGGAGGCCAACATTATGAGCATCATGAAGGAAGAAAATAAGAGAAAAACTGATAATTAAAAAACTGTCTAACTATTTCTTGAATAAACCAAAATTTACTCAGTGAAGCTTTAAATTTAATCACATTAAAAAAACAGAAAGAACCTAAAAATCTACTCTTTCAAAAACATTAATTACTCAATAAATACAATTATAGCAAAGGATATTCTGTTTCTTGACTTTAGTTAGGGTCCATGTATGGGTTCACTTTGAGATGATTTACTGAGCTATAGGCGCTTTGCTTTATGTTAACTTCATATGTTTTCTTTATGTTAACTTCATATGTTTTCTTTATGTTAACTTCCAATGAAAACATTTAATATCTAAGTATTGAGAAGTAAATATGGTTGCAAATGCTTTGTATGTTGTGGATCCCATGTGAAGAAGAAAACTTTGAAGGAATTCATATCTAGCTAAGACAAAAAGAACTGAAATTCAAAGATTGAACCCTTTAAGTACAATAACAAAAGAAAAACTTGTCTGAATGGGTATATGACAAATAACATCTATTTAGAGAACTTAACAGAAATGACTTTACTGTAATTAATGCAACTGCCAGTCCTTTCCAAGATAACACTCTATGATGATGGAAATGTCCAAATCTCCATTGCCCAATACAGTAGCCACTAGCCACATGTAGCTGTTGAGCATCTGAAGTGTGGCTGGTGTGACTAAGAAACTGAGTTTTCAAATCAATTTAAGTTAATTGAATTTTAATAGTCATATTTGGCTAGTGGCTACAGCACAGCTAAGAGTAAGCAATGGGAAACCAACTATTTAGCTTTAATTTTCAAGTTAATAAGATTGTATGTACTGGAGAAAATAAAATGAAACCCCACTCTTCGGTCTCTACATCCCCTAGTCTGAAGTGCCTCGTTACTGCTGATAACACCTGCATGGCTGACCATTTACTCCCTAAGAGAAGAAAACTGACACTGCTTATACGTTCCAAATGACACTGCCAGTGAGCTTTATTTTCTAATGGAACAACTGCTTTCTAGTTAAACGGGTTTCTCAAAAGGTCTAAGGATTTGCTGTCATGAAAATATATGTTTTATCACCATCTTTCTCTTTTCTTTATTTTTTAAGTCAATAAGAAGCTACAACTACTAGAAAATTATTTACTTTTTCTTGAAAATATTGGGACAATCACATTGTCCCTGTTTATGGCTCTATGAAGCTAGAAATTTGGTTATAAATGTCCAGCTTTCCAATCATGCACTGTATCGTTTTCACTCTAGAATGGACCATTTCTCTACAACCCTGGAACCTTACATAAACTTCCTCTCCCTATATTTCTCCTACATTTGGACAATTTCAAGTAGGCCTTCTGAATGCAGAGTTCAAGTTCTCCAAATGCCTTCCATAATATTCACCATTTGATTTTGTCTCTCTACTATGACCTGCTCTACGTTATATAGTAGTACTGAATATTTTGATAAGGGATTGTGATGCCTATTTAATTTTCTGTCTTCACAAACTATAAGCATGTGAGGTCAGGGGTTGTACCTTATTTGCTGTACACATATATAGTTTATTAATATTTTCTGGGTAAAATGAATGAAATAAATCAAATATTACTAAATTAACTACATCACTAGAGGGGTGAAAAACAAAGGACATATGTTAATTGTATTATTATTATTTTTTTTTGCGGTACGCGGGCCTCTCACTGTTGTGGCCTCTCCCGTTGCGGAGCACAGGCTCCGGACGCGCAGGCTCAGTGGCCATGGCTCACGGGCCCAGCCACTCCGTGGCATGTGGGATCTTCCCGGACCGGGGCACGAACCCGTGTCCTCTGCATCAACAGGCAGACTCTCAACCACTGTGCCACGAGGGAAGCCCTGTTAATTGTATTTAAATTCATTTGATTACACACATGAGCAACAACACACTCTTCTCTAGTGCCTATGGCATATGAAACAAGAGAAGGGTAATAGGCTGCAAGCCTAAGGAAAAAATGTCAGAGCTGAAAATGAGAGATTTAACAAAAGAGGAACATTTTGTATGTTTGCATATATAAATGCCGTCAGATATAACAGGGATCTGCCAATTTTTTTTTCTTAAATGGCCAGATAGTAAATATTTTACGCTTTGCATGGCGTAAGGTCGCCATCACAGATTCTTTTTTTTGGGGGGTAACAACCTTGTAAAAATGTAAAAACAATTCTTAGCCTACAGGTTATAGAAAAATAAACTGCAGCCTTCATTTGGCTGACAGATTATAGTTTGACTACTCCTGACATAGAGGATTAGCACTCCTAATGTGAACACTTAAATGATTTGTCATGCTTTGCCTCAAAGAAGAAAATTGGCACATATGGATGATAAATGTTACGTTAGTATGAATCTGAGGCTTCACATCCCGTGTTTAAAAAGGAAAGACAAAGAAAGAAAAATAGTCATGGTAATTTAATCAGAACAACGTTGACCCAGTTACAGATGTGTTTGCAGATGGCAATCTGTATAAAATGGTCTGATTAATAAGGCCTGACATATGATAACACCAGGAACCCACACTCCATAGGATGTTAAAAATATCTAAAAATGCAAGTTGCAGAAAAGGGCTCTTCCCCATAGGCTCATGGAGCTTCACTGAAGTAGATGAATCCTTCTTTGGAAAGTCTTATCACCATTGCTGGTTATGAAAGATATTGTATCCCATATCTACATTGTGTTTTTCTTTGGATTTTACTTAATCAGAGAAGTAAATATTTTAAAAGGGAGGCAATGTACCTTTTCTTTGTTCTGCCTCTAGAATTAGTGTATTATTCTCCAAATGATGCCAATTATTAGATTTTAAAAAGTGAACACAGTGTTATACTTAATAAATGCCTAAAAAGAGAATTCTCTCTCTTCTTATAACTGAGCAGGACCTTGTGGGGCCTTCCCAGGACAAACGTCCCCACCACCCCCACCCCGGCCACATGTCCTCCGCCTGCCTCTTGTTTGTAGAAAATATTTATTCCCCCAGGCCTCCACTGAGTCATAAAAGGCTGGCTCAAGAATTAATGATTGAAAGAATGTGAACACGTAGTAACAAAAAATAGTAGTTGGACCAGGAGAAATGGTAACAATTTACAGTCACAGAATCTTTAGTTCCTCCCTGAAGGACATAGATAACAGCATCTGACACATACTCTTGAGTTGTTTTGCATATACTAAAACCCCCACTAGACAGAAGAAGCTAACTGCATGATGACTATAAGCACGTAGGTCCCAGACCAGCTGGGGCCTGAGGACTGATGATGTTAATCCCTTGTCGCCATCCTGTTAACTCACCATCAACCAATCAGAGAATTATGCAGGAGCTTACCAGGCACCCTGCAACTATCTCCCTCATCTTGCCTTTAAAAACCATTCCCTGAAATCCATGGGAGAGTTCAGGTCCTTACTTGGCCTTTCAATAAAGGCTGCACTCTCCTTCACAAGAGCTTGGCTTTACTGTGTGTGGGCAAGTGGACCCAAAGGTCTAGTTTGGTAACACTCTTTCTGGCTTATTGAGTGAATTCTCCATTTACATCTTCTTTGTAGCTGCATCTTACAGGCTTAAGAACAATAACTCACTACAAAGCACGTAAACAGAATGTATCTATTATCTCAATACCTTCAGACATGGTTAGTACTTACATATTCAAGTACAGAACAGACAGTCTCCTAGAGAACTTTAGTTTTTCAAGAAACACTGTGAAATGGTTCTAAAATAGCCCCTTAATTTTGAGGGAGAGAAATGTCTAGGAAAAAAAAAAAGTGTTACCCACAGAATAAAAAAAAAAACAGGTTAAACAGAAATCAATCTTTTTTTTTTCCTTTTGGATTGCAAAAATTGCTAAAGTGGTTAAGGTAGCATACGATTTTTCTTTCTGAAGAACTTTGTCCAGTCTGACAAGTAAATAAATGTGTAACTCTCTCTCTCCTTTTATTGCTGCTGAAACAAGAAATGGAAAATAACTGCAGCGCATTTATGACATACTAGTTTCTTTCTCTACATGAAACACACAATGACAACACTTTATAGATGAACTGTACCTTTGATTGAACACAGAATGGTGGACTAGCTTCACTTTTGTGGAAATGGATAATCTGTCATAGTTTCTGCCCCTGGAAAAAATTACAACCCAAAGGAAAACTACTGGAAAGCCTTTTTTTCTAACAGTGATAAAATATGAAACTGGTATTTTTGGTGTACATAAAATATTTTTTAAAAATTCCTAAGGAATGCTATCATCATCAAAGAATGCTTGAAGAATTTCATGTTTCAACACATACCACTTCTCATACGTCAAACCATATTATTTACCAAAAAATCATTTTGAGATTGCTTCATGGTTATCATACTCTTGTCTGATCATCCATTCTTTATTATTACTTACTATTACCATTACTATTACTTTTGAAATAAATATGTATTATTAATGAAAATCTGCTTTATATATGGTATATATGTAAACTTAATTTTCCTCTCATACCCTGTAACCTGTAATATGCCAGATCAGTTAAAAGAGCATTTAAATGTTAAATGCTCCTATCACAGGAGTATAAAGTAGAAGAGGTAAAATTTCCCCAACCTCAGAAGAAAAGCATGATCAACTGATGTCCTTTTATGGAATTATAGCAACAAATTCCAGCCAAAAAATTTTCGATTCGTTATTTAAAAGATATTTTTCAAAAAAATACAGTAAAAAGAATTTGTTTCACAGCATTGCTAAACAGTTTCATAAATCCAAATTTGAAAATAATGCCAAAAATCATACTGATTTTTTTCTTCTTTAAATAATAGTGAAGTTCCATTGAAACTGTTTTTTAAAGATTAAAAAAATACTTCTAAAAATGCATGATTTTACTTTCAATACCAGTTTAGCTGGTCAAGAAATTTTGGTGAATTTTGGTATGAGAGTCTTTCTATTTCCCCTGCTCCAAAAAATCAGTAAAATAACAGGTTACAAAATCTGAAAAGTCTGGGTTTAATAAGCCAAGGTTTCTAGATTTAATTTACTCTGAAAAATAATTGTGCCTATAATACACTGGGATTTTCCAAAAACTTCTGGAGTTGCCATTTGGGAAATTATTAGAAGAATATAAGTTTTCTCAATCCAGTTGAAATTTGAAGACTAGGTATATATACTTTTGATAATTATTCTTTACTTCTTTTGGGGTCTCTCTCTCCTATGCTAACACAAGCTGATTAAAAGTATACCGATCTTAAAGGAAAAACTGATATTCTACAATTTCTTCAATACTCTTTGTATACAACTCGTTGTCTAATTTTCTCCTTGCCAAAAATAACCCTGGGCCACATCACTGCTATGAAGATTAAAATTACTTTTAAATATATTCATTAGGTAATTTCTATATTTAGGATACATAGTCAAAATCATTATTTTTCATATTTACAAGTTGTCCTTAAGTATATATTTGGTTCTAGTTATAAATCTAAATGATTAATCTCCAAAATATACAAACAGCTCATGGAGATCAATATCGAAAAACAAACAACTCAATTAAAAAATGGGTGGAAGACCTAAATAGACATTTCACCAAAGAAGACATACAGATAGCCAAGAGGCACATGAAAAGATGCTCAATATCACTAATTATTAGAGAAATGCAAATCAAAACTACAATGAGGTATCACCTCACACCAGTCAGAATGGCCACCATCAAAGTATCTAGAAACAATAAATGCTGGAAAGGGTGCGGTGCAAAGGGAACCCTCCTACACTGTTGGTGGGAATGTAAATTGATACAACCACTATGGACAAGAGTATGGAGTTTCCTTAAAAAACTAAAATTAGAACTACCATATGACCCAGCAATCCCACTATTGGGCATATACCCTGAGAAAACCATAATTCAAAAGGAGATATGTACCACAATATTCATTGCAGCACTATTTATAATAGCCAGGACATGTAAGCAACCTAAATGTCCACTGACAGATGAATGGATAAAGAAGATGTGGCACATATATTCAATGGAATATTACTCAGCCATGAAAAGAAATGAAATTGAGTTATTTGTAGTGAGGAGGATAGACCTAGAGTCTGTCATACAGAGTGAAGTAAGTCAGAAAGAGAAAAACAAAGATCGTATGCTAACACATATATATGGAATCTAAAAAAAAAAAATGGTACTGATGAACCTAGTGGCTGGGCAGGAGTAAAAATGCAGACATAGTGAATGGACTTGAGGACATGGGGAGGGAGAAGGGTAAGCTGGGATGAAGTGAGAGAGTGGCATGGACATATATACACTACCAAATGTAAAATAGATAGCTAGTGGGAAGCAGCCACATAGCACAGGGAGATCAGCTCAGTGCTTTTCGAAGACCTAGAGGGGTGGGACAGGGAGGGTGGGAGGGAGACTCAAGAGGGAGGGGATGTGGGGATATATGTATGCATATGGCTGATTCACTTTGTTGTACAACAGAAACTAACATAGCATTGTAAAGCAATTATACTCCAAATAAGATGTATTAAAAAAATAAATAGGGGACCTGGTCCGAGGAGCAGGGGCGGGAGCTGCGAGACCAGGGTGGTGCAAAAGGAAGTGGAGTTTCTAAGTTATCATTAAAGTGAAGAAACGTTATTATTTATTTGAACCTTCTTCTTGTCATAATCTTTGGAAAGATAGGTGTTTCAAGTAAGGGATCAGGACTCCCTCTTGCCAGAACACCAGAATCACAACTAATTGCTGAACAATCGTCGACAGGAAGACACTGGAACTGACCAAAAAGGATACGCCACTACCACAGATAAAGGAGAAACCACAATGAGATGGTAGGAGGGGTGCAATCACAATAAAATCAAATCCCATAACTGATGGGTGGATGACTCACAAACTGGAGAACTATACCACAAAAGTCCACCCAATGGAGTGAAGGTTCTGAGCCCCATGTCAGGCTTCCCAACCTGGGGGTCCAGCAATGGGAGGAGAAATTCCTAGAGAATCAGATTTTGAAGGCTAGCGGGATTTGATTAGAGGACTTCGACAGGACTGGGGGAAACAGAGGCTCCACTCTTGGAGGGCACACACAAAGTAGTGTGCACATCGGGACCCAGGGGAAGGAGCAGTGACCCCAGAGGAGACTGAACCAGACCTACCTGCTAGTGTTGGGGGCTCTCCTGCAGAGGCATGGGGTGGCTGCGGCTCACCGTGAGGAGAAGGACACTGGCAGCAGAAGTACTCCTTGGCGTGAGCCCTCCCAGAGTCCGCCATTAGCCCCACCAAAGAGTCCAGGTGGGCTCCAGTGTTGGGTTGCCTCAGGCCAAACAACCAACAGGGAGGGAACCCAGCCACACCCATCAGCAGAAAAGCAGATTAAAGTTTTACTGAGCTCTGCCCACCAGAGCAACAGCCAGCTCTACCCACCACCAGTCCCTCCCATCAGGAAACTAGCACAAGCCACTCAGATAGCCTCACCCACCAGAGGGCACACAGCAGAAGCAAGAACTACAATCCTGCAGCCTATGGGAAAAAAACCACATTCACAGAAAGAGAGACAAGATGAAAAGGCAGAGGGCTATGTACCAGATGAAGGAACAAGTTAAAACCCCAGAAAAAAAAACTAAATGAAGTAGAGATAGGCAACCTTCCACAAAAAGAATTCAGAATAATGATAGTGAAGATGATCCAGGACCTTGGAAAAAAAATGGAGGCAAAGATTGAGAAGATGCAAGAAATGTTTAACAAAAACCTAAAAGAATTAAAGAACAAACAAACAGAGATGAACAATACAATAACTGAAATGCAAACTACACTAGAAGGAATCAATAGCAGAATAACCGAGGCAGAAGAATGGATAAGTGACCTGGAAGACCGAATGGTGGAATTCACTGCTGCGGAACAGAATAAAGAAAAAAGAATGAAAAGAAATGAAGACAGCCTAAGATACCTCTGGGACAACATTAAACGCAACAACACTCGCATTATAGGGGTCCCAGAAGGAGAAGAGAGACAGAAAGGACCCGAGAAAATATTTGAAGAGATTATAGTCGAACACTTCCCTAACATAGGAAAGGAAATAGCCACCCAAGTCCAGGAAGAGCAGAGAGTCCCATACAGGATAAACCCAAGGAGAAACACGCTGAGACACATAGTAATCAAATTGGCAAAAATTAAAGACATAGAAAACTTACTGAAAGCAACAAGGGAAAAACAACAAATAACATACAAGGGAACTCCCATAAGGTGAACATCTGATTTCTCATCAGAAACTCTACAAGCCACAAGGGAGTGACATGATATACTTAAAGTGATGAAAGGGAAGAACCTACAACCAAGATTACTCTACCCGGCAAGGATCTAATTCAGATTCAATGGAGAAATCAAAAGCTTTACAGACAAGCAAAAGCCAAGAGAATTCAGCACCACAAAACCAGCTCTCCAACAAATGCTACAGGAACTTCTCTAAGTGGGAAACACAAGAGAAGAAAAGGACCTACAAAAACAAACCTAAAACAATTAAGAAAATGGTCATAGGAACATACATATTGATAATTACCTTAAACGTGAATGGATTAAATGCTCCAACCGAAACACACAGGCTTGCTGAATGGATACAAAAACAAGACCCATACATATGTTGTCTACAAGAGACCCACTCAGACATAGGGACACATACAGACTGAAAGTGAGGGGATGGAAAAGATATTCCATGCAAATGGAAATCAAAAGAAAGCTGGAGTAGCAATACTCATATCAGATAAAATAGACTTTAAAATAGAGAATGTTACAAGAGACAAGGAAGGACACTACCTAATGATCAAGGGATCAATCCAAGAGGAAGATACAACAATTATAAATATATATGCACCCAACAAAGGAGCACCGCAATACATAAGGCAACTGCTAACAGCCATAAAAGAGGAAATCAACAGTAACACACTAGTGGGGGACTTTAACACCTCACTTACACCAATGGACAGATCATCCAAAATGAAAATAAATAAGGAAACAGAAGCTTTAAATGACACAATAGACAAGATAGATTTAATTGATATTTATAGGATGTTCCATCCAAAAACAGCAGATTACACTTTCTTCTCAAGTGCACATGGAACCTTCTCCAGGATAGATCACATCTTGGGTCACATATCAAGTCTCAGTAAAGTGAAGAAAATTGAAATCATATCAAGCATCTTTTCTAACCACAATGCTATGAGATTAGAAATGAATTCCAGGGGAAAACAGACACATGGAGGTTAAACAATACGTTACTAAATAAGAGATCACTGAAGAAATCAAAGAGGAAATCAAAAAATACCTAGACACAAATGACAACGAAAACGAGATGATCCAAAACCTATCGGATGCAGCAAAAGCAGTTCTAAAAGTGAAGTTTATATCTATACAAGCCTACCTCAAGTAACAAGAAAAATCTCAAATAAACAATCTAACCTTACACCTAAAGGAACTACAGAAAGAAGAACAAACAAAACCCAAAGTTAGCAGAAGGAAAGAAATCATAAAGATCAGAGCAGAAATAAATGAAATAGAGACAAAACAATAGCAAAGATCAATAAAACTAAAAGCTGGTTCTTTGAGAAGATAAACAAAATTGATAAACCATTAGCCAGACTCATCAAGAAAAAGAGGGAGAGGACTCAGATCAATAAAATTAGAAATGAAAAAGGAGAAGTTACAACAGACACTGCAGAAATACAAAGCATCCTAAGAGACTACTACAAGCAACTCTATGCCAATAAAATGGGCAACCTGGAAGAAATGGACAAATTCTTAGAAAGGTATAAGCTTCCAAGACTGAACCATATAGAAAATATGAACAGACCAATCACAAGTAATGAAATTGAAACTGTGATTAAAAATCTTCCAAAAAACAAAAGTCCAGGACCAGATGGCTTCACAGGTGAATTCTATCAAACATTTAGAGAAGAGCTAACACCCGTCCTTCTCAAACTCTTGCAAAAAATTGTGGAGGAAGGAATACTCCCAAACTCATTCTATGAGGCCACCATCACCCTGATACCAAAACCGGACAAAGATACTACAAACAAAGAAAATTACAGACCAATATCACTGATGAATATAGATGCAAAAATCCTCAACAAAATACTAGCAAACAGAATCCAACAACACATTAAAAGGATCATACACCATGACCAAGTGGGATTTATCTCAGGGATGCAAGGATACTTCAATATACGCAAATAAATCAATGTGATACACCATATTAACACACTGAGAAGAAAAACCATATGATCATCTCAATAGATGCAGAAAAATCTTTTGACAAAATTCAACACCCATTTATGACAAAAACTCTCCAGAAAGTGGGCATAGAGGGAACCTACCTCAACATAATAAAGGCCGTATATGACAAACCCACAGCAAACATCATTCTCAATGGTGAAAAACTGAAAGCATTTCCAGTAAGATCAGGAACAAGCCAACGGTGTCCACTCTCACCACTATTATTCAACATAGTTTTGGAAGTTTTAGCCACAGCAATCAGAGAAGAAAAAGAAATAAAAGGAATACAAATTGGAAAAGAAGAAGTAACACTGTCACTGTTTACAGACGACATGATACTATACATAGAGAATCCTAAAGATGCCACCAGAAAACTACTAGAGGTAATCAATGAATTTGGTAAAGTCGCAGGATACAAAATTAATGCACAGAAATCTCTTGCATTCCTATATACTAATGATGAAAAATCTGAAAGAGAAATTAAGGAAACACTCCCATTTACCATTGCAACAAAAAGAATAAAATATCTAGGAATAAACCTACTTAGGGAGAGGAAAGACCTGTATGCAGAAAACTATAAGACACTGATGAAAGAAATTAAAGATGATACCAACAGATGGAGAGATATACCCTGTACTTGGATTGGAAGAATCAATATTGTGAAAATGACTATCTACCCAAAGCAATCTACAGATTCAATGCAATCCCTATCAAATTACCAATGGCATTTTTTACAGAACTAGAACAAAAAATCTTAAAATTTGTATGGAGACACAAAGAACCCCGAATAGCCAAAGCAGTCTTGAGGGAAAAAAACGGAGCTGGAAGAAACAGACTCCCTGACTTCAGACAATACTACAAACCTACAGTAATCAAGACAATATGGTACTGGCACAAAAACAGAAATATAGATCAATGGAACAGGATAGAAAGCCCAGAGATAAACCCACGTTCCTATGGTAAACTAATCTATGACAAAGGAGACAAGGATATACAATGGAGAAAAGACAGTCTCTTCAATAAGCGGTGCTGGGGAAACTGGACCGCTACATGTAAAAGAATGAAATTAGAACACTCCCTAACACCATACACACAAAAAAACTCAAAATGGATTAGAGACCTAAATGTAAGACTACACACTATAAAACTCTTAGAGGAAAACATAGGAAGAACACTCTTTGACAGCAAGATCTTTTTTGATCCACCTCCTAGAGTAATGGAAATTAAAAAAAATAAATAAACAAATGGGACCTAATGAAACTTAAATGCTTTTGCCCAGCAAAGGAAACCATAAACAAGACGAAAAGACAACCGTCAGAACGGGAGAAAATATTTGCAAACAAATCAACGGACAAAGGATTAATCTCCAAAATATATAAACAGCTCATGCAGCTCAATATTAAAAAAACAAACAACCCAATCCAAAAATGGGCAGAAGACCTAAATAGACATTTCTCTAAAGAAGACATACACATGGCTAAGAAGCACATGAAAAGCTTCTCAACATCACTAATTATTAGAGAAATGCAAATTAAAACTACAATGAGGTATCACCTCACACCAGTTAGAATGGGCAGCATCAGAAAATCTACAAACGACAAATGCTGGAGAGGGTGTGGAGAAAAGGGAACCCTCTTGCACTTTTGGTGGGAATGTAAATTGATACAGCCACTATGGAGGACAGTATGGAGGTTCCTTAAAAAACTAAAAATAGAATTACCATATGATGCAGCAATCCCACTACCGGGCATATACCCAGAGAAAACCATTATTCAAAAAGACACATGTACCCCAATGTTCATTGCAGCTCTATTTACAATAGGCAGGTCATGGAAGCAACCTAAATGCCCATCGACAGACGAATGGATAAAGAAGATGTGGCACATATATATTACTCAGCCATAAAATGGAACGTAATTGGGTCATTTGTTGAGACATGGATGATCTAGAGAGTGTCATACAGAGTGACGTAAGTCAGAAAGAGAAAAACAAATATCGTATATTAATGCATATATGTGGAACCTAGAAAAATGGTAGACTTGAACTGGTTTGCAGGGCAGAAGCTGAGACAAAGATGTAGAGAACAAACGTATGGACATCAAGGGGGGAAAGCAGCGGGGGTGTGGGGGTGGTGGTGTGATGAATTGGGCGACTGGGATTGACATGTATACGCTGGTGAAAAATAAATAAATAAATCTAACCACTTATGCTTTAAATAATGCCAAGGGAAAAAGGTTGCTTAAAAATATTCATTTAGAGCAGCAGTAATTGACCTATCGCCATTTGCTGGGTACCAGGGAAGCTGATATTTAGCCTTTCCAAGAATGTAATAGATAACTAATATCACAAACCAGACATCTATTCTATTCTGGCAGTAGCACCAAGGGTTTTATCCTGCAGAAATCTTGGACCAGCTTCCCTCCAAGTTTTCAGTCTCAAAATTTTAGGCTGGATAAGCTACCTCTCTCCCAGAGAAGTCATTGGCTCTGAGACTGCCACAGAAACAAAGCATACTTTTCTCTATTCGCCTATTTGCCATCCAGACTGTCCTGAAACTTGAGATCACTGCTGGGAACAAGTGAGAAAAAGGGTGTAAAAACTTCTTATTCCTCCCTCTTCCCAAGTCCATCAAACATAAAATCTTTGTTATACTGCTTTAGTCAACTTATGTTACCCCTATTTGTGCAATGGGTTAAAAATAAATATGGTAGAGATTATTGAAATAAAATCATAAACTAAACATTAATCTTCAATTATGAGAAAATTTCCATAAAATACTCATTATGAGCTTGAGACTCTCTGGACACTCTAAGAAATGAGTTAATTTTTCCTTATGGGAAGTAAAGAGGATTGACCAAACATGAATTTTTCCTTTTAAGGAAGAAGCACATGATTTGATATGTGTGTACCTTTCCAGAAGGTAGATCTTATGTACTATCCCAAAGGAAAAGAACATGTACATTTTGAAGAACTCCTTTGAAAAACATCTCTTTGATTAGAAATGATGTTTGCTTCTTTTCAAAATATTTCTTGTGCTTCCCCGGTGCTGCAGTGGATGAGAGTCCGCCTGCCGATGCAGGAGACACGGGTTCGTGCTCCGGTCCAGGAGGATCCCATACGCCGCGGAGCAGCTGGGCCCGTGAGCCATGGCCACTGGGCCTGCGCGTCCAGAGCCTGTGCTCCGCAACGGGAGAGGCCACAACAGTGAGAGGCCGTGTACCGCAAAAAATAAAATAAAATAAAGTAATAAATAAAAATATTTCTTATACAGAATAAACAGAAATCTACCTCTTAGGGTACCAAATGTGGGAAGAGAGTTGTGATTCTCTATCATCACGGGTCCTTGAGAAATGTTAGGGATAGAGTCAATCACTTTCCTTTTGACCTTAGAATTGTACCCTATAAGCCATACAAAGACTCCCCAGTAAGGCAAAGACACCTCTATGAGATCTACCCTCAACCATCAACAATGTAGGTTCTGGAGCTAAAATGGTGAATACTACAAGGGATCTCTCCTTCAAGAAGAGAGCTTATAGAAGTATGAAAATATCCATTTATTGCTTGTTGCTTTATTTGAAGGAACTCTAAGGCCAATTCAAAATGTAGTCTAACATAAAGAGGGGGGAGGCAACCCCAAGTTTCCAGAAACTAAATACTTTCTCTTTCACAAATGAGGAAATGTAAATGAGAGGCCTCATCAGGATAGCCCCCACGTTTCCCCAAGTCTAGTGTATAATCTCTCAATGACAAGTGAAATATTTTGTCTTAGAACTGTTAAAAATATACCAAAAATGTCAACCCAGTATGGATAAAAGTAAGTTCAACTAAGGTTTTTAAAGTAAGCATTTTACAGGTGGTAATCTAAGGAAGATGCATAGTTTTCCATGCAATACATCTTTCTTTTCCACGCATGACTGCTAAACAAACAACTGAACCTGAGACTGATATAACAGAAATAAAGGCTCAAGTCCCAGGAAGACTACAGTCACCCTCTACTGCATGCAAGTAAAAACACATCTACAATAAAATGTGAATTCTAGAAGTAAGTTTGTTACAAACAGAACTATCCATTCTTACCCCAGCCCCAAGACCTTCCCCCTCACCATAAGTCTTTCCTATTTCAGGTCAGGACAACAGTGTCCACCCAGCTACTGAAATCCCCAAAATAGAAAGCATCTAATTATTCTTTTTCAATAACCATCCACCCCAACTCAAAGAATAAGTTTTGTGTAACATTTGAGTTTTTATTTTCATAACGTCAGAACAAAATTGGTAATCATCAACCCATCTCACAATCTACCTGTATACGTGGCTCTCACAGATGCCATAAACATATTAGCTATATCAATCAATAAATCTATGCTTCTTTCTTTGTGAAGTTTTCAATTTGTCAACCAAAACTCTGTTTTCATCTATAATTCCTCTAAAATAGTCACATTCAAAAAATGATTTATAAGAAATTAAAATATTTGTTAAAGTTTGCCAGGCCTGGCATAATATTTTTTAAAAAGTCTTACAAAATAAACGTTAGATGAACTTATTTTTTGTAAATTAATTGTGTCATTTAATCTTCATGATTTATATTTTCAATGTTAATAATAACTTATACAAATGATACCTTAAAATCAATTAATGTTATATGAGTACAAAAAGTGCTTGCACAGATACAGCTCTGGAAATGATATTATATCGTTACCTTTTTTGACTTATGAATCACAATTTTCTAAATATTTAAACTGCACCTTTGCCAAAGATGCAATGTTTCTTTTTCCTTGTCAGTGAAGTACGTTTTCTTCTTCCTTGACAAGACAAAAAATGAACCACTCCAATTTATGAGTCATGAGCTAATCTTTTTTAAAAGACAGTTTTAGAATATAACTTCAAGTAAGTTTCCTCTAAGAATTAATGAATTACAATCTCTCAGAACCTTAGTCACTGAAGTATACACTTCTGAGAATAGAGGCAATGTATGAATTTGCTTAGAAACACTCAATGATATCTTTCATTATTGACAAACTAATTCTGTTGTACACAAAGTGTCTAAAATTTTACTAAATGGCTTGTGGAAGCTCAAAGACTGATCATTAGAAATTCTCCCTTCCACTAGGAGGATGCAATGTTCTTGGGGCTGAGGTATAAAATGAATCATTTGACATTTGAATTCATAATTGTACTGGCAAAATTGATTCTGGGTATTTCACATGAGAGTCCAGAATTTTTCTGGGAAATTGGCATCATATGAAATGAAATGTGTTAATGTCACATTATTAAATACAGAATTCGGGAGCACAACTTTACAGTAGTTTGTGTGAAAATGTATGGGTGTTCATCTGCCCAGGAGAGCAATATGAGCCATTGGTGAGAACTGTGCTAAAAGATCATTTTTAGGAAAAAGTAAAGCTATGATTCTCATACAGATATAAAAAGGAATGCACATTAAAGATTTTACTTTACTTAGATGAGGAAATCAAGCAGATGTTGTAACTGAATGAAGGGAAAAGGAAGAAAAATTCATATGGAGTAAAGGAATGTTGAAATTAATTGCAAATGTGGACAAAACCAGTTTTCCACAGAAAAAAGGTACTCAATTAAAATCACTACTGCACAGAGAAGAGTTTATATATCTATTAGTTACCTGCAACTTACAAAGAGTTGCAAAATAGCTCAGAGACAAGAAACAGAGCTAGAATCTGATAACCAAGAAGGGAAATCTAAGAAGGCTGCATTAAAAAAAAGTACGTGTGTGTGTGTGTGTGTGTGTGTGTGTATATATATATATATATATATATATATATATAGAGAGAGAGAGAGAGAGAGAGAGAGAGAGAGAAAGGATGCATAGTTTTTCACTGAATACATTTTTTTCTACACATGACTGCTTAATAAACAACTACAACCTGAGGCTGATATAATAGAAATAACGGCTCAAATTCAAGGGAAACTACTGTTACCCTGTACTGCATATAAGTGAGAACACATCTAAAACAAAATATAAATTCCAGACATAATTTTTTTAAAACCAGAACTACCCATTTGTCCCCAGCCCCAAGACCTTTTCTCTCACCCTAAGTCTTTCCTACTTCAAGTGAGGACAGCGTTGTCCACCCAGCTACTCAAATCCCCAGCTAGGAAGTGTCCAATTCTTCCCTTTCAATCACCATCCGCCCCAACTCTAAGGCAAGACAATGCATCATCAAGTCCTTGTTTGAACATGATAATCTCTTTTGGTTTACTGGAAGCCTCTCACTAGTCCCCAGACTCTACTCTTGCCTCCCCACAATTCATTTTTCTTAAAACAGCCAGCGTATTCTTTTAAAAATGAGATCAGATCAAGTCTCTCCACACTCAAAACCAATAGATAGCACTAGGATTTAGAATAAAATCCAAATCCCTTTTATGGGGCATCCTAAGGCCCCAGAATATCTGTCCCTGCCTATGTCCCTAACTTCAATTCTTCTCATTTGCCCCCTTATTCAACTTAGTCCTTATTTATTGGAATCCTCTTGATCCTTTGATCACACCAGCCTGGCTCCCATCTTTGCACTAACATTTTCCTTTATTTGGCTCTCTCTTGTCCCAGATTTTTGAATGCCTGGCTCCTTTTTTGTCTTTCAAAGGCAATTTCCTCAGGGATAACTTCTTGCTCCATTCAATATAATATAATGCTCAAGAACACTGTTTTTTATTTTATTTTTTTCATGGCAACTTACTGCTGAATAAAATTTTAAATTATTTCATGAATATCACCTATGTCCCTGCCCTAATAAGCAAATTACCTAATTTCAAGGACTGTATCTTTTTTGTTCATGACTGTACATAAACACACAATAAGATTCTAATACTGTTGGCCATCAGTCAATATTAGCTGAGTGAATTATACTTGTTTTCTTTCTTCAGGGAAGTGGATAAAGTACATTTTTCTGAAGTATGATGAAAGTTCTAGAATTTGTGATAGATAAGTTCAGACTACTGAGGGAAGTCTGATTTAGAGAAAAGAGTAACTTAGAAGATCTACAGGTATGTTAGCTTTAGGGCTAATGGGGAAGAGGAATTAGACTCATTTTCTTAGGTCTATCAGCATCTAACTCAAGAAAGACTAGCAGGAGTTTATTTATTTATTTATTTTTTGTGATACGCGGGCCTCTCACTGTTGTGGCCTCTCCTGTTGCAGAGCACAGGCTCCGGACGCGCAGGCTCAGCGGCCGTGGCTCACGGACCCAGCTGGTCCGCGGCATGTGGGATCTTCCCGGACCTGGGCACGAACTCATGTTCCCCGCATCAGCAGGCAGACTCTCAACCACTGAGCCACCAGGGAAGCCCAGGAGTTTATTTTTAAAGAAATCAGAATAAAGTCAATGCTGGGGAAATGCTGTAGGCTTTACAATGATAGCAAGAGAAGCTCCCCTACGTAACAGTGAGAGCTGGAATCAATGTCTCCAGTTTAGCCTGAGTATACATCTGATAGAGAAACATCAGCTTTCTAATTTGTTATACGGAGATAACAGTCTTATATTCTTGTTTCTATTCTATTTAGTTGTATAGATCCAAGGAGATTATTTATGAGGATATACTTTGAAAAATGAAATACAGTACTAACATGAAGCACCACTGTCATTAAACCCATCACTTAACCTCTAAATCTCCATTTCCCTATTTAAACTATCTCAAAATGCCTCTCCCTCTGATTTTTGAGTCAGAGGTAAATGGAAAAGATTTTATTTTGCTGCTGATGGTAGCAATACAGGTTGCATTAGAAATGAATGGGATGGAAGGACTCTGTTGATTTTGTTTAACCCTGCAATCGGATCCACAAATGCACAGGGCATTCACAGAGTGGAAATTTATGCCTCCAGCTAACAGTAATAAGGTAAGTTTACTTTAAAAATGATATTTGGGGAGTGTTCAATTACTGTGAAGTTATGCCCCCAACCAAAACGTCATCCAGTTCCCTAGAATCATCCACATGTCTTCTGAAAAGGTTTCCTCATTTGCCTCATCCTTCTGGCTTGACTGATGGCTCCCACCCAGCCTAATCACTATCACAAAGCATATGTTGGTTTAGGCAATAACAGACCTTCATAGATCATTTACTGGATTCTCCCTTGACGTAAATTGTTATTTTTCTTTGTTTCTAGCAATAATAATACCGGGCATTGTGTAAAAACTAGCTACCATTGACTGAATGATTGCCAGGTTTTCAAGCACTGAGCTAAAAGCTCAACGTGCATTAACAATGATAATAACATTTGAGACAGACACTGTCACAAGTGCTTTGCAGTCATTAGTAGTAACTCATTTCTTTCTCAAAAAACCCTGTGAAGCAGATACAATCTTCCCAAATTTACAAAACAGAAAAGTGAGGCACGATAATATTCCAGAACATGACAGCATTCACAGAACTGGTTACGTGGTTAAGTTGCGCTGGAGCTGTGATGGAAGCTCTTAAATGTCTTGCCACAATGCTGGAAAGCAGTTATTGTCTTCAGTAGAAAGATACCGAGATCAATTCTCAATATTCTGAAGTGACTGGCCCTATTTGCATAGTAAAGACTATGTGATAGGCCAAGGACTCTGTCAAAGTAACCAGATTAGGTCCAAGATGGAATCACTCATGCTAAGCCCCACATCAGCAAACCAAAATTTATCTAAGTTTCCCTACCTGGGCTCTCCAAGCAAAGAAGGCCCAGGTCAACCAACCAATCATGCTTGCCTGCTTACCAAACCCTTATCCAGCTCCTTGTTCCATATAAGGAAAGGAACTCTCATTAACCCATTAGCAAATGACCAGTATATCGTCCTTGACCCTGCTCACTTTGGTCTATAAAAAGCTCTCACCTTGTACTGCTCTTCAGAGCTCCTTTCTACCTGCTAGATTAAACAGTACCCAAGTCATGAATCACTGAATAGAAGTCAACTAGATCAGTAAGTTATCTGTAGAAAATTTTATTTTAACAACTCTATGGCGATCCTTTCCAAATCCATGATCTCAGCTCTTCCACATGCCTCACGAGCTTTATATCGTGAGAGAACGCTGTGACCTCAGTTTCCTCAGGAAAGTGACTCCTCTCTGCCTAATCATATCATAAGGGAAACCAGGGCTAGAATCAGTAAATGTTTCCCAACAAATAGAACTAAACAGTAAAGTGTTTTAATCCCAGCACATCATTCATTCTAATCACTATATTCTCAGGGGCAAGTACTCAGCAAGCTGTGGGAATGACATGCACTGTTTCCATTAAAGTCATAACAGAATCTGTGCACAACACTCCTTCGAAAACAGCTCCCTTGCTCCTCTTCTAGTGAATATTAGCATCTGCAATGTGTTCTGCTTTGCCTCTGCATTCCTGGTCTGAAACTCTTTTCTGGAAAAAAGGCTTACAAAGAGTTTCTGGAAGTAAGAATTATAGACCCCCAGGGTACCTAAGGATAGGAAACTCACAAATTAATCCAATATGTAATTAGTTTTTTCCTTTTTCTCAGAGATAATAAAAATTAAGTGTTCTCACAAATATAGTAACTGAATATCCAAAACAATATTACTGAATCATGTTGGCTTAAAATGTACATGATAGAAGACTCACTTGATTTTTGTCATCAATTAAAAGTTATTAAGTATTAAGGAAATTATATTTTATTTTTTTGGTCTGAACATGTTTTATGATTCCTACCTAATCACATCTCCTTCTAAAAAAATTATCTACCTTTTTAAGAGACAAGAGCTAACATGTCCATGTTTTATTTTATAATCATAGCTGATACCTTGTGAGTCATAGTTGTTCGGGTTGGACTAAGGAACTTGAACCCTTGGACTGGCAGAAGGCTGTGCTTTGTGGAGCCTAGTTCAAAAATAGGCTTCACCATTCATATCTTTCCCTGGGAATCTGGAAGGGTGTAATTGAGAGATTAGATAGTTAGAAACGGTAATAAAATAGTTTTTGAATAAAAAGGCAATAATTAATCTCAAACCCTTTACTTCTCGTATGGCAGAATTTTTCAACTTTGGCACTACTGATATTTGGGGCTAGAAAAAAATTTTTACTTTATATTGGAGTATAGTTGATTAACAATGCTGTGTTAGCTTCAGGTGTACAGCAAAGTGACTCAGTTGTACGTATACATGTATCTACTCTTATCGAATTTTTTTTCCCATATAAGTTATTACAGAGTATTGAGCAGAGTTCCTGGTGCTATACAGTAGCTCCTTGTTGGCTATCTATTTTAAATATAGCAGTATTATTATTGTTATTTTTAACGCGGGTTGTTACCTGGTGCATTGAATGATGTTTGGCAGCATCCTTGAACTCTAATGACCAGAAGCCAGTAGAATCTCCTTCTTCAGTCCTGACAATCACAAATGTTTTCTGACATTGTCAAATGTCCCCTATCAAAATTACTTCCAGTTGAGAATCACTGCCCTATGGATCTTGAACCAGTAGATCAATATACATAGAAATCAAAAGGGGAAATTTAACAGCTGTCATTCTGGTAAAGCCAGAATACAGCTTGGAATTTAAAATCAAGACTTCTTTCAGGACTTTCCTGGTGGTCCAGCAGTTAAGACTATGCACTTCCACTGCGGGTTCAATCCCTGGTTGGGGAACTAAGATCCCCCATGCTGTGTGGTGCGGCCAAAAAAAAGTATTTCTTTCTTTCCCTCTGAAGTGAAACTAGTGAGAAACAGAAAGAACAAGAGAATGAGAATAAGAATGAGTGGTAAATTCTTGGCAGCCCAGGTCCCAATTCCCTCAATCATATTAGTTACATATTCCCAAATGAAGGAGTTGCTCTGAGGAGAAAAGAGGAAAATGCTTTCCTTACCCCAACAGAGGCAAGGCTTCCTATGTTATACATGAGATTAAAATACAAGTTAGAGAAAAAAATGTGTGCTGTAGAAAGGGGACAAAGATAATCTAGGAGAAGTAACCTACGCAAATAGGCAAGCTGGACAATGAAGATGTAGAAAACCAGCGTCAGCAGATAAGTTCCAGAGGTTGGAATGGGGAATACAGCAGATGGACACAGAGCACCAAAGACTCAGAGAGGGAGCAAAATATTTCTCTCTACGCCTAAGCTTCCAGGTCCAGTCAGAGTCCATATGTAATTATAACAACCATTTGTCCACTGCAATAATCTGACTGAATTCTTCCTCGTAACCAAATGAGCCAGATTCAAACACTGATACTGCTATCATTTGTATGAAAAGAAGAGTAACTAGTCAATAATGTCAATCCAAATCTGAACCCATGTCATTTTTTTAAAATTCAATTTTAATAGCTAAAAGGCAGGCTTGATTTTTTCGTGGATTTTTTTTTTTTTTTTTTTTGTAGTACGCGGGCCTCTCACTGCTGTGGCCTCTCCCGTTGCAGAGCACAGGCTCCGGACGCGCAGGCTCAGCGGCCACAGCTCACGAGCCCAGCCGCTCCGCGGCATGTGGGATCCTCCCGGACCGGGGCACGAACCCGCGTCCTCTGCATCGGAAGGCAGATTCCCAACCACTGCGCCACCAGGGAAGCCCTTTTTCGTGGATTTTTAAAGCAGTTTTGAGAGAGAAAGAAAAAGAATAAATGGCATTTTGCATCTTTCCTGGCATCCCAAGACCTTAAACAGCTTAAGACTAGGAGATAACTTCCTTTCCTCTACTGATTTTTCCCTTTTAGTTAGGTGCCTTTATAATAAGTTCAGTTATCTTTCTCTATTATATTTTTGTGAAAACTGCTTTTCTCTGCCAGAGATTGTATCTACTTCCTACACCCTTAAGAGATTCTATTTTCTTCTACAATTTTCAGTTCCTCAGAGTGCCTCTTCTAAATTTTCTAAATGTAGCACTGTAATCAAGGTTTCTAACTGTAAAAAAACAAAAACACAACAACAACAAACAGGCCTCAAGTTTCATATTTTTAGAACAATGACCAGGTGTTACTATGAAAAACCAGTTTCAGTTTGTCACTGATAAGACAAACTAAACTAAGAGGACTTTTTTCTTTACCCTCCCAAATGCATTAAATGTACTATCCTCAACTCTATTTTTTTTCTTCCTTGCATTGCTTAATTCACCTTTTATGATGGCAAGCATCAGGCAGGTCTTAAAAAAAAAAAAAAACAACTTCATCGTTTGCTATCATACGCCTTAAACAATGAGTCATCTAAAGAAGTGAACATTCTTGTTATTTCAAATCATTACTGAAAATTAGAAGCAAATGAAGCTAGAATATAAGTCTCAGAATTTTAAAAACTTGAGAAACATTAAAGAAAACGCAGTTCATCTCCCACTGTAGCTGGAACAAATAAACCCCAGAAAACTTTGCTCAAGGCCAAACAATAAGTAGGTCTGAGAGTTGAACCTAGATCATTTTACTCTAAATACTGTTCACCACTCTCTGGCCCTACCATTATAACACACTGTCTCTATGTCTTTCTCTACTGTGTCATATGTAGTCACCATGTAACTAAAAAGTATACTGAGGATTTAAGTTTTCTATCAGGTAGGTTCACATTGAACCACCCTAGGCATTATGAGGGGAAAAATAGAAGCTAATATTTATTATCCACTCTGTGCCAGGCATTTGGCTAAGGAAACTGTATGCAAGTATCCCATTTAATCACCAAAATGTTTGCAATCTATGAAGTAGGCACCAAGGCAGTCTTACTCAGGGTTCAGCTGTAGAGCATAGAATCTTTCCTAGATACCTGAAGTAGAAAAGCTTATAATTAGAGAGAAGGGAAGCAACAGACCCTAGACTGAGGTTCTGGCCACACCAGGCTGCCACAACAGCTACTGCCTCTGCAATGGTGAGGAAGCAGATTCTCAAATCAGGAAACACCGCTGAAGCTGGTGACTCCAGCAACTGAGAACCTCTGCCACCATCTGCACCAGAAAATTCCAAATCCATGTCCCCGTGAGACTGTGTGACTTGCAGAACTAAAATCACATCCAGAACCATAGCTGTAAAGGAGCTGGGGAACATCCTGAAGAGACTGGAAAGGGAAGAAGTATAGGAAGGCACACAAGAAAGCAGTGGGAGTGGATACTGCAAAAGCCAATATAAACAAATTGATAGAAAACTCCAAATGCCTTCTGAACAATTTCTGATCCTCAGGATCAAAATCCCAAAAAGTATAATAACATCACTTTTATAATAAAATAATGAAAATTAATTTGAAGACAATATTAGATTGAAAGTCACTGTAGGAGAGAAAGGGTTTCCTAAAAGAAAATTGTAATCTGGAAAAAAAAAAAGAAGAAAGTGTTTCTTTTCTGAGTTAATGTCATGTTAATATAAGTCTAACTTCTAGAAGTAACTTGTAATTACAATCATTTATTTTATTTATTATTTTCTGCTTTTACTAAAATGAATTTAGTACATGGTTAGGTTTTGGATAGCTGCCATCCACACTAAAATGAACAGTAATGAAACTTGCTATTAGTGCTTTTAAGAGCATGCTAATGTTACTCATTAAACACTGGATGGATTGTTTCTCAGCCCATGTTCCATGGTGGCTGCATTTGATTATGTATATGTTGGCCAAAATGCTGGCAAATGACATGGACTGTCCTCCCAGAACACGCATGGAAATGAAATGTGTGCATCCTGAGGCGAGCTGGGTGAGAAAAGTTCGGCACTTAATGAAATCAACAAAGAGCCTGTTTGTCAAGGGTGACTTGAAGTGTGTGTAAATGATCCTTGCCTCCATAAGCACGATGAGGTGATTTTACCATCAGTGATTTTAGGTGATTAAACACCTCTGGTCTGCTGCTCCCATTAAGGGAGATTATTCTTACTTTCATCCTTGCAACAAAGCTAAGGTTTATGCTTTATTAGGGAGTCTGTGGTGACTAGATGTGTCATTATCTGTCCTACCATCCACCACTGGGTTTAGAATTTTTACTTCAAAATGACCACCATTCACTCTTTCAGATTCCTTCTAGTTTACTATTTAATGTGTGCTTGTTCTGCACTATTCTCGATGGAGCTCATGCTGTTTATGTTTCCAGAGCTTCTTAAGACTCATCCTTGAATAAAGATTAGGAAAAAGTCATTTGCGTTTCCTCCAAAGAACAGCTATTAGATGGGTAATGGATCCTGGAGCTCAGGTTATTAAATATTCAACTGTCCTTCTGGATCATCAGGAGGTGCATATCCCAGTTTGACAGGGACAAAGTTAGCCTATAAAAGGACCCAATTTCTCTGGTTAAGGGCTGTGAATCTCATTTTATAGGGTATGCAAGAATGATCAATGATTTTATTTTCATTTAATCAAATTATATTCAGCCTCAAAAGCCTAATGGGCTGCTAGGAGATTCTGATCTCTGCCATTGCTGGCTGTATCACCTTCAGGGTTCACCCATAATTTAGGACATTCTAGAGAAAGAGCTTCATCTTGCAGTCTTCTGTGGCCACAGCAGAAATCCTCATTATGCAAGTCTATAATCTAAAAGCTATTTGATTTTACGCCATGTATGTACCTGGGGATGTACGCTGAGACTAGGAGCCTCTAGAATCTCACCTTCAAACTGCTTCCCATTCCTTCCAAAATCCTGTCACCATCAATGTGCATCCTCCAAAATTCCAATCCTAAACATAGGCACTTAGTATCATCTTTCCAGGATGCTCAGCCTTTAAAGATCAAAACCCAGGAGAGGAATATATCTTCCAGGAAATTTCTGCAAGTTAGCACTGAAATACAAGCCTGCCCTGAGACAAAAGAGCATAAAAGGTGCTAAGATACTTTTGTGAAATGTGGCTGGGGAGGATTCAGACGAGGAGAAAACAATTAAGAAGAATTATTTCCATAAATTATTCTGAATACTTACTGTGTGCCAGGCACTGTTTTAAGTGCTATATTTGAATGGTGTTTTACTAAGCTCTCAAGATAAGTCCCAAGTGAGGATTAAATGAAGCATCACTAATACATGCCAAACAACTATTTTAAGCACATTCGAAATATCATTACCTCATATAATCACATAACAACTCTATCAGGTGGGAACTACTGTTATCACCAAATGAAGAACTAAGGCATAGAAAGATAAGTAAGGTGCTGAAAAGGGGTCACTGGACCTGTATGGAAGAATGTTTTTTAAACGGGACATTGGCCTTAAGCACTTAGAAATCTAAGATAAGCATTTTAAAGTTATTCCAAACAGGGCTACATGAATGGCCAGAGTGGACAGCTTCTCTGTGCCAAAAGATACATAATCATAGATCAAAAAACAATTACCACTTTCAGTGTGTAAGATATTTTAACAGCTATTTTGTTCTAACAGTTATTAAAGTGAATATAGAACTGACTTATATCAGTGGTTTCACTTTTCATACTTAATTACCCAGTTACCCTTATAAAGCACTAAAGAAAATATGGGGGAGTCAAGATGGCAGACTAGGAGGGCATGAAATTCGCATCTTGGCACAACTAGGGCACCTACCAGGCACCGGTAGGGGACCACGGACGCCTAAGGGGACGGGAGGAGCCCCCAGCAACCAAGTACGACATGGGGCATGGGGAGAGTGAGTAGGGAGGAGAAGTGGAGGTGGGACTGGACTGGCGCCCCTGAGGGGCAGCTGGGGGAGAGGAAGAGATCCCACACCTGGAGGGGGAAATTGGGGGACCACTGGGAGGGCAGAGGATCAAAAGGGAGGGTGGCTAGGTTTCCCCTACTCTCTTGGGCCCCAGAAGCCTGATGAAATCCCGGACCTGATCCTCTGCCCACCTAAACCCCTCCAGCTGCGTGGGTCCTGAGGGAGTGGGAGGGAGGAAAGGGGGATCAAAAGTAAAGGCCAGACCTCTGGGACCTGCACCCCTGAGGGGCAAATGGGTGGGGGTAGGAGTTCCTACACTCAGTGGGACCAGCCCACAGTTAGGGTCCAGCGGCGACTGTGGAGACCCTGGGGGAGACCATGGGGGAGGGCGTGGAGGAACAGAAAGGAACACGGCCAGCGCTTTCGCTGCCCACTTAGGCACCGGGGAGCCTGTTGGGCTCCCAGGCCTAATCCTCTGCCCTGGGAGCCTCCCTCCTACCAGGTAGAGCCCAAGCCCTGCCCCTACACCCCCACCCAGGGCCCCACCTCTACACTCGGAGACCCCTTCTGAGACCCCCTCCAAACACCCTGGGCCTAAACCCTGCACACACACCCTCACCCATGGCCCTACCTCCAAACTCCCGAAATCCACACTCCAGAGAACCCCTTTGGATGTGCTGCCTCTCCCATTCCATGTAGGTCCTAGGCAGAGGCCCCACCACACACTTGAATGCTGCCCAGCCTAGTCCCCACACCCAAGGCCTTTTCTGGCTGTGTGGGTCCTGAGTCTAGGCCCCGCCCGACACTCAAACGTCACCACCCTGGCTAGGCCCTGCCCAACCCTAAACCCTGCCCCTGCCTAAGTTCCACCCCCCCACCTAAACTCCACCCCCAAGAGCCAAGGCCTTTTTTGTTTTTTTTCCTTTTCTCTTCTTTTAGGTCGGGGTGCTGTTTTACCTTCTTCTTGATAATTCATTAATATAATTATTTTTTTCTAATAAACCTTTTATTTTTCTAATTTTATTTTATTCTCTATACTTTGTTATTGTTCTGCTCCTTTTGGGTTGTTCCCCCCCACCACTTTTTTTTCTTGTTTCTGGTGTGGTTTTGTTTTCCCTTGTTGCAGTTGCAGTTGTTTCAATTATATTTTTATTTTTCCTAATACATTTTTTATTGTTCTAATTTTATATTTATTCTTTGTTATTGTACTGCTCCTTTTATTCTTTTTTATTCTTTTTTTTTAATGATGCTATGCAGCTTGCAGGTTCTTGGTTCCCAGGCCAGAGGTCAGGCCCGAGCTCCTGTGGTGGGAGCACCAAGTCCAAGCTGCTGGACTAACAAAGAACCTCAGATGCCAGGAAATATTAATTGAGGTGAGGCCTCCTGGAGGTCCTCATCTCGGCACCAAGGTCCGGCTCTACCTAACTTCCTGCAAACTCCATTGAAGGAAGCCTCAGGCCAAACAACCAGTAAGACAGGAATACAGCCCCTCCCATCAAAAAAAAAATGAAACAACAAAAATTATGTTACAGATGAAGGAGCAAGGTAAAATCCTACAAGACCAAATAAATGAAGACAAAATATGCAACCTACCTGAAAAGGAATTCAGAGTAAGGACAGTAAAGATGATCCAAAATCTCAGAAACAGAATGGAGAAAAACACAAACATTTAACAAGGATCTAAAGGAACTGAAGAGCAAACAAACAGTGATGAACAATGTAATAACTGATATTAAAAATACTATAGAAGGAATCAATAGCAGAATAACTGAGGCAGAAGAATGGATGAATGAGCTGGAAGATAAAATGGTGAGAACAACTGCCAGGGAGCAGAATAAAGAAAAAAAAAATGAAAAGAACTGAGAACAGTCTCAGAGACTTCTGGGAC
The DNA here is from genome assembly GCF_059928025.1 of Delphinapterus leucas. Taxonomy (NCBI): domain Eukaryota; kingdom Metazoa; phylum Chordata; class Mammalia; order Artiodactyla; family Monodontidae; genus Delphinapterus; species Delphinapterus leucas. The sequence continues at coordinate 162,517,577 of NC_143131.1, forward strand.
AACCTTAAACACACCAACATTCGAATTATAGTGGTCCCAGAAGAAAAAGAGAAAAAGAAAGGGTCTGAGAAAATATTTGAAGAGATTAGAGTCAAAAACTTCCCTAACAAGGGAAAGGAAATAGTCAATCAAGTCCAGGAAGTGCAGAGAGTTCCATACAGGAAAAACCCAAAGAGAAACACACCAAGACACATATTAATCAAACTATCAAAAATTAAATACAAAGAAAAATATTAAAAGCAGTAATGGAAAAGCAACAAATATCACACAAGGGAATCCCCATAAGGTTAACAGCTGATCTTTCAGCAGAAACTCTGCAAGCCAGAAGCGAATGGCAGGACATATTTAAAGTGATGAAAGGGAAAAACCTACAACCAACATGACTCTACCCAGCAAGGATCTCATTCAGATTTGACGGAGAAATTAAAACCTTTACAGACATGCAAAAGCTAAGAGAATTTAGCACCATCAAACCAGCTTTACAACAAATGATAAAGGAACTTCTCTAGGCAGGAAACACAAGAGAAGGAAAAGACCTACAATAATAAACCCAAAACAATTAAGAAAATGGTAATAGGAACATACATATCAATAATTACCATAAATGTAAATGGATTAAATGCTCCAACAAAAAGACACAGACTGGCTGAATGGATACCAAAACAAGACCCATATTTATGCTGTCTACAAGAGACCCACTTCAGACCTAGGGACACATACTGACTGAAAGTGAGGGAATGGAAAAAGATATTCCATGCAAATGGAAATCAAAAGAAAGCTGGAGTAGCAATTCTCATATCAGACAAAAGAGACTTTAAAACAAAGACAAGAGACAAAGAAGGACACTACATGATGATCAAGGGATCAACCCAAGTAAAATATATAACAATTGTAAATATTTATGCACCCAACAAAGGAGCACCTCAATACATAAAGCAAATACTAACAGCCATAAAAGGGGAAATCGACAGTAACACAATCATAGGAGGGGACTTTAACACTCCACTTTCACCAATGGACAGATCATCCAAAATGAAAATAAATAACGAAACACAAGCTTTAAATGATACATTAAACAAGATGGACCTAATTGATATTTATAGGACATTCCATTCAAAAACAAGAGAATAAACATTCTTCTCAAGTGCTCATGGAACATTCTCCAGGATAGATCATATCTTGGGTCACAAATCGAGCCTTGGTAAATTTAAGAAGATTCAAATTGTATCAAGTATCTTTTCCAACTACAACGCTATGAGACTAAATATCAATTGCAGGAAAAAATGTGCAAAAAATACAGACACATGGACGCTAAACAATACACTACTAAATAACCAAGATATCACTGAAGAAATCAAAGAGGAAATAAAAAAATACCTTGAAACAAATGACAATGAAAACATGATGACACAAAAACCTATGGGATGCAGCAAAATCAGTTCTAAGAGCGAAGTTTCTATCAATACAACCCTACCTTAAAAAACAAGAAACATCTCAAATAAACAACCTACATGTAAATGAATGAAATTAGAACACTCCCTAAAACCATACACAAAAATAAACTCAAAATGGATTAAAGACCTAAGTGTAAGACCAGACACCATCAAACTCGTAGAGGAAAACATAGGCAGAACACTCTATGACATAAATCACAGCAAGATCCCTTTTGACCCACCTCCTAGAGAAATGGAAATAAAAATGAAAATAAACCAATGGGACCTAATGAAACTTCAAAGCTTTTGCACAGCAAAGGGAAACATAAACAAGACGAAAAGACAACCCTCAGAATGGGAGAAAATATTTGCAAATGAAGCAACTGACAAAGGATTAATCTCCAAATCATACAAACAACTCATGCAGCTCAATATCAAAAAAACAAGCAACCCAATCCAAAAATAGGCAGAAGACCTAAATAGACATTTCTCCAAAGAAGATATACAGATTGACAACAAACACATGAAAGGATGCTCAACATCACTAATCATTAGAGAAATGCAAATCACTAATCATTAGAGAAATGCAAATCAAAACCACAAGGAGGTATCACATCACACTGGTCAGAATGGCCATCATCAAAAAATCTACAAACAATAAATGCTGGAGAGGGTGTGCAGAAAAGGGAATCCTCTTGTACTGTTGGTGGGAATGTAAATTGATACAGCCACTGTGGAGAACAGTATGGAGGTTCCTTAAAAAACTAAAAATAGAACTACCATACAACCCAGCAATCCCACTACTGGGTATATACCCTGAGAAAACCATAATTCAAAAAGAGTCATGTACCAAAATGTTCATTGCAGCTCTATTTACAATAGTGAGGATATGGAAGCAACCTAAGTGTCCATCAACAGATGAATGGATAAAGAAGATGTGGCGCATATATATATACATGGACTATTACTCCACCATAAAAAGGAATGAAATTGAGTTATTTGTAGTGAGGTGGATGGACCTAGAATCCGTCATGCAGAGTGAAGCAAGTCAGAAAGAGAAAAACAAATACTGTACGCTAACACATGTATATGGAATTTTAAAAAGCCGTACTGATGAACCTAGTGGCAGGGCAGGAATAAAGGTGTAGACGTAGAGAACGGATTTGAGGGCACAGGGGAGGGGGCAGGCGATGCTGGGATGAAGTGAAAGAGTAGCACTGACATATATATACTACCAAACGTAAAATGGATGGCTAGTAGGAAGCTGCTGCATAGCACAAGGAGGTCAGCTTGGTGCTTTGTGACGACCTAGATGGGTGGGATAGGGAGGCTCAAGACGGAGGGGATATGGGGATATATGTATACATATAGCTGATTCACTTTGTTGTACAGCAGAAACTAACACAACATTGTAAAGCATTTATACTCCAATAAACATGTGAAAAAAAAAGAAAATATGGGGCAATCTAAATAAATTATGTAAATTACAGGTTGCACAGGGATTTGGAGAAAACAATGGCAGTGGTACACAATCCCTGTCGTTCAGACAATTCTGCTCTTGGTATCGGTAGGCAGGAGTGTTAGGTATGTGAAAACATGATGGAAGAACACATGCTAGCATGTAAAGGAGGCCAGGATTCCTCCCTGTGAATGGAGGTGTTCAGAGACATTACTATACACTCACATGAGGCATATTCAGGAAAAGGGAGATTGCTTTGGCCAAAACAGAGTTAGTAAACCAGAAGCAAACTGCAACTGATCCTAACAAAGTGAACAGTAATGGTGGAAATATCAGCAGAGGCTAAATTATGAGGAGCTTTGAATATTAACTTTAGACTTGCTTATATAGTTACAAACGCTCATGGTATATGTCAATTTTTTCTTTCAATGTTGCATATAAAAGTGATACAAGCTCCTAATGAAAATTTCAATCAGTAATTAAATGTATAAATTTTTAAAAATCTATTTACATTTATTTCTAAGAGGTAACTGTTTTAATAAAATAGGGTATAGCCTTCCAAACTTTGTCTGTACATACACATGTACATATGTAAACACATACTTATTTTCTCAACTAAATTGTGTATCTACTCTAAAATCCCTTATAGCTTGCTTTCTTATTTGACAATCCATCTTGGGGATTTTTCTATGTTAAGCCAGGTAGATTTATCTCTTTTAATAGTTACATAGTATTCTGCTTTGCAGATACAGCATTATTGATTCAACCAAGCCCCTGTTGATTGGCATTTGAGTTCACTGATGATTTTGAATAGACAACAGAAACTTTAAAGAAAAGAAACTGTTTAAATATAACCATTAAAATATCTCACATACTAAGAGTGGTAATTGTTCTTTGATCTAGAATAAAACATCCTATTGCACAGATGAGCTGTCCACTCTGAACATCCATACAGACTTGTATAGAATAATGTTAAAAATTTAAAGCAATGTGCCAGAAGATGATTTACAGAAGAAATCTTTAACTTTTTTCTAATCATAGATTTCCTCTAAAAATCAGATCAAAATCTGATTGTAGTATTTTGCATTCAACGTCAGGGGCTGAACCTTTGAAATTTATAAGTGGAGAACATCATGTATTATATAGAGCCAGGACTCCAGATAGTGAAAATAGCTGATTATTGCAAGTGCTTAATTATGGTAGCAACAATTAGAATAAGGGGGAAAAGACTGATGAGATATCAAGGAAAACTATCAATACAGCTTGATAACTAATTGCACAAGAAGAGTAAAGGGGAGTGTATACTTAAAAGTGGTTTCAAGGTTCTGATTTGGGGTGAAATAATGATGGTTTTAATTGTCACTTGACAACTTTTTCACATCAGAAAGAAGATAGAAAGAAAGACAGAGAGACAGGAAAAGGAAGGAAGGGTGGGAGGAAGGGAGGGAGGGAAGGAGGAAGGAAGGGAGGGAGGAAGAAAGGGAAAGAAAGAAAGAAAGAAAGAAAGAAAGAAAGAAAGAAAGAAAGAAAGGAGGGAGGAAGAAACGGAAAGAAAGAAAGAAGGGAGGGAGGAAAGAAAGGAAGAAAGAAAGAAAGAAAGAAAGAAAGAAAGGAGGGAGGGAGGGAGGGAGGGAGGAAGGAAGGAAGGAAGGAAGGAAAGAAAAGAATACCTCTAATGTCACTTGGTCAAGAAAATTGGGAAAGGTAGTTACATGATTAAGGCAAATTCATATTAAAAGAACCAGGACCCTACAAGAATCTGATACAAAGGGGTAATACTGCTACACTGAACGGAAAGACTTTCCTTCCAAGGAGACACTTTTATTTCCCTAAAATATCAAGATGCAATAGAATCCTCTTCTAACAAGTACTGTGAACCATTAGGTTTCAGGGAAGTCAAACAAAGACAGTCCTACAAACAAAACCTGCATTCTTTGAAGGAAGTGTAAATTGAGACAAGCTGAAAAGAAACCATTTCACTGATCTCAGGGTATCAATAATTCACAGGTAATGATCAATAACTGGCCACCCTAGTTGATCTGTAAATCAAAGCTGTACCACACAGCACTCCATTGCTCTTCATCAGCATCTTTATACATTATAATGCAACTTTTACTCTGTGCTTTCAATAATCAAATCTGCTGATATGAGATCTGGTTGCAGTTTCTAAGAACAGAAACCCATGGTGGTTCTAAATTATTAAATGCAATTTTAAAATGCAAAATGTTCATTTTTCTTCATCCAAAAAAACCCTTACATACCGTGTTGATAGCAAAATGGATGGTATTAAAGTTACAAACTAATGATTAAAATCACAAAAGCAGATAGAATGGACCTGATTCTGGTTGTTATGAGGAGAATGTTAAGGAGATGGGGCATGGAGGGCTTTAGAGTTTATGGCTCATCACCATTTGTTGGAAACAAGCAATCAATAGGATATATGACTGACAAAGATGGGAAACATTTTGAGCCATTATTTTCACCCTCTCTCACAGATGAACGGGATATGAGCAAAGAAGTGTGGGCCTGTATATTTTCCAATGACTTACAAATTTAATAAAAAAGAAAGAACATCCATTGATCCTTTTTATGGGTCCTAAAGTATGGATGTTCATAGAAAGAATTGTAAGAAATAAAGCATCACATCTTTACTCACTACTTTAACTGCATGCTTCTAATGGCACATTTGTTTGAATCAATTTTTAGACTGCTATTCCTTTTAGTAGTATTTCCCTCCCTCACTAGCAAGATTCACTATGGAAAAATATTAACTATTTCTCAAGTATGTGCTATATTATAGCATGAAAAGTCTCCAAAGGTGTTTTTGGGGGGTAGAAATTGGTTTAAACCCAGCATGTCTTATCCTATCGAATTGTTCTTCCTTACCTCCCGCCAACTCATAAAGTCAGCAATGAGGTAATAAGAGCTGCACCCAGAAAGCTTTCTCCCCAAACTGTCATTAGGCTATCTAGTAGAGCAGGTCATATGGTACATGTCCTCACATCTTTTGGAGACAACTATTAAAATACCCTCAGAACAAAAGAAATAGGCTTGTGTTTTGAGAGCAATCTTTTGTTTGAGATTAAATTACAGAACCCACCCAGTAAAGGCAATTTCAGTGTAAGCAAACTTAAGTTTGGTGACCTTTTCCAGGTGTCTGAGGTACCACAGGGCACTTCTGATAGCTGAGGCAGGGGGCGGGGGCAGGTCAATGTAATACTGTGATGCTAGAGAACTGTCCACAATACCGCCCTTTCTTCTGACACCATCTAAATAGTCTGGGCATTTCCCTAATCACCCTCACTTTTGACACAAATTACAAGTTCAGAGATCCCCAAGACCGCCCGCAAGTTCGATAATTTTCTAGAAAAACGGACAAATATCACTGAAAGCTATTATACTCATGGCTATAGCCTATTACAATGAAAGAATACCAATTAAAATCAGACAAAGGAAAAAATGCAATTGGTAGACTTTAGAAGGTCTCCAAACATGGATCATCCAGGTGTCCTTTCCTGGTGAAGTCATGGACAGTGTTAACTCCTCTCATCAATGACGTGTGCTAATAGACATGAAGAATTTGCATTCAGGAAAGCTCACCTAAGCTTTGGTTTCTAGAGTTTTAACTGGAGCTTAGTCACAGACCCAGTTGACTGCCTCCTGGAGGAGTTGGTCGGGGTTATTCTATAAAGACATTATTAAGAAACTGACAAAATTGAAAGATGCACTGTAGATTAAAGGATTATATTCATGTAAATTTTTAAAGTTGATAACTGTACTATGATGTGAAAATGTAAGAGGATAACCCTATTCTTAGGAAACACACACTGACATATTTAGCGATAAAGGGTCAAACTATTATACATGTGTAACTTACCCTAAAATAGCTCAAAATATTATGTGCATATGTATATATACAATTACTTACATATATACTCTGTGTGTTTATATAGAGACACATATATACATATATGTGTGTATACATGTGAGTGATCAGTCTGTTCAAATAATCTATTTCTTCCTGATTCAGTTTTGGTGGACTGTAAATGTTTAGAATTTTGTCCATTTCTTCAAGGCTCTCCAATTGTTGGCATACAATTGTTCATAGTATTCTCTTACGGTTTATGTAGTTCTGTGGTATTGGTTATTGTTTCTCCTTTTTCATTTTTTATTTTGTTTATTTGGATTATTTATCTTTTCTTCTTGGTGAGCCTGCCCAGAAGTTGGTCAATTTTGTTTACCCTTTCAAAGAAACAGCTATTGGTTTTATTGATTTCTTTTTCTATTGTTTTTAAATATCTTTTATTTCCTCTGATTTTTATTATTTCCTTCTTTCTGCTAAATTTAAGTTTTGTTTGTTCTTCTTTTTCTAATTATTTTAGGAGGTAGGTTAGGTTGTTTATTTGAGATTTTGCTTGTTTTCTGAGGAAGACCTGTACCACTATGAACATCCATCTAAGAACTGCGTTTGCTGCATTCCGTAAATTTTTGTATGGTTGTGTATTCACTGTCATTTATCTCAAGGTATTGTGAAATTTAGTCTTTGGTTTCATCGTTGGCCCTTTGGTCTTTTAGTAGCATGTTGTTTAGTTTCCATGTAATCATTTTGTTTTGTTTTCTCATTTACTTTTCTGTGGTTGATTTCTAGCTTCATGCCACTGTGGTAAAAAAAAATGCTTGAAATAATTTCTATACTCTTAAGTTGGCTGAGGTTTTTTCTGTGCCCTAGTATGTGGTCAGTCCTAGAAAATGTTCCATGTGCACTTGAAAACAATGTGTATTCTGCTTTTTTTTGGATGTAATGTTCCAAAAATATCAGTTAAGTCTAATTGTTCTATTGCATCATTTAGGATCTCTGTTGCCATATTGATTTTCTGTCTAGAAGTTCTGCCACTGATGTGAGTGGGGTGTTAAAGTCTCCTACTATTATTGTATTTCCATCAATTTCTCCCTTTATATCAGTTAGTATTTGTTTTATGTATTTGGGTGCTCCTATATTGGGTGCATATATATATATATGTTGACAAGTGTAATATCCTCTTCTTGTACTGATCCTTTTATCACTATATAGTGTCCTTCTTTTTCTTTCTTAATGGCCTTTGTTTCGAAGTTTATTTTGTATCATATGAGTATTTCAACCCCCAATTTATCGTTTCCATTTGCATGAAGTATCTTTTTCCATCCCCTCACTTTCAATCTATGTGTGATCTTTGACCTAAAGTGGATCTCTTGTAGGGAGACTATTGTAGGCTCTTATTTTTTTTAATGCAATCTGTTACTCTATGTCTTTTGATTGGAGTGCTTAGTCCATTGACATCTAAGGTGATTATTGATAGATATGTATTTATTGCCATTTTAAACCTTGCTTTCCAGTTGATTCTGTATTTCTTTGTTTCTTTTTGTTTTTTCTTTTGTACTTTGATGCCTTCCTTTTGTATTATGTTTGTGTTCTTTTTTGGTTTCTGTGAACCTATTGCATGTTTTTGATTTGTGGCTACCCTGTTTTTCAAAAATGTTAACCCCTTGCTATATCTACTTGCTTTAGACTGATAGTCATATAGGCTCCAACACATTCTGAAAAAAATCCCTACATTTTCTTACTCTCCTCCCCAACATTTTATGAGTTTGATGTCCTCTTTTAAATCTTCATGTTTATCATCTTGCTGTTCATTGTGGTTACCATTGCTTTCACAAATTTTTTTTTGATTTTTTTCTTTTTTTAATCTGTATACTACCTTAATTTAAGTGATATACTTTCCAATTGTGATTTTCTCATTCCTATAGGTTCTTGCTTCTTTTCTATTTAGAAAAGACATTTCAATATTTCTTTTAAGGACAGGTTTAGTATTGCTGTATTCCTTTAGCTTTTGTTTGAGAAATTCTTTATCTCTCCTTCTATTCTGAATGTTAATCTTCCTGGGTAGAGTATTTTAGATTGCAGAATTTTCCCTTTCAAGACTTTGGATATATTTTCCCCCTCCCTTCTGGCATGCAACATTTCTGTAGAGAAATCGGCTGATAGCCTTGTGGGGGTTTCCTTGTAATAAACTCTTTGTTTTTCTCTTGCTGTTTTTTGAATCCTCTCTTTAACTTTTGCCATTTTAATTATAATATGTCTTGGTGTAGGTCTGTTTGGGTTTATCTTGTATGGGTCCCTCTGTGCTTCCTGTACCTGGATATCTGTTTCCTTCTTTAGGTTTGGGAAGTTTTCAGCCATAATTTCTTCAACTACATTTTTGATCCCCTTTCACCTTTCTTCTCCTTCTGGAATCCCTATTATGCATAGACTGGCATGCTTTATATTATCCCATAGGTCTCTTATATTGCTTTCATTTTTTTAAAATTTGGCTTTCTGTCTGCTGTTCTGATTGGCTGATTTCCATTATTCTATCCTCCAGATCACTTATTCCTTCTTCTGCATTATTCATTCTGCTATTCATTGCCTTTAGTTCAGATTTCATCTCTGCAAATGAATTTTCTAATTTTTCTTGGCTCCTCCTTATAGTTTCTAGTTCCTTTTTATAGTAATCCACATTTCTGTCGATAGCTTCTCTTAATTCCTTCAATATTTTCATTATCTCCTTTTTGAACTCAGTTTCTATTAGACTGAAGAAGTCAGTTTGTTTGTTCTTTCAGGGGAATTCTCTTGATCTTTTCATTGGAAGTGGTTCCTCATCTTCTTCACTTTACTTTTATTTCTCTTACTCTATGAGTTTAGGAGAAACAGTTATCTATTGTGGTCTTGGAGGGCTATTTTTGCATGGGAACATCCCTGTGTAGCCTGCATGGGTTTAATGTTTTTTGGTGTGAGGGCTGTTTTTAGTATGGATGCCTGTGACCTCTTTTCTCAGTGTGTGCTGGCTGTTATCCCCTCATTCGGGGATGTGACTGTTGTGGTGTCTAGCTAGAGCTTGCACTGAATGTTGAATGGGGCCTCCTCTTTGCTCTATGGTTGTCACAGCCCTGTTGGGGGCAGGATCTGCTCCGTAGTTGTTGGACTAGAAGCCCCCATATCTGTTTGTGAGCTGTGGTTTGAGGTAGGCAGGATTAGAGCACTCTCACTGAGAGAGAAGCCACTAAGTATTCCTCTGCTGGAGCTGTCCACTGGGGAGTGAGCTCTGTGGTGTCACCTATCACCCATCTCACAAAGTACACTGTTGTTGGCACTTCCCTCAGACCTGCCTCAACTGTGAGAATGCCAGAAATCGGCCCTGGTGTCCCTCAGGTGTTGCTTTCACAAAACTATCAGTGCAGATCTATAGGCACAGATCCACTGAAATCAGGTAACAGGGCCACAGTTGTTGAACACTTGGACCCACCACGGGAGCTATGGAAACAGCCCAGACCTGGCCATGCCTCCACATATGCACGCCCTATAAGCCCACAGATTCTAAGGCCAGACCTGTCCCAGCTGTGGGAGTACCCACTGTCCACTTGGATGTCCTGCAGGTGCAGATTTTACAAAGCTGGTGGTGGCAGTTTAAATCTGTGGATTGCATAGCCATGGGGAAAGGGCTCAGATTTCAGCCCTGCTTCCTAAGTTGAATGGCCCCTGGAGATCAGCTCTGATTTCAGCCCACCTCTGCCTGTGGGCAACATGCTGGCACTTGCACCTTTGTGCTCCCAGAGCTTGTAGAGGTGGGACCAAGCTGGCTGAGAGCTCACTGAGAAAGAGGCTGTTATGGCAGGCCCTGCCCCTCCCTTCACAGGCCGTTTAAAAATGGTATTTCACTTCTATGGCAGGCCCAGGCTTCTTCTGCATTCACCCGTGATTGCAGCCTGTACCAAACTCCAGCCCCTTCAGGCTGTCTCTGTGCAGCCAATCCCAGTCCTGTCCCCAGGTCTGTCCTCTAATACCCGAGTTTCAGCACCCAGCCCCCACCCACACCAGTGGAGGAACTTATCGGGCTAGGGAGTGCAGGGTGGTGGCACGGACCATCTGTGCAGGTCTCTCTCTGTTCTGCCTGCCGAAACTGGTTGCTGTACTTTCCTCTGAGCTTCTGAAGTTCTCTTTCTGTCCCAGCTGATCTTGCTGCCAGTGAGGGGGCTTCCCAGGTTGCAGGAATCTTTCCTGTTTCACAGCTCCCTTCCAGGGGTTCAGGTCCTGTCCTGCTTCCTTTTATTTTCTTTCATCCTACCTGGATACATGGAGATCTTTCTTTCACTTTTGTGTGTCTGAGAGCTGCCAGGATTCAGTAGGTATTGTGTGAGAATTGTTCTGCATGCAGATGTATTTTTGAAGTATTTGTGGGAAGAGGTGAGCTCCACATCCTTCTATTCTTCCGTCTTGATCGGAGCCCTCTGGTTGTTTTTTTGATAAGGAGTTGTATGAGATGTTTATATATTTTAGATATTAATCCCTTATTTGTCATATCATATGCAGATATTTTCTTCCATTCAGATATTTTGTCAATGTCTTCCTTTGTTGTGCAAAAACTTTTAAGTTTAATTAGTCCCCATTTGTTTATTTTTGCTCTTGTTTCTTTTGCCTTAGGAGATAAATCATTGCAATATATATTTTTTGGATCTATGTGAAAGAGTGTTCTGCCTTTGTTCTCTCCTAGGAGTTTTATAGTTTCTGGTCTTATATTTAGGTAGGTCTTTAATCCGTTTTATTTTTGTATGTGGTGTGAGAAAATGTTCTGATTTCATTCTTTTTCATGTAACTGACCAGTTTTCCCAGCACTATTTATTGAAGAGACTTTCTTTTCCTGCCGTATATTCTTGGCTCCTTTTGTAGATTAATTGACCATAGATGTGTGGGTTTATTTCTGGGTCTCAGTTCTCTTCCATTGATCTGTGTGTCTGTTTTTGTGCCAGTGCCATGCTGTTTTGATTACTGTAGACTTGTAGTACAGTCTGAAATCAGGGAGCATGATAATTTGAGCTATCTACTTTTTTTCTCAAGATTGCTGTGGCAACTTGAGGTCTTTTGTGGTTAGTTCCATATAAATTTTAGGATTATTTGGTCTAATTTGGTGAAAAGTGTCATGGTTATTTTGTCAGGGATTCCATCAAATGTGTAGATTGCTTTGTGTAGTATGGACACATTTAACTATTAATTCTTCCAATCTAAGAACACAGGATATCTTTCCATTTCTTTGTATCATCTTCAATTTCCTTCATCAGTGTTTCATAATTTTCAGAGTTTAGGTTTTTCTCCTCCTTGGTTAAGTTTATTCCTAGGTATTTTATTCTTTCTGATCCAATTTTAAACATGATTTTGTTCTGCTTTCTCTTTTTGATAGTTCATTATTAGTGTATAAAAAAGCAACAGATTTCTGTATATTAATTTTGTATTCTGCAACTTTACTGAATTCCTTTATTAGTTCTAATAGTTTTTGGATAGAGACTTTAGGGTTTTCCACATTGGTATAATGCTACCTGCAAATAGGATTTTACTTCTTTCTTTCCAGTTTGGATGCCTTTTATTTCTTTTTATTGTCTGATTGCTATGGCTAGGACTACCAGTACTATGTATGTTAAATAGAAGTGGCAAGAGTGGGCATCCTTGTCTTGTTCCTGATTTTAGGGGAAAAGTTTTCAGCTTTTCACCATTAAATATGTTAGCCGTGAGTTTGTTGTAAATAGTCTCTATTATGTTCAGACATGTTTCCTCTATACCAATTATGATGAGAGTTTTTATCATGAATGGATGTTGAATTTTCTCACATGCTTTTCCTTTGTCTATTGAGATGATCATGTGAATATTCTCCTTCCTTTTGTTAATGTGGTATATCACATTAATTATGATGAGAGTTTTTATCATGAATGGATGTTGAATTTTCTCACATGCTTTTCCTTTGTCTATTGAGATGATCATGTGAATATTCTCCTTCCTTTTGTTAATGTGGTATATCACATTAATTGATTTGCAAGTGTTGAACCATCTTTGTGACCCTAGAATAAACTCCACTTCATCATGGCATATATATCCTTTTTATATATTATTGAATTTGTTTTTCTAATATTGTGTTGAGAATTTCTGCATTTATATTCATCAGATATATTTGCCTATAATTTTCTTTTTTGTAGACTCTTTCCTTGGTTTTGATATCAGAGTGATGGTGACCTTGTAGAATGAATTTGGGAGTATTCCATCCTTTTTAAATTTTTTAGAATAGTTTGAGACAGATAGGTATTAGCTTTTCTTTATATATTTGGTAGAAGTCCCCTGTGAAGATGTCCAGTCCTGGACTTCTGTTTACTGGGAAGTTTTGTTTTTGTTTTTTTATTACAAATTCAATTTCACTACTAGTGATCGGTCTGTTTACATTGTCTATTTCTTCCTGATACAGTCTTGGAAGATTGTATCTTTCTAGAAATTTGTCCATTTCTTCTAGTTTGTCCAATTTGTTGGCATATAGCTGTTCATAGTATTCTCTCATGATTTTATTTTGTATCTCTGTGATGTTGGTTGTTATTTCTCCTCTTTCATTTCTTATTTTGTTTATGTGAATCCTCTTTTTTCCTGATGAGTCTGGCTAAATTTTTCTCAATTTTGTTTATCTTAAAAAAAAAAATCAGCTCTTTGTTTTACTGATCATTTCTTTTTTTTTGTCTCTATTTTATTCATTTCCCTTCTGATCTTTATTATTTCCTTTTCTCTACTGACTTTGGACTTTGTTCTTCTTTTTCTGATTCATTTAGATGGTACTTCATCCTGTTTTTATGACGTGTTTTCTTGTTTCTTGAGGTAGGCCTGTGTCACTATAAACTTCCATCTTAGAACTGCTTTTGCTGCATCACATGAATTTTGGAAAGTTGTATTTCCATTCTCATTTGTCTCAAGGTATTTTCTGATTTCCTCAATGAATTCTTCATTGACCCACTGGTTTTTTAGTAGCATACTGTTTAGTCTCCATGTGTATGTTCTTTTCCCATTTTTCTTCCTGTAACTGATTTCCATTTTTATATCATTTTGGTCAGAAAGGATGCTTTGATATAATTTCTATCCACTTAAATTTGTTAAGACTTGTTTTTTGGCCAACATGTTGTCTATCATGGAGAACATTCCATGCATACTTGAAAAGAATGTTTATTCTGCTGTTTTTGTATGGAATTTCCTATAGGTATGTATTAAATCCAACTGGTCAAACGTGTCATTTAAGACCACTCTTTCCTTATTGATTTTCTATCTGGATGATCTGTCCATTGATGTATGTGGTGTACTGAAGTCCCCTGCTAATATTATTGTCAATTTCTCCCTTTATGTCTGTTAATATTTGCTTTTAGTTAGGTGTTCCTGTATTAGGTTCATATATAATGAGTGTTATACCCTCTTCTTTTATTGATCCTTTTATCATTATGTAATATCCTTCTCTGTCTTTTGTTATAGCCTCTGTTTTAAAGTCTACTTTGTCTGATATGAGCACTGCTACCATGCTTTTTGTTGTTTCCGTTTACATGAAATATCTTTTTCCTTCCCCTCAACTTTCAGTCTGTGTATATCTTTAGCTCTGAAGTAAGTGTCTTGTAAGCAGCATTATAGATGGGTCCTATTTTTTTTTCCAATAACCACCTTTTGTCCATTGAAAAAAATTTAGCCCACTGATATTTAAAGTGATTATTGATAGGTGTGTATTTATTGTCATTTTTTTAAAAACTTGTTTTCTGGTTCTTTTTTGTAGTTCTGTTTTTTAATTCTTTTTCTAGTTTCTTCCTTTTGGTTTGATAATTTTAAGTAGTATATTTGTGTTCCTTACTCTCTAGTTTTTGTGTATCTATTGTAGGTTTTTGATTTGTGGTTACCATGGGATTCATATATGTTGATCTATAACTATATGTTTTAATCAGGTAATCATTTCAGTTCAAACACATTCTAAAAGATTTACATTTTTAACTCCCATCCTCCACATTTTGTGCTTTTAATGTCACATCTTCATCTCTTTACTGATTATTGTAGATGATTTTACAAATTTTTGCATTTTATTCTTTGCGCAATTTAACTGGCTGATCCTCAGCCTTTACTATATATTTACCTTTGCTAGTGGGATTTTTCATTTCCTATATATACTTACTTCTTATTATAGCCTTTTCATTTCCAGTCAGAGAAAACCCTGTAACATTTCTTTTAGGGTAGGTTTAGTATACATGAACTCTTTTAGCTTTTGCTTGTCTCAGAATTTCTTTCTCTCTCCTTCAATTCTAAACGATAATCTTGCTGGGTGTAGTATCCTAGGTTGCAGGTTTTTTCCTTTAAGCTCTTTGACTATATCAAGCCATTCCATTCTGGCCTGAGAAGTTTCTGCAGAGAAGTCAGCTGATAACTTTGGGGGACTCCCTTGTATATAACAGTTTTTCTCTTGCTGCCTTTAAAATTCTCTCTTTAACTTTTGCCATTTTAATTATGGTATTTCTTGGTGAGGATCTGTTTGGGTTCATCTTGTTTGGGATCCTCTGTGCTTCCCATACCTGGATATGTTTCCTTCTTCACGTTTGGGAAGTTTCCAGCAATAATTTTATCAAATACATCTTCTACCCCCTTTTTTCTCTCTTCTCTGGGTCTGTGCTGCCTTTGTCCCTAACAGCTGAGCTCTCCTCTTGGCCACTGTATCCCTCACCCTAGTGTGGAGCTGTGCTGTGGAGTAGGTGGGGCTGGTGCAGGTGCTTAGCATGGATTGTTGAGAAGGCTGAGGGCAGTCCCAGACACAGTCAGAGACCTGGATCACTTATGATGCACTGCCTGAGTAAGCACCAGTAATTGTTGCCCTTACCCTGCTCAGATGCAGCTCCTGGTCTGAGCTGCCTTTGTCCCTCACAGCTGAGCTTTCCCTGCAGCAGTGGCAGCCCTTGCTCCAATGTGAAACTACGTCATGAGCAGGTGGGGCATGAGTGGGCACTCATCTCAGGCTGGGGTGCACGCCAGGGCGGTCTTAGGAAACCAGCCTGCATCCTGTGCAGTTTCAATCCACTCTCTCCACCCTGTTTCAGAAGTAAGCAAGCATGTGTGCACTCTCATGAGCAGAGTCCAGGCTTCCCACAGCTCTCCTGTTAGTCCCACCAGTCCTCCAACCAGCCAAGGGGACTTGTTTTCCAGGTGTCAGACCCCAGCCCTGGGGCACCCAGTATGTGACTTGAGCCAATCACTCTCTATGGGAGATCTCCACTTGTGTAACCTCCCTCCTCTTCTGAGTCCCCTCCCAGGTGCACAGGTCCAAATCTGATCAGTTCTCTTCCCTTCCTTACCTAATCCTGTGTGGATCTTTCTTACAGCCTTGGCTGTGCAGGAGTCTTTCTGCCAGTCTACAGTTAGTTTTCAGTGAGAATCATTCCACATGTAGATATATTTTTGATGTTTTTGTAGGAGGAGGTGAGTTTTACATCTTCCTACTCTACCATCTTCATCTCCACAATAATTTCAAATTTTAGTTCGATCGCTCTGACCAATACATTAGCGTAAGAAAATTCAGGATCCCAATTAGGTAATAATAGCAAATGCCTACATTGCACTTACCATGTTTTGGCCACTTATTCTAATCATATTACATGAATTAACTCATTTTAGTTCTCACAATAAAAATAATTAGAAGAAATTCGGTAATAAAAACTTATCCTCCTTGGCTTCAACTTTTTTCATACCATGACTTTGGCTGTTATCTTTGTTTAATTAATTCTGTGTTGGATGTTATGACATAATTTGTAAAGGACTCTAATGACAACAGAGCTTGTAAGTCACTAATCAGCTGACCTTAGAGGCTAAGTGTGCTTTGTTTGCCCTGTGTCCCTATAAAAAGGAAAAAAAGTAAAGTAGCCTCAAAAGGAAATTTTCTTTCTTGTCTGTCTGAAAGATGGATCACTTGTGTAATAGTTTGCTAGAGCTGCCGTAACAAAATATCAGGAATGGGTGGCTTGAACAACTGAAGTTTATTGTCTCAAAGTTCTGGAGCCTGGAAGTTCAAGATAAAGGTGTCAACAGGGTTAGTAACTTCTAAGGGCCTCTCTCCTTACATTAAAGACAGCCATTGTCTCTCTGTGTCTTTTCACATTATTTTCTCTCTGTACTTGTCTCTCTGTCCAAACTTTTTTCCTTTTCATAAGGATACCACCCATATTAGATTAGGGCTTACCCTATCCACCACATTTTAACTTAATTACCTCTGTAAAAACTGTCTCCAAATAAGGTCACACTCTGAAGCTCTGGGGATTAGGACTCCAACATTTGTGGGGGGGAGGACACATTTTAAATTACAACAACTCGGCTTAAGATATGAGGAGTATTATTACTTTAACATGAAACATCTGAAATCTCACGTCCTTGTGCCTCCAACTAGCCTGTTTTATCTTCACCATTGATTTGTGTTTCCTCTATCTTTTCGATTCTCTATCCCAAATTCCTTTAATTGATATAAAATCAAGACCCCTGGGCACCAAGTGTCTACATTAATCTATTTGTCAGTCCATCATGAGAAGAAAAGTGGTTAAATATCTTCAAAACAGAATACTAAGAAACATTTTTAAAATGAGAATAATTTTCATCCAGGACTAAATAAAACAAGGAAAGTAAGGCAGAACTTAGATCAGGCTATATCTTATACCTTACCATTAAAATTTGATTAGACTAAAGTTGCAAGGTTGTGAAAACAGAGGGATGCATTAATAGGATACTTTAGTACTGCTTTTTATGATTCTTTTAAGCAATATTTGGTAGACTTGAAAGCTAATGGAACTTTCTGTCTCTCTCCCTCTCTCCCCCACTCCCTCCATTTCTTACTCAAATGGAGTAAAACTTTAAATAGTAAATTTATTTGGAAAAATAAATAAATTAATGAATTGAAGGTTTGGGAGATTTCTTAACTGCAGCTGCATTAATTAGGAAATATCATTGCTTTGACTTCATGTAAACATTCACTATCTTTTTCTGCAAGTAGAATATGTGTGTTGTCCCTGTTTATTTTAACTGAAATTGACCTCAAACTGTGTTCCATAATGTATTTTTTATGATTCCTAATCATTTATTAAAAGTATAACACTTTGCCATTATCATACTTGTGATTTTTAAAAAATTTCTATTGCAGTGTAGTTGATTTAAAATGTTGTATTAGTTTTTGCTGTATAGCAGAATGAGTCAGTTGTACGTATACATATATCCACTCCTATTTAGAATCTTTTCCTGTACAGGTCATTCGAGAGTATTAAGACGAGTTCCCTGTGCTATAGAGTAAGTCCTTATTAGTTATCTATTATATATATATATAGTAGTGTGTATATGTCAGTCTCCCAATTTATCCCCCCCGACCCCAGTAACTATGAGTTTGTTTTCTGCATCTGTGACTCTATCTCTGTTTTGTAAATAAGTTCATTTGTACCATTTTTTTAGATTCCACAGGTACGTGATATCTTATGATATTTGTCTTTCTCTGTCTTCACTCAGTATGACAATTTCTAGGCCCATTCATGTCACTGCAAATGATATTATTTCATACTACTTTTATGGCTGCAGTGAACATTGGGGTGCAATGTATCTTTTCGAATTATGGTTTTCTCTGGATATATGCCCAGGAGTGGGATTGCTGGATCATATGGTATCTCTATTTTTAGTTTCTTAAGCAAACTCCATACTGTCCTCCATAGTGGCTGTACCAATTTACATTCCCACCAACAGTGGAGGAGGGTTCCCTTTTCTGCACACCCTCCCTAGCATTTATTGTTTGTAGATATTTTGATGATGGCCATTCTGACCAGTGTGAGGTGATACCTCATTGTAGTTTTGATTTGTATTTCTCTAATAATTAGTGTTGTTAAGTATCTTTTCATTTGCTTTTTGTCCATCTGTTTGTCTTCTTTGGAGAAATGTCTATTTAGAGTTTCCACCCATTTTTTGATTGGGTTTTTTTTTTATATATATATATATATTGAGCTGCATGAGCTGTTTGTTTGTTTGTATATTTTGGAGATTAGTCCTTTGTCACTTCACTTGCAAATATTTTCTCCAGTTTGGTGTCTTTTCGTTTTGTTTATGGTTTCCATTGCTGTGCAAAAGTTTTTTTGTTTTGGTTTTGGGATTTTTGGCTGTGCTGCACAGCATACAGGAATTTAGTTCCCTGACCATGGTTCGAACTCGTGCCTCCTGCAGTGGAAGTGCAGTCTTAACCACTGGACCACTGGCGAAGTCCCCGTGCAAAATCTTTTAATTAGGTCCCATTTGTTTATTTTTGCTTTTATTTTCATTACTCTAAGAAGTGGGTCAAAAAAGATCTTGCTGCAATTTATGTCATAAAGTGTTCTGCCTATGTTTTCCTCTAAGAGTTTTATAGTATCCGGCCTTACATTTAGGTCTTTAATCCATTTTGAGTTATTTTGTGTATGGTGTTAGGGAGTGTTCTAATTTCATTCTTTTACATGTAGCTGTCCTGTTTTCCCAGCACCACTTATTAAAGAGGATGTCTTTTCTCCATTGCCTATTCTTGCCTCCTTTGTAGTAGATTAGGGGACCATACGTGCTTGGATATATCTCTGGACTTGCTATCCTGTTCCATTGATCTATATTTCTCTTTTTGTGCCAGTACCATACTGTTTTGATGACTGTAGCTTTGTGGTATAGTTTGAAGTCAGGGAGCCTGATTCCTCCAGCTCCATTTTTGTTTCTCAAGATTGCTTTATCTATTTGGGGTCTTCTGTGTTTCTGTACAAATTTTAAAAAATTTTGCTCTAATTCTGTGAAAAATGCTATTGGTAATTTGATAGGGATTGAATTGAATCTGTAGATTGCTTTGGGCAGTACAGTCATTTGGACAATATTGATTCTTCCAATCCAAGAACATGGTATATCTCTCCATCTGTTTGTGTCATCTGTGATTTTTTTCATCAGTATATTTTTTCTTTTTATTGGAGTATAATTGTTTTACAATATTGGGTTAGTTTCTGCTCTAGAACAAAGTGAATCAGCTATATTTATACATATATCCCCACCCCACCCCTCTAGT
The DNA here is from genome assembly GCF_059928025.1 of Delphinapterus leucas. Classification (NCBI taxonomy): domain Eukaryota; kingdom Metazoa; phylum Chordata; class Mammalia; order Artiodactyla; family Monodontidae; genus Delphinapterus; species Delphinapterus leucas. The sequence goes on from NC_143131.1 coordinate 162,537,394, forward strand.
TCATCACAGAGCACCGAGCTGAGCTCTCTGTGCTATACAGCAGCTTCCTACTATCTATCTCTTTTACACATGGCAGTGTATATATTTCAGTGTTACTCTCTCAGTTCATCCCACCCTCCCCTTCCCTCCCCCTGTGTCTACAAGTCTGTTCTCTACATCTGTATCTCAGTATCTTATAGTTTTCTCTGTGCAGGCCTTTTGCCTCCTTAGGTAGGGTTATTCCTAGGTATTTTATTCTTTTTGATGCAATGGTAAATGGTATTATTTTCTTAATTTCTTTTGGTGAATTTAAGAAAATTGAAATCATATCAAGCATCTTTTCTGACCACAATGCTATGAGATTAGAAATCAATTACAGGAAAACTTTTCTTCTCAAACTCTTTCAAAAAATTGCAGAGGAAGGAAGACTCCCAAGCTCATTCTATGAGGCCACCATCACCCTGATACCAAAACCAGACAAAGATAGATAGCACAAAAAAGAAAATTACAGGCCAATATCACTGATGCACATAGACACAAAAATCCTCAACAAAATACTAGCAAACAGAATCCAGCAACACATTAAAGGGATCATACACTATGATCAGGTGGGATTTAGCCCAGGGATGAAATGATTTTTCATTATCCACAAATCAATGAGTGTGATACATCACATCAATAATCTGAAGAATAAAAATCACATGATCATCTCAATAGATACAGAAAAAGCTTTTGACAGAATTCAAAACCCATTTATGATAAAAATTCTCCAGAAAGTGGGCATAGAGGGAACCTACCACAGCATAATAAAGCCATAGTCGATAAACCCAGAGCAAACATCAATCTCTGTGGTGAAAAGCTGAAAGCATTTCCTCTAAGATCAGGAACAAGACAAGGATGTCCATTCTTGCCAGTATTATTCAACATAGTTTTGGAAGTTTTAGCCACAACAATCAGAGAAGAAAAAGAAATAAAATGACCCAAATTGGAAAAGAAGTAGTAAAACTGTCACTATTTGAAGATGACATAATACTATCCATAGAACATCCTGAAGATGCTACCAGAAAATTACTAGAGCTCATTAATGAATTTGGTAAAGTTGCAGGATATAAAAACCATACACAGAAATCTCTTGCATTCCTAACAACAAAAGATCAGAAAGAGAATTTAAGGAAACCAGTCACTATTTTAACATATTAATCAATAATTTATTTTATTCTTACTTTATAAAGGAGATTTTGTTTCTTTATAAAGGAGATATAGTTTAAGAATATTATCCAGTGTAGACCTTTTAAATATCTCTATGCCAAACCCCTGATTTAGTATTATTGTTAATAGGTCTTACCTTAAAAATTAAAAGTAACAATAACAAGCTGGTTATGGAGTAACAACGCCACACTCCCTTGTATGACTTATCAAGAGGATCCTATGAGAATTAAAATAATTCATAAGTATACTGTCAAAAGCTCAGAGATAACAGAAGTAAAACCAATGAATCACTGAAGTAGTAATTAGTAAAAGTTTGTTGTGCACACACCAAAAAGATAGTTTGCAAACCAAGCACACTCAAAGCAAAACATAGAGGCTCATAGGCAATTGTTATAAAGCAGTTTAGTGAGAAGACAGTGACTGCTTATTCTTCAGTGATTGGTTATAATATTAGAATTTAAGTGATAGGGAATTGGTTAGTTGTTACCTCTTATCAAGCTTGAGAAGAAGTTTAAGTCTTGCTTATGATTTGCAGAAGCAGAAACAAGAAATGAGTGAGGTCAAGCTAGTAATTAAGCTTTGTTTGTATGGCTAAATTGGTTTTGTCTTTTCAGGGAATTTGCAAGTTTGGTCTCTTTTTTATTTTAACAATACTTAGCACATAAATTATCTATAAGTCAGTATGCATTGCGTATTTAGTAAAAATAGGAGACTGAAGACAATTTTGGATAAAACTTTTTTTAGTGACTACAATTTTGCAAAAAGAAAAAATGTACTGTTTAACAATTGTAATTTGATATTTTCCACTTTATGATAAATATATTAGTATAAATCAGATATAATCATGTTGGAAACAAATGGTTAAAAATAATATCTCACAAAACAGTGATGTATGTGATTTTTAAAGTAGCTTTATAAAGAAAATACTTCTTGTAAAACTGATTTGTTGTTTATCATACACAAAGGCCAAGGAAAGAGAAGGTAGATTAGTTTATTATTATTCCACATTTTCTACATCTAGTTGACAATAGAATGTTTTTCTCTTATAATACATGTAACAAAATTTCACATTACAGACCTTAACTCAGGAAAGGAGAAAATAATTACAAAACATGAGTAGACTAACTGTTCCTGAAATAAAACTAGTAAAAGTGAAATAAGCAATGTGAGAAAAATAGTCTTCTTGCAAGGTTCCTAGAGCTGCCTATTGCCAATTCCTAGCAAATAAAATGGAAATAAGGAATCAATATTATAATAAATCTGACCTGTAAAATATTAATCTTTATGAAAATATTTAGTAAGTAAGACTACCACTGGATAGGGTCAAGAGGGTGGACCCACTGCCCTAGTGGGGTAAGGAGACCAAGCATTGAGCCACAGAGTGTTATTCTCTGGTCTTGGCACCTAACAGAAATTGCTATACTGAGCTTTGGACTTCCTTGAGACCCTTGACTTCTTTTTCCTTCCTATTCATCCCTTTTAAGGTAGGAATATCTACCCTATACATATCCCCCATTATAATTTGAAAGCAGATAACTTTTTTCTAGGTTGGCAGGTCCATGAGTAGAAAACAATTTTTCCCCACAATGGACCATATCAGAGCTTCACCCATGTCTGACTTAAATTATTTAGAAGATATACAATTTGAGACTTTTGAATTAATTATATTGAGATGGTATTTTGAACTTAGAGTTGATACTGGAATGGATTAAGACTTGGTGACGATGGAATAGTATGAATATATTTTGTATATAGAAATAATGAAAATTTGGAGGGAACAATGGAAGAACTGTACTGGGTTGAATAATTCTCCCCAAAATTCAAACCATCCTAAATGTGCACACGTGGCATTATTTGGAATAGGATCTTTGCAGATGTAATCTAGTTATGATGAGGTCATATTTGATAAGAATGGACCATAAATCCAATGACTAGTGTCTTTGTAAGATAAAGGAGAAGGATATGTGAATGCAAAGAATAGAATCATACAGAGAAAAGACGGTCATGTGAAGATGGAGGCAAAAATTGTAACGATGTAGCTATGAGCCAAGGAATGACAAGGACTGTTAGCAAACCACCAGAAGCTAAGAAGAGGCAAGGAAGGATTCTTCCCTGGAAACTTCAGAAAGAATATAGTGCTGCTGACACTCTCATTTCAGCCTTCTAGCCTCCAGAACTGTGAGAGGACAAACTTCTGTTGTTTGAAGTCATCTAGTTTGTGGCAAACTGTTATGGCAGCTCTAGGAAACTAATGCACTGTTCATCCCTCTGGTTTCAACTGACATTGAATATCCTCTATGAGCCTTCTCTAATAGTCACAAAGCTAAGTGCCTCTCCATAGTACTTCTCACTTTTCCCTTTGCATTGTCATTCATAGCACTGAATATATTATATGAAAGATCTGTTAATGAGTGTATCTACTTACTCTAGTGTGCCTCAAGGTGACAAGTATCTTATTGCTCTTTGCAACACTAGCACCTAGGAAATTTCCTGTCACTAGAACAAAGTTAAAAAAAAGAAAAAAAACTACAGAGAATAACTATTTGGTTACGGTACAGTCACCATGCAACAATCTGTAAACATATGAAGTGTACCCTTCAACAGGTACATTCATATGTCAAAACTCAGCAAAGGGTTATGTAATCAAGATACCACACTGTCTGGCTGAGTAAAACATTTTATAGTTTTGATGAAACAAATCTTTATAATTTATCAGTGAAAGTAGAATGATTTTTGTCCACTGGTGTCCTTACTTGTGACAAGAATAACATTGGCAATGATATAAAGTACATATCAAAATAATATGAAATATTAATATTAATTTGATCATTAAAATAGAAAAGGCTTGTACTAACTGCAATTTATAATACATTTTGACTAGTATTAATGGAGATCACTTTGAAAATGAAATGTGTTTGCTATTTGGCTAACAATTTGCATCTCAGTATTAATTGATTGTGAAAGATAAATATACAAAATAAAAACAAGCTCATTAAAGACAGATTCACTCCATTATTTTCTTAATTATTTTTAACTGTTTTATATTCTCTTTGCAGAAATAAAACTTGAAATTTGCAAATATTTAAATGCTCATTTTCTTCACAGTTTATAGAAGAGCATCACACAGTGCAGTCACACATAAAATGCTTAAAGAGTGCAAACCCACATTTTAATTATACAGTATCAGCTAAGATAACTCAATAATATCAATAAACTTACAAAACAATTTCAGGAGAAATGTAAAACTCTATCAGAGTTTTAAAATCAAACAATAGATTATCAAATGGCAAAAGGAAGATAATTTACTGGACTGAAATTTGATAAAATTTGTAAATGAAATAAGTATGTAATTATAAAGCATGATATAATAATTTTCACAAAATAAATCATTTCTCAGCTCCATTCCTTTTGCTTTAGATTGAATTCAGACAATCTATTACTAAAATTTTTTCTATTTTATGAATGTTACCATTTTTGCTTTTGCCTCATTACTTACTTCAATCACAATTTAAAATATATATCTAACAGGACTTCTGGTTTCAGTCCTAACACATAAAGAATATTGAAATCAAACCTTTAATACTCACAACAACAACAACAAAAACCCTGAAAACCAATGTATCTTTTTGGACTCAACATGGACTAGAGCTTACAGGGCAAATCACCACTCCAAAGTCTAGAAACACAGGTGAACCCACGTAGTCACAGCAAAGATCTGCTTATCTGGAGAAAAAAGTTACGGGAGCCATAAAATGGTAGGGCCCCTTTAATCATAATATTGCTGAACTGCTAAACACTGAGTATGGAACCAGTGTGAGTGAGAAACTCCCGGGTGCTACAGTTTTAAGGGTACCCCAACATTTTGTGGGCTTTAACCTACAGAAATACAAACAAGTTCTCACAATAAAGAGTCAGGAAAAATTTCCTCCTGGTGTTAGGAGTGGGAGTCGGAAAAGAAAGTCCTTAGGGCTGCTATAACAAATCATTACCAATGTGATGGCTTAAAACAGTAGAAATTTACTCTCTTGCAATTCTGAAGTACTGAAGCTGAAAATCAATTTCACTGACCTAAAATTAAAGGGTTACCTGGGCCATGCTCCTTCAGGAGACATGAGAGGAGAATCCATTTCTTCCCTCTTCCAGCTTCTGGTAGCTGCTACATTCCTTAACTGTGACCACATCATTCCAATCTCTGCTTCTGTGGCCACATTGCCTCCTCTTTTATATGCCTCTCTTATAATGACACATATAATTGAATTTAAGACGCATCTGGAAAATCCATGATAATCTTCTTGATGTCAATAAATTAACTTAGTCATGTCTGCAAAAAGCCCTTTTCCTTATAAGATAACATTTACAGATTCCATGAATTAAGACCTGATATCTTTGGGAGGCCATTATTCCATTACAACACTAAGCATTTTGAAATATGCACAGAATAGTCTCTATAACAATGAGCTAATCCATAAGAAAAGACTTAACTATAGTCTTATCCCACCTGGGGAAGAACATTTATCCCAAAACAGCCCCATTTAGTTTTCCTGTCTCACATAAATGGGAAGAAGAAAAAACTATTCAAATAAAGAAACACTTGTAAAGGTCACAGCTCAGAGACACAGGCCTTTGGAAACACTGAGATTTAATTATAAGATTATAGAACTTGTTCCTTCCCTCATACCATACCACCACACCAACATTGCTCTAGTATAGTAACAGTGGATTATAGCTGAAACATTCCAAGATGCAGACTCACTGAGGAGGAGTAATTAGAGAAGCCCAAAACTAAGATAAAAACAAGGACACAAAATGAAGGCTCTGGAATCTCTAGTTACAGAAAATATTAAGGGGTCCAACTTCTATCTGTATTAACATAAATCCTCACTTTAGTGGCCTATGTAACTTAGTTCCTATTGCCTGATATATGTCCTACTTTCAATAAAAAATTAAAAGACATTCTAAAATGCCAGAAAAATTAGTCTGCAAGGAGAAACAAGCTTAAGGACCAGACTTACACATGATATAAATGTTGAAATCATCAGCTAGATAAAATGATAATGTTCAAAGTAGATCAAATGCAAGAAGAGATGAATACTATAAACAGAAACATGAAAACTCTAAAAAAGAATCAAAAATAAATGTTAGAAATAAAAAGCAGTGTATCATACCCATAACTTTGAAGGACTCATCTGTAGGATGGACATGGTTAAAGGAATAATCAGTGAGCTTGGTCAATAGAAATTTCCCAAACTGAAATGCAAATAGAAGAAAATTTAAATAAAAGGATGCAATGTCCAAATCAGTGGGACAATTACAAAGGTGGAACATAATCATAATTGGTATACTATAAGGAGAAAAAAGAACATAGAATTATCTGAATTAATGCTGATTGAGAATATTCCAAAAGCAAGGACCATAAGACAGTGAACCTAAAAGAAAAAAAGAAAAAAAAAGGAGAATCCAAATAATTAAACAACAATAAAGTACATCTAGGATTATCATACTCAAAATGTAGGAAACCAGATGTAAACAAAATCTTGAAAGAAATTAGAGAAAACAAATACACTCAAAACAAATACATACATTTAGAGTAACATGGATAAGAAACTCATGGGGCTTCCCCCCAAAACTACAATCAAGAAGAGAATAAAATGAAATATTCAAAGTACTGAAAAAAACCTAGAATTCTATAACCAGTAAAATTATCCTACAAAATTGAAGGAGAAATAAAGACTTTATTAGAAAAAAGCATAAGTAAATAAATTACTGAAGAAACTCATTGCCAGCAGACTTATATGGAAGAAATATTTTTAAAAGTTCTCCAGGATTGAAAATAATTAGATCAGAAATTCAGATCTATATTAATCAGAAATAGTGGACAGGGAGAATAAATGAAGAGAAAATTAATTATTTTTTTCTTATTCTTAATTGATCTAAAAGATAATTTTAATGTAACTATAATAATCATGTATTAGGTGATTATATCATAAAATATGTGAAACAAATGACAGCAATGTAGTAAAGGAGATAAGGGAGAGAGAATAATCTGTTATATCTGCACTACAAGTGAATTTAAAACATTATATGTATATATATGATTTAAATAAAGCATGTCTAAATAAAACTTGACACTACAAAGTAGAAATCTCAAAAGAAATTTTTTAAATGGGAACTAAATTAAAATGAAGATAGAACATCAAAATTATGGGATGTAGTAAAAGTGGTGCTAAGAGGAAAAATTTTACCATTAAATACATATATTAGAAAACAAGAAAGAACTAATCAATAATCTTAGTGATCATCTTAGGAAGCTAGGAAAAGAACAGAAATTTAAGTCTGAATCAAGAAGAAGAAAAGAAGTAATAAAAATTAAAGGAGAAATTAATGAAACTGAAAACAGAAAACAATAAATCAAGGAAACCAAAAGTTGGCTCTTTGAAAAGTTCAGTAAAATTAATAGATAACCTCTAGCCAGGGAGAGAGAACAGATTACCTGTATCAAAATTAAAATAATGTAATGGGGGCGTCACTGCTGATTCCACAGGTATTAAAAGGAAAGACATAGAACGCTATGTACACTGTATGCAAACTTATTTGATAACTTAGATAAAATGTACTTATTCCTTAAAAGATATAATTACTAACACACACAAAAGGAAGAATAGATAATCTAAATAGGTCAGTAATTATTATTGTAGACAGAATGATTTTTAAGTTGACACTAAAAGGCAAAAGGTTTAGAAGTGTCAACACAATGCTCAAGAAGAACAAATTTGGAGTACTCACGTTCTCCAGTTTCAAGAGTGATTATAAAGCTATAGTAATCAACATGAGTGAATTGACACATAGACCCATGGCAACAGACTCACACAAATACAGTGAACTAGTCTTTGAAAAGTAGCAAAGGCAATTCAATGGAGCAGGGATAGTTTTTTCAACAAGTAATTCTAGAAAAATTGGATGTCCATAAGCAAAAAAAATAAATAAATCTAGGAACAGATTTTACACCATTCACAGAAACTACCTCAAAATGGATCATAGACCCAAAAGTTAAATGCAAAACTATAAAACTTCCAGAAAAAAATAAAGAGAAAAATCTGTGAGACATTGACTCTTTTAAATAAGTTCTTAGATGCAACACCAAAATTATAAAACATGGAAGAAAAATTAATAAGTTTAACTTTATTAACTTAAAATCTACTCTTTGCAAAGGCACTATTAAGAAGTTGAAAAGACTAGCCACATATTGAGAGAAAATGTTTGCAAAACGTATCTGATAGAGAACTTGTACCTATATACAAAGAACTCTTAAAACTCACCAGTAAGAAACCAAAAACTTCAATTCAAACATGCAAAATATGTTAATAGATACCTCTCGAAAAAGTATATTCAATGGTAACTAATCATATGAAATTATACTCAAAATTATTTCTCATGAGGGATTTGCAAAATACAGCAATAATATAACACATGTACCTATTACAAAGATACCCATTACAACTGCTAAAATCCAAAAACTAGCAATACCAGTTGCTGATAAGCATGTGGAGTAGTAAGAACTATTTATTATTCTAATTACATGATATTCTGGAAAAGGTAAAACTATAAAGGTGGTAAACAGGTCAGTGGCTGCATGGGGTCCCCATGAGTGTGTGGGAATAGGTTGAATAGGGGAAATGCAGAAGAATTTTACTATGGTGAGACTATGTGCATAAGACAGTAATGGTGATTACATGAAACTACAGATTTGTCAATACTCAGACTTTTAGAGCATAAAAATTGAACTTTAATGTATGAAAAAATGTTAAAGTCCTATAGAAGATCAGGGGATTCCAGGATAGAAGGCAGAATATTAAAATCAATAAATGTATTAGAAATGCATTAAATAACTTCACTGGAAAGTGTACAAGAGATTAGCAATCCAAATGACTTTGGAAATGAGTGTAATCCGTAAGACTAAAGGTAAAGAAAACTGCACATAAGAACTGTATCTAGATGATAGTTATTTCTATCAACTAGAAATGACTATCAAGTGGGGTGTGGGTTAATAATTCTGATACTAAAATACACATATACTAGCATTCAAGAATTAAGTAAATGGGTGGAGAATGGTAGGAATCAGTTTCCTCACTTTGGGAATAGGAATTTACAGATAGAGAAGGATGCTAAAATGATACATGTGGTAATGAACACTGATACCTCTGACTCTAATCAACTCATGCTTAACTTAATGTGAATACCATTTAGAAATATATATAGATCTCTACATACATAGAATTGTATTGTTTGGCACACAGTTGAGCTGGAGAAGGATCTGAGCTGTCAAATATTGGAGTAATTGATTAAAAACAGAAAGCCAATATGAAAGTTAAGGCTTTAATCGTTTACTGCCATGAAAAAAGCAAGAATCTAAACAGGAGAAAGTACAAGCACCCCCATTTCGTTTTCCCCCAACAAATGGTTTGCCAGTCAAGGGTCAGATGGCTCAGCAGAGACATGAAGGAATCGTCTCACTGTGGAGGGATCCTTAAACAAAAAGTTTTTGCAGATTTATGTACCCTGAGGCTGGGGGTAGGGGGAGATAAGATAGTAGGAAGAAAAGAGAGGGCTACAAGTAGAGAAGTACTGAGTATTGAGTCAGATTCAGGAAACGTGTCTTCAAGGTATATCCCCCTGCTCCCCTGATAAGGAGGTGCCTGAGGAAGACGTTGGCTGAGGACCCCAGTTAAAGAAACCTAGGTATGAATGCACCGGGCATTCAGCATTGTGTATTTTATCTTGTCCTACTATCATCCCTGTCTCTATGTTCTAGAGTAAAAAAACAACAGCCTAAAATTACAGTGAAACGCAGCAGCATGACAGCATTAAACCTGCAAATGGGATAGAGCTCTTTCAAAGCCTCATTCTCGTCAATATTTGAACTGTCTGGTAATTCCCTAAAAGATGCAGTTAAAAGGCTTGTATTTATTTGACCTAAGTCAGAGTTAACCAATTGCAAGATAAATTTTCTTGGTGGGCATTTGTTGAAAACGATCAATGGCAATTGTTTAACATTACCGATGTCTGAGGCAGTAACAACTGGGACAAACAATAGACTAACAAAAAGACTTAAATGGAAAAGCTGGGAAAATGAGATGTCCATACAGGGCTTTGAATAGTTTTGACATATTCCTAGAAGGCTATGCACATGTGAAGTTCTGAGTGCTTGGCTGAGGGTTGCATGCGAGACATAGTCCATGTGCAGAAATCCTCAGCAAAGAATGGAAGCCTAATTAATCACAGACATTTAAGGGATTCTCTATAAAATCATTAGCTGCCCAATAAGGTAAACAAGCAGAAATTTAAGTGGCAATGCAATTACAAAAATTTACATAATTCAGAAAAGTCACTAAACAAACAGCAAAAAACAACAAATGCTAGAGGGGGAAATATCTGATTTCCAGAATTGCCATGTTATATTTTTTAACAAATGTATTTTAAAACACAAAATATAAAAAGAAACCGTGGCCCATAAAAGGAAAATAAACAGTCAATAAAAACTGTCCCTTAGGAAGCCAGATGTTGGACTTACTAGACAAAGATAGTGAATCAGTTACACATGTTCAAAGAACTTACAGAAAACATACCTAATACTAACGCAAAGAATTATGTTTATCAAATATAGAATATCAATAAAGCGTTAGAAATCATAAAAAAGAACCAGATAGAAATTCAAGAAGTTAAAAGCACAATAACTAGCATGTAAAATTCATTAGAAGCCCTCCAGAGTAATTTTTACTTGGCAAAGGAAAGAAACAGCATACTTGATGAGAGCTCAACTGAGATCATCTCAATTATCTCAGTTAATCAATAACAGATTATGTTACTCAGATAGTCTCAATTATTTTAGTCCAGAAAATGGAAAGAAAAAGGAATTAAGAAAAATATAAGAGTCTCTGAGATCTGTGGTGAACTATGACATGCACCAACATAGACTTATTGTGATGAACAGAAGGAAAGGAGAGAGAAAAGTGCATAGAAAGAATATTTGAAAAAATAATGGACCAAAAGTTCACAAGTTTGACGAAAAATGACAGAAACTATAAAAGCCAGCAGGCAGTGGGATGACATAGTCAATGTAATGGAACAAAAGTTTGTAATTCAATAATTTTATATCCAGAACACCTATCCATCAGAGGAGAGATTTAGGGATTCTCAGATAAAGAAAAACTGAGAATTTCATTGCTAGCAGACTTGCTAGCATTGATAATTGATAATTATCAATTGATAATTGATATCAATTGATAATATTAGGAATCCTTCACACTGAAATAAATGACACTAGACAATTCATAGAATCCACTGGAAGACAAAGTTACCAATAAAGGTAACTATATACATAGATTTTGCAGCTCTTTTTTCTCCTATGAATTAAATGACAGCTACAAAAAGCAATATTTATAAATCTTTGTTGATTGCATTGTAGTGTATAAAGATGTAATTGGTATGGCAATAGCCACACAAATAAGAAAGAAACAATGAATATAAAGGAAAAACATTTTGTATACTATGGAAAATGTTAGTATTAATTGAAGAAGACTGTTATAACGTAAGATGTAAATTGTAAGAGCTAGGACAACCATTAAGAAAATATCTGAAAAAACATAGTGAATTAAATAACAGGTGAGTGAAAATGGTTAACTAGAAAAACACCCTTGAGATAAAAGAGAAAGCAGTAATTGAAGGACAGAGGGACAAATGGGACATAAAACAGGTAGAAAGCAAATAACAAAATAGAGGATATAAATCCTACCTCATTAGTAATTATGTTAAATTTTAATAGATTAAACTTTACAGTCAAACAGAAAAGACCTGCAGGATGAATAAAAATACAAAATCTAACAATATGTTGCTTTCAGGAGACACATTTTAGACTCAAAGACACAAACAGAATGAAAATAAAATGATAGGAAAACTATTTCATGCAACAGTAATCAAAAAAACCTGGAGTGACTAATATCAGAAAAAAATAGACTTTAGCACAGAAATTGTAACTAGGGACAAATGGGGTCCCTAGATACATGGGGTTTTAATGTTAAGGGGGTCATTTCATTAAATTATGTAAGACTTGTAAACATATATGCACCTAATAATAGATTTCCATAGTACATAAACCAGAAATATAAACTTAAAGGGAAATAATTTAAGTCACATTTGAACATATAATTCCTCATTGTCAATAATGGATTAATTATATAGGAAAAGGATCAATAAAGGTTTGGAAGACGTGAACTACACTACAGACCAAATAGACTTACACATATCCACAGAACACTCTAGCAACATCAGGAGAATACACATTCATCTCAAGTGCACACAGAATATTCTCTTAGATTATATGTCAGGTCATAAAATGTCTCAATAAATTTAAAATAAATTAAAATCATATATGTTCTTCTAATAATAGAAGAAATTATGAGAACCTGAATAATGTTTTCCAAAATAACTACTGGGTAAAATAAGAAATCACAAGTGAAATCATAAAATAATTTGAGAGGAATGGAAAGGAAAATACAGCACATCAAAACTTATTGGATGCTAATAAAGCATTGTTTATGAGAAATTTATTGTTATAAATGTTATTTTAAAAATTCTTTCTTAAATCAATAACCTAATGTTCTCAATTGAGAACTAGAAAAATAAGGGTAAACTAATCCCAAAGCAAACAGAAGAAAGGATATAAAACAAGAGCAGAGATAACAGAACAGGTGTTATATAAATAAAAGATGAATTCAACAGAACTAAATGTTACTTCTTTGAGAAGATCAGCTAAACTGACAAATATTTAGATGAACTAACCAAGATAAAAAGGGTGAAGACTCTAATTTTATAATCAGACATGAAAGAGGGGACACTACTACTGACATTATAGAAATAAAAGGGATTATATGGGAACACTATGAATAATTGTATTCCAAAAATAATAGAAAATCTAAATGAAATGGGGAAATTTCTAGATGAACACAAACAACAAAAACTAACTCAACAAGAAAAAGACAATCTGAATATGCCTGTAAGTAATGAGATTGAATTAGTAATCAAAAAATATTCTACAAAGAAAACACTTAGACAAGAAGATTACTGTAAAACTATACAAAATATTTAAGATGAATTAATGCTGATACTTAATCTTTTCCAAAAAACAGAAGAGGAAGAAACATTTCTTATCTCATTCTATGGGTCCCCTATTCCCTTGATAACAAAACCAAAGATATGACAAGAACAGAAAGTTATAGAACAGTATGTCTATGATATAGATGTAACAATCCTCAATAAAGTGTACAAGCCAAATCCAGAACAATATTAAAAGGATTATACACTATGACCAAGTGGGATTTGTCCAAGAAATACAAGATTGTTTCAACACATGAAAATATATAAATGTAAAATACCATGAAAATAGAACAAAAGACATGAAAATGGTCTTAATAAACAATGAACAAATTTTGACAAACTCACAGCAAACTTGATAATTAACAGTAAAAAAACAAAAGTTTTCTTCCTAAAATCAGGAACGAGACAAGAATGTCCTCTCTTGCTACTTCAATTCAAAATTATTCTGTAGGTTCCAACCAAAACAATTAGAGAGGAGAAAATAAGGATATAAAGAAAACACATTTCTAAAAAACACATTGCTAAAATCACACTTAATAGGATTGGATTTGTTTCCCCTAAGGTCAAGAACAAGACAACAATGTCTGCTCTCAGTGCATCTATTTTATCAAGTCTTGTAATATAGGTTCTAGCCATTAAAAAGAATAGGAATAAAAGGCAACTAAATTGAAAATAAAGAACTAAAACTATCTCTATTCACAGATAACATGATATTGTGTATGGGAAATCATAAGGATCCTCAAAAAATAATTAGACCTATAAAGAAATTTATCAAAACTCAGAATACAAGATTAATAAACAACTAAATTGCATTTATTTACACTGGCAAAAACTGTCAGAAAATAAAACCAAGTTAACATTTTCATCTATAATAGCATCAAAAAATAAAATATTTAGAAGTAAATTGAATAAAAGTAGTACATGATTTTCATGTGGAAAATTACAGAACACTGTTAAAAGACATTAAAAACTAAAATGAATGTAAGGGCATATTGTGTTCATGGATTGGAAGATTTAGCATTGTTAAGATAGCAAATCCCTTAATTAATCTACAGAGTTAACACAGACTGTATCAAAACTCCAGGTGATTTTTTGCAGAAATTTCTAATCTGTTATTAAAATTCATATAGAATTGCAGAATACACAGAATAGTCAGAACAAACTTGAAAAACAAATTAAAAAGCCAAACAAAAATATTTAGAAGTCTCACTTCCTGATTTTAAAACCTAAGACAAAGCCACAGAAGTCAAGGCTTCATGGATTAGCATAAGGATAGACATACAACAATTAAATAAAATTTACAGTGTAAAAATAAAGTCATTCATTTATGTTTAATTAATTTTTCCTAGGGTATCAAGACAATTCAATAGGGAAATAATAGTTTTTAATAAATGTTTCTGAGAAACTGGATATACATATTGTATATATGCAAATGATGATGTTGAATCCTTACCTTACACAATATACAAAATAAACCTCTAGATGAATCAAATTATAAGAACTAAAATTATAAAAATCCTTAGAAAATATACACCTAAATCTTTCTGTTGTTGGATTACATGATGGTTTCTTTTATGCAACATCAAAACACAATCAACAAAAGAAAAATTAATAAACTTAGCTGCATCAAAAAAATTTCTTTCTAATATCTGCAAATCAATCCGTCTGATAGACCACATTAACAAGTTGAAGATTAAAAGCTATATGATCATCTCAATAGATACAGAAAAGGCTTTTGATAAAACTCAACATCCATTTATGATAAAAACTCTCTAGAAAGTGGGCATAGAGGGAACATATTTCAACATAATAAAGCCCATATATTCAAGCTCACAGCTAACATCATACTCAAAGGTGAAAATCTGAAAGCATTTCCTCTGAGGTCAGGAACAAGACAAGGATGCCCACTCTCACCACTTTTATTCAACATAATAGTAGAAGTCCTAGCCATAGCAATCAGACAAGAAAAAGAAACAAAATGAATCCAAATTGAAAAGGTAGAAGTATCAATAAAACTATCACTGTTCACAGCTGTCATGATACTATACAGAGAAAAACCCTAAATATGCCACCAAAAAACTAGTAGATCTCATCACTGAATCTGGTACAGTTGCAGGATACAAAATTAATACACAGAAATCTATTTTCCTTTTATATACACTAACAATGAACTATCAGAAAGAGAAATTAAGGAAACAATCCCATTACAATAACATCAAAAACAATAAAATACCTAGGAATAACCTACCTAAGGAGGTAAAACACTTGTATTTGGAAACTATAAGACACTGGTGAAAGTAATTGAAGATGACACAAACAGATGGAAAGTTATACTGTGTTCATGGATTGGAAGAATTAATACTGTTAAAATGTCCATACCACCCAAGGCAATCTACAGATTCAATGCAGTTCCTATCAAAATACCAGGGGTATTTTTCACAGAAATAGAAAAAATAATTTAAAATTTTGTATGGACACACAAGAGACTCCAAATGGTCCAAACAATCTTGAGAAAGAAGAACAGAACTAGAGGAATCATGTTCCCTAACTTACACTATACTACAAAGCTACAGAAATCAAAACAGTATGGTACTGGCACCAAAACAGACACATAGAACAATGAAACAGAATTGAGACCCAGAAATATATCCACAAACTTATGGTCAGTTAACTACAACAGAGGAGGCAAGAATATACTATGTAGAAGACAGGCAATTCAATAACTGGTGTTAGGAAAACTGGACAGCAACATGTAAAAGAATGAAATTACAACATTCCTAACATTGTATACAATAATAACTCAAAATGGATGAAAGATCTAAATTTAAGGCTGGAAAGGGACTAGAAGGGAACATAGGCAGAACCTTCTTTGACATAATCAATTTTTAAAAAATATGTCTCTTAAAGCGAAGTAAATAAAGCAAAAATAAATGTACAAGCTTTTGCACAGCAAAGGAAGCCATGAACAAAACAAAAAGACAACCTAAGGAATGGGAGAAAATATTTGCAAATATGACTGATAAGGGATTAATATCCAAAAATATAAAGCATTCACATAACTCATCAAAAAAAGAGCTTGATTTAAAAATGGACAGAAGACCTGAATAAACAGTTTTTCAAAGAAGATAAACAGATGGCCAACAGGTACATGAAAAGATGCTCAACATCATTAGACATCAGAGGAATGCAAATCAAAACCACAATAAGATATCACCTCACGCCTGACAGAATGGCTATCATCAAAAAGACTACAAATAACAAATGTCGGCGAGGACGTGGAGAAAAAGGAACCCTCACACACTGTCGGTGGGAATGTAAGCTGGTGAAGCTACTATGGGAAACAGAATAGAGGTTTCTCAAACAACTGAGAAAAGAACTACCATATGACCCAGTAATTCCACTCTTGGGTATATATCACCCCAAAATGACAACACTAATTCAAAAGAATACATGCAATCCAGTGTTCATTGCAGTATTATTTACACTAGCCAAGATATGAAAGTAACCAAAGTGTGCATCAACAGATGAATGGATAATGAAAATGTGGTGTTATGTGTATGTGTGTGTGTGTGTGTATACACACACACGTATACACACACACACACACATATACATACATACCATGGGCTACTACTCAGCCAAAAAAGATAATAAAATTTTGCCATTTGGAACAACATAGATGGACTTGGAAGGTATTATGCTAAATGAAATAAGTCAAAGACAAAAACTGTATAATATCACTTATATGTGAGATCTAAAAAATAAAACTAGTGAATATAACAAAAAGGAAACAGACCCACAGATATAGAGAACAAACTAGTGGTTACCAGTAGGTAGTAGGAAGTGGGAAGAGCATGATGGGAGAAGGGTGTTAAGAAGTACAAACTACTATGTATAAAATAAATAAGCTACAAGGATATATAGTACAACACAGGGAATATAGCCAATATTTTATAATAACTATAAATGGAATATAACCATTAAAATTGTGAATTAATATGTTGTACACCTGAAAGTTACAATACTGTACATCAAATATAATTCAATTAAAAAATTAAAAATAGGGCTTCCCTGGTGGCACAGTGGTTGAGAGTCTGCCTGCCGACGCAGGGGACACGGGTTCCTGCCCCAGTCTGGGAAGATCCCACATGCCGTGGAGCAGCTGGGCCTGTGAGCCATGGCTGCTAAGCCTGCGCATCCGGAGCCTGTGCTCCATGATGGCAGAGGCCACAACAGTGAGAGGCCCGTGTACCGCAAAAAAAAAACTAAATATATTATAAAAATAAATTTTTAAAGTGTGCTTCAGAGACACAATCAAGGATGTGAAAACGTAATCCACAGAATAGAAGATGATATTTGAAAATTACATGTCTGATAAGAGGCCAGTGTTCAAACTATAAAAAGAAATCTTACAAATCAACAATAAAAAGACAACTAATTGAAATTGAGCAAAAAGTTTGAAGAGACATTCTTCCAAGGAAAATTTATAAATGATCAATAATCACATGAAAGAAAGCTCAACATCTTTAGTCATTGGCAAAATAAAAACTAAAATGTGGGTGTGACATCACAAACAATGGCAGATTAGTAGGTTCCAGGAGTTGGTCTTAACACCAAAACAGCAATTAAGTTGTAAAAATTATAAGAATCAACTATTTTGGAGCTCCAGAACCTGATCAGACACTTAGAGCAACCAGGGGAGTGCTTGATGAAGGGAGAGTCTGCATAACTCTGGTAAGAGAGAAGAATGTGTAAACCTGCTACCATTCACCATTTCTCAGGTTTACTCTGGCCATAAGGATGGTGGCCTACATTCTTAGAATGGCTGGTGTCAGAATGGAGAGTAAAAAGACAACCTACAGACTGGGAGAAAATATTTGCAAATGATTTGACCGACAAGAGCTTAATTCCCAAAATATACTAATATACAAACAGCTCACACAGCTCAGTATCAAAAAAAAAAAAAAGAAAACCAATAAAAAATGGGCACAAGACCAAAATTTCTCCAAAGAAGACATACAGATGGCCAACAGGCACATGAAAAGATGCTCAACATCACTAATTATTAGAGAAATGCACCCAATCAAAAATGGGCAGATCTAAATAGACATTTCTCCAAAGATGACATACAGATGGCCAAAAAGCGCATGAAAAGATCATGTCAACATCACTAATTATGAGAGAAATGCAAATCAAAAGTACAATGAGGTTATCACCTCACACCGGTCAGAATGGCCATCATCAAAAAGTCTGCAGACAATAAATGCTGGAAAGGGTGTGGAGAAAAGAGAACCCTCCTACACTGTTGGTGGGAATGTAAATTGGTACAACCACTATGGAGAACAGTATGGAGGTTCCTTAAGAAACTAAAAATAGAGCTACCATATGATCCAGCAATCCCACTCCTGGGCATATATCTGCAGAAAAGCATTATTCAAAAAGACACATGCACCCCAATGTTCATTGCAGCACTATTTACAATAGCCAAGACATGGAAACAACTAAATGCCCATTGACAGATAAATGGATAAAAAAGATGTGGTACATAGTACAATGGAATATTACTCAGCCATAAAAAGGAACAAAACAATGCCATTTGCAGCAACATGAATAGATCTAGAGATTATCATACTAGGTGAAATAAGTAAGACAGAGGAAGACAAACATCATATATTACTCATATGTGGAATCTAATTTTAGAAAATGATATTAATGAACTTATTTACAAAACAGAAACAGGCTCACTGATTTCAAAAACAGACTTATGGTTACTAAAGGGGAAATGTAGTAGGGAGGAATAAATAAGGAGCTTGGGATTAAAATACACACAGTACTATATGTAAAATAGATAACCAACAAGGACCTACTTTATAGAACAGGGAACTCTGCTCAATATTCTGTAATAACCTATATGGGTAAAGAATCTGAAAAATAATGAATATATAACTGAATCACTTTGCTGTACACATGCAACTAAAACAACATTGTAAATCAACTATGCTTCAATTTAAAGAAAGAAAAGAATGGAGAGTAAAAACCTTGTCCTCCAAAATTGGGGTTGTGTGTTTTGGTGAATTTGTCATTTTCAATGCATCAGTGTAGGCTCGTGCTTTTGTTTTGGGCTCCTATGATGGCAGCAGCTTCCCTGGCACTATCTCCTGTAAGATTCAAAGAAACCAACACACTTGTAATTAAATTATTTATACATTTATTTATGTCTCCAGACATTTAAGGACATCCCTTGTAGGTAACAGCCTGACTGAAGAGATAATGGAACAGAAACATCAGTGATCCATCACAACAATATATACAGACTAGGCAAAATTAGTTTGGAAAGCCACTATACAAATGCGTGACTGCATCCCTCAACAAGTGAAAAAAAAAGCAGTCCCTGATGAGGGGGTGAATCTGATTTCCAGAGTTACCACATTAATGATACTCAAAACATCCAGTTATCATTTAAAAATCACAAAGTGTACAAAGATATAGGAAAATATGAATCACTCACAGGAAAAGACACAAACCATCCCTTAGGAAGCTCTGACATTGACATTACTAGTCAAAGAACCTATATCAACTTTCTTAAATATGCTCAGTGTGCTAGGAAAAAAAAATGGGAAAAGAAAGAAACTTAGGGAACAGATGTATGTACAGATAGAGAATGTTAACAAAGAGAAATTGTAAAAAGAGCTAAATAGAATTTCTGGGCCTTAAAGTATAGAATTCTGGAACTGAAAGTAAAATAATTAAAATTAAAAGTTCACTAGAGGGATTCAGCAGCAGATTTGAGCAGGCAGAATAAAGAATCAGGAAAACTGAAGATAATAAGACACTCCAAAGAGCAGGCAAAGAAATTAAGAAAAAATGAACAGAACCACGCAACCTGTTGGGTACCACACAGTGCACCAATATATGGATCACTGGAGTTCCAGAAGGAGAAGAGAAAAAGTGGCAGAAAAAAATTTGACGAAATAGTGGAAGGAGACATTCCAACTTGGATGAAATCTATGAATACACACATCCAAGAAGCTCAATGAACTCCATACATGAAAAACTCAAAGAGTCTGATACATAGACATGTTATAGTCAAATCACCATAAGACAAAAACAAGGAGAATTTTTAAAGCAGCAAGAGAAAAGTGAATCATACATCCAGGGGTCATCAGTACGATTTAAAGTTGATTTATCGCCAGGAATCATGGAGACCAGAAGAAATGGGATGACATAAAGTGTTTTAAGTTTAAAACAAAAACAAACAAAAGACAAACAAGTACTCTGTATCTGGAAAACCATCCTTCAAGAATGAGAGAAAAATTAAAACATTCTCAGATAATCAAAAGCTAAGAAATTTTATTATTAGTAGACCTCTCATATATTAAATGCTAGAGGCAGCCCTTCACACAGAAATGGAATGATACTAGCCAGTAATCTGAAGTCATATTAAGAAATAAAGGACTTTAATAAAGGTTACTGTACAGTAAGTCCCCTACATACGAACCTTCAAGTTGTGAACTTTCAAAGATGCGAACGTGCATTCAGATGTCCAATCACGTAAGTTAGTTCACATGTCTGGAGTACATTGTCACATGCGTGCAACCTCTACAAGTGGTTGTGCTTTTGTGTACTTTACTTCTGTGTGAAAAGTATTATAAACCTATCATGGTTCAGTAGCTGATTGTGTTAGTTGAGTACCTAGGCTAACTTTTTTGGACTTAACGAACAAATTGGACTTACGAACGTGCTCTCAGAATGGAACTCATGTAGCAGACTTACTGTATATGTAAATATGAATGTTAGTATTATTTTACATTTAGTTTATAACTCCTCTTTATTTCCTATATGACTGAAAGGCAAATACATAAAATAATAATTATAAATCTAGATTAATATTCACACATATATAGCATTAATCTGTGAGAATAACAATATAAAGGAGGTAAGAAGGAGATGCATAGGAACAAAATGTTTGTACACTATTGAAATTTAGTTGGTAGAATTCAAACTGTGTTGTTAACACACACACAAATAAAAGGAAAGCAGAGGGGGATCAAAATTTTACACAACAAAAAATTAACTATTACAAAAAGACAGTGATGGAGACATTGAGAAACAAAAAAATATACAACATACAATAATCAAATAGCTAAGGCAGAAAGAAGTCCTTAACAGTAATTACTTTAAAAGTAAATGTAATAAATTTTTCAATTAAAAGGAAGAGATTTAGGAATGGATTAAAAAATAAGACCCCTCTATATACTGTCTATAAGAAACTCTGTTTTAGATATGAAAACAGACAGAAGTTGTAAGACTAGCGACCTATTATGAATTTGTCAAGTTAACCTTTATCAAGGGGAGGAGAAGGTGCCAGACGGTACATCACCATTCAACAAAAGACCACAAGAGGAACTGAAATAGAGAAGTTTATTACTCACAAGTCCTGGAGGGAGTATCTGGTATAATCTGAGGGACCTGAAGGGGAGATCAAGACAGAGTACAGAAAGAGAGAGGAAGGACCTGGAGCACATGCGTTTATTAGAGTCCATGGATAGAGTGCTTTGGGGTTCCTGGGCTAGGGCTGGATTGGTTAATTCAAACTAAATGAGCAGGGTTTTGGTAAGTTATATGGAGGTCTTACCTAGGGGAGCATAAACAAATGGCAGTGGAAGGCAGAAGAGACTGTTTAATCACAAGGGCTGCTGAGAAATCATATAAGGAACTTACATTTGCTTGTGACTCTGCAGGCTGCTGTTTAGGGCATGTGCTTGAATGAGGGGGCTAGTGTCAGTTTAAAGTCACTGCAGGTTTCTTGACCAAACAAAATGGACACCAAAGCAGTAATACCATGGAGTAGTTTAACTCAACTCTTGACACAATCCTATTAAAAAAGGTACAAAGCCCTTGGGTTAAACATTATCCAAAGAAGATATACAAATGGCCAATAAGCACATAAATGGTATTCAACACCATTAGTTATTAGGGAAATGCAAATGTAAACCACAATGAGATAGCACTTCAGACCTACTAGGATAGCTATAATTTTTTTAATGCAAATTAAAAAGTTTTGGCAAGGATGTGGAAACATTGGAACCCTCATTTATTGCTTGTGGGAATATAAAATGTTACAGCTGTTTAGAAAATCTATTTGAAAATTCCTCAAAATGTTTATTATAAAGTTACTTATTGGTCCAGCAATTCCCAGAAAGTCCACCAAAAAACACTGAACACATAGGTCCACGTGAAAACTTGTGTACAAATTTTTACAGCAGTACTTTTCATAATAGCCAAAAGGTAAAAACAATCCAAATATCTGTCAATTGATGAATCTATAAATAAAATATGGTATATCCATATAGTAATGTTATTCAGTCATAAAAATATAGGAATTATTGATAGATGCTACAGCAACAATGAATCTTGAAAATATGTTAAGTGAAAGAAGCTAGACACGAAAGGCCAGATATTGTAGGATTCTGTTTGTATAAAATGTCCAGAATAGGCAAATCTATAGGGATAGAAAGTAAATTATCAGTTGCCAGGCAGAAGAGGGGTATATGGAATAGGTGCTAATGGGTACCTCATTCCTTCTGGGGTGTGAAAAATGGAGAATTAGATAGTGGTGATGGTTACACAACTTTGTGAAGGTACTAAAACCATTAAATTTTACACTTTAGAAAGGTAAAGTTTATGCTATGAGAATTACATCTCACCTTATATATATGTAAATAAAGTATGTATGAAACAATCTGTATATATTTTCATATATATACACATATATATGAAACAAAACTAAAACTGACAATTGATATGTTTTACCCCTCCATAAAGTTGAGAGAGAGGTTGCATATCCAGAATGGCCACTAATGCTTAATCCTACATCATGAAGATGGTCCTAACCATGAGAATCTTTGTGTTCTGTATTCTGTGTTAACTAAATAGGCATGAGATTGATTGCCATTCTCAGATGTCAAGATGTGAGGTATGGTTGGCTTTATATCCTTACAAAGCTGATGTACGTGCTTTGGAGCTGGTGATGTTCTTAAGTGAGGGAAGATATAAAAGATCAATTTCCTTGTTCAAAAATGCACAAGTACCCATTAATCATCTTTCTCTGAGATTAAAATGGATTAGAGGAGAATATTTTTCTTTTAATCCTAAAAACAAATATTCCCCGAGTCCACTAGAGGAAAATTAATTTTACTGCATCTCCTTAAACAGTTTCTTAAAAAAATTTTTAAGTATTGCACCTACACAAATACAATGTTTTGATTTCATTTCAGAGATACAATTTATAAAGCTTATAACCTAATAAATATATAAGCATGCATTTAACAAGTTAATTTTAGAGAGACATAGTGTCAATAACCATGTCCTTATGTGATTTCTAAAAAATAATTCAGTCTGAATTTCTTTACACTGCTTAGATTTCCCATGTTAGAAAATCTGTTTTAAAAATAGCACTTAGTGTTCTAATTCTCCTAATTT
Organism: Delphinapterus leucas; assembly: GCF_059928025.1. Classification (NCBI taxonomy): domain Eukaryota; kingdom Metazoa; phylum Chordata; class Mammalia; order Artiodactyla; family Monodontidae; genus Delphinapterus; species Delphinapterus leucas. The sequence goes on from NC_143131.1 coordinate 162,561,214, forward strand.
AGTGTCTGGAAGCTGCCCACTTGCAACTATGTAAATACCAAATTATTCCATCTTATTATCAATTGCTTCATTAGTTTTCTGCAGGTTAAATGCATTTTAGATCATACTTTCAAGTTTCATATTATATCAGCAATTTTCTAGCTCATAGTTAATACAAGCAATTTAATCAAAACGTTGCAAGTGTAATCAGAGTACAGTGATGGACATTTTTTCTTTATTAAATATCTTGCACCCCCCACAGCTTATACTACATAAAGTGTTCATTAGTTCCTAAACAGTACCTCTGTGTTTTCACATTAATGCCGCTAATATTTGGATGTGATGGCAGGGGAGATAAAACAAGACCTCATAATTGCCATCACATTTCTAGACTCTTCACAATTCACATCTTATTCTGAATATTTATTTATTTCAATAACAGCACCCTTGCTGTCAATAGGAAAGCTGCACTTACCTCTGAACTGATTTCCTGCTTCCATGTTTGTCTTGCAACTCTCCCTACTCCACCCCAGAACTCTTCTCCATTTAGGGTTCTGACTATCAAGTTAAAGATATAAATGGGATCATATCATTCCACTACTCAAAATCTTCTAGTCACTACCTATTTTTGAATAAAATCAAAATCTTGCGATGGTCTACAAGCATGGATGTTATGTGCACCTCCTCATGATTCTGATTTTATTACCTTCCTGCTATTTTAGATATACAGTAACCTTTATTTTTTGGACATTAGGTCAAACTTGACAATAAGCCCATTCCCACCTACACCAGTTCTGCTTCCTCTGCCTGGGATTATCTTCTGATATCTACTTAGAGTACTTCATCACATCATTTTACTCCATGATATGCTCAAGTAGCTCATTAACAGTGAGGCCACTCCATTCCTAAGCAATTTTACATCTCATAGCTTATGTTCTTTTCCTTGTGTCGATCTTATTTTCAGCAAGCTTCTTCCCTTAGCCCTAGGGTAGCTACAGCAATGTCAAGTGTAATGTCACTTTAACCTCCTATCTAGTAGGAAGAATAAGTAGGTGTCCTGAGTCTGTCTTTCTCTTACACTAATGATAACAGGATGAACTGTGGTCAAGGGGATAGGATGATTTTGTTCCTTTAGGAAAAAAAAATTGCCTGCTTGTGAAATTGAGAACAGGTTAAGTCCATCCAAACTGAGTGAGCTAAAAATGAGGAATAGACAGTTTCCCACAGAGATGAATATAATTGAGCTTTCTATCACATACTGATTGGGCAGTTGGATGTAAATATTGAATAGACAGTTGGATTGTATGAGTGGAGAGGGAATAAGGCTTGAAATATAAATTCTTAAATGTAAGAATATTGATGATATTTAACCCATGAAACTATATGAATTCACGGAGTAAATTGACATGCACACACATGCGATATATATATATATATATATATATATATATATATATATATATGTAATTTCCTAAGGAGATATATACACACACACTTTCTTGAACATAATTGATGAACACCTGGAAGAAAACCCTTAACAATATAGTGACTTCTGTTATGAATCAGTCATTAAATTATACAAGTTTCTTCCTGGGCAAACTTGTCTTGTATATATTATCTGGCAAGTGGTAGATACTTGAAAAACAGAGAAAGCCAGTATCTCTTTCTGAATCATGGCTTATAGCATGAAAGGACAAATTGAGTGAAGGGTCAATAGAGCAGAGCTGAGCACAAGATCTCTCGTGCTGTGAACAGAGACTTGCCATGGATGTCACATTCAGCTTCTTGAGTAGCTTCAAAGTGTCACTATGAGCCATCCTCACCATCAACTGAAAAAGACAGCCTCACAAATCAACCAGACCTCTAATGCTGAATTCCTAAGGAGGTGCATGAAAGTAGGTAAAGCTAGAAATTGTTTCTCGGTTTATTACAGAGAATCCGCTAAAGGATAAGCTGGGAGCACAATGTCAAGCAAAAAGATATAACTTAAGATGCATTAGAATATTTCCACCTGGTAGATGAGAAGATAGAGAAAAACAGAGTTTCTTTTGAGGACTGAGAAAATCTTTGCCTAGTGCAGCAAACCAATGTAAATACAGGTCTAAAGGATTGATTGAGATGTGAACAAATATAGTAGCAATAAAAGCTTAGAGATTTTCATAAAGGATCCTGAAAAAGGAAATACACCCCAGTCCTATTTAGTAAATTCTTTATCTTGATGAACACATATCACTATTAAGAAATATAAAGTATGGTTTCTTTATAACATTACTTAAATTGTGTGGTGGACTTCAGTAATAGAATTGCAATTATTTATTTTTATTCTGAAAAACTAGATTATAGATAAAATGATTTAAAAATTTATGCAATAGTTTGCAAAAAAAAAAAAAGGGGGTGGATTCTGAATGCCAGAAGTGAAGAAGGCACTGAGCACTAGACAGAGGTAAATAAGATGATACAGCAACAGTTCTGTGAAATTATTGAAATAGTGATGGTTTGAGTACTGTGCTTTCAGGCCTACAAAATTCCTATAGAGTAGATTCTGTCAAAGGCCGTTAGTATTAGTGGTAAGGGAACTAACTAAATCTGCCACCAGAGAAAATTAAGCTTGCCTTTGTCATAACTCTGTGTGGGGCAACAATTCTCACAAGAAATCAAAAGAGTGGCCGTGCAACTTTGATGTGTTTGAACATGAATTTACACTATGCTCATAATATGGGGATATCCTAAGCTGAGAAACTAGCAATTAAAAAATGATCCTGGTGTCATGAAAATCCTAGGGAGTCTAGAAATCAAATGCAAAATTGCTCTGGAGGGACACATTGGTCCATGTAGGATTTATAAAGGGGAAAATCAAAAGAGGCCAGATTAAGATGAGCTTACAAGCTCAAAATCAGAAATTACAAAGTTCATAGTAAGTGAAAGTCATCAGTCACAAGCACCAGGAGAACTCAAGCTATTGGATTTAAAACCTCAAAGTAAAACCCAAGAGCATGAGATCATGGGATGACAGAAAAACTGCACACACATGTATACATACATATAGCCTAAGTGTCTAAAAGGATTAAAGAGATAGCAGTGCCTTCTGCTTACATGCAGTAAGCTTGGGAAGACAGAACCTTAATTTAGCAGTGGGGAAATTTAAGAATGAAGTAAACCTATCCCCATAGAGCTTCCAGAAGCCATACTAATTGGTGGCAGTAAACTCTGAAAGGTAAAGGAAGGTGACCTTTACAGCAGGTGGACTGGTTGAAAGTCTAATTGAGAAGAAATTATACCCAAGTATCCTCCCCCCATTCCAAGCAGGCAGGAGATTGTAACTTCCCTACCTAAGAGAAGACTCAGAATTATACTCTAGAGTGTAAAATATAAATTATCTTTCTTGGAGGAAAAGTTGAAGCTTGGGAGACGATCACATGGGGATTAAGGAACACCCAAGGGCTTTATCTGCTATTTGGTATTCTAACTGGGACAAAGGTGTTCACACTTAAGGCAGGAGACGGACAGTATCTTCTCTACAATATATGGGAAGTCCAAGCAAATGAAAAAATAAATAAATAAAAAATATTATCACCAGTGTTTTCTACAATAAGTGCCAGCAAGATCAATCTACAGTAAGGATAGAGAGGCCAAGTATTCCCACACACCTGTTAGTTGACCTTGCTTTTTAGTATCCCTGTCTTATACATAAGATGATTGATCAAGATCGCCAGGAAAGAAAATAATATGAAAACAAACCAAAGCAACTTGAGAGAATCAGTTTATTTATGGGGAAGAAATACTACTATTATCCTTAAAGATATGAGAGAATACTGCATCCTTCAAAAGTCAGATGTAATATACCTTTATATTAATATATAATACATATATATGGCATAAATATATATGTGTGTGTGTGTGTGTGTATATATATATATATATATATATATATATATATATACTTCTGATACAATGCTGAATAGAAAGCAGACAGTCTTGTCCCTGAGCTCAAGGGGAAAGTATTCGATCTTCCATCGTAAGGAAGATATTTGTTGTAGCCTTATCAAAGGTGCTCTATATCAGGATAAGGATGTCTCTGTGGCAGCCAGGGGAGTGCTCCACTCAGAACTCTCTTCAAGAGATAATCTGTGTTGGAAAGAGTAAAGTTACTTGAGAGCCTCCAATTGCCATAACTTAAGGATCTTCCAGAACATTTTATCAAACCACACTCTTCCCAGACTACTCCCAGCCAATGACTGAACATGGTTCAGGTACTTGAGCTATGATACATATTCCTGCCTAATATGTGATTCCTTTAATGGGACATCTTTGTCCTGAGGCTCTGATCATCCTGGCCAATACTTTGTCAGAGCTGCATTACAGGCTGAAGCTCTTTCTATCCCTCCTTTTCTTCTCTCCCTGCATTTAGGTTTGAGGGTCCATTTTTCTCTATGCTCCATTTTTCCACTACTGCTCCATTTTTCTCTATGCTCCCCAGTGTAGAATTCTATACCTAGTTAAATATCATTTAAAATGGAAACAAAATAAATATTTTATAACATGAAATATGAGATAATTATCTCCAGGAGATCCATACTAAAAAATGTTAAATGTTGTTCTTCAGACAAAAAGAAAGTAACAACCAAATGGAAATAGGGATCTACACAAAAGAATAAAGAGTACTTGGAATAAACATGGGTCAGAAAATAGACTCTGCTTAAATTATACTAACTTAGAGTTGTTTTTATGGTCCATCTTATTAATTACCTTAGTTAATGTACTATGTACACTTGAGAGGGATATTTAAGCTTCAGTGGTAAGCTGTATTTGTCCTTTAGATGTCAGGACAATTAGATCCACAGAACTTAAGTTGGTTGATAGTACTGATCAAATATCTGTATCTTTACTCATTTTTTTACACTTTCTCTATCAATTGCTAAGAGAGTATTATTGAAATATTTAACATTTATTATGGATTTGTCTACAGTTTTTAGCTTTGTCAATTTTTCTTCAAGTATCTTATAGCTCTGTTAGTGGGTAAACACTTAGGATTGTTAGATCTTCTTGAATAATTGATCCTCCTTTAATTATAAAATACCCTTTTTCACTCTGGTAATACATTTGACTTGAAATCTACCTTGTCAGGTATTATTATAGCCACTACAGCCTACTTTAGCTTAGTGTTTTCATAGTATGTAATTTTCAACATTTTAGTTTCAGCCACTATGTCTTTTTTTGTTACTGTGTTTCTTATAAGCAACATATAATGTGGTCTTACTTCATCATCTGGTCTGACAATCTTTGCCTTTTCATTTCATGAAGAATCTTAATTCAAGCATATAAAATGAATAATGGATCTGTCTGGGTTAAGACTCCTGTCTTGGTATTTGGTTTTAATTTATCCCATTTGTTTTTGATTTTTTTTTTGTTCATCCTCTTGACAATTTTATACAAGTTTCCTGGTTAAATATTTTATTCTTCTTCATTAACAATCTTGTCTCTTATTTTCCTGGCAATACCTTCTTTTTAAAAAAAATTTAATTTTTTATACAATTTTTAAAAGTTACTTTCCATTTACAGTTATTACAAAATATTGGCTATATTCCCCATGTTGTACAATACCTCTTGGATCCTATCTTACACCCAATAGTTTGTACCTCCCACTCCCCTACCCCTACATTACCCTTCACCTCTCCCACTGGTAACCACTAGTTTATTCTCTTTATCTGTGAGTCTACTTATTTTTTTAATATTCACCAGTTTGTTGTATCTTTTAGATTCCACATATAAGTCATCTCATACCATATTTGTCTCTCTGTCTCACTTGTTTTACTTAGCATAATGCTCTCCAAGTCCATCCATGTTGCTGCAAATGACAAAATTCTGATCATTTTTATGGCTCAGTAGTATTCCATTGTGGGTATATATATATACCATATCTTCTTTATCCATTCATCTGTTGATGGACACTTAGGCCGCTACCATATCTTGGCAATTGTAAATAATGCTGCTATGAACATTGGGGTACATGTATCTTTTCAAATTAGTGTTTTTGTTTTTATTTCTTTGGTTTTTGTCCTCTGCCTATTTGTGGTGAGTGTACCCTTTATTGACTTATTATCTATGTATTTTTAAGTTTGCTATGCTAGAGATATTAATACATAATAATATGATATTTCATAATCATTTTACAAAACATCAAACCATATCACAGTAAAATATATTTACTTCCCTTCAAATATTTGTGGACATCTTATATTTTACTTCCTTCTGTATTATAAACCCTCTAACATATTTTACTCTAAAGAGTCACTAGGTTTTTAACAATTAAAAAAAATCTAAATATAAAAATACAAATACTAAAACAATGATGTTCTGTTATTTCCCTAGAGATATTCTTTTTCTGGGTCTTCATCACATATATAAATCTGGCTTTTTATCTGTTAGTTTTCCATTCCACTTGAAGAATTTAGTTCAACCATTTATTATAGTGCTTTTACTAGATGCAAATAGTTTCAGGCTTTGTCTGGAAATGTCCTTTAAAATCCATTAAAATTTAAGCAATATTTTTACTGAATATAAAATTGTAGCTAAAAATTAGTATTTATTTTCTATTTATTTATTTATTTTTTAATTTATTTATGTTTTCCCTGATGGGATGTTGACATCATTAGTCACTCGTTTTGTTGTTCTACTATATGTAATGAGTATTTTTAGCCTTGTCCCTTAAGATTTATCCTTTTTTGGTTTTAAATAACTAATTTATAACATGCTGGGTGTGGTTTTATTTGTATATTATTTGCTTGGAGTTTTGCTGAATTTCTTGCACATATACAATAATATCTTTCATCAACCTGGAAATCCCCAACTCTTTATTTCTTCAAAAAGTTCTTCTGATTTATCCTATCTTTCCTCTCCTTCTTGGATACTAGTTACATACAAGTTTTTCATTTGCTAATGTAACACATATCAGCCATGCTCTATTCTTCGTTTCTCACTCTTTTTTCTCTTTCTGTTCCACTTTGACTAGTTATTTTCAAGCTGTCTTCAAGTTTTCTGGCCTTCCTATTTCAAATCCAGTCTGAAGTTAAGGCTATCTAGTGGAAAATATTCAAAATGAAACACAGAGAGGAAAGAATAAGGCAGCACAGAAAGGAGCATTATAGACAAGTGCAAAGTGGTGAAAAAGTTTAGCCTGCATACAATTTGATTTATAGGGGAAAAGGAGAGAAGAAAATGGAGTAGAAGTAATATCTGAAGATAGATTCACCATGAATTTTCTAAAACTGAAGAAAGATACCAAAACACAGATTCATAAAGCATTGTGAACACCAAGTAGTATAAATGAAAATAAAATGACATCTATAAACATCATAGTAAAATATTTGGGAAAAACAGGGAAAATATTCAAGAAAACAATTTTTTAAAGGCAGTATTTTAAATTAAGAACCAGTAAAACTGACATCTGACTTCTCAGCAAAATCAGTGGAATCCAGAAGACAGTGGAGTTATATCATTAAAGCAGTGTAATAAATATAAAATTCTACAAGTAGTAATCTTCAAAAATTAAGACATTTTATAATACTTTAAAACAAACAAAAATAAAAGTAATGTTTCATCAGCATTCCTATACTACAACACAATTCTGTAGAGTGAAGGAAAAATGATCCCAGTCAGATATGGGGATTAAGGGGAAAAAAGTGTACTTGACAAGGAATTGAATGTCAGGGTAGACAAATTTGAAATTTTAAAATTAATGTGCCAAGTAGATGAATGGGTTGATAAAATGAATTTAAAGTAGACAAAGATAAATTAACAGAGAACTAATATACAAAGAAGATAGCTGTATAAAGGGAATAGAAACAATTATTCTACCACTTTATATTTTTAACTATCCCAACTTTAAAAAGTGATGAGATTATGTGAATTGAAAGGGACCATTTGTTTTCAGGGAAGTGAAATGTTGAGGAGCAATGTCCAGGCTGCCAGTATTTTGTTCCAGGGAAAGTTAGTGAAAAGTGAAGCAGGTTGAAACCAATCTTATTTTTTTGGTTTTTTGTTGAATTAAAGTGCATTTTAAATAGTTGATAATAAACAAGGGGAAGGGAAGCACGATAGCAAAATAAAAGCAAAACTATCATAGCTTTCTGAAAATTTTCTTCAAAATATGTCTGGTTTAGTACCTTCTGATTTACTCATATCCAAGATGAGAGATGGGTCTCAAAATTTCAAGTTTGTTTTCTTAAGTCCATTAGTGTCCATTTATTGGATTCTGTTGAAATGTGACACTAGTATTGCCCACCCTTACTTAATTGCACTCTCCATAACTACAAGCTGATCTACTTGACAATCTAAAATTGTCATCATTCTTATGATACTAAAGTTTTGACTGCATTTATCTCTACATTCAGTATTTCTCAGGTGGATCAACCTCCCAGAATGCAATGTTACATTATTGGCCCCTCTCACTCACATCCTGTCTTGTTTCTTAAAGTGTCACCACACAGGGACATAAAATAAAAGATCTACTAATAAAGGATAAGTACAAAATCCATTTTTGAAGAAAAGTGTGGCTGCCATACAGCAGCAATTGCAGGAGAGGTGTGGATATTTGGGTTTGTAACCAGCTTGAAGGCAGTAGAAAAGCTTTTTTTTTTCAAGCAGCAAAACTTCTGTATAGATTAGTCAATTGTATCCTTTATTTATTGCCTATAAAATGTATTTATCTATGAAACCTTGAAAAATGTTTAACACTTTTCATTATATCTGTGCCTTTGTGTGCCTTAATTTATCATTTTTCAAGTGTATTTAAAATATGTCTTTTATCTCATTTGATTCTTACTCAATGCTCTAAGATAAACTAAGTGTTACTAGCCACATTTTAAACATAAAGAAACTAGAGACTAGTGAGATTTTAATAGCTTGCCCTGGTGAAAGAAAGAAAACGGGATTGCAGAGGTTGTTGTCATTTCTATTGGGTTGGCCAAAAAGTTCATTTGGGCTTTTCTGAAACATCTACTCCTGCCTCTCTGTCTTAAGAATAAAATGAGAACAACTGCTTTTTCTTGAAAAATATTTGGATAAAATATAGATCCAGTTTTTAAAGTCTATACTTCTAATTGCATCTATTGATATTGTCATTTAATTTGCTTTTAGTAGGCTACAGTTTGAATATATGGGAGACTTTTTGTGTATTCTTATGTTTCGATTATTTCCCCCAGGATTCCTTCCTTCCAGAGTATGATCTTATTTAATCAAAGAGAAATAGTCCATCATCTCAGTACTTAACCCTAATATAATGTGCATCATCAGCAAACAATATATAAAACATGGTGCCAATATAATATATACTGGTTTCTATCATGAGAATAATGTTATGGAAAAGTAGCAACGGCAATGTTTTACTGAGTGCTTACTATGTGTCAGAATATTTCTCTGTCTTTTACATACATTAGATCATTTAATTCTAAAAAAAAAGAGCAAAATGAATTAGAAAGGTATTATTGATTGGTATCCATCCTCTAGAGATGAGGAGTCATTGGGAGGAGAGCAAATAATTTGCCCAAGGTCATCCAGCTAGTAAGGACAAGGTTAGGATCAAAACCTAGGCAGTCTGGCCCCTGCTCCTCTACCTTCACACTCATCCACATTTCCATGTCCAGCTCCCAAATCTGCTTCTCCCCAACTTGTCTTATAAGCAGATTGAAAAGGAATTCCTTGATACTCCTATAAAACTCAGCAGTTTCCTCTAGGTTGCAGCAAGATGTGTTGTATTTCCTGTTTTTTGGCTTCATCACACTAAGCTCCTTGACCTTATTTATACTTTGCAACCCAAGCACATCCTTAGGTAAGAATTCTTACTCAATAAACTATGGTTGAATAATAAATGATAGGATGAACACATTATCAAATTTTATTGAACATCTATGTACTGGGCATGATCTAGATACAATGAAAGCAGCATTAAACAAAAAACTAGCAAAATATTTTGTTGCCATGGAGATTATAATTGTTCCAAAGGTCTTAAACAGCTTCATATGATCCTGAAAGACTAAATCCTATTTCAAATTACTTGAGTTTCCCGGCACCTGATGCTGAAATAGACAATATTTACTAGTTTCAAAATGATGCAAATGTCAGTTCATTTAATTTCTTTAAAAGTCTAAACCTGTGAACCAAGCTTGTCAAGATGGTGCAACATAAATCTTTCTCCATACAGTTTAATTAGACTTTGTTAAGTAGAGTCATTTGTGCTTTTACTTACCACTTTTTTTTATCCCACATTAAATAGGGCTACTCTGCTGTCCTTATCTACTTTTTCTCTCTGTATTTTGTTTCCACTCTGTATAAACACCTAGTCTTTGACTATTTCAATTCAATCATAAATTTAGTTTAAAAAAATCTTTTGCATGATCAAACCTATTTGAAGTGCAGGAATCAGAAATCATCCTGGTTGATCTTATAGTTTTTGTCAGAACTGAATTTACCTCTGAGAAGGGAGCTAAGTGATTCATTGAACTATTAGAGTTGTCTCCTAAAAACCTCAGTATACTTGTGTGATTCAACTCATCACAAAAATCATCTATTATTTAAAAAATACATGTACTTACCAAAGGAAATAATTTATTATATCATCTCTGAATAGATAAGTTCAGTTTTTACTACCTTTAATATCACTTGTATATATATGAACATTTGCTAATTTATTTATAAAAATACATTTTTAAAAATGCTTTAATTTTTCTATGCTTTGTCATTTTACGTTCTATAGCAATAGGGTGCTACAAACTATGAGCCAAATTATGTGTCTGAATTTACTTAGAGTTTGTGTACTTTCTGTGATACCTTGTGTTTTCTTTCTTTTTAAAGTTATCTAGTTGATTCCCGTTGGTGTGTTGAAAGACTTACCATTTCTCAACCATATAATTTTAGGCCTTTTACTTAATATTGTAATGGCTTATTCCCTACTACACCACTGATGTAGAGATAATAATACTTGCCTCAACAGGTTATAGAAAATGAGTCATAATATTAAACAACTAAATGTGTGAGGTATTGCCTAACATGTAGTTAAGTATTTATTAAATCTAGTTTTATTTTCATATCCTGATTTCATTCATTCATTCATGAAATCTTTTTGGATAACTTTTCATGCCAAGAACTGCATAGTGGTTGGAAATTTAAAAATATATATATATAATAAAACATTCTCTACTTCATGGTGCTCCCTGGTTATCATAGGCGTTTAAGATGATGACACAATACAATATGTTGAATGTCAGAAGTGGAATTATCTGCAGTCCCAAAGTATGCCATTCCATGTGTATGGGCACACAAAGAAGGGACATTGATCCCAGATAGAGAACTAGAGGATAAGGAAGGAGAGGAATTGGGATTGGTAGGAAAGAACAAGAAAAGCAGGTATGTAGGATGAAAATGTGGTGACCACTAAAATCGCTGATGTAAATAGAGAAATCTAGAAAGCAGTTGAGATACATGTCAGAATCTAGAGAATTATTCTAAGCATGAAGTATACTTGGAGATGTAATCAACATCTAGAGTGAATAATAGCATCAGGGGAGGAGGGCAAGTAGAGTGAAACAGCCAGTTAGTGGCTAGCGAAGGGAATTCTAGGGAACCCTAGCCTTTAAGGAGCATGGAGAGGAACTCTTGAAGAGTGAGAGGAGGCAGCCAGAGCTGTCTCAAAACTACATGATGGGGCTTCCCTGGTGGCACAGTGGTTGAGAGTCTGCCTACCGATGCTGGGGACACGGGTTCGTGCCCCAGTCCGGGAAGATCCCACATGCCGCGGAGCGGCTGCGGCCGTGAGCCATGGCCGCTGAGCCTGCGCGTCCGGAGCCTGTGCTCCGCAACGGGAGAGGCCACAACAGTGAGAGGCCCGCGTACTGCAAAACAAAAAACAAAAAACAAAACAAACAAACAGAAAAACTACAAGATGGGCATAAAGTTTCCAAATGCATAAGAACTGAGGAGCAAAAAATTTTGCAAAAAGGTCAGTCGATTTATATAAGGATTGAAAACCTTTTTAGATTTAGAATTTCCCCAGAGACTTCATTTTTTTAGTAGTAATTTTTAAAAATTTTATTGGAGTATAATTAATTTACAGTGTTGTGTTGGTTTCAGGTATACAGCAGAGTGATTCAGTTATACGTATGTTCATTCTTTTTCAAATTCTTTTCTCATATAGGTTATCACAAAATATTGAGTAGCGTTCCTTGTGCTATACAGGAGGTCCTTGTTAGTTATCTATTTTATATTTAGTAGTGTGTGTATGATAATCCCAAGCTCCTGATTTATTCCCCCCCCCCCATTTTTCCCCTTTGGTAAACATAAGTCTGTTTTCAATATCTGTAAGTCTGTTTCTGCTTTGTAAATAAGTTATTTTGTGTCATTTTTTAAAAATTAGATTCCTTATATAAGTGATATCACATGATATTTGTCTTTGTCTGACATACTTCACTTAGTATGATAATCTCTAGGTCCATCCATGTTGCTGCAAATGGCATTATTTTGTTCCTTTTTATAGCTGAGCAATATTCCATTGCATACATGTACCACATCTTCTTAATCCATTCCTCTGTCAGTGGACATTTAAGTTGCTTCCCTGTCTTGACTATTGTAAATAGTGCTGCAGTGAACACTGGGGTGCATGTATCTTTTCAAATTATGTTTTTCTCCAGATATATGCCCAGGAGTGGGATTGCTGGCTCACACGTTAGTTCTATTTTTAGTTTTTTAAGGAACTTCCATACTGTTCTCCATAGTAGTTGTACCAACTTACATTCCCACCAACAATGTAGGAGGATTCCCTTTTCTCCACACCCTCTCCAGCATTTATTGTTTGTAGACTTTTTGGTGATGGCCATTGATTTTACATTTCTCTGATAATAGTGATGTTGATCATCTTTTCATGTACTCTTTGGCCATCTATATGTCTTCTTTGGAGAAATTCCATAATGATGAATATAAAAGCATCAAATCTCTTTGGACAAAAAAGTGTAGAGACTGTGAATGGCCTGTGTAGTGGAAAATACAAAACAGTGGAGGAAAGTGTAAGATATGGCATTCACAAAAACTGATCTAATTATATGCATAGAAGGATGGTTTATTATTGCCAAGTAAAGGACCTGACAATTATCATCCTGTTTTTCTTTCTTTTTATCCTCTCTCCAGAGACTTAAAATTAGAAAATTTCAGTAGATTATTTCAGTAAGATTATTTTATAGATTATTTCAGTAGAGTAAATGTAAAATACTCTCTCAAAACACAAGATAAAAAGAGAACATATAGGTAAACTTTTCCATTTGGATTATCAGTCAATATTATCACTAAATATTGACCACATGCAATTTAAAAGCCTGTTTCTATATTTTTTCTATTTAATGTTTCTAAATATGAAAATGTATATGTAAATTATAAATGTAAAATTTTAAAAATTGTTATTAAATCTAAATATTTTCTGAAAAATGAAGATATTCCTTTTAATTTCTTTGCTCAAACTCTCCTATTTGATAAATTCTCTAGTTGGATTTTAATGGAATTTTTCTTCCAAATTGTGCATTTTTCCTATATAAAATTCAGGTCATTATAATTCATTTCTGCATTAAATTTCTTAATCTTTGAAAAATTTTTCATTTAAAAATTAATAACCTATATTCTGTATAAAATTCATATTCAATTTTTCAGAATGAAGAAAAAATTGAGTATTAGGACTTCAAATTGTAAAAATTTACATATACATTTTTAAAATGTTTATCTTTGCTATGATTTTTTCATAATCTATTGTTTTTTTCTTTACATGTACCCACTTACTTCCTGACCAAGTAAGGCAGCTTTTCTATTTCATATACAAATGAAGAGAGGAAGGATGAGCAAATCTGAAATTTTAATTGTATGTGCTTTAAAAAGTCAAACAAAAACCGTTAAATGATCTTGGTGCTTAGACTATAAATTCAGTGGCCCTATTTTGGTCTTTTTGGTGGTTAGTTTCTTAAAGTCTGAATATCATGTATGCTGTTGATAGTTATGGAGTTTTTAAAAACCATAAACCACTCAGGTGATTGTGGGCTTCTATACTTTTTCTACACCTATTATTCCTATATTCTACCCTGTCTTAACTTTTTTTTTAAGCTATAAAAGGAATTCTTTGTATCATCTTTTTGTATTCTCTCTCCCACGTCTACCTCTAACTGTAACCCATTCTCTCTCTATTATCACTCAATTTTAGCCTCTAATTATGTCCCTGCTGTCTTTTTATTTCTCCCTCTTTGTCCATATTAGCCCTTTGAACCGTAACTTTCTGAGAAAATGGAAATGCCCTCCATCTGCACTGTTCAATATGGTAATGAGTAGCCATGTGTAAATACTGAGCACTTGTAATGAGGCTAGCAAGCCTGAGGAAGTGAATTTTTAATTTTATTTAATTTTAATTAATTGAAATTTGAATAACTTCACATGGCTAATGGTTACCATATAGGACAGTGCAGCTTTATACCCCTTATTCTTTCTCATTTTCTCATTCTTTCTCCTCTGCCTTGGTATGTATTTCTTCTTTGTCTCTGTCTCTAATTCCAACTGTAGTTATTTTTTTTCAGAACTTAGGGTCACTTGCTTAACCCAAATGAAAGGCAGAAGCTATACTTCAAGTGCAGCCACAAGGCACTGATCTTGTTCATAACATTAACTCCTCTTCCAGCACCTCCAGGGGCTGCTGACTGGAGCTGTTTGAATCTTTTGCTGGTTCAGTTGCGATAAACTCTGAGGGGGTTTATCATACACTACTTTTTTTTTTGGTTATTGTTCTTGCACTCGACAAAAATCAGAAGCCATTAGGACACTTTCAAGTTTATGATTCTTGAAGTGAGTTGAAGGCAAGGAAATGTTGCAAACGACTTTAAGCTTGAGCAATGTAGGCCTTTGCTCTCATGAATTTTTACTCTTTCCAACATTGTTCCTTGCATTATTTGCCCTAACTCACTTATCGATCTTATACATTCTGCATCTTCTTTCAGATACTACTCTATTAAAATATATCTTCAGTCTATTCTTTCAATACTTAAGCCATGTCCAAAATTTGATATATCCCATATTTTAGAGATCAGGTGAAGCCTCAACTGAAGCAAAGACCATTCAGTTTTAACTTTTACAGCATTATTTCTAAAACCACTGTATTATAAAGCTGTTCACTTTTCAAATTCTTAGATCCATGGGAAATTTTATTTTTGCTTATATACATTGTAGAATTTACTGCTTCGTTTAAGAAAAGTTAACTTACTAATCAGGAAAATGAATCAAAAGCCTTTAAGTATTTTGTATAACACTAGTAAGAACAGGCTAAGGATTTTTAAAAAGGGCTAGCTAAGCTTGGTCCCAGAAAACTTGTGAGCACATTACAATTGCATGTTAAATTGTAATCTCTCAGTAAACTGATTCTGTCATTTTAAATTGTGTGAATCTGTGCCTTCCTAATGATTTTATTTTTCTTTGTGATAGAATGCCTCCTTTTCCCTTTCTGTCACATATACATGTGCAGACACACACACAAAAGTTTTCAAATTCTTCTGCTGGATTTGAAAAGCTCTGAAAGCCAACCAAACTAGTTTCACTCCCTTTGAAATAAAATAAGCAACCTGTCATCTACTGAGTTTAAAGCACTATTCCAAAAATATGTTCAATAAAATTTATATGTTTTAAAGTTTAACTTTGGATTTTTTTTCTTTTTGTTTTGTTGCTTTTAGATGTGCTTTTTAAAAATGGAGACATTCATATTTCATGGCTATTTTTTTGGAAGAATTTTCAGGCACATTTTAAAGAAGAAACTTTAAATTTAATTCAAAACTGATTTATTTATACATTCACATTTATAGACAAGTTTTAAGATTCCTGAGAAGCCCCAGTTTCCCAAACAATACTAACGCATTTATTTTCACCACAAAATGAAATCGATCCAAAAAAAAAGACTTTTATGATTCTATAAAACCAATGCTTATCATCTTATCAACAATGACCAAAATTATATTTGCCTCTGAGGGGTGGGATAGGGAGGGTGGGAGGGAGGTGCAAGAGGGAGAAGATATAGGGATATATGTATATGTATAGCTGATTCACTTTGTTATACAGCAGAAGCTAACACACCATTGTAAAGCAATCATACTCCAATAAAGATGTTAATAATAATAAAAATAATAAAAGCTAAAGTGATATGCACAGTGTTTCACTGCTCCAGCTTCAGGTAGCGGGTAAAGAAGAATGACAATAAAATACAGTGTGTGACAGGATGAAGTCAGGTAACAGGAATCCAGTAGATCTTACTGAAGTCACCATTCATCCTGCTTATACAGGTAACAAAGCTTGGCTGACATGCAGGTGATAGATGGCTGGCTCTATCCACTCACTGAGTGGAACATGTAGATGAATAATCGTGATTCAGATCTGTGCCTTAGTTATTCAACAAGTTACTCTGTATAGTGAATTTGGGGGGTATCTTGTGGGTATCACAAGAATAAACACAAAAGTAAAATCTGCCAATATTAAATATGTAAATTCTATTTTTTTCTTATCTGGACTATTGTCTCCTGTAAATAAGAAAATTTAAAAACTGTCAATGTTGGCTAAGAGAGTTTCATATATACTGTATCCATACTTTTTGTGCTCTTACTGTTGTTTTAAGATTTTATGATTTTTCTTGTTTCTGTTAACTCAGGCCAATTAAAGCAATTCTTTTTGTGGGCATTTGGGTCATTGTTTTCAAGTTTATTGATTCAATTGCAATCTATAAATATTTGTGAAAAATCACTTCTTGTCATACTCCATACCAGATGCTGGCACAATAAAGATAAATGAGGCACAATTACTATGGTGAAGGAAGTAACTAGATACCATAGTAGATGATGGAGTTCTACAACTTGAGTACGGAAGAGGGCTGCAGTCTGCAGTACCTCATTACCCACAGAATTATGAAGACAGAACACATCAGGGTGGAGGTTTTGGTGTATATATTAGATGTCACCTCCAGAAAGAATTGCAGTCTTTTTTTCCAGTTTGCCTGGTGCTATTAAGAAAGTACAAATCCACTGAATTCTGAATACTAATCTTGTGACAAGTACTTTCAAATGTATGACAACTATAGGTTTCATATTGTGGACAGCTTGGCTACAAAACACTAAATAAATGGAGAGCCTAAGTATAGTGACACTAGGTGGGAACACTTAGGCTTTCCTGAGAGTAGAGCGATGAGTATCCACACAGATCTGCATTGGTATCAAGGAGCAAGGCTAACAGTTTGATTGATGTCACTCCCCACTCCTTGATTGCAAGTCTGCTAAATAGAAAAATGTAGGCTGTCTTGGACACATCATGTGCTATGTAAGATATTAAGTTTCAATTCCTTTTCCCATAAAGTTGACAAGTTCTTATATTATACCATAAAAAATCCTTTGTCACTAGCAGAAACCAATCAACATATAGGAAAGAGAAGATACTTAATATTATAAAAAGAATGTAAAGTTAAAGGCAATGTCGTAAAGAATTATTGGCAAACAGTTGCTATTTGTGTTGATCTTTCCTTTCTTTCCAAGTTTTGATTTTAGATTTTAAGGATTTTTTGGTTAGCAACATCATATCTAGGTTTTCTCATATTTTTGTATATCAGCAAGATTTCACACTTCTTGATATGTTATGATTTTAGACGTTTGTGCTTTAAGAGTCCCCCCAAAATGTATCTTGGGTATTGAAATTCTAGACTTCAAATTCACAGAACAGGAACCATATCTTTTTTTTTTTGTATCCCTCACAGATTACTTTGTAAATAACTATTTATTTACTAAGATATAGGGTTTGCTAAATAATATCTGAATCAAAAATCAGTAGTTTTTTTTTCTAATTTGTCCAGGCACTTAGGAAAAATTCTCACTAACAATTTATAGCATAACACCAAATGTAACACGTAGGGAACATAATGCATATAAAACACGTAGGGAACAAAATGCATATACATAAAAAAATGTAACACGTAGGGAACATAATGCATATTTAAATGCTATGGAAGCGGGATTAGACATGAATTATCTGTGGAAAGATCATGTTTTCCTTAATTTACAATCTCTAGGTACATATTATTTATTATATATGAAACATAGTGTTCTAACACACTGTTTTTCCAAATAGTCTGAGACTTGGTAGGTAAATTAAATTTCACTGGTGCTACTTTCACTGGCCTAAGTCATTCCTAGTGATGGCTCACACTCTTGTTTCTTGAATTCAATGCTGCCCACAACCTGGGGTTACGCTTTTGTTATTTGATAAAGCAATGACCATGTTATTGAGGAATAAACATCTAAGTGCCTAAAATAAGCTCATATTTTTCTCCACTTACCCCAAACATAACTACTGTGTAATATAATAGATGCTGAAGAACTGAACATTTCCCACTGACCCTTGCTAAACACTAGCCCCAACTATTCCTCACTACCCCTCTTTTTTAAAATTAATTTTTTATACTGGAGTATAGTTGATTTACAATGTTGCATTAGTCTCAGGTATATACCTATTCAGTTATACAAATACATATATCCATTCTTTTTCAGATTCTTTTCCCATATAGTTTATTACAGAACATTGAGTAGAGTTCCCTGTGCTATACAGTAGGTCCTTGTTGGTTATCTATTTTATATATAGTAGTGTGTATATGTTAATCCCAAACTCCTAATTTATCCCTACCCCACCATGTTTCTCCTTTGGTAAGCATAAGTTTTCAAAGCCTGTGAGTCTGTCTCTGTTTTGTAAATAAGTTAATTTGTATCATTTTTTTAAGATTCCACATATAAGTGATATCACATGATATTTGTCTTTATCTGACTGACTTCACTTAGTATGATAATCTCTAGGTCCATCCATGTTGCTGCAAATGGCATAATTTTGTTCTATTGTATGGCTAATATTCCATTGTATATATATACCACATCTTCTTTATCCATTCCTCTGTCAGTGGACATTTAAGTTGCTTCCCTGTCTTGACTATTGTAAATAGTGCTGCAGTGAACACTGGGGTGCATGTATCTTTTCAAATTATGTTTTTCTCCAGATATATGCCCAGGAGTGGGATTGCTGGCTCACACGTTAGTTCTATTTTTAGTCTTTTAAGGAACTTCCATACTGTTCTCCATAGTGGTTGTACCAATTTACATTCCCACCAACAGTATAGGAGGATTCCCTTTTCTCCACACCCTCTCCAGCATTTGTTTTTTGTTTGTAGAACTTTTGATGATGGCCATTCTGACCGGTGTGAGGTGATACCTCATTGTAGTTTTCATTTGACCACTCTTCTTGTTATACCCAAATTGACTCACCAACGGAGGCTACGCCCGGCTTCAGACATAATGTCTTCATATATGATCCTGTATTTGTCATAACCACATACAAATACTCAGAACAAACAAATATGATTGATCATCTTCAATCTAAGGTATATAGATTTGGCTGAGAATCAGAGCATGGCCAAGGAAGACAGAAGGAGAAACCAGGAAGTAGTTAGCTGAAATACAGGGCAAAGCTGATGAAATTGGAAACTTGAATTTACGTGGTTTTCAAGGTCACATATAATCTTTATCAAAATTGTCTATATTGGTTGCTGAGAAGTTATTAACAAAGATTGAAATCAGATATATATATTAATCTATATTTATCCCCTTTCCTATAAATTATTTACACGTTAAAATGACCAAAAATTTTTGTTATATAAAGGAATGATCAGGGTTGAATCTGGAAGCAATTTTAACTTTTATCTTTTGCACTCTCCTATATAGTAATATACACATATGTATATCTTTATTTTAATGTGTATATGTTTATATACATATATGTACACATATAAAATATATCCATATGTGTGTCTATATACACACACATATATGCAAAGATGCACATTTTCTAGAAATATATCCCAAAATTTCTATCCCTGTGCTTCTCCTAAGTGTATAGTACCCTAAGTTAGTTTTCTTTGACTCTTAGAAGCATGTAATCTGTTGGAAGAGAAGATATTGCATTAATAAGTAATTTTTATCTTTAAATGTCTAACTTCCTATGGATACTTACGTTTGTGTACTCAAAAATAGTTCAAGTCAACAAAACCCAGTAGCAAAAACTACAGTTGATGGCCGGATCTTGTTTCGTAATACCAGTCTCCAAAATGCAACCAGTACTCTTTGGAGAAATGGCTGTTTCTAGGTCTGGGACAGAAAATGTGTATGATGATTGTAGAGTATTTTGTAGTGCCAGAAAGTAAGGAAGTAACACACACACACACACACACACACACACAAAATGATGAAGAAATACAAAAGTGATACAGGGGCCAGCCAAAAGACCTGGTACAATTTGAGAAACAAAATAGAATACTTTTAGATTATCAGGTATAAAATATCCATGCATTCATGTTGATATAAAGAAATGATTGAATAAATGAGGAATAATAGACAAATTTCCTGCACAGAAGGATTTAAAACCATTTATGTAGATATGCTACCCTTCAGAAGGTACAGATTAACTCCCCACACCTTAAGTGTGAGCTGTGCATAGTGACTTTTTTCAGGAGTACAGTATGGAAAGGGAAGAAAGTTACTTGACAGTGGAGAAACCTAATAAACACTACCTCAAGTTACATGAACAAGGTTAGCATCAAAAATGGTGTCATATTGACAGTATATACTCATGAAGCAATGTGCTAAGAATGGCATTTTACTTCTGAGGTCTTCCTCCAAAACATACACAACCCCAGTCTAATCATGGGACAAAAATCAGACAAATCTCAATTGGGAGACATTCTACAAAATGGTGAACAGTAATCAAAACTGTTACGATCATCAAAACCAAGGAATGTCTGAGAAACTGTCATAGACAAGAGGAGTCTAAAGAAACAACACTATTAGATGCAAGATGGTATCCTGGATGAAATCCTGAAACTGAAATGGGGCATTAAGAAAAAAATGAGGAAATCATAATAAAGCATGAACTTCAGTTAATAAAATATATCCATATTAATTGTGACAAATGTATCATACTAATATAAGATTTTAATAATATGGGGGACTGGGCATGGGGTATATGGGAACTCTTTATCTTCACAATAATTCTGTAAATCTAAAATTGTTCTAAGTTTATTAACACAAATAACTCAATTTACCAGAAAAATTATATTTATATCAGTCCTTAAAGCATATTTTTGTGTATATGTATTTGTATTAGTTCATAATATTTTTTGCTTTCACCCACTATTCCATATCCCTTGGGGTATAGTATGCTTTTCTTCTGCACAGATTATGGATTTGCCTTTGACTTGGTTTGTTCAATGATCTGTGAGTGGTTTTGGTTCTTGTGTGGTTTGGCTTGAACTCTTTTACTCCTGGGTTGACCATGAAAGTAATATCCCTGGGTAGTGCTTGCCCACGGAGAATGTGAACACATGTGGAATATATCTGAACTCTACTCAAATCCCAGAGCCAAGTGGAGCTCACTGAAATATGATGCAATGTCACCCAGTTGTTAAACAGACCATGAGTAGAAGAATAAATGCTTGCTAGATAGGCCACTGAATTTTCTGGTGGCCTGGTAGTTTATTGCAACAATAGCAGAATAATTTAGTGTGTAACACAAATCTTCGTGGAGATGACTGTTGCTCTTTGCTGTAATGTATGTGCATCCCTATTAATTGTGTGTGTGTGTGTGTTCAGTATGAGCACAAGTCAAATTTCTAAAAAACTTGTTCTACTGGGAAAATGCCAGCTAAGTGTATAATACTACTTTAACTAGTATTCAATAAATCAGTAAAACCATATGTAACTGACATACTTTGATTATAGTCTTTTATTTAGGAAATAATTTTAGTTCATCATAGTTACGTGGTTTTTTTATTCAAGATTTTGTGAAGCAGACCCAGTCCAATTTCACAGTCATGCCATTTGTAAAATCGTGTAATCCAGTGAATTATGAATGTTGGAATGGACTCATATATTAGGGGCTCTCTCTCTGTGTGAATATTGAAATGTATTTTGCTGATATAAGTGATAATTATTTAAAAAGAAATTTAACAGCATCAGCAGTAAATGAAGTACTATTTGAATATATGTATATGTCTTGATTTTTTAAAATACATGGTGCATACTCACGATATGTTTTTGTGCATATATAACGTCATGCATTTAACACTCAGAGATATATAAAATCTCATGTACGCCCCCCCTCCAAATATGTATAAATGAGTAAATACCTGGGCAGTGAGCTAGATGGCGATATAGCATATAAAAATATAATTTTACTTTAGAGTCCATGGATTATGACCCCACAGGTCTAGGTCTTGAGAAACTCTAGCAACAATAGTCTGTATGAAATGCATTAAGTATTACTTTTTCTCTTATTGAATAGAATTTAATTGTAAATATATGGAATATAATCTTCCTGAGTCACATAAAAATGGCACTGATAGTAAAGGAAAAAGTTTTAGCAAAGAATATTTCTATTATGCTCCTTATATGTTGAAACATTTTTCATAAGAGTTTATATAGTTAACTACTAAACTATCAAAATGTGTTATTTTTGGCAATGTGCTTTGCTGACGAGATAAGCATATGTTTATTTTTTTAATTTATATATTTCACTTTTTATTTTTACAAGCTTCTTTCTTTGAATAATGAAAAATATTTGGGGCATAGTATTTAACTTAATATATGATATTACATTGAATGGCAAGTAAAATGTTTAAAAGTTTTTCTTACTGTGGTTATTATATTGTTATATTAGCCATAATTTCAGGTTTCAGGGCCAAAAGAAGGATATCCTAAAAAGCACAGAATGTTTCATAGCTTTTCATCCTTCTTAACCTTCTACATTGTCCTCCTGGTAACACATCACATATCAGGAGATCATTAGGCAAATGCAGATAATTGGCAATTTTGATTAAACGTGAAAAAAACTATTTTGTAAAGAAATAAAAATATGTATGATAGTGGACTAAGTGTCCCTAATAACTGTGAGTAGGTTGACACATATAGTAATTAGAAAATGACTCTAAAATAAGACATTCTGTACACACACAGACACACACCCATAATTCCATTGATTTTTAAGTTACATGTAACATCCTGAAGGAAAACTAACAAGAATAGTAAGTCAATACTTTTTACAAAGGTCTGAAAATTTAAGGGACAAACTTAACAGTAATATCCAACATCAAATGTATGTGTGCAAAGCATTTCCTGAACAGAAAGGAAAGAAAAGGCATGGTGAGAATAGGTTGAGGATGGAATAATAATATTTGTGGACAGGGAAATTATTTGTCCAGTACTGTGTTCGTTTTCTTAATATAGACTATAATTATATCAAAACTTCTTTCATATTTATTTTCTAGCCATTTTTCAAATATGCCCCTGAGAATTATTCTATTCCCAAAGTGATTTTCAATGTGTTTATTGAGATGTCAAATACCATAAAATTTGTGGCCCTTGTTTTCTAAGTCACCATCGTGGAGGGTAAAAGTAGCTGGCTCTGTACTTTCATGATGCTGGATGTCAGCAAGTGGAGGATTCCATGCTTTATAGTAGGAGATATGAACCTCCCTCCCCATTTTAAAAAAAAATATTTATTTATTTATCTTTGGCTGCGTTGGGTCTTCATTGCTGCACGCAGGCTTTCTCTACTTGCGGCAAGAGGGGGCTACTGTTCGTTGCGGTGCACGGGCTTCTCATTGCGGTGGCTTCTCTTGTTGTGGAGCACAGGCTGTAGGTGCACGGGCTTCCGTAGTTGTGGCACGTGGGCTCAGTAGTTGTGGCTCGCGGGCTCTAGGGCGCAGGCTCAGCCGTTGTGGTGCACGGGCTTAGTTGCTCCGTGGCATGTGGGATCTTCCTGGACCAGGGCTTGAACCCGTGTCCCCTGCATTGGCAGGCGGATTCTTAACCACTGCGCCACCAGGGAAGCCCTCCCTCCCCATTTTTCTACCCACTCTGTTATCTTATCTCTCTTAGTCTTCAGTTGGCTCTATACTTAGGGCCACACGGAGACAATTCAGGTCTCCCTTTTAAGCCACTAGTTGCATGCTATTAACAGAGCCTACTGAATTGAGAAGTAGGAGTGTAAGGCCAATTAATAATCAAATGCTTTTGCTTTTTGTTTTTGTTCATATTTGATGTTTTTCTCTGTTGAGAATCTCAGGAGAAGGAGTGTTGTCTTATCTGGTAACAATCCAGTATTCAGTAGTCTTAGGATCATCATATATTACATTTTGCCTAAAATGTATAATTATGGGCTCTAAAAATAAGATTGAAGTAAAAAAAAATATAAACAACATTTTTGAATGCTGTCAGACAATTTTCTTACATAATTTTCTCTAAAAGAGAATAATAATGATGGTTGAAAATGTTGTTTCATGATCCAGGCAATGCAGGAAAGGAAAATTTTAGAATTGCTTAGAAAATAACACATTGATTAGAATTAAAACAGTTTTGTTTTCTGCTTTTTAAAAAAATTTTGGGTTTTAGTGTCTTCACTCCTTTATGTCTTGCCTACTTTTGACTTTTTCTTTTTACCTGGATTCAGTTGTCATCTCCTAGATGAGCCAATCTTGATTACCTAAACAAGTTATACTTAATTAATTGTAATATTTGTATTAGTGTTATAAGCTGAACTGAGTTCCTCCAAATTCATATGTTCAAGTCCTAACCTCCAGTACCTCAGAAAATGACTATATATGGAGGTAGGGTCTTTAAAGAGGTAGTTAAGTTAAAAATGAGGCTGGTTTGGTGGGCCCTAATCTATTCTGACTTGTGTCTTTATAAACAGAGGAGATTATAACATACAGAGAGACACCAGGGGCACATGTGCACAAAGGGAAGACCAGGTGAAAACACAGAGAGAAGGTGGCTATTTGCAAGCCAAGGAAAGAGACCTCAGAAGAAATAACACCTGACCATATATTGATCATGGACTTCTAGTCTCCAGGATAGTGAAAAAATAAATTAGTCTTCTTTAAGCCACCTAGTCGGTGGTGTGTTGTTATGGCAGCCCTTGCAAACTAATACAAATAGTAAGCATTAACCTTAACATTTTGGAATGTTGACTAACACTTTATGCATTTTATGAGTCAATGCTCATGTGAAAAGTAGTTTTTCAATCACATAGCACATTTCTCTTCTTAGGAAATAGTAAGATGGGCTGTTTTGCCCAAGAATCATAGTAATTCAATATTACTGGCATGGTGCACATTTGATCATGCTCTTGAGTTTCCTCCAGTTAAATATTATGAAAATGTAGATGTCCAACATGACTAATGATATCACTAGTTTATTCCTTTTGTATTTCCTGAATTTACATTTTACAATTTGATTGTATTAATCAGTAAAATATATATATATATTTAAAAAATTTTCTCTCTCTCTATAGATATATATAGATAGAGTTTTAATACTTTCAAAGCAAACAAAAACCCTGCCGCCCTCCACATAAAAGAGTTTGTTTCCTTATTGAACAATTTGTTTTCTGCTTTGTTTACTAAGTTCTTAAAATATCACAATAATATAAGGCAGGCCATAGAGGAATTAATTTCTAATATAGCAAAATTAACTTTAGTGTTAAATAAAACCCACCAATATTCATTCATTTATTCAAAAAAATACTCAGCACCTCTTAGGTACTAAGCACTGTGTTTTACATTGCAGGTACAATTTTGAACCAGACAGAAATGGCCCCTAGAGTACAAACCATATCGACTGAATAGAGCGTGTGATTTTCTTTTCCCGACACTGATAAGTAAAAAAGTTTTGAAACAGTGCCATTTATTAATAGTCTTTTATACCTAATGATTATCTAATTTTACTTATACCTCAGAAAACCAAATATTAATAATATAACCTATTATGATTTAATAGAAGAGATTGCAAAATTTGGAACAAAGACATTCCTTAGTTTACAACCTAGCTTTGCTGTGTCATAGTTTTATTATTTTGGGCAAATTACTTAAACTATTCAAACCTGTTTCCTTGTGTGTAAACCCTCCTTATTAATATTTACTTTGAAGCTTGACTTAAAGTCAGAGATCATAAGAAGTACATGGTGGGCATATAATAATTATTACCTTTATTTTTATATTAAAATTAATAGTATTAGGTTTAATCAGATAAAATTATGTCAGAACACGTACGTCAGAATTACTTTCAAAGCAATCTTGGGTTCCAGATCAAGCTACTTGTTTTTTGATGGTCAGGCTTTTAACCATTGTGCATTTTACTTAGCAAATATATAAACTTTTTAAGAGACAAACAAAAAATCCTTTTATTATATTCACCAGAATTAAACACAGTATCCGATATGGCAATATGGTTCCAGTTTTTCATTTCCAAGTGTCATTCTAACAAGATTCAAATATAATATTTGTTAGTGAGGTTCTATATAAATTCACTAATGAGAACAGTTGTGTTGTTTTAGCTTAATTTTTTTTCTGCCTCACATTGTGCCTGAGAATTCTTTTTTATTCTTATGGTCTGTGCGTGTGTGTGTGTGTATGCATGCATGTGTTTGTGTGTGTTTAAAGTGTCCTGTTCTGATTCTATTACCCTAGGGCTTGATTATCTTTTGTGAGTTTTGAGATTTCGTAGAAAGAAGACTGCTTTCAACATGTAAATGCTTCTGCCACTTTACATTATTGAAGCAGGTTGTTTTAGCTTCCTTCCAGCAGTAAGATTCATTATTTTAGTGAGTTTTGACATAGGCTCTGATTGGTTAAAAAACCCATGTTCATCATTTGCAGTTTTACTTTTGTTTTGGTATTAGGAAGAATATAGAACATATTCAGCAGTAAAACCCTAGTCAAGTGATTTAATCTGTAAGAAAAATAAGCCTTACCTTGAAATGCTTTTAAATATGTTTTTTGTTTATTTAGGGGTTGGAGGAGGGAAAGGTCACTGTTAACAGAGAGCTTTAACCAATTCTGACAAATCTGTAAACTAAAATGATGCTTCATCATAAGATTATGAAAATTCCTAAAAAGGGCCCAATGGAAATATTTAAACTTTCTACTTTAGGATAAAGGGTATTAAATCATGACCCTCATAGTCATCCTACATAAAGTTATGCTGTGATCACTGATCTTTCCTCAATCTCCTCTGGAAAGTGGTATCAACAACATTGACACATTGAAAAAGGAAAGATAAACCCACTAGCATTTGATGAGTTAATGTGATAATAATTGGCATTATGCTATTCATTTAGAAGTATTTAGAAAAAGAGTAAAAACCTGCAGAAACCTAACACCTTTATATGAGGCTCCCAAGCTGTCTCTAAGCAGACTGGCTGTACCTCAGTGGTCACATGAAGCTCCCTTTGTCATATGACTTTAGGGGCATGAACATATAACTACCCTCTTGGAAAACTGTATATGAATTTAAGTTTTAAATGATACTAATTAAAATGGTACTAATTAAACGTAAATGGTACAATTACTCTCACAAGAATAGGTACAAAATATTTTTGAAGTAATCTGCACTTCTCAAATTTAGGACTATGTTTTTAATTATTTTTGTATATTTTCTTGAACATTCTTGTTTTTCCTATCTTGCAGATGATGATCCACTGGTTTTTTTTTTTTTTTAATCTTTATTTTTGGCTGCGTTGGGTATTTGTTGCTGCGCGTGGGCTTTCTCTAGTTGCAGCGAGCAGAGGCTACTCTTTGTTGTGGTCCGCAGGCTTCTCATTGCCGTGGCTTCTCTTGTTGCAGAGCATGGGCTCTAGGCATGCGGGCTCAGTAGTTGTGGCACACGGGCTTAGTTGCTCCGTGGCATGGGAGATCTTACCGGACCAGGGCTCAAACCCATGTCCCCTGCATTGGCAGGCGGATTCTAAACCACTGTGCCACCAGGAAAGTCCCATTCCACTGGTTCTTGTTTTGGATTTTCATATTACCATTACTCGTTTTAGTGACTCTAATTCTTATTGAAAAAATAAAAAAGCTACATACCCATTCCTAACAAAAACAATTGGACTTCCCAAAAAACATAAATGGACTCCATAGATCATGAATCCCAACTTTGACAACCTTTAATAAACTTAGAAAATGATAACCCATTTGTCTTAATATATTTATTCTAATATTTTCTACAATATACATTTTTGAGGCTGCTAAATACTGTGTGTGTGTATACACAGACACACACACATATATATTTCTGAGATTAAATTTGACCAGCTTCTAAATCTGAGACTTGGAAGATTTGAATATACTTTTCTCTTTTTTTTTTTTTTTTTTTTTGCGGTACGCGGGCCTCTCACTGTTGTGACCTCTTCCGTTGCGGAGCACAGGCTCCGGACGTGCAGGCTCAGCAGCCATGGCTCACGGGTCCAGCCGCTCCGCGGCATGTGGGATCCTCCCGGACCGGGGCACGAACCCGTGTCCCCTGCATCGGCAGGCGGACTCTCAACCACTGCGCCACCAGGGAAGCCCCTACATTTCTCTTTATGTTAGAAAATGAAAGTCCCTTTGTACGCCATGGAAAAATACACAATTCCCAGGCTTTTAAAATACTATATCCCATATAGTAGTATTTATTGATTTATTACAATATAACACAATTTCCACTTCATTGAGTGGACATTTATTACTATCTAGGCTTCAAGTTAATTTCAGTGATATTATTAGGTCAGTTTTAACTTTTTGCACAAAATGTGAGCCCATATCCATTATTGGATGTCATTAACGTATCTAAAGGTATAATCTGGCCATTGAATGTGAAAATAGGCATGCTTTTCATTGCCTGTCAGTGCTATTAAACTACAGTCTTTTACATTTCCATAGTAATTTAACTGTATGTTTTTTATTGGATGTTTCTACTATGATTTTTTTTAAACTGAGCTTCATACTATGTCTTCCATCAAACTTCATCCAAAAACCTATCTCTGCCAGACTCAAATGGATACAATTATTTTCCTAGAAAAAATGTGAGCCTGGAATGTCCATTTTGCTTCCGTTTGAACTAATCTAAGCTTTTATGATTTTAAAATTCTCCATGGATATTCTCGGGCATGTCAGAGATCTTTTACCTTTGTTCATCAGTATATGTTGCTGTGAGTTGGTTCTGGTTTGTTAAGCACTTTAAAGAAAGGGAAAACTTTAAATTCTACAGGGTCAAGAAAGGGAATCTTGTAGAAGAAAATATGCTTTACTGTTATCCATGAATTTAATCTTTATCTTTTAAATATTTATTATTTATACTAGGTGAATTTAACAATATATGTGATCAATAATGAACTTTTTAAGTATAGAAAGATGTGTGGAGAACATGAACTGAACGTTTTATGACTATTTGACCAATGTGAAACTATTCCTGGCTAAAGAAATTTCATTTTCTGGCTCCTAAATCTTGAAATAAAGAATGTTTAACATAAAAACATCTTTATAATTGGCTCTAATATAGGCAGAAGGAGACCGAACACACAATTAATACAAAATCTCAAT
Organism: Delphinapterus leucas; assembly: GCF_059928025.1. NCBI lineage: Eukaryota > Metazoa > Chordata > Mammalia > Artiodactyla > Monodontidae > Delphinapterus > Delphinapterus leucas. The sequence goes on from NC_143131.1 coordinate 162,590,681, forward strand.
TTAGGAATGATTTCAGAAATTTCTGGAAAAACAAGTGATTTCACAAGAAAAATAATAGTTGTAGAGTATCTTGGTCTGATTTCTCTGACCGTTATTTGCAAAGGAAAGAAGTTATTAATGACTGTTGAAAGAAGGTAAAGTCCTAGGTGATCCAAAAAGACTAAGCTTCCTGAAACACTATTTTTTATAATACAGTCAGGCCACCATTCAGTATGGTGTTAAAATAACAATCTGAACTCTTTTATTTAACTGAATATTCGCAAATAATAGATTTGCCTGTGACCTCACCAAGCTCTACAATGTCAAGGCTACCTCCTTAAGAAAGGAGGCAGAATTAATGCCCAAGCATGCCTTCCAATTATATCTCACTTTGGCTTTCCTGTGTCCAAGGAAATACATTTCTGTCTCTTGTACCCTGCTTTGAGTGGCATTAATTTCTATTGATTGATTATTCCATTTCTAATTATTTCCATAAATGATACAGGGAAAAACGTTAAATACATTTTATCTTCTAATTTGTGTCTGTAAGATATTTCGAGTAATCCACCTATTTGTTATTTGTGTTAAAATTTGACAGGTCAATTTGCCCAAATAAGGGTAACCTGGATGCCTCAGGTTCTGAAAATAATATCAAATGAAAAATGATTTAAGAGTTGGAAAAGGCATTTAATCAAAAATCATGTGACATAAAAACAATGAATTTTTATCATCTGGAATCCTAAATTCCTACTTCCAGCTCCACTATCTAGAGCCAAACCTGGCTAGTTCAAATCAGACAGGTTTAATTTTTCCCATATTGTGGAAGAGATACTCATATGCCTAAGAAGTTCAGTAAAAGACTGATGCAACATAAAATCTTACCACATGGTGAGGGACATGAATATATCCTGATAAAGTGTGGGAAGAAGGCAGAGGTTAAGCAAACAGTAAAATAGTGACCCTGTCTGCTCATATTACCTATGTAACTTGGAAGAGAATTAAAACTTTTCAAATGCTTTACAGAACATTGTCTTTAATATCCTATTCAAAATCAGTGTTTCAACTTGTCTTAGTAACAGAATATCTATTCCTATTTCCCAAATCTATGTTATAGAAAGGCAGCAGGGCTCCATGCACTTAAACACAGCTGTACAATAATACTTATTGGTTTACTATTCAGTATTAGCCACCTGAATAATATTTGGGATTTCTTAGAAGCTCTATTTGGTTTTAGTATATATTACACTAAAGACACAGAGTTAAAATATTGTATTCTAAAGTCATTTGAAATAATTATCTTTTGTGCATGTATGTTTAGGTCCCCAATATGATATGTGGTTGGATTAATTTATTTTAGTTAGTTTTCAATTAGAGGAAATTGCTTTTGTAATTAATTTGGTTTTTATTTTTTTAATTGAAACACATTTGACATACATTGTTTAAGATGTACTACATGTTAGATATGTATTGTAATATGACTGACATTGTAGTGATAATTAGTAGCTCTTTCACATCACATAAGTATTTCTTTAGTTGGAATAATTAAGATAAGTTTGACGATTATAATACAGTATTGTTGTCTATATTGACTATACTGTGCACTAGATCTCTAGGGCTTATCTACTACTGGTTGCAAGTTTGTACCTTTCAACAACATCTGTCCTATCCCTCCCACCTCCATTCTTAGCCCCATCCCCTGGTAACCACCATTTCACTCTCTGTTTTTACAAGTTTGGCTTTTTTAGATTCCACATATAAGTGATATCATATGGTATTTATCTTTGTCTGACTTGTTTCACTTAGCATAACATTCTCAAAGTTTATCCATGTCGCACATGGCAGAATATTCTTATTTCTCATGGCTGAATAATATTATATATATATATATATACACACACACACACACACACACACACACACACCACATCTTCTTTATTCATTCTTCCATTGATGGACACATAGGTAGTTTCTGTATCTTGGCTATTGTGAATACTGCTGCAGTAACATGGGAATGCATATATCTCTTCAATGTCATGTTTTTATTTGGGTATTTATCCAGGAGTGGAATTGCTGGATCATATGGTAGATCTATTTAATTTTTGGATAAACCTCCATATTGTTTTCCATAGTGGTTGAACCACTTTATATTCCCACCAACAGTGCAGAAGGGTTTCCTTTTCTCTATATCCTTGCCAACATTTGTTATCTCTTGTCATTTTGATGATAACCATTCTAACAGGTGTGAGGTGATATCTTATTGGGTTTTGATTTGCATTTCCCTGATGATCAGTGATGCTGAGCATACTTTCATGTACCTGTTGGTCATTTGGATGTCTTGTTTGGAAAATGTCTATTTAGTTCTTCAGGGTATTAAAAAATTTTTTGTTGTTATAGAGGTGTATGAGTTCTTTTTATATTTTGGATATTAATTCCTTATTCGATATACAGTTTACAAACATTTTCTTCCATTCTGTATGTTGCCTTTTCTTTTTATTAATTGTTTCTTTTGCTGTGCAGAAGTTTTTGGTTTTATATAGTCCCATTTGTTGAATTTTGCTTTTGTTTGTGTTTTTGGTGTCATATCCAAAAACTCATTGCCAAGATCAATTATTTTCTTCTAAGAGTTTTGTGGTATCTGGTGTTACGTTTAAGTTTTTGAAATTTCAAGTTAATTTTTGTGAGTGGTGTAATACAGGGGTCCAGTTTTATTTTTCTGCATGTGTTTATCCAGTTTTCCCAGCACCATTTGAGGAAGAGACTATCCATTCCACAATGGGTGTTCTTGGTTCTCTTGTCATATATGAGTTGACTGTATATATGGGGGTTTAATTCTGGGCTTTCTGTTCTGTTTATTTGTCTATGTCTATTTTTATGTCAGCATCATACTGTTATAATCACTATAGCTTTATAGTATAGTTTGAAATCAGAAAGTGTGATACCATAATTTGGTTTTTAAATATGTAAAATTATACCATTCCAAAGGTAAAACTATAAAATGATAAATATTTAGGAAAAAAACCACCATATTTCTCTTCCTATTCTCTCCAATCTATGCCTTTCACTCTTTAAAAGAAACAATTTGTATTATAATTGTGGTTATTTCAGTGTTTCCTTTTTCAAATATATATTTGAATATTTTCCTTCATTTCTTTCATAAAATGCAGCTAATATGTGTACATACACATACAAACTCTCTTGCACCTTTTCCTTGTCTTCTTAAGAATATTTGCATGAAGGTATGACTCCATACCAATGTATAAAAATTTTCCCCATTCATTTTTATGGATTCTTTGTATTCAATTGGGCAGGTATACCAAAACTTATTCATTCAAGCCCTTCCATTAATATGGGCTTGTTTTAAAATTTTAATGTCATAAATAATGCCAAAATGAACATATTTGTGTATAAGTCATTCTTGGAGAAGAGATCAGTATTATCTTTTACAGCTTAAAATTTTTAATTTATTTTAGGTTTGAGAAGAGAAAATAAAGTTTATATATTTGAGGTCAGTCTGTACAGACAAAAATGGTCAACAGGCTGATTTTATCTCTTGCAGCCTAGGTTAAGTTGGAGGTCCAATATTTAGGTGGACACTGTGATAATGCTTTTCTTGCATTAGACTTGTGTCTCCACTGTTACACTGTAGTATTCATATATTGAGTAGAAGTACCCATATAATATTCATATACTGAGTATAAGTACCATAGAATAACTAGTCCAAAGATAGAAGTTATACAGTGTTCAATTGCCAAAGACACTCCAAAAGTAAGCATTAAATGCCCTAACATAAGAAGAATGAGGTCATGTTGTTGGGTACAGAAATTCCCTATGCACTAAATCACTTACAAGATTGTATTTAGTGAATTCTTGATTTTATAAAAGGAAGTTTTCAAGAAAAGATGAAGAAACTGTTGCACAAATATATATCTCATTATAAAAAGCAGAATGGGTAGATTCTTAGAATTGAAATTGCTAGGTGAAAGGGTAAATGTATATATTGTTGATATCATCAAAGGAATATAACATTTTTCATTTTATTGTGGAAAAATGCCTATTTTCCCATAGTCTTGTCATTACAGTATATTCTCAAACTTGGATTTTGCCAGTCAGATAGGTAAGTAAATTTAATATTTATATGAGTTTAATATTCTTAAATTCTGTATTCAGTTCTAAATATATACTTAATTTACATAATCTCATTTTCTTTATTGATATTACAGATTGTAAGTGTGTGACATAAATTACAAATACTTTTCCTTTGTTTCCTATTTGTGATTTCCTTTTTGATATTTATTTTTAATGCATGTAAAGTCTGATTTTGTTTGTTTGCTTTTTAAATGAGTTGTATTTATCAATCACTATTACTATTGCTTTGGAATTTTACAATGGTATTACTCATTCCAAGATTACAAAGGAATTTAACCATTTTTAACATCTGTATTATTTCACTGTTTACTATTTAGATCACTCATCCATCTGGAATTTATCCTTTATACAATACCATACAGGTTCAATTCTATACTCCTCTGAATATCTATTAAATAATTTATTTAAAAAGTTAATCTTTCATTGTAATGTGATGCCAAGTTTATCAGCTAGCAAATTTTACTATCTTCTGTGTATATTCCTGGTATTTTAAATTTTGATATGTTGCTCTTATATTTGTGCATTAATACCACACACAATTAATTATAGAGGCTATACATTTAAATAGCTGGAAGAACAACCCCTAATATTGCTTTTCTACTTTTTCTTTGTCTATTTATTTTGCTTGCCCATGTTTTCCAAATGAACATCATAATCAAGTTAGCTGGCTCCATGAAAAACAATTGTTGGCAATTTTATTTTATATGAATTTAATTAAATCTATAAATTAGGTTATGGAAAATTGACAGTTTATGAAGTTACAACTTCCTATTCAAGAGCATAGACATTTCTTTCTGTTTAATAATATATACTCTGTGCGTTCTAGTTTTGCACATTACTGTTTAGGTTTGTACTGAGGCACTTTTCTGTAACTGTTTTTTGTTGTTAACTCAAATTGAATCTTCTCTCTCATTATATCCCGTATTTACTGTTTTACTTTTATTGTCACATTTCTGGTAGTTATTGTGTTGATATTGGTTTTATCCTAATATTCAGTCATATACTCTGATGATGAATGTAGTTTTATTTCCTTTCTAATTATTTAGATTAGAACTGAATTTTCTTACCTAATTGCATTAGTTAATACCTCGAATGCTGAGTAAAACTACTAGTCATAGTGAACATCTTTGTCTTATGCTTTAGTGAGGTAAGGGTTTTGTTTCTGACACTTGAAAAACAAAACAAGTATTTTCCTTTTCTCTTGACCAAAATAGTAATTACATTTTTATTGACAGATGTTGGAAGGAGCAAAGCAAAAGGCTTTATTAAAGAAACCAGTGAGCTTTACCCAAGGAATTTTATTATATACAGGAATTTATCTCTCCCTATCAGAATCCATTTCAAATGGCAGAACAAATATAAAAATATTAAATCCGCAGTAGTTCTAGAATTAAAAATCAGAACCCATTAGTTCTTGCTTTTAGCAGTATTTCATTTCTGTTAAGTTCTACAGCAAATTGGATCAGAAGGTGTTCAAATCCAAAGACCTATAAAATCTACCACTCAACACCAATAAGAATAAGTCCATCAACAAAATACTCTTAGTATAATTCCTCATTATTAGCAAAATATATGTGGGAGAGTTGAGAGCTGGGCGATGGAATGAGCCTTGGATTTTCATTCCCAAACAATTGACTAAAGAACAATGAAACCACTCTGATATAATGAATGTGAGAGTAGGATTAAAAAGTAGTTCCCCCTCTTTAAACAAAAGGAAGAGAGAATTCAATGGAAGAACCTGTTCAAATGTGAGTCCTCTCAACTCTCATGTAGAATCATGGAGCAAAGACATTTTATTTCTTATCAGAATTGTCTCCATACCCAGGAAAACATCCCTCCTTTAACTAAGGAAACTAATTAGAGTGATATCCCTCTAGATATCTGTGCTGATCAAGCAAAGGTCTGGATTACAATAAGAAAAACATATATCTGAGGTAGCATAACTATCAAAGAAACAAAGTATCATACTTAAAGACACGAGCAATACTCAAAATATCTTTTAGAGAAAAGAATTTTTGAAAAGTACATACAGTATTATTATCTATATTGTATTATAAACAGAAAAGCAAAAATAGATGAATAAGCATTTATTTTGGAAAGAGGCAAGTAGAGGTTTCAGATGATAAAGCCAAATGTCTTTTGATGTGGACCAGTTTTGAAGTCTTTTATTGAATTTGTTACAGCATTGCTTCTGTTTTATGGTTTTTTGGTTTGTTTGTTTTTTGTTTTTGGCCACGAGGCATGTGGTATCTTAGCTCCCTGACAGGGGATTGAACCCACACCCCCTGCATTGGAAGGCAAAGTCTTAATCACTGGACTGCCAGGGAAGTCCTAATAAAGACAAAAATGAAAAAAATATATGTAGTGTGAATAACAGAATGCACAATCCAGAAAAAGAATTAGAAAGCCAGAAGGTAGTCAAGACTTATTTCTCTAACATACCACAGAAACAAACACACAATATAGGATAAATAATTATGGTAGAAAATAAATTCAGAGTTCTTCATATATACTTGGTAGGAAATACAGCAAAATATATCAGACATAGAGGAAAGTAATATTTAATGTAATAGAATGTCAAAAAACATTCATTTTTGTTTGAACTTTTTACAACAATCAAGTGGTCAAAGGTTCCAGTAAAAATTTTACAATGTAAGCTTATACCCCTGTGGTACTTGAATGGTATCAAAAGTAGATTATGCTGCTTCCTGACACTATAGATATAATCCTTCTAGAAAAGGAACATTAGCCTCTCAAACTCCTACATTACAAAGGGCTTAACAAAAGAGTTTGTTATATATGGGATACTGCTTAAAAATAATTTTTAAAATGAATAAATTCTAAAGATTTTTAAAATCTTAGAAATAGTATCTCAATAAATTTCCATGTATGTTGTAGTTCACACTACTTTTGATGTTTCTTTTTTTGTTGTTATTTATCACTATATGAAACATGCCCTCATCCTTTAGCACAGCCTAAGGCTTTCTCTGGAAAAAAAGTGTTACAAGCAGCTTCTTCACAAACAGGAAAAATACTGCAAATTTGTGATTGATATTCTTAAAAAGGTATGTATTAGTTAGTGTGCTATATAGTACTAAAAATGTACCTTTAGGGCTTCCCTGGTGGCGCAGTGGTTGAGAGTCCACGTGCCAATGCAGGGGACACGGGTTCGTGCCCAGGTCCAGGAAGATCCCACATGCCACGGAGCAGCTGGGCCCGTGAGCCATGGCCACTGAGCCAGCGCGTCCGGAGCCTGTGCTCCACAATGGGAGAGGCCACAGCAGTGAGAGGCCCGCGTACCGCAAAAAAAAAAAAAATAATAAATAAAATTAAAAAAAATAGTACCTTTATTACTAAATTAAGATGATTATTCTGTCAGTAATATTTATTGGGCCCAGAATTTTGAAGTTTTCTGTTAGCTATGATTCATAAAGATAATTTAGAAATATATGAATTGATTGTAAAAAAAAATCATGTGATCTTTCCTAATTCTGAAACCATAATATTTTAGACATCTTTAAAGCATGATAAGGAAATAATTTATAACTAACTGTAAAAAGAATCATACATGACAATTACTTCTCTTAAACAGCCACATCACTAGTAATAAAAATACAATATATCCTACATTTAATAAGTATGTACTGAAGCTACTACTCTTAGCTTATTTATTGCTTTTATTATTTGATAAACATATCCATTGCTATCACTTAAGCTCATTTATCATTTTAATAGAGAAAAATGTGCCAGTCTACCCAATTTCTAAGGAACTAGAAAACATGAAGTGTGATATAAACACATTGATTATCATCAAAAACAGTAACACGTTCACCATCTAAATTATAATTTTTTCTTAATTTGTACAAATAATTTTATAATTTTTGCATTCTTCTTTGCCCGAGACTAAATAACTTTTATTATCATTGTATCGTTACATGATGGAGCAAAAAAAAAAGGGGAGGTAGGTCAATGTAACTCATTTTTTCTCATTTTAAAGGCAGGATTATTGTCATTTAATATACCTAAAATAGATTTCATCCTTTAAAGATGTACATTTCTATGAACATGTAGATACTTTTCTCTTACTAATGTTTCAGATATATCACAAAAACTTAAAAGGCCCAAAAGACAAAACTACCTCAATTTCCTACCCTCAATCCCCACAGCACATGCTCTTGTTTTTTCTTTATTACTTATTGAACAGGAGGGGACGTCTCTCTTCTTACCAAACACTTTCCTGTCTTCCCCTCCACTTCCACTCCCTGGCTCTGGATCCCATTGTACCTGACATCTCAACAAAGTTATGCCATTATTTTTTCTTTCTTTTCTTTGGTACTGCTACCTTTTCCTTCTCTACCATTTCCATTAGCATGTATACAGGCATACCTTGTTTTCTTGTGCTTCGGTTTATTGCCCTTTGCAGATATTGCATGTTTTACAAATTGAAGGTTTGTGGCAAGCCTCCATCAAGCAAGTCTACTGACACCATTTTTCAACAGTATTTGCTCCCTTTGAGCCTCTGCATCACATTTTGGTAATCTTGCAATATTTCAAAATGTTTTATTATTTGTTATGGTGATCTGCGAATAGTGATCTTTGACGTTACTACTGTAATTGTTTTGAGGTGCCACAAACCACACCTATATGACAGCAAATTTAATCAATAAATGTGTGTGTTCTGACTGCTCCACCGATGGGCCATTCTCCATCTCTCCCTCTCCTTGGGCTTCCCTATTCCTTGAGACACAACAATATTGAAATTAGGTCAGTAAATAATCCTTCAGTGGGCTCTAGGTTTTCAAGTGAAAGGAAGAGTTGCATGTCTCTTACTTTAAATCAAACTCTAGAAATGATGCAGCTGGGTGAGGAAGGCACGTTAAAAGCAGATAGACTGAAAACTAGGCCTCTTGTGCTGCCAGTTAATCAACTTGTGAATGCAAAGGGAAAGTTCTTGGAAGAAACTACAAATGCTACTCCAGTGAACACAAGAATGATAGAAAGCAAAGCAGCCTTATTGTTGATATGGAAAAAGTTTTAGCGGTCTGCATCAAAAAATCAAACCAGTCACAACATTCCCTTAAGCTAAAGACTAATCCAGAGGAAGGCCCTAAATCTCTTCAATTCCATGAAGGTTGAGAGAGGTGAGGAAGCTGCAGAAGGAAAGTTTGAAGCTAGAAGAGACTGGTTCATGAGGCTTAAGGAAATAAGTTGTCTCCATTAATGTTAGGTGCATGCAAGATGAAGCAGCAAGTGCTGATTTACAAGCTGCAGCAAGTTATCAAGAAGATCTAGCTGAGGTCCTTAATGAAGGTGGCTACCCTAAACAACAGATTTTCAATGTAGACAAAACAACCTTATACTGGAAGAAGATGCCATCTAGGACTTTCATAGCTAAAGAGGAGAAGTCAATGCCTGGTTTCAAAGAACAGGCTGACTCTCTAGCTAGGGTCTAAGGCAGCTGGTGACTTGAAGTTGAAGCCAATAATTTACCATTCTGAAAATCCTAGGGTCCTTAAGAATTATGCTCAATCTTCTCTGCCTGTGCTCTATAAATAGAATACCAAAGCTTGGAAGACAGCACATCTGTTTATAGCATGGTTTGCTGAATATTTCAAGCCCACCTTTGAAGCCTATTGCTCAGAAAAAGATTCTTTTCAAAATACTACTGTTCATTGACAATGCATCTGGTCACCAAAGAGCTCTGATGTAGATATACAATGAGATCATGTTGTTTTCATGCCTGCTAACACAACATCTATTCTGTAGCCAATGGATTAAAGAGAAGTTTTGACTTTCAAGTCCTATTTAAGAAATACACTTCATAAAGCTATAGCTGACATAGATAGTGATTCCTTTTATGGACCTGGGCAAAATAAATTGAAAACCTTCTGGAAAAAATTCACCACATTCTAGATGCCATTAAGAACATTTGTGATTTATGAGAAAAGGTCAAAATATCAACATGGGTTTGAAAGAAGTTGATCCCAACCCTAATGGGTGACTTTGAAAGTAGCAGGAGAATTGGAATTAGAAGTGGAGCCTGAAGATGTGACTGAATTGCTGTAATCTCAGGATAAATCTTTAACAGATAAGGAGTTGCTTCTTATGGATGAGCAATGATAGTGTTTTCTTGAGGTGGAATCTCCTCCTGGTGAAGATGCTCTGAAGATTGTTCAAATGACAACAAAAGATTTAGAATATTAGATAAATTTAGTTGATAAAGCAGTGGCAGGGTTTGAGAGGATTGACTCCAATTTTGAAAGAAGTCTACTGTCGGTAAAATGCTGTCAAACAGCATTGCATGCTATCGAGAAATTGTTCATGAAAGGAAGAGTCAGTTGATATGGGAAACTTCATTGTTGTCTTATTTTAAGGAACGCCACAGCCATCCCAACCTTCAACAACCACCACCCTGGTCAGTTGGCAGCCATCAACATCAAGGCAAGACCCTCCACTAGCAAAAAGATTACAACCTGTTGAAGGCTCAGATTATGGTTAGCATTTCTTAGTAAAGTATTTTTCAATTAAGGTATGTACATTGTCTTTTTAGACATAATGCTACTGCAACTTAACAGATTATAGTGTAAAAATAACTTTTATATGAACTGGGAAATTTTTAAAAATTTGGGACTCACTTTATTGTGATATTTTCTTTATTGCAGTGGTCTGGGACCAAACCACAATACCTCCGAGGTATGCCTGTACATGTTCCATTCTCTTTGATCTAAAGACAAGCAATCACAAACTCTAAACCACAGAACAACATATACATCTTTAGCTCAAATCTAACTTACTGAAAGCATTGTTTCCATTTAGGGTTCTGACTGCTGACTGCCTAACCTCCCATTTAGTAGTTCCACCCTCCTCTCCATTTTTCCCCATCTCTCCAATTAAAATATCTACACCCCTTCCTTCAAATAATTGCTCCCTCTTTCAATCCTTTCTTCCCTTGACTTATATAGCACTAGAGTCTCTCACTTCTCCTACAAATGTTTTGTCTGAACTTTCTATCTGATAGATTTCTTCTCCATGATCTTATTTTGTAAATTGAGATTCTCATCTCACCAAAAATAGTTCAATGATGACAGAATGCCCAGATATTATGTACAGCATCTGGCAGAGTATAGATGAGAAATATTTGTTGAAAGAGTAAAAGAAAAAAGAAGGAAGGCAGGCAGGCAGACAGGTGAAGGAGAGGAAGAATTAATGAAGCTAATTTCCTAATTTTCCCTTCAAAACATAAAGTTTATTTCCTTTTCTTTTAAGAAAAAGTAAGTCTCTTTTTCTATTAATTACTGTGACTGAATGTGCATATTGTCATTGCATTGAACCAAGCACTAGTTAGGACACAAGATTTTGTTTCCTAACATTGACAAATGGAAAATTTAAACTATTAGTGGCATATTTACTAAAGTCAGACATACAGAGTTCACAAATTGTATATTTTCACAAGGAAGGACACCCATCTAGCTATCAGTAGATGGAGAAATTGGTCATAACTAGCATACCAGATTCTTCTCATATGAACCCTCCTGTGAACTAAACCTCATTCTCTTTAAAATAATTACTCCTACCAACAAAAAATCCTTTAAATTTATATAAGTGTACTCATGCCTTATGTGTTCTTTTTTCTCTAGCTTCTTTGGCCGACATTTAATTGGCTGTGGTGGTGAGATAGATCTATATTACTGTGTTTTGATAATTTGGCTTATGAATTGGCAGTTACCTAAGTGAAAAAGTGGTGCAGAGTATCAGACTCACAATGATGCATTTCCTTCTTTTAGGACTTAGTCCATCAAATCTACTCTAGCTTTGTATCTCTCTGATGCCCACAAATAATATTCTTTTAATTTAACGAACTGAACTATTTTTTTCCAGCAGTTGAATTAATCTGTTACAAGCTATTCCAGTATTGTAAAAAGCAGAAAATACCTAAATCCATTCTTACCTCCACAATTTTGCTATGTATCTTCCTCCCTGAAATGTTTCTTATGCAAGTCTTCAAATGCTTTCTGAAGTGACATCATTCAGTATGAGTAAAGGAAAGGCTGGTGTCAGATTTAATATAAAAGACATTCTTAGAAATAATACAGTGATGTATTCTTGCCCTTTGAGAAAGAAAAGCACAGCTCATACCAAAGAGGATTCAAACTTGCAGTAGGTTTAAGTCTAGAAAACACAATATATCAGAGGCAGCTTGCCCAGTGAAATGTTGAGTTTTATCATTGTCATAAATATTTCTAAGAAACACTGAAGGATTTGAACGAAAAAGGATAAGCTCTCTATTTATAATAGTAATATGATAAAGTTAAAGAGGATATTGTATTGAAAACCTGGCTTTGCTCCAGTCATTAGAAAAAGAAGTTGCAGACAGAAATACAGAATGACTGAGAGAACCCCCACAAATATTATTGTTTTCTTTTTACTTTTATTGAGCATGCCACTCACTCTTATAAGGATATTACTTGTATTAACACCTTTGCATGCATTAACCTTCTACAGTAGTTGTCCCCATTTTGCAGATAGAAAAAAATGGCACAGAGACAGACAAAGTCAGAGCTGGGGTTAAAACCAATCTCAGGGATTGTAACAGCTCTGACATACTAAAGCTGGCATTGCATTGAGACAAAACTCAACCAGTAAACTGACGCTTTGAGAGCAGCTCTAACAAATGAAGTAATGAAACTAGAAAAGTAATGACCCAGTGGGGCCATAACACCAACATACACACACCTCCAGTAATGTCAATCCTAAGGGAGAATTCAGGAAGCATGAAGATTATCTACCTTGTCATCAAGTGGAAAAGGGGTTCCACTTATTTGCTGAATTTAATGAATATCTTTATTTACTAGCTCTTCAGTGCCAAGTTTTAGACTACTAATTCAGTTGAAACATTTCAAGGGCTAGAAGAAATAAAGTAATATTTCTTAGTTTATGTTGCATTAAAGTCCCTTCCCCAACAGTTATCAACTTGCAAGTCAAGTTCAAAGTAATTCTTTCTCAAAATGTCTCCCCTCCTTGCATTGGCCTCCATGGAACTCGCTCTATAAAAATCTATGTCTACACATTTTTTTGTTTCCATTTTAATGTTAATTCCAATCTTATAAAATAATATTCAAATAAATAAAAGGTATGGCTGGTAACTTTCAGGCACATACCAACTATGAGATTTTAAAAATTATTGTCATTTGTATGCCTGTAAAAAAAAAAAAGGAAGAAAAATTAGAGTTAGCAATTACAGTTCCTTTCACTCTCATAGATTTTAGATAACTACTCCTACTCCTCTACAATTCCCCTCATTTCTATAAATTTACATGTTTTTCATCTTCTTGGGAATTCACCCAGACCATTTATATATTGTTATTACCTTAAATATATATAAATGTATATAAAATTAATAAAGAGTAACTTAATGAACTCATAATAAATAATGTTCATTAAAATACATAGTAGGCTTCTATTAATTTATAAACTTTATATGAATAATATATTGTTGATATCCTTCTGGAACATGGGGTTTTTTTCGGTATTTTAATGTCAAGATGTGTATGTTTTATTTTTTTAAAGGAATCTCATTATCTTTATTTTTTAAATTTTTATTTATATTGGAGTATCATTGATTAACAATGTTGTGTTAGTTTCAGGTGTACAGCAAAGTGACTCAGTTATACATATACATGTATAAGTTCTTATTCAAATTCCTTTCCGATTTAGGTTATTACGGAATATTGAGCAGAGTTCCCTGTGCTATACAGTAGGTCCTTGTTAGTTATGTATTTTAAATATAGCAGTGTGTACGTGTCAATCTCAAACTCCCTATCTATCCCTCCCCCCACCCCTCCCTCCCCAGTAACCAAAAGTTCATGCTCTGAGTCTGTCCGTCTGTTTCTGTTTTGTAAATAAGTTCATTTGTATCATTATTTTAAGATTCCACATATAAGCGATATCATATTATATTTGACTTTGTCTGACTTACTTCATTTAGTATGATAATGTACAGGTCCATCTATGTTGCTGCAAATGGCATTATTTCATTCTTTTTTTATGGCTGGGTAATATACCATTGTATATATGTACCACTTCATCTTTATCCATTCCTCTTTTGGTGGACATTTAGGTTGCTTCCATGTCTTGGATATTGGGGACAGTGCTGCCATGAACATTGGGTGCATGTATAATTTCGAACCATGATTTTCTCCAGACATACACCCAGGAGTGGGGTTGCTGGATCATATGGTAGCTCTATTTTTAGTTTCTTAAGGAACCTCCATACTGTTCTCCATAGTGGCTGTACCAATTTAAATTCCCACCAACAGTGTAGAAGGTTCCCTTTTCTTCACACCCTCTCCAGCATTTATTGTTTGCAGATTTTTTGATGCTGGCCTTTCTGACTGGTGTGAGGTGATATCTCATTGTAGTTTGCTTTGCCTTTTTCTAATACTTAGCAATGTTGAGCAAATTTCATGTGACTCTTGGCCATCTGCATGTCTTCTTTGCAGAAATGTCAATTTAGGTCTTCTGCCCATTTTTTGATTGGGTTGTTTGCTTTTTGATATTGAGCCACATGAGCTGCTTGTAAATTCTGGAGATTAATCCCTTGTTGGTCACATTGTTTGCAAATATTTTCTCCCATTCTATGGGTTGTCTATTCATTTTGTTTATGGTTTCCATTGATGTGCAAAAGCTTTTGAGTCTAATTAGGCCCCATTTGTTTATTTTTGTTTTTATTTCCATTACTCTAGGAGATAAGGAAAAATATTACTGAAATTTATGTCGCAAAGCATTCTGCCTATGTTTTCCCCTAAGAGTTATATAGTATCTGGTCCTACATTTAGGTCTTTTATCCATGTTGAGTTTTTTTTTTTTTTTATTTACATGAAGCTGTCCAGTTTTCCCAGCACCATTTATTGAAGAGACTGTCTTTTCTCCATTGTATAGTCTTGCCTTCTTTGTCATAGATTAGGTGACCATAGGTGTGTGGGTTAATCTCTGGACTTTCTATCCTGTTCCATTGATCTATATTTCTGTTTTTGTGCCACTACCATACTGGTTTGATGACTGTGGCTTTGTAGTATAGTTAGAAATCAGGGAGCCTGATTGCTCCATCTCTGTTTCTCTTTCTCAAGATCCCTTGGGTTATTCAGGATCTTTTGTGTCTCCATACAGATTTTAAGACTTTTTTGTTCTAGCTCTGTGAAAAGTGCCATTGGTAATTTGATAGGGATTACACTAAATCTGCAGATTGCCTTGGGTAATATAGTCATTTTGATAATATTCTTCCAATCCAAGAACATGGAATATCTTTCCATCTGTTTGTGTCACCTTTGATTTCTTTCATCAGTGTCTTATAGTTTTTGGACTACAGGTCTTTTGTCTCCTTAGGTAGGTTTATTGCTAGGTATTTTATTCTTTTTGAGGTGATGGTAAATGGGATTGTTTCTTTAATTTCTCTTTTCAATCTTTCGTTGTTAGTATATAGAAATGCAACAGACTTCTGGGTATCCTGCAACTTTACTGATTCATTGATAAGCTCTAGTAGTTTTCTGGTAGCATCTTTAGGATTTTCTATGTGTAATATCATGTCATCTGCAAACAGTGATAGTTTTACTTCTTCTTTTATAATTTGGGTCCATTTATTTGTTTTTTCTTTTCTGATTGCTGTGGCTAGGACTTCCAAAACTATGTTGCATAAAAGTGGCAAGAGTGGACATCCTTGTCTTGTTCCTGATCTTAGAGGAAATGATTTCAGCTTTTCACCATTGATTATGATTTTAGCTCTTGGTTTGTCATATGTGGCCTTTATTATGTTGAGGTGTGTTCCCTCTATGCCCACTTTCTGGAGAGTTTTTATTATAAATTGTTGACTTTTGTCAAAAGCTTTTTCTACATCTATTGAGATGATAATGTGGTTTTTATTCTTCAATTTATTGATGTGATGTATCACACTGATTGATTTGCGGATATTGAAAAATCATTGCATCCCTGGGATAAATCCCACTTGCTCCTAGTGTCTGATCCTTTTAATGTGTTGTTGGATTCGGTTTGCTAGTATTTTGCCGAGGATTTTTGCATCTCTTTTCATCAGTGATATTGGCCTATAATTTTATCTTTTGTGGTACTTTTGTCTGTTTTTGGTATCAGGGTGATTGTGCCCTCACAGAATGAGTTTAGGAGTGTTCCTGCATCTGCAATTTTTGGGAATAGTTTGAGAAGGATAGGTGTTAGCTCTTCTCTGAATGTTTGATAGAATTTGCCAGTGAAGCTATTTGATACTGGACTTTTGTTTGTTGGGAGTTTTAAAATCAGTTTCAGTTTCAGTACTTCTGATTGGTCTGTTCATATTTTCCATTTCTTCCTGCTCAGTCTTGGAAGGTTGTATGTTTCTAAGAATTTGTCCATTTCTTCTAGGTTGTCCATTTTATTGTCATATAGCTCCTTGTAGTGGTCTCTTATGATCCTTTGTATTTCTGTGGTGTCCATTGTAACTTCTTTTTCATTTCTAATTTTATTGACTTGAGCCCTCTCCCTTTTTTTCTTGATGAATCTGGCTCAAGGTTTATCAATTTTGTTTTTCTTTTCAAAGAACTAGCTTTTAGTTTCATTGATCTTTTCTGTTGTTTCCTTCATCTCTATCTCATTTATTTCTGCTCTGGTCTTTATGATTTCTTTCCTTCTACTAACTTTGGGTTTTGTTTGTTCTTCTTTCTCTAGTTGCTTTAGGTGTAAGTTTAGGTTGTTTGAGATTTTTCTTATTTCCTGAGGTAAGATTGTATTGCTATAAACTTCCCTCTTAGGACTACTTTTGCTGCATCCCGTAGGATTTGAGATCATTGTGCTTTCATTGTCATTTGTCTCTAGGTATTATTTTAATTATCTCTTTGATTTCTTCAGTGATCCACTGGTTGTTTAGTAGCATATTGTTTAGCCTCCTCGTGTTTGTGTTTTTACAGATTTTTTCTTGAAGTTTATTTCTAATCTCATAGCATTGTGGTTGGAAAAGGTAAGCTTGGTATGATTTCAATTTTCTTAAATTTACCGAGGCTTGCTTTGTGACCCAGCATGTGATCAAACGTGGAAGATGTTCCATGGGCACTTGAGAATAATGTGTATTCTGCTGCTTTTGGATGGAATGCTCTATAAATATCAATGAAGTCTACCTGGTCTAATGTGTTATTTAAGGCCTGTGTTTCCTTGGTTGTCTTCTGTCTGGATGATCTGTCCATTGATGAAAGTAGGTTCTTAAAGTGCCCCACTATTATTGTTTTAGCATCGATTTCTCTTTATGGCTGTTAGTATTTGCCTTATATATTGAGGTGCTCCTATATTGGGTAAGCATATATTTACAATTGTTATATCTTCTTGGAGTGATCACTTGATCATTATGTAGTGTCCTTCTTTGTCTCTTGTAAAAAACTTTATTTTAAAGCCTACTTTGTGTGATATGAGTATTGCTACTCCAGCTTCCTTTTGATTTCCATTTGCATGGAATACATTTTTCCATTCCCTCATTTTCAGTCTGTATGTGTCCCTAGATCTGAAGTGGTCTCTTGTAGACAGCATACACATGGGTCTTGTTTTTGTATCCATTCAGCCAGTCTATGTCTTTTGGTTGGAACATTTACATTTAAGGTAATTATCAATATGTATATTCTTATTGTCATTTTGTTAATTGTTTTGGATTTGTTTTTGGAGGTCTGTTTTCCCCTTCCTCTTTTGTTCTCTTTTCTTGTGATTTGATGACTGACTTTACTGTTGTGTTTGGATTCCTTTTCCTTTTGTGTGTGTATCTATTGTAGAATTTCAGTTTGCAGTTACCATGAGGTTTTGATATAGCAGTCTATGTATAAACAAGATTGTTTTATGTTGCTGGTCTTTTAATTTCAAATGCATTTGCAATATTTTCTATTTGTGCTCTCCTCTTGTCACAATTGCTGGTTTTGATATCATATTTATGCGTGGATGATTTCCTACCTTTACTGTATGTTTGCCTTTACTGGTGAGCTTTTCCATTAATAATTTTCTTGTTTCTAGTTGTGGCCTTTTACTTTCCACTTAGAGAAGTTCCTTTAGCATTTGTTGCAAAGTTGGTCTGGTGGTGCTGAGTTCTCTTAGCTTTTGCTCATCTGTAAACCTTTTGATTTCTCCATTGAATCAGAATGAGAGCCTTGCTGGGTAGAATATTCTTGGTTGTAGGTTATTCCCTTTCATCATTTTAAAAATATTGTGTCACTCCCTTCTGGCCTGCAGAGTTTCTGCTGAGAAATCAGCTGATAACCTTATGTGAAATCCCTTGTATGTTATTTGTTGCTTTTCCCTTGTTGCTTTTCATATTTTTTCTTTGTCATTAATTTTTGTCAGTTTGATTACTATGTGTCTCAGTGTGTTCCTCCCTGGGTTTATCCTGCCTCGGACTCTCTGCACTTCCTGGACTTGGGTGACTGTTTCCTTTTCCATGTCAGGGAAATCTTCAGCTATTATCTCTTTCAGTATTTTCTCAGGTCCTTTCTCTCTGTCTTCCCCTCTGGGACCTCTGTAATGCAGATGTTAGTGTGTTTAGTGTTGTCCCAGAGATCTCTGAACCTGTATTCTTTTCATTCATTTTTTTTTTTATTCTGTTCTGCAGTAGTGATTTCCACCATTCTGTCTTCCAGGTCACTTGTCTGTTCTTTTGGTTCAGTTATTCTGCTATTGATTCCTTCTAGTATATTTTTTCATTTCAGTTACTGTATCGCTCATCTCTGTTTGTTCGTTCTTTAGTTCTTATAGGTCTTTGTTAAACATTTCTTGTATCTTCCTGATCTCTGCCTCCATTCTTTTTCCAAGACCTTAGATCATCTTTACTATCATTAGTCTGAATTCTTTTGGGGGCAGGTTTTCTATCTCCACTTCACTTAGTTGTTATTCTGGGGTTTTACCTTGCACCTTCATCAGGGACATATTTCTCTGCTATCTCATTTGATCTAACTTGCTATGATTGTGGTTTCCATTCCACAGGCTGCAGAATTGTAGTTCTTCTTGCTTCTGCTGTCTGGCCCCTGGTGGATAAGGCTGCCTAAGAGGCTTGTGCAGGCTTCCTGGTGGGAGAGTCTGGTACCTGCCCACTGGTGGGTGGAGCTGCATATTGTCCCTCTGGTGGGCAGCGCTATGCTCAGGAAGACTTTAAGCAGCCTGTCTGATGAGGGGGTCTGTGTTCCTGCCTTGTTTGTTGTTTGACTTGAGGCATCTTAGCACTGGAGCCTACAGCCTGTTGGGTGGGGCCAGGTTTTGGGGAAACATTGGTGGCCTCTGGAGGGCTCATGCCAATGAGTACTCCCTAGGACTGCCACTACCTGTGTCTTCATCTCTGCAGTGAGCCACAGCTGCCCCTCACCTCTGCAGGAGACCCTCCAATACTAGCATGTAGGTCTGGTGCAGTCTCTTATGAGGTCACTGTTTTTTTCCCTAGGTGCTGGTGTGCATGAGACCTCTTTGTGCACCCTCCAAGAGTGGAGTTTCTTTTTCCCCCAGTCCTGTGGAATTCCTGCTGGCCTTCAAAGCCAGATTCTCTGGGGCTCCTCCTCCTGTTGCCAGATGCCCAGTCTGAGGAGCCTGATATGGATCTCAGAATTTTCACCCCTATGGGAGAACTTCTGTGGTATAATTATTTTCCAGTTTGTGGGTTGCCCACGAGCAGGTATGGGATTTGATTTTATCACAATTGTGTCCCTCCTACCGTCTCATTGTGGCTTCTTTGTCTTTGGATGTAGGATATCTTTTTTTTTGGTAGATTCCAGTGCTTTTTTGTCAATGGCTGTTCAGCAGTTTATTGTGATATTGATATTTTTGTAAGAAAAAGTAAGCTCACATCCTTCTACTCTGCCAACTTGTCTCCGTCTGTGAGACTCATATACATGACCATATTTTGATTTACTTATTTATCTTTCTACAAAGGGATATTGAAGTTTTGGGCATGATTTTAAATATGTGTCTCAATAATTTCATCGTATATGGTTCTTCAGACTCATATGCACATTTCACTATGTACTTATAATTGCAACTGTTCTGCCATAAGGCCTGTGAATTTTCAAGGAAACTCTTTTACCAAGTTATTCTCCAACATATTAAGTGATCTATGAGTGCCCCTGTTTCTTTCTCTGTGTCAATACTTTGTATTGGTGAGACTGTTGGCATATTGCGGTACTATATATACATATATTTATACACACACACGTACATCTATTAATGGGTGTGACATGGTTATTTTTTATCTTGCATTTAACAAATTTAGTTTTTGTATGTTTAGTTAGCCATTAAGTTTTCCTATTATACAATTTGCATTTACAAGATACTCTTCACTTATTCTTCTGTTGGATTTTGAATTGTCATCTATGAACTTCTGTAAATTCTTCATATTGCTGGATAGTAATCTGTTGTCACATTATGTGCTATTTGCACTTCTTTCTATTTGTTGTTAGTCTTTCAAGAGAAGGTTTTTTTTGGTCAGAAAATTCTTAAGTCTCTTAATAACATATTTTTCTACATTCTGTCTAAATTATTTTGCTATTCATAGTCAAGTATTTAAAGAAAAATATATTTAACATGAGAAGGATATTTAATTATATTTATTTGCCATGTGGATAACCAATTATCCTATTATGGTTTATCAAAAAAATCTTTTTTCCTACTGATTTGCAATGCCCAATATGCTGTATATCACACATACCATCTGCAGTGTATGTCTGTTTTTGAGCTACACATTCTTTTCCATGGGTATCACTGCACACCATGACAGTTTTACTATTCTAGCTTTAAAAATCCTACGTATCATTTTATGTTATTTAACTATTCTTGATAATTTATTTTAATAAAAATTTTATTACCACCTTGTCAACTTATAAATAATGCACTGTTAGAATTTTAAAAAGATCGGTATTGCATAATGACCTAAAGGACAAACTCCTTTGTATGTTTCTATCTTTAAGGAGACGATTTCACACATACAAACTTACCTGTGCTTTCTGTCTTGTTTCCAGGTAAGAAAGTTCCTAGATATAAAAGTTTATTATTCAAAATGTGTCAAATATATATAAACTTCAACTAAATATTAAAAAAACAACAGCACCAAATTTTTCAAAAAACGAGTGAAAATTTGAAGAGACAGTTCAGAAGGATGATAAACAAATGAACAAAAACCACATAATTGGATTCTCAACATTATTCTTCAATAACACAATTTAAGTCCACACTAAGGTATTAATACGTATCTTTTATAATAACAAAAGAAACAATGCCCAGAATTTACAAGGATTTAGAGCAACTAGAACTCTCATACAGTCTTGCCAGGGATGTAAAAGGGTAAAACCACTTTGAAGTATTGTTTGGCAATTTTTGAAAAGAGTAAGACACAGTTATCTTGTGACACAATCATTCCACTCTTAAGTATATAAACAAATGAACTGACAAGGTATGATTTAACAAAGACTTGTACACGCATTTCTATAGCAGCTTTGGCTGCAACAACCAAAATTTAAAACCACTGAAATACCTATCAAAAGATGAATGGATGAACAAAATATATATCTGACAATGGGATAATACTGACCAATAAAAAGAAATGAATTACTTATATACTTGAAGACACCGATAAGTTATGTTAGTGTGAGATATAAATAAATACATATTGTATACTTCCATTTATGTAAAATTCTAGTAAGTACAAATTAACCTCTAGTCAAAAGCAGAGCAGTTGTTGTTCCAGGCATGGAGGGTGGTAGGGATGGTCTACAAAATGTAACATTCTATATGTGATTGTGTCAGAGGTTTCAGTGGACATTTGTAAAACTAAAAGAATAACTGAACATAAATTATACTTTGTTGAAATTTATTTTAAAAAATTACATATTTTCTATCCCAAAATAAATAATTTTAAAATAAATCCATTACATATAAGTTTTACAAGTCTATTATCATAACATAAGCTTTAATAATGAAAACACATGAAAGATTATAACATCATTACTCTTGAGAAAAAGCAAATAAAAACAGATGCCACTTTTCACTGTTAGTGTCAAAAACACGTGCTTTTATATACAGAAAGTCATTTGTTATTTTAAATATACTGTATAATAAAACTAATTTCTGAAATGGCTGAAGCAATGTAACATTCAATTCCCCAAAACCATAATTTACAATAAAAGATATAATTGTTAATATCTTTTTGAGTTTACATTCAATATATTTGAAGAGTTTTACATAATTTTTATTTTCTGAATTTTCAACATTTAAGGTAAGCTTAAATTTATTCTCTACAGGATGAATATTTTCCTACTAGAAAATTTGGCTGATCTGAAATATAAGGTAAAAAATTAATAAAAATATGACTCTATGTAAAACTCTCATAATATTAATGAAAACCAACCCTTTCTACAAAAAAGGCCATCTGTGTAACATTCCATACAAAAAATTAAATTTTATTTTTTAATTATCCTTCTAGGCACAATGATTTTTTTCAGTATTTCATTGTTTTCAGGATTTTCAGTTATACTTTATATATGTGTTTTAATAAGAATAATTTTTAATCTAAAATCTGGCCATTTTAATTTCCCTGCTTTATCAAAAAGATTACATTTTAATATAAAGTTTGGGATTCAATATATAAGTGAGAACATGGAAAACAATAAATTGTGATGCCCCCAAATTGTGTTTTTTCAACTAAACAGACAATAATGCTGTTAAATTCTGAAGTGACCCAGAATTTAAATGGTGCAGAGTGTTTTTTCATTAAGATTGAAATCACTATGATCAATCTAAGAACTAATAAGACCAAAGTTAAAATTTTAAATATTCCATTCCATTTCTAAAATATTTGTTAGAAATTCTAATTCTAAAGTTTTGGCTGAAGTAAATTTAAAAAATAGGAAAGAGCTTTAATTAAGATAAAGTGTATTAATTCCAATATATGATTGCTAGCAGTTCTGGCTGTTGACCTAAACAAAAAGGTAAAACGAGGCAAGTTCAAAATTGTCAAAACAAAAGTGTGTTTATTTGGGAATAGCGGAGGAATTGTAATTCAGGACATGCAAATAGCAAGATACAGGTGAGTCAGCTGAGGGTTTGGGGTAGGCTGTAAATATATGCAGAGAACGTAAAGAGGGGAGAGTTAAATGAGAGTTGGTTGAAATAAAAAACAAATGGAGAACTGCTTTGAAAATTCCCCGAGCAGACAAAACCAGTCCAGTCACACAAACAAAGCTCAATTCAGCTTATTTTCTGAGACCAGCCTGACTGGGTCATCTCATGCCTCTGGTAAGCATAAGCAAAGTTTCTCAAGGTTGATATGAGGTAATCCCTGACCAACTGACCAACTCCCTGTCATTTGACAAAGTTAGGTAATCAGGTAATCCCTGACCAACTCCCTGTCATTTAAGAAAGTTCCATTATCAGTTTTCTGTAAATCAAGCATTTACAGGAAGTCAATCTCTCTGTCCTTAAGGTTTGCTTTCCTGAGGGTACATGTGTGAGACTTTCCATTTTATATTCTCTGGTTCCATTCCTTCACATTTTCCCCTTTTGTTCAAGATCTTTTGCGAAAAGCATCTCTGATCAAGTATCATTCAGCTGTTAATTTTTGTCAAAGGTATAGTTTTTTATAGGTGGATTGCATTATATGTCCCATGGATCTGAGGAGAGCTGTCCTCAGGTATTTTTCTCATGAAGCTGAGGAGCATCATGCTCAGGTGTCTTGTCCCACAGAGGAGGAAAATGATGGGGAGTTTCATTAGCTTCATTTGAAAGGATTGAAAAAAGAACCTCAGTTATGTCTTTCTATGGTGGATGGTTTAGTTTCCATGGTCAGTCGAGTTTCAGGAAAAGCCTTTGAAAGGAAAAGAATTTAAATTTGTAAATACATTTGTGAGGAAGGTATTTGTTTACTATTACAAAATAGTGGAAATAAACTGATGACCAGAAGCCCAATGATAGCTATTGATTGAAATATGCTTCTCAACCAGTTTCCCTAACTGTTTATGTTTAATAGATCAAAAATGTCCCAAGGTTCAGGAGCTTGGCCAACTTCTGCTTGGTATTGTCCTTTGTTATTTTTAGTTCTTGTGTTATTTTCCTGGCCTATTGACAAATAACATTCTTGGTGAAGTAGGGCACAAGTTCCCCCTTGCTGAGCAATGAGAAGATATTCAGTCTCTGAGGTTTTTTAGTACTGCTTTTGAAAGGCTATTTATTTGGGTTTGTTGATATTTAAAAGCTTGGACAGAATCATTGAAAGTGGTAGACATAACTATAAAAGGATTGTGAATTCGTTTTTCAAATTCTGCTCTTCCAACCTAAGGAAAAAGTTTTTGGTGAATGCATGCCCAAGCCCTTTCTATCTACTGTATTGTTATTTGTAGTCATTCACCCAAACTATAACCTTCCCAGCTCTGATGTATCCTTTTAAGTTAATAAGAGAAAAATCCCAGATTAGGTATATAAGAAATAGAAGGAAGAGTTTTTCTAATTTTGGAATCATGGGTGAGGGCAACAATCACACAGTGTACCTTCCAATTAAGAGGAAGGATAGAGTATACATTTTTTTCCACATGAAAAAAAATTGCCCAATGTCTTGTAAGGATAAGGCATAATTGGGTCCCTTTGCTTAGATTCCTTTTCCTGGAATGAAAGAAGGCGTCTCATGATCATAAATATACTTATTATACAGAGCACATGATAATCTGGTCCATTCACATTATGAGAATGTTTATTTGAGCACCTTAAATTTCTATAGATCTGAAGTAACAAGTGAACTGATCTAGTATAAGTAAGATTTTGGTGGAGGTCTGGAAGATCTTTAGGGGAGAAGCAAGTTTAAGTTTCCACCATTCACCAGATTTTTGGTCAATTCCCAGTAACATACCATTGAGTGGGAGAACATCAGCTTCTCTTTTCCCAGTATTATTATTGTTTTCATTTCCATTATGGAGTTACATTAAGGGAGGAGATGATATAAGCTTGTATGTTCCAATGGGGAGTGAATTCATGTTCCCAAAGATATATAAAATATTACAGTTACAATTTTTCAGTGTGAGATACCCTAGAGTTTTGCCATGCTCATCATTGTGTTTGAAACATAAAGAAAAGTTTGGGATAAGAGTCCAGACCTGAGTGAGGAGCATTCCTTTACGAGTTGGGGGTACCCAATGGAAAGCTGTAATATCTGGTGCCAATCTTCTGGAAGGGAGGACATGTGCGGTTTCAAAGCTACCAAAGGAAAATCCTACATCTTTACCACATGTTTTACTGTCCTTCTAAAGACAGAAGCTAGGCCACCAGTCCATGTTCATCATGAGTATTGTTTGCTCTGGCACAAATCTAACAGTCAGTAAGTTTAGTAGAATCAGAGAATTTTTGTAAGGTGTGGATACAAGGATGTGCTAAAGCTAAAGTAAAGGGCAGTAGGAAAACAAGGGAAAGAACAATTGAAGGCCTGAATGACATGATTTAACCAGATATAGAGTGAGAAGAAAAAAAAAAAGTAAGTTATGCAGGCCCGGTCCATATATCTTAGGTAAGCTGTCTACTTCACATGCCATCTACTTCAGTCCCTAGAAATTTTCAGCTTTAGGTCACAAGTTAGTATACATGTCTCTTCAGATTTGGGGGCTTCTTTAGTTGTGACACATGAATCCTTGAAGTTTGGCTGCACCAGGATTAGTTAATATCACCTAAGGCAGGGCCCCTTCCAGCAAGGTTAAAGAAGAGTCTTTTTGGAAATGTCTTTTCTGACAGATGAAACCTCTGGGCTGTAAGGTGTGATGTTTGACATCTTTGTCTCCTGGAAGTGCACTGTGGAAACACTGCTCTATCAGAGCATGGTTATTTTCTATGGGCTTGATTAGGCCTTTGCAAAATTGAAAGATATCCTTCTTTATTAGCTGTGGGTCAAAAGAAGTGGGAGGCTAAGTGCATCAGCTGTCTTGTAATTATTTTAAAAGACATAAGTTTTTGCATCCTGAAGGAAGTAGATCTAAGATTTAGAAGAACCAACAGTAATACTCTTGGCCAGGGTATTTGGAGGGTTTCAACTAATTCAGCTAACTGAATCTTAATAATTAGATCTGTATGCTTGGCCAGTCCTGAAGACTAAGCATGATAAGCACAATGAAGGTGCTACAGAACTGGCCAGACGATACAGACTTGTCAAAATATTTGATAAGTAAAGTGCATTCTCCAATCACTATGAAGTTCAAGGGGGGTTCCCCAACTAGAAGTAACCTTTTCTAATGGGATTTAGCTACAGAAGAAGCAGTCACATATCTTCATGAAAAACTTCAGTCCAATGTGAAAATATACAAACCATTAGCAGAACATTCATGAGTGGGGGTGATTGCATGAAATCCGTTTCCCAAATCTTAGATGGTTCATTGGGTAAATGAAAATATCCAGGAATAGTTTGGATAGGTTTCCCAGGGTTAAATTTAGAACACATGGAACAAGCGAGATAAGCCCTTTCTGCAGCCTTATCAATGTTTCCCCACCAATATTGATTCATGAACATTATCACTTTATCTGTAGGCCAATGATTTAATTTAGGTATGATAGTAATAGAAATGTTAAATTTTCTAGAAGGACCAGTTTGTTACTGGGTCTGAACCAGAGTTTCTTTTCTTCATGATACCAGCAGACCTTAGATCTCCAATTTTCTTTTTCTTCTTCAGGGGCCAGTTGTTGTATTTCCCTGGTGAATTCTCGTAGGTTGTCACTAGGGGAAGTAGTTTTCTGGATCATGAGAGAGGTTTGGTCTGTGGATCCTATAAGAGCAGCATTTTTGCAGAGATATCAGTGAGGTGCTTTACTTTGGATTCCAGAGAGAATGCCCAGGGACTTTAATAATAGCCAAAGCTGCATGCCAGAGTATGGCATCTCAACTTTGGGACATAAGGACCATTTTAAAATTTGTCTCCACTGGAAGTAAAGAAATCATGTTTCTATAACATTCCAAAATCATGGGCTACTCCAAGGCATGACGAATACCAGTATAGATGTTTGCAATTTTACCTTCTGCTAGAATACATGCTTGAATAAAAGCGTATCATTCAGCTTGTTGGGCTGAAGTGGACAAAGGTAGGGGTGCAGCCACAAGGACCTCAAAAGGAGTTGATATTGCATATCCAGCACAATATTTGCTGTTTTCATTTTTCAAGTAAGAGCCATCAGTAAACCATGAACAATCGACATTTGTCAAGTGGGTTTCTTATAACTCATTACAAGGGGTTGATAGGTGATTCATCAAACTCAAATAGATATGGGAGGTTTTGTCCATGGAAGGAGGAAAAGGAGTAACTGGATTGAGGTTGTTATGATGAATGAGAGTGACATGAAGGTTGGTTAGCAAGAGAATATTTTTATACATTTTTATTGAAATATAAATGCTTTACAATGTTGTGATAGTTTCTGCTGTACAACAAAGTGAATCAGCTATATGCATACATATATTCACATATCTCCTCCCTCTTGAGCCTTCCCTCTACCCTCCCTATCTCACCCCTCTAGGTTTTCACAAAGCACTGAGCTGATCTCCCTGTGCTATGCAGCAGCTTCCCACTAGCTAGCTATTTTACATTTGGTAGTGTATATATGTCAATGTTGCTTTCTCACTATGTCCCAGCCTCCCTTTCCCCCACTGCGTCCTCAAGTCCATTCTCAATGTCTGCATCTTTATTCCTGCCCTACCACTAGGTTCATCAGTACCATTTTTCTAGATTCCATATATATGTGTTAGCATACAGTATTTGTTTTCCTCTTTCTGACATACTTCACTCTGTATGACAAACGCTAGGTCTATCCACCTCACTACAAATAACTGAATTTTGCTTTTTTTTATGGCTGAGTAATATTTCATTGTATATATGTGCCACATTTTCTTTATCCA
Organism: Delphinapterus leucas; assembly: GCF_059928025.1. NCBI lineage: Eukaryota > Metazoa > Chordata > Mammalia > Artiodactyla > Monodontidae > Delphinapterus > Delphinapterus leucas. The sequence goes on from NC_143131.1 coordinate 162,618,708, forward strand.
TTCATCTGTCAGTGGACATTTAGGTTGTTTCTATGTCCTGGCTATTGTAAATAGTGCTGCGATGAACACTGTGCTACATGTATCTTTTTGAATCACGGTTTTCTCAGGATATAGGCCCAGTAGTGGGATTGCTGGGTCATATGGTAGTTCTATTTTTAGTTTTTTTTAGGAACCTCCATACTGTTCTCCATAGTGGCTATATCAATTTATATTCCCACCAACAGTGCAGGAGGGTTCCCATTTCTCCACACCCTCTCCAGCATTGTTTGTAGGTTGTTTGCAGATTTTCTTATGATGGCCATTCTGACCAGTGTGAGATGATACCTCATTATAGTTCTGATTTGCATTTCTCTAGTGGTTAGTGATGTTGATCATCTTTTCATGTGTTTGTTGGCCATCTGTATGTCTTCTTTGGAGAAGTGTCTATATAGGTCTTCTGCCCATTTTTGGATTGGGTTGTTTGTCTTCTTGATATTGAGCTGCATGAGCTGCTTGTATATTTTGGAGATTAATCCTTTGTCAGTTGCTTCATTTGCAAATATTTTTTTCCCGTTCTAGGGTTGCCTTTTTGTCTTGTTTATGTTTTCCTTTGCTGTGCAAAAGCTTTTAAGTTTTACTAGGTCCGATTTGTTTATTTTTGTTTTTATTTCCATTTCTCTAGGAGGTGGGTAAAAAGGATCTCATTGTGATTCATGTCATAGAGTGTTCTGCCTATGTTTTCCTCTAAGTTTTATAGTGTCTGGCCTTACATTTAGATCTTTAATCCATTTTGAGTTTACTTTTGTGTGTGGTGTTAGGGAGTGTTCTAATTTCATTCTTTAACATGTGGCTGTCTGGTTTTCCCAGCATCAATTATTGAAGAGGCTGTCTTTTCTCCATTGTATATTCTTGCCTCCTTTGTCAAAGATAAGGTGACCATGAGTGCATGGGTTTATCTCTGGGTTTTCTATCCTGTTCCATTGATCCATATTTCTGTTTTTGTGCCAGCACCATACTGTCTTGATTACTGTAGCTTTGTAGTATAGTCTGAAGTCAAGGAGCGTGATTCCTCCAGCTCCATTTTTCTTTCTCAAGATTGCTTTGGCTATTCGGGGTCTTTTGTGTTTCCATACAAATTGTAAAATATTTTGCTCTAGTTCTGTGAAAAATGCCAGTGGTAATTTGATTGGGATTGCATTGAATCTGTCGATTGCTTTGGGTGTATAGTCATTTTCACAATGTTGATTCTTCCAATCCAAGAACATGGTATATCTCTCCATCTGTTTGTATCATCTTTGATTTCTGTCATTAATGTCTTATAGTGTTCTGCATACAGTCTTCTGCTCCTTAGGTAGGTTTATTCCTAGGTATTTTATTCTCTTTGTTGCAGTGGTAAATGGGAGTGTTTCCTTAATTTCTCTTCCTGATTTTTCATTGTTAGTACATAGGAATGCCAGAGATTTCTGTGCATTAATTTTGTACCCTGCTACTTTACCAAATTCATTGATGAGCTCTAGTAGTTTTCTGGTGGCATCTTTAGGATTCTCTATGTATAGTATCATGTCATCTACAAACAGTGACACTTTTACTTCTTCTTTTCCAGTTTGGATTCCTTTTATTTCTTTTTCTTTTCTGATTGCCGTGCCTAAAATTTCCAAAACTACATTGAATAATAGTGGTGAGAGTGGGCAACCTTTTCTTGTTCCTGATCTTACAGGAAATGCTTTTAGTTTTTCACCATTGAAAGTGATGTTGGATGTGGGTTTGTCCTATATGGCCTTTATTATGTTGAGGTAGGTTCCCTCTATGCCCACTTTCTGGAGAGTTTTTGTCATAAATGGGTGTTGAATTTTATCGAAAGCTTTTTCTGCATCTATTGAGGTGATCATATGGTTTTTATCCTTCAGTTTGTTAACTTCATGTATCACATTGATTGATTTGCCTGTATTGAAGATTACTTGTCTTCCTGGGATACACCCCACTTGATCATGGTGAATGATCATTTTAATGTGTTGTCGGATTCTGTTTGCTAGTATTTTGTCGAGGACTTTTTCATCTGTGTTCATCAGTTATACTGGCCTGTCATTTTCTTTTTTTTGACATCTTTGTCTGGTTTTGGTGTCAGGGTGATGGTGGCCTCTAGAATGAGTCTGGGAGTGTTCCTCCTTCTGTTATATTTTGGAAGAGTTTGAGAAGGATAGGTGTTAGCTCTTCTCTAAATGTTTGATAGAATTAGCCTGTGAAGGCTTCTGGCCCTGGGCTTTCGTTTGTTGGAAGATTTTTAATCACAGTTTCAATTTCACTGCTTGTGACTCGTCTGTTCATATTTTCTATTTCTTCCTGGCTCAGTCTTGGAAGGTTGTACTTTCTTAGAATTTGTCCATTTCTTCCAGTTGTCCATTTTATTAGCATATAGTTGTTTGTAGTAGTCTCTCATGATCCTTTGTATTTCTTCAGTGTTAGTTGTTACTTCTCCTTTTTTGTTTCTAGTTCTGTTGATTTGTGTCTTTCCCTTTTTTTCCTTGATGAGTCTGGCTAATAGTTTATCAATTTTGTTTATCTTTTCAAATTAGTCTATAGTTTTATTGATCATTGCCGTTGTTTCTTTCATTTCTTTTACATTTATTTCTGATCTGATCTTTATGATTTCTTTCCTTCTGCTAACTTTGGGGTATTTTTTTTCCTTCTTTCTCTGATTGCTTTATGTGTAAGTTTAGGTTGTTTATTTGAGATTTTTCTTGCTTCTTGAGGTAGGATTGTATTGCTATAAACTTCCCTCTTAGAACTGCTTTTGCTGCATCCCACAGATTTTGGGTCATCCTGTTTCCATTGTCATTTTTTTCTAGGTATTTTTTTATTTCATCTTTGATTCCTTAAGTGATCTCTTGGTTATTGAGTAGTGTGTTGTTTAGCCTCCATGTGTTTGTGTTTTTTACAGATTTTTTCCGTAATTTATATCTAGTCTCATAGCGTTGTGGTCAGAAAAGATGCTTGATATGATTTCAATTTTTTAAAATTTACCTAGGCTTAACTTGTGACCCAAGATGTGAACTATCCTGGTGAATGTTCCATGTGCACTTGAGAAGAAAGTGTATTCTGTTGTTTTTGGATGAAATGTCCTGTAAGTATCAGTTAAGTCCGTCTGGTCTAATGTGTCACTTAAAGCTTGCGTTTCCTTATTTATTTTCTGTTTGGATGATATGTCCATTGGTGTGAGTGGGGTGTTAAAGTTCCATACTATTATCATGTTACTGTCGACTTCCCCTTTTATGGCTGTTAGCCTTTGCCTTATGTATTCAGGTGCTTCTATACTGGGTGCATAAACATTTACAATTGTTATTTCTTCTTCTTGGATTGATCACTTAATCAATATGTAGTATCCTTCATTATCTCTTGTAGTCTTTATTTTAAAGTCTATTTTGTCTGATTTGTGTATTGCTACTCCAGGTTTCTTCTGAGGTCCATTTGCGTGGAATATCTTTTTCCATCCCCTCATTTTCAGTCTGTATGTGTCCCTAGGTCGGAAGTGGGTCTCTTGCAGACAGAATATACAGGTCTTGTTTTTGTATCCATTTAGCTAGTCTGTGTCTTTTGGTTGGAGCATTTAATCCATTCACATTTAAGGTAATTATCTATATGTATGTTCCTATTACCATTTTCTTAATTGTTTTGGGTTTGTTTTTGTAGGTCCTTTTCTTCTCTCATGTTTCCCGCTTAGAGAAGTTCCTTTAGCGTTTGTTGTAGAACTGGTTTGGTGGGGCTGAATTCTCTTAGCTTCTGTTTCTCTGTAAAGGTTTTAATTTCTCCATTGAATCTGAATGAGATCCTTGCTGGTTAGTGTAATCTTGGTTGTAGGTTTTTCTCTTTTGTCATTTAAAATATATCCTGCCATCCCATCTGGCCTGCAGAGTTTCTGCTGCAAAATCAGCTGATAACTTTATGGGGATTCCTTTGTATGTTATTAATTGCTTTTCCCTTGCTGCTTTTAATGTTTTTTCTTTGCATTTAATTTTGGACAGTTTGATTAGTATGTGTCTTGGTGTGCTTCTCCTTGTCTTTACCATGTACAGGAATGTGTGCTTCTTGGACTTGGGTGGCTATTTCCTTTTCATGTTAGGGAAGTTTTTGACTATAAGCTCTTCAAATATTTTCTCAGACCCTTGCTTTTTCTCTTCTTCTGGGACCCCTATAATTCAGATGTGGGTGCATTTAATGTTATCTCAGAGGTCTCTGAGGCTGTCCTCAATTCTTTCTTTTTTTTAATTGGAGTAAAATTGCTTTACAATTTTGTGTTAGTTTCTGCTGTACAATGAAGTGAATCAGCTATATGTATACCTATATCCACTCCCTCTTGGACCACCCTTCTCCCCTCCCCCCACCCATCTAGGTCATCACAGAGCACTGATCTGAGCTCCCTGTGCTCTACAGCAGGTTTCCACTAGCTATCTATTTTACACATGGTCGTGTATTTATGTCAAACCTAATCTCCCAGTTCGTCCCATCCTCTCCTTCCCCTACTGTGTCTACATGTCCATTCTCTTCCTCTACATCCCTATTCCTGCCCTACAAATAGGTTCATCTGTACCCAGCAATCCCATTACTGGGCATATACCCTGAGAAAACCATAATTCAAAAGGACACATGTACCCCAGTGTTCATTGCAGCACTATTTACAATAGCCAGGACATGGAAACAACCTAAATGTCCAATGATAGATGTCCTCAATTCTTTTCATTCTTTTTTCTTTATTCAGCTTCACAGCAGTTATTTCCACCATTCTATCTTTCAGCTCACTTATCCATTCTTCTGCCTCAGTTAGTCTCCCATTGATTCCTTCTAGAGACTTTTTAATTTCATTTATTGTGTTGTTCAACAGTGTTTGTTTGTTCTTTAGATTTTCTAGGTCCTTGTTAAATGTCTCTTGTATTTTCTCCATTCTCTTTCCAAGATTTTGGATCATCTTTATTATGATTACTCTGGATTCTTTTTCAGGTAGACTGCCTGTCTCCTCTTCATTTGTTTGGTCTGGTGGGTTTTTACCTTGCTCTTTCATCTGCTGCATATTTCTCTGTCTTCTCATTTTGTTTAATTTACTGTGTTTGGGGTCTCCTTTCTGCAGGCTGCAGGGTCATAGTGACTTTTACTTCTGTTGTCTGTCCCCACTGGCTTGTGTGGGCTTCCTGGTTGGGGGCACTGGTGCCTGCGTTCTGTGAGTGGAGGTAGATCTTGTTCTTCTGATGGGCAGGGCTGCTTCTAGTGGTGTGCTCTATGGTGTCTGTGAGCTTAGTATTACTTTAGGCAGGCTATCTGGTAATGGGTGGGGTTGTGTTCCTGTCTTGCTTGTCATGAGGCATCCAGCACTGGAGCTTGCTGGCCATTGGGTGGAGCCAGGTCTTTGTGTTAAGATGGAGACCGCTGGGTGAGCTCTCACCGATTCATATTCCATGGGGCTGGGAGTTCTCTGGTGGTCCAAAATCCTGAACTCAGCTCTCCCTCCTTGGAGGCTCAGGCCCGCCCCCCAGCTGGAGCACCAAGACCCTACAAGCCACACAGTGTGGAAGAAAAGGAAGAAGAAAACAAATAAACGAACAAACAAAAAACCCAAACCAACGAACACACAAAACCCCAAGACAAGTGGTAAAAGCAAACTAAACAGACAAATTACACAAAGAAACATACACACACGCACTCGCAAAAAGAAAAGAAAGAAAAAAAGCAAAAACAAAGAAGAGAGCAACCAAATCAATAAACAAACCCAAAAATGAAAACAAACACTAAAAACTACAAAACACATAAAACCAGAAACACATCAAATGCAGAAAGCAAACTAAAGAAAGGCAATGAAAGCATAAACCTAACCCACAAAAATCAAAAAAATGCAAAGATGAAAGATGAAAACAAAAGGAAAAAGTATCAAACAACAAAGTAGTAAAGTAAAAATAGAAAAATGTAAAATATAGTTAAAAATAAAATGAAAACAAAGCAAAAGAAAGGAAAAAACAAACAAGGAAAAAACAGTGTAATGAAAAATTACAATAGAAATAGGAAAAAAATAGAATAAAAATATATTAAAAGTAAAGGCATAAAAAAGAAAAAGTAAAAAATTAAAAGAATATTAAAAAAAGAACAACTGAACAACAACAACAAAAAAAGTAGTGATATTTTCCTGTGGCCTTAGCTGTCAGTGTCCTTGCCCCCATAGTGAGCCACAGCCAATCCCTGCCTCCACAGGATGTCCTGCAGTACTTGTAGGTAGGTCTCTGGACCTACTGTGGGCTCTGTGGGGCAAGCTCAGACTGATCTGACCTTACTCCCACATGTACTTGTCCCCAAAGCCCACAGCCTCAATTGTGGGAAAACTTGTTGTCTATTCAGGTATTCTACAGATGCAGGGTTTGCCAAGCCGATTGCAGGGATTTAATCCACTGCTTCTGCAGCTGCACGGGGAGATTTCCCTTTCTCTTCTTTGGTTGCACAGCCCCTGGGGTTTAGCTTTGGTTTTGGCCCCACCTCTGGGAGTGGGCCGCCCTCAGACATCTGTTCCCTGCACGGGAAAAAGGGTGCGAACGCAGCAGCTGATTAGGGCTCACTTGCTCACTCAGGCTGGGGAGAGGGAGGGATATGGCAATCACAATCGGGACGTGCAGGGAGTGCCTGCTGTGGCAGAGGCCAGCATAAAGCTGCAAGAGCCTGAGCCGTGCTGTGCGTTCTCCTGGGGAAGTTGGCCCCAATCGTGGCACCCTCGGCAGTGGTGGGCTCCACAGGCTGCTGGGAAGGTGTGGGCAGTGACCTGCCTTGCACACAGGACTCTTGGTAGCAGCGGTGGACGGCAGCCTCTGGGGTCAGATATAACAGCCACGGCTTGTGCTTGTGCTCACATAGGTGTTGCCCTGCTGTCTGTGAGTGTGTAAAGCAGGAAGCTCCTATGGCAGGCCGCTCCTCAAGCACCCTGCAGCAAAGGTCTCTTGCCTCTCTGGCAGGCCCAGGCTTTTTCCCAGACTCTCTGCCAACTAGCTCTTGTGCACTAGCCGCCCACTGGCTGTCCTCATGCAGTCAACCCCAGTCCTCTCCCTGGGTTCTGACCTCTGAAGACCAAGCCTCAGCACCCAGCCCCCACCCGCCCCGGCGAGTGAGCAGACAAGCATCTCAGGCTGGTGAGTGCTGGTCTGCACCGATCCTCTGTGTGGGAATCTCTCCGCTCTGCCTCTGCACCTCTGTTGCTGCCCTCTCCTCTGAGGTTCCAGAGCTACCCCGCAGTCCCCGCCAGGGAATGGTCTTCCTAGTGTGTGGAAACTTTTCCTCCTTCACAGCTCCCTCCCAGAGGGGCAGGTCCCATCCCAATTCCTTTCCTTTTTCTTTTTTTCTTTTGCCCTACTAGTTACGTGGGGATTTTCTTGCCTTTTTGGAAGTCTGAGGTTCCCTACCAGCATTCAGTAGTTGTTCTGTAGGCGCTGTTCCACATGTAGATGTATTCTTGATGTATTTGTGGGGAGGAAGGTAGTTTCCACATCTTACTCCTCTGTCATCTTGCCGGTCCTGCAAGAGAATTTCATGAGAAGTAAGACAGCTAGCTGAAAAATGTCAGGAATTATGAGTTCAAGAGAGCTTTGACAGCATGAGGTACAAAGATGGTCAAAGAGGATCTTAAGACTATTTCTTCAGTGGCTTTTACCAGAAAGGCAGTAGCAGGTGTAGCCCTAAGGCATAAGCGTAACGTTGGGTCATGGGATCTAATTGTTGGCTGTAATAACCTAGATGTTGTGGTAGCCCCCATGTTTTGAGTAAGTACTCTGAGGGTATTACCCTCTTTTTCATAAACAAAAAGGAAAAAAGGGTAGTTTATAGTTTGTATCCAAGGGCAAGAGGATTTATTCAGCTTTCCTTTAAGATTTTAAAGGCTAGATCATCTTGGTTTTCCCAGATAACAGGGTCAGGCTTAGTAGTTTTTAGTAAGATATACAAGCCTGGGCCATTAAAGAGAAGTTTGGAATCCAATTGTGACAATAACCAGCTAGCCCAAGAAAACCTGATAATTGACATTTGGTTTTAGATTTTGGGAATCTCAAGATGCCATGAAACCTATCAGCATCTAGGTGTTATCCTTGTTCTGAGATTAAATATCCTAAATATTGGATAGAGCTGTAATGGTGAAATCTGTCTTCTTGTGAGGAGGCTTGAGAGGGTGAGTAGAGAAGTAAATCATCTACATACTGTAGTATGGTAGAGCCTCCAGAAAATTTTGTATCATCGAGGTCAGCATTTAAATTTTGTGAGAAGTAAGAAGGACCTTTAGAAAAACTGTGGGCCATTTCTTTCCAGATATATTGTTGTCCTTCCAAGGTAAAAGCAAGAATATATTGGCCAGCCTCATCAACTATAATACTGAACAATGCCTTGCATAAATTGATCACGACGAAAAATTTGCTTTCAGTAGGGAATAATGCTAATAATATATGGGGATAAGGAACAACAGGATGGTGAGGAATAACAATGTTATGTATTGCATGGAGATCTTGAACAAATCTTTATTCTTGACCATTACGTTTTATTATAGGTAAAACGGGTTTTACAAGGACTACTGCAAGGGATAATAAGTTCCTGTGCTTTATAGTCATCTATGATAAGTCTTATGCCCTGTAAAGCTTCTTTGTTTATAGGGTATTGATTAATTTTGGAGAGAGGTTTTGAGGGATTGACTTGGATCTTAACATAGTGAAAAGCAATATGAATTCTGTCTATGTCTGTGGAAGATTTTGCTCATAGACTAGGAGACACTAAATTTAATAACAGAGATGTACCTGAAATTTGTTGTTCTATGGCTTGTAAAGTACATGTGAGAGAGAAAAGGTTTGGATTTTCTTGGGGCTTAGAGTCAAGGGACTTAAATTCAAGAGATTTTAACAAGATTTATTTCTCTCTTTCAAGAGAAAGAAATGGCAGCATGATATTTTTCTAGGAAATCTCATCCTAATAAATGAACAGGAGCCTAATCACTGAGGAAAAACAGGTGTTTATCTTTCAAAGGTCCCAAACAAAAGGGTATAGATTGAGAAATAAAGACACATTGTGGTTAATTTGAACTCCCCACTATTTGAAGGGACTGTTTATTTGTAGCAGGGTTGAGAACTGATAGAGTAGCTCCTGTGTCAATTGATATGTAAGGGATTTTTACCGGATCTGGAGAGTAGTTTCCCCAGTCTATTTAATGGTAGAATGGGAACAGTCTATGTGCTTCTTTGGAGTCCCATCACTGGGATGAGTTTGACCCTTGGGTCTTGGACAGCTGTAATTGTCTAGACTTTTTAAAAAAAATTGTCTCTCTTCCAATGGCCAGGTTTTTTTTGTTGTTGTTGTTTTTTAACCATAATGACAAAATCAGGAAGAGTCTGCTTGGGAGATTCCATCTGTTGAAGTCGGAGATGTAAAATTTTAGTTGCCCTTTTTCTGGAATCATCTTCTGGGGTGCGGGTTAACTGGTTAGCTACATTGACAAGTTCAGGGTGGACATTATTTTTCATTCTGTGTGGGTTCTCTTGACTAACAGAGATAGATCTCTGTTTTAACTAAAACATTGAATTAAAGGCCACCCTGCTAGATGCAATGTATATAGGGAGTCCATATTTTCTTTAAAAACAATTTGGATTCTGCTGTAGTAATCATGAATAGATTCAACAGGCTTTTGGGTGCATGCGTTAATTTTGTTCCCAGGTACTGGCTTATGGAAAGCCCTCAGGATGGCAAGATGTAGCCTTGGGGTATGGCAGGAGCTTGGTCATATAAAAGAGCTATTGGCTGACTGACTTGGAATTTCAAAGATTGTTTGGGGCTTTCCCAATAAGCAGTTTTCATTCAGTGCTGGGCTTGACCTCCTCCAATAAGCATGTGGATTAACTGATAAAGATCGGAGAAATCAGGTTAAGTTTGAATTATAATACTGGTTTGGCAAATCTATGAGGATCCCCAGTTACCTAGGGAAAATAGTTTACTATAGCTCCAAGTTCCGCTTTGGTCCGTGGAACAAAATTAATTAGTGGTTTGGCAGGATCCTCCGAAGACTTAATTCTTTTAAAGATTTATTTATTATTTATTTATTTCTATTTATTTTTGGCTGCATCAGATCTTTAGTTGCAGCACGCAGGATCTTCGTTGAGTCATGCGGAATCTTTTGTTGTAGCCTGCAGGCTTCTCTCTAGTTGCGGCATGTGGGTTTTCTCTCTCTAGTTGCAGCATGTGGGTTTTCTCTCTCTAGTTGTGGCATGCAGGCTCCAGGGCATGTGGGCTCTGTAGTTGTGGTGCATGGGCTCCAGAGCACATAGGCTCTGTAGTTAGCAGCACACAGGCTCTCTAGTTGAGGTGCGAGAGCTCAGTAGTTGTGGCACACGGGCTTAGTTGTCACATGGCATGTGGGATCTTAGTTCCCTGACCGGGGATTGAACCCGCATCCCCTGCATTGTAAGGTGGATTCTTTACCACTGGACCATCAGGGAAGTCCCCAGAAGACCTAATTTTAAAAGGGAAAGTTTTAATTGGCTCAGTTGGTAAAGTTTACTCACTAGAGAAGAAGGGGAGTCTAGATAAAGAAAGGGGGTTTGAAGAAGGCAAAGGTGGATATAGAGAGGGGAGAGTAATGGGTTTAGGGGAACCTTGGCTCATGTCACCAAGGAAGAGGCCTTAGCTGCCTGTTTATCTCCTTTGTTTATTTCTTTCAGTTAACTTAGAAATAATATTTTACAAAGCGGTAATTTTAAAATCCTGAATATATTTAGAAGCCTCTAGGTACCAGTTAAAATAGTTATCCCACTCAGATTGTTTAATTCTATTGCCGCAGTCTTTCTAGTCTGGAGAAAATCATGTTCGGACAGACTGAAAGTTCTTCATAACAGCCATTGGAGTTCTACGTTATCTTTAGTAAGACTGGACCATCTAGTCAAAAATGCGTGTGAGGAGAGACCATAATTTTTTAACATAAAATCAGTTAGGATCCCTGAAGAGCACTGGGATGACTGGAATCTCATAGCTCAGAGGTTTTCTTGAGAGCAAAAGAAGAATTCCTAAATAGCCGAATGGGTGTGCTCAGGGTTGGGAGTTATGTTTTGTTTTACAGTGTGCCTTTCATGGGATACATACTGTCTTTCTCTTTTTTTCTCCTGGAAGACAGTGTTTGCCCTAGTTGTCCGACCTGTGACCAGTTGTCCCTTGTTACATGTAAATTGTCTTGCAGTTGGCAGATGACCTAATGTCGGTCTGGCCTGACATTTGTGACCAGTGTCTGTGACCAATTTGTGCTCTCACATAAGTCTTTGCCTTAGAGACCAAAGTCTCTAAAGGGAGGTGGCAAGCACTCTAACAGCATTTACTTGCTCAACCTGTGCCCACTGATAGAATTTTTAATTTTTGCTCTCTAGCATTCCAAAGGAATTACACTGAAATTCTAGCATGTTTCCTACAAGAAAACAAACAAGGACTCACCAAAAACGATAAAACCTTTAAACAGACCCTTAACAAAGTCAGAAAGCTCAACCGAATGGAGGGAGACCAGAATCTGAGAGGAGAATCACCAAGCCGAAAGTAGACAATAACTCACAGAAGCAATGAGCTCAAGGGCTTTTGTGCAGGTACTTCACACAATTCCGAGGGTCATTGTCCTTTGGGGGGTCATCTCCTTTGGATCCCACTTCCAGTGCCAAGGAATGTCTACCTAAAGAAAAAGATAAAATGAGGCAAGCTCAAAATTGTCAAAAAGCCGAGATTCATTTAGGATTAGCAGAAGAATTGCAGTTCAGAACACATAAACTGTAGCAAGCTGCAGATGAGTCGTTGAGGATTTGGGATATGCTGTATTTATGGACAGGGAGTATAAAGAAGTGAGAGTTCAGTTAGAGTCTGCTAAAATAAAAAAACAAATGGAGACCATTTCTGAAAATTTCTGAGGAGACAAAACCAGCCCAGTCCACAAACAAAGCTCAGTTCAAGCTTAATTTATGAGACCAACTCACCCAGAGCCATTTCTTGTTCATGCCTCTGGAAACCATAAGCAAAATTTCCCAAGGTTCCCTGACCAACTTCCTATCATTTAAGAACATTCCAATACTATCAGTTTTCTGTAAATCAGACATTTACGGGAAATCAGTACCTCAGTTCTTAAGTTTTGTTTTCCTGAGGGCACGTGTAGAAGATTTTCCATTTTATATTCTCTGGTTCCATTTTAGATTGAAATTCTTTCACATGGCATATGTAGGACTTGGGGGTATTAAAAATGGAAAATAATTTTGGAAGATTATTATAACTTCTTTTTAAGAACAATGGGGAAAAAATGAGTCAAATTATAACACACATACCATAAAAATGTTTTTAAGCTCACATTTTTTTCCTGTGGTGTTGTTTTGACATTGCTTTAAAAAGGTGAAAAATATGCTCTAAAGTTTTTCAGATGGAGAGTTTTAGTCATTTATTTTAATTGCAATCACATAAAAAAAGAAAATAGACAAAATGACCTTACCATGCGTTCCAGCTTTATGCTTCTTTATAGCTTCAGAATAAATATGTTTTGATTATTATCCCTTTACAAATAGCAAGTGGGAGTATGAGTATTGACATTCCATGCATAGTAATCAAGGTAATATCTATTTTATGAGGGTACAATTCTTAATTAAGGTTGGTCCAAGTGGGTCACCTTAGGAAAATAATGGAAAGCCAAAGTGCCAGTGCTCAAGGTTGTACTACCTTATAAATAGTTTCTTATTGGTTCCTGCCCTTTATATTACTAGTATAGCTATCTCTACATGATAACAAAAATTTTATTCTCATTTTCAAGTGAGGTTTTTGTTGTTGTTGTTCAACCCTTATAAAAATACCTAATTATTTAATAGATATTCAGAATAACATTGGATTCTATCAAGGAAAGGAAAACAGTGGACAAGGCAAAAAATATGTATGATTTTCCAATATCTCCTAATTTCCACTTTTCTCTTATTAGATAATCTCAAACTGTGGACATATTCTCTTAAGAGTAGATGTATTCCTTTATGAATTATGTGTCGGGTGATAAGTTCAGTGCTTTTGCTTGGACTATGGCTTGGTTACCTTGGGACCACTTATTTTTAATGCCTATTTGTTGGAAGATAAGGAATGAAGTCAGGTGGCACACTATCACTCAACCAGTAGGCCATTCCGCCCAGTGTTAAGACTGGGGCTCAGTACTCTCCCATCATCTACTGCTTCCTAATAAATCATTGTTTTGAAGGTTAGATTTTATAGGTTTATCTGATCAGTTTTTATTTAACTATATCAGTTTATTTGATGTAGTTAAATAGAAAAGGCTATGAAAATGTTTTTTTCCAATGCCCCTCATCAGACCCTGTACCTTTAATTGGCTTAGGGTTTATCTAGTACTGAAAGCTATTAATATCTTCATTTTGTTAACAAGCGAACAACTGTTTAGGAATATTAAATAATTGCCAAATAAGTAGCTAAATCAACCAGCCTAGGATTGTTTGTCTCAAAGATGTCAATGTCTACATTCAGTTAGTGAGTAAATCATGAACAGATATTAGTCAAAAATACTATTATAAGAAAGAAAGATGAGAGAGATATAAGATTAATGAACCCTCTGCAAAAGATTCAAATGCATGGATATATTAGAAGTAGTCTGGTTTCATCACTGTGTATAAGCCACTTTAGACAACTTTTATTGCTTTACCTTAAAGTGATTTAAATCTTAAAGGGTAGAAGAAAAGAAGTAGAACATTTATCTCCCTTCCCCCCATCTCTTCTTGTACCTATGATCAGAAACTTTGACAGAAGTTTGATATGATAATATGATAGAAATAATACATAATAGTTTCACAAAACTTGCTTCACATGTCCTGTTTTGAATTCCAATTTTGATGATTATTGCAAAACAGGAAAGTTTGGATTGTGTGTTTCTACAGTAAGTCTAAAGAAAGAATGTGATGTCATTGATGTTTTATGTTTTCATCTTTATGATTTTAATTTGCTTTCAATTTTTAAGATTTTAACTTTAAAAACCTTTGCTCAAGGGGGAAATTCTATAACTGCTTTCTTGGCTCTCATGTTGTTCTACAACTTTTAGATGTGTGGAGGAAGAGCAGGGGAGTATGAGGAAACAATCAACTTGCTCACACAATCAATAGAAGGCAGATGGAAGCAGGTTATGAAGAAAGGAAGTGCATTGGATATAGAGATAGTAATTGTCAGCCCAGCCATTGATGGCTAGCACTTTATGTATTTTTTGCCTGGATAGGATGAAATGTAGTTGGCATAACATTTTATATACATATCATTTATATGCATTCAGTACTTTTGCAGATAAAATTAACTTATTTGAGTCTCTTCACACACTGAATTATATATCAGTGTTTCCATTTTCTTGTTGTGGAAACAGAAGTTCAGAGAAATTTAGCTACTTAGCCTAGGAAGCATAGCTGGGAAAATATGGAGTTCACCTCATTCCAAGTATCTCTTTTTCTAATTCCTGAAGGCAACCGTTCATTCATGAACGGTACCTGAAAAGTTATTGTTTCATAGAATAATGTTGTTGGAAAGAGGGCAAATGCTGTTGTATAATTTTATTTTATAAATACCTGGGAAGGATAGAAGAAACTATGTATCACAAATATTAAGTTCCCAAAGAAAAAGAAAGTACAATGTTTGCTTTCAAGTATAGGAATAAACACAAGAAAGACCCTATCTCCAGAAGAACCCAACTTTGTGCCAAATGTGCTTTACACTTATCAGAAACAGTTCCTCATTCACAATGTAAAAATGATGTTGTTATTTTAGTTTATATATAACAGATGACATAAGGAGTGATTTTGTGACTAATTCAGGCCTCATGGTTCTTTTTCCCACCCAAACAAATTCATATGTTAGGCCATTTAATTTCTGCAGATCTACTGTTTCAAATTTTACAGTTCATTTTCAAGTTAGAAAACATACTGTTGTGTTTCCTTTCTATTTCTTCCTGAATATATTTGTGTTAAATTTTTGTGCAATAATGAATCATTTTTTGACACATCCCAATATTTCTTTCTCACATGCCTTTCTGTTTTTCAGCTCCAAATAATGAAATCATCACTGACCCCATTGGCATTCATTTCTACTCTGATTTGTGTGAAGAACTCTTAGATTGAAGTTTTACACTGTCAACAACTAGAGGGGTTTGCTATGATCTTGTCACAGTCTATTTGTTTTGCACAGTTTCTCTTCCCTCCATACATTCCATCAATGTAATTTCACGTGAAAATATGGTTAGTGGGATGCTTTACTTATTTTTATAGATCATCAATGGAAATATTAACTCTGACAGGAATAAATATAGGGCTCGGTACCACCCTACAAGAGACTTGCTATCTTGAGTTTATTATTTACCATCATTCATTTTCAAAATCTGCCAGTTGCTTTTATGAAGTGTGTGTGTACATTTTAGTCTAAGACCCACCCATTAAGTTTGCTATTAAAATGTAAGCTCATCTATAATTTCACACATTTATAAGAAGGGAAGAAAGTAGCTGAGTCTCTTCATAATCAGACTCAACTTCTAGGGCTGAGAAGCAGGTTTTTATTTTTACCAGGTGATACAGGTTTGGCTGGGTAATTTTAGAAAGGCACAAATAGTTGTTTCTTGTATTGAAAATGTTGTTGTATGCCTACTATAATATTCCATTTTCATGGTTAGGTATTATTGACTTTAAAGAAAACTCAAGCTTTTAAGCACTTAAAAATCTAAGATTAATATAAAACACCAGTAGATTTTTCTTTCCAAAAAGATCTTCAGAAGTCATTGTTGGCAAACTTCCAAATACAAATTAAATAATGGATTTGTATGACATTTTTATCATATTAATTATATATTTATTCTTTTGGTGCACACTGTTTTGTACATTATATGTCTGTTGCCAATGTCTGTGGATGGTATAAAGTTGCAGAAAAGTTTAAGTGCCAAGTTTTAATATGGCTCTGAAAGTTGTAGAAAATGACCATTGAGAATCATTCTCTGAATATTTACCAATTGAACAATAATAGAATGTTGGATTTGGAGATAATCATAAAGATTGAATTTAGGCCAGAGTGTTTTGTTTTTGTTTTGCAGAAGAAAGTGATCTACAACAGGGAAGTGCATAGATTAAAAAATATTTAAACACTACATCTCAGACTAGAACTCAGGTCTGTAGAACTCTGATGTGCACCATTCAACCTGTTTAATTGAAAAAGCCTTTTTATTATTTTTCTGTTGCTGTGTTACACGTGAGCACCAACTTGGTGATTTTAAACAATCTGCATTTATTATCTCTCAGTATTTGTGAGTCAGGAGTCCAAACATGGCTTCCCTGGCTACTCTGTTCAGGGTTTCAAAAGGTTACCATCAGGTTATTAGCCAGATAACATCCTCATCTGGAGGCTCAACTAGGGAAGAATCCACTTCCAAGATCATTCACGTTGTTGGCAAGAGTCATTTTCTTGTGACTGTGTAACTGAGGGCATTGGCTTTCTGCTAGTCCTAGGCTGGAGGCCACTCTTAAGTCTTAGAAGATGCTTAACATTCCTAGAGGCCATCCACAGTTCTTTGGCAAGTGGGCATCCTCTGCATGACAGCCTACTTCGTCAAGCCAGCAAGGGCAATATCTCACCTCAACGAGGTCCCAGCGCTTCTTTTAAGGCTGTTCATCTGATTAATTCTAATAGAATTTATTGGCGATCTTCATTACATTGGCAAAATCTCAACTTTGTCATCATACTCTGTTAGCTAGAAGCAAGTCACAAATCCCACCCGTGAATACTAAGGCATGGGAATCATGAGGGGCCACCCTAGTATATGTCCACCACAGCTTGCATCTTGGATCCAAACCACATTAAAGCAATCTACTGAAACACTGGCACAAATATCACACACAGAAAGCATACATAAACATTTGACTTTCCCCCAATAATTCAAGAAGGCTTCCTGTATCTATATGCATTCCCTACCTTCTCTCAAGGATCAAATCCAGGGCTTCCCTGGTGGCGCAGTGGTTGAGAGTCCACCTGCCGATGCAGGGGACACGGGTTCGTGCCCCGGTCCGGGAAGACCCCACATGCCGTGGAGCAGCTGGGCCCGTGAGCCATGGCTGCTGAGCCTGCGTGTCCGGGGCCTGTGCTCCGCAGCGGGAGAGGCCACAACAGTGAAAGGCCTGCATACCGCAAAAAAAAAAAAAAAAAAAAAGATCAAATCCAGTCTACCTTGTTCACAATCTCATCTTCTCTTTGTCTTGAGAATTTGAGAGAATATTTTCCTCTTCCTTTCTTCTTTCTCCTTCAACTGAGTTAGGCATTCAAATATATTATACATCAGCCCTGTCCAATAGAGACATCATGCAAGCCACATATATAACTACATTAAAAAGTAAAAAAAAACATGAAAAACTAATTTTCATAATATATTTTATTTAATTCAACATATTAAAAATATTATCACCTTGATACGCACTGAAGATATGTGTAAGAAACAATCTACTTTATTTTCTTCTTACCAAGTCTGCAAAATCTGGTATGTGTTTTACATTTATGGCACATCTCAATTTGGACTTTTTCCAGTTCTCAGGAGGCACTGTGAACAGTTTCTACCTTACTGACCAGTGTAGCTCTTTTTTATTAAAAGCATCATTATAAAAAATCTTCCTCCAGCCATGGCCATATTGATTGGCTCTCTATTACTATTCTCGAAAATGTTTTCTACAAACAACTTCTACTTCCTAATCTATCAGTTACTCTTTTACCGTTTCTCAGCTGGCTTCCACCCTTACAAATCCATCATCACTACTGTTGCTAATATCTCCATGTTGCTAAACCAAATGGAAAGTTTTCTAACTAGAATTCTCATCATCTTGTTGCACAGTTGATGTCTTATTTCCTTAAAATTTCTTTCTTTTTAAATAATGTGTCAGCACTCATGTCTAGTTTTATCCTGCTATCACTGATATCTTCTTAATCCTGTCCTTAGTAATACTTAAACAAGGTTCAAAATAAAACTCTTACTCTTCTCTAAAACCTGGTCCTCTTCTAATCCTAACCAACAAATGTCATAGCTATTGGCCCAGGTGTTTATATAATTTTATCATTCTCTGTCTCTCTCTTGCTATCTCTTTGTCTCTCTCTCTCTACATGTATATGTGCACTGTTTAATTCAAGAAATATTTGAGTTTGTACTTTTGTACTGTTTGTCAAACATCATTCTAAACGGTAAAAAGACAGATAAGGACTGCTAAGGATTGATTTCATGTGCATATGCTATAAAGAGCAAGAGAAAATAATTATATATGTGATATAATGATTAATATATCATAATGGTATAGACATAATATTGTAATTATATAATTTCATATAGAAAAAAATAAATAAAACAAGATATCAGTATGAGAATGATTATGAATTAGAATTACAATGTATGGTTTGGTAAAATAGTCCAAATTATCTGTGTGTGTTTGTGTGTGTTTGTGTGTGTGTGTGTGTGTGTGTGTATACCACAGACAACATAGTTGTATATAAATATTCATGTGTGAATAGACATATCTTCTCAAGTATATAAATACTCAAATGAATATTTATATTCATATATATGTGTATGTATGTACTAACTTAGTTCTCACACTAATCATACGAGAAAAAACTTCCCCACTTACAGAAAGTTAAGTAATCTCTCTCCTACAGTCATATTGTTGTAAATGATAGGGCCTGGATTTGAGTCACCCTTCTACTCAGTGGCATAATAAAGGCAAGGTAATGGGGCAAAGGTCCTATAATGGGAGTAGTACTGCTCTGGGTGCAGAAATGAAGGGAATGCATTGTCTGCATGTAAAAACAATAATAAAACCAAATAACACTAGTCTACTTTTTGTTTTCAGCACTACTGATAAATCTAAACAGAATTATTGTCAGGGGTAAATTACTATCACCTGCAAAAAGAGCTTTTGGTGTCCTAATTTCTAAATGATTGTTGTCAGTAATGTTCATTTTAGTAATATACAGGCAGGTTATATTTATACATTTTACTTATTCCTTAATAAATATTATAATTTACATGAAAACTGATTTAGAGAATCCCCAGTTATAAGCCTCTCCCACACATTACCACTTTCAGCCATAGACCTTTGTTTTCAGAGCCAGTACATAATAATTTGAAACTGTTCCACTTGGTTTCAGTCAGTTGCAGTTCCTGTCCCCACACCCTATAGTCTGATATTTTAGTGTGCTTAAGCAGTAGTTTTCAAAGAAAGAATAATAGCTCAGTGTTCATAAAGATGAAGAAACAATTTGATTTGCACTAAAGCTGTCAGTATATGTGCAAATCATTCTCTGAGCTTTGTGGAGGTAATTCTTTTGGAAACACTTCTTTACATTTGCTTAAACCACATTATTAATGTTTCATTTATATATATGAAAGCTGTTCATATTCAATGTATACAGCTTGATGAGTTTAGAGATAAATATTCATCGGTAGAACCATAACCACAATATGTGACCTAAACAAACCATTATCGCCAAAAGTTTCCTCATGATCTCTTTATTATTGCTGTCATTGTTCTGTGGTAAGAACATTTAACATAAGATTTACCCTCTGAGAAATTTTGAAGTGTATAATATGTATTGTTAACTATAGGCTCTATAGTGTGCAGTGAATCTCTGTACTTATTCATATAATTGAAACTTTGTATCCTTTAACTAATGCTTCCCCATTCACCCCTACCTGTAGCGCCTGGGAACAATTATTCTACTCTCTGCTTCTGAGTTGACTATTTTAGATTCCTAATCTAAGTAGTATAAAGTAGTACTTGTCCTTCTGTTTTTGGCTTATTTCATTTAGCATAATGTCCTCCAAGATTATCCACATTGTTGTGAATGACAGGATTTCCTTCTTTGTTAAAGCTGATTAATATTCTATCATATGTACATACTCTCTTTTCTTTATACATTCATCCACATATAGGCACTTAGATTGTTTCCACATCTTGGCTATTGTGAATAATGATGAAATGATCAAGGGAGTTCATATATCTCTTCAAAATCCTGGTTTCAGTTCCTTTGGATATATAACCAAAAGTGAGATTCCTATATTAGATGATAATTCCAATGCATGCACAGAGAATAACTTTCCATTTATTAGTGTCTACTTGAGTTTCTTTCATCAGATAGTTTGCTTTTAGTGTATAGAAATGCAATTGGATTTTCTATATTGATTTTGTTTAATACAACTTTACTGAATTTGTTTATTCTAGCAGTATTTTTTGGTGGAATTCTTTAGGGTTTTCTATATATAAGATCATGCCACGTGCCAACAGAAATAATTTTACTTCTTTCCAATTTGGATATTTTTATTTCTTTTTCTCATCTAATTGCTCTGGCTAGTTATTCTAGTACTATGTTGAATAGAAGTGGTGAGAGTGGGTATAATTCTATGGTTCTAGATCTTAAAGGAAAAGGCTTCAGTTTCTCACCATTGAGTATAATTTAGCTGTAAGCTTATTATAAATGGCCTTTATTTTGTTGAGATAAGTTCCTTCTATACCTAATTTGCTGAGAAATTTTTTTATCATAAAAGTGTGTTGAATTTTTTCAAATGTCCTTTCTGTATCTATCAAGATGATTATCTGATTTTTATCCCTCATTCTGTTAATGTGGCATATCACAAGGACTGTTTTGTGTATATTGAATCATCTTTGCACCCTAGGGATAAATCCCACTTGGTTATAGTGTATGATCCTGTATGTTTATGTGGTGTTGAATTCCGTTTGGTAGTATTCTGTTGAAAATTTTTGCCTACATGTGTATCAGAGATATTGGTCTATAGTTTTGTCTTCTTGTGGTATGCATTAGTAACAGGGTGATATTGGCCTTACAGAATGAGTTTGGAAGTGTTTGCTTTTCTATATTTTGGAAGAGTTTAAGAAGAATTGGTATTAACACCTGGGAAGTCATCTTTTCCTGGGCTTTTCTTTGTTGGGAAGTTTTTGATTACTAATTCCATCTCCTATGTTGCTGTTGGTCTTTTTAAACTTTTTATTTCTGCTGGATTCAGTCTTTGGTAGGTCATCCTATGTGTTGGCATATAATTATTTATAATAATTTGCCTTGATCTTTTAAAAATTTCTGTGACATCTGTTGTAATGTCTCCTCTTTCATTTCTGATTTTTTTTTTTTTTTTTTGCGGTATGCAGGCTTCTCACTGCTGTGGCCTCTCCTCTTGCAGAGCACAGGCTCCGTACACACAGGCTCAGTGACCATGGCTCACGGGCCCAGCCGCTCCGTGGCATGTGGGATCTTCCCAGACCGGGGCACGAACCCATGTCCCCTGCATCGGCAGGCGGACTCTCAACCACTGCGCCACCAGGGAAGCCCTCATTTCTGATTTTATTTATTTGAGTCTTTTCTCTTTTTTTACGTGGTTAGTCTAGCTAAGTTTCTATTAATTATTTTTATGTTTTCAAAAGTTCAGCTCAATTTTAGCATTTTTTCTATTGCTTTTCTATTTTCTATTTCCTGTATTTCTTCTCTATTTTTAAATATTTCCTCCCTTTTGCCAACTTTGACCTTAGATTGTTCTTTTTCTAGTTTCTTTACATGTTGAGGTGCAGTTAAATTGTTTATTTGAAATTAGCCTTTTTTAAATGTATGTGTTTATTACTATAAACAATCCCTTTTAGGGCTGCTTTTGCTGTATCCCATAAGTTTTGATACATTGTATTTTCATTTGTCTCAAGGTTTATTTCTGTTTTGATTTCTTCTTTGATCCAATGGTTATTCACGAGTATACTGTTTAATTTTCATGTATTTTTGAATTTTTCTGTTTCCTCCAGTTTGATTTCTAGTTTCATTCCATTGTGGTTGGAAAAAGATATGTGAAATGTTTTCAATCTTATTCAATTTGTTAAGACTTGTTTTGTGACCTAGTATGTGATTTATCCTGGAGAATGTTTTGTGTGCTCTTGAGAAGAATGCATATTCTGCTGTTGTTGAGTGAAATATTCTGTGTGCATCTATTAGGTAAATTTGGTCTATAGTATTGTTCAAGCCTGCTGTTTCCTTATTGACTTTTCTCTCTGGATGATCTATTATTGTAAGTGGGGTACTGAAGTCTACTATTGGTGTATTACTGTGTATTTCTCAATTCAGATCTTTCAATACTTGCTTTCTATATTTAGGGGCTCTGATGTTGGATGTGTAATTGACCTTTGAGCAATGTGGGGTTAAGGGCACTAACCCCCCACACAGTTGAAAATCTGCATACTGCTATCTCTGCCTCAAAAGCAAAGGTTGATAAATGACTGACCCAAGGCCAGGAAGCTGAAGCAGTTTGGATATAATCAGGACTCAAATTCTAATTTCTTTTGATTCTGCATATTGTGATCTTTTATCAAACACAAACTATTCCCACACACTTAAAGATCTGTAAAAATAAAAATGAAGGTACTATATTTGTTGAAAAAAATCTGTGTATAAGTGAACCCACACAGTTCAAACTCATGTTGTTCAAGGGTCAACTATATATATATATATATATATATGTATATGTGTTTTTTATCTTCTTGTCGATTTCACCTTTTATCATTATGTGATGACCTTCTTTGTCTCTTGGTGAGAGTTTTAAACTTAAAGTTTATTTTGTCTAGTATTATTACAGTCATTGCTACTCTCTTTTGATTACCATTTACATGGAATATCTTTTTCCATCTATTTATTTTCTGCCCATTTGTGTCATTTAATCTAAATTGAGTTTCTGGTAAACAGTATACAGTTGGATCTTATTGATTTTTAGTACTTTAAGCCACTCCTTACCTTTTGTTTGAGTTTAATCCTCTTATGTTTGAAGTAATTATTGACAGATAATTGAAAGGACTTACTATTGTCATTTTGTTGTTTTCTGTCTGATTTGTAGTTCTGTTGTTTGTCTCTTACTGTCTTCCTTTGTGATTCTTTTTGGTAATGATATATTTTGATTTTTTTTTTGTATCTACTGTAGGTTTTTTCTTTGTGGTTACCATGAAGTCTGAATAAAACTTCTTATAGTTATATAAATAGTTAAAATAAAGCTGGTAACAACTATAATCACATGCAAAATATCAACAATTTTACTCCTCCTCCCCCACTTTATTATTGATGTCAAAATTTACTTCTTTTTATATTGTATATTCATTAACAAATTTTTGGATTATAGGTATTCTTAATACTTTTGTCTTTTAACTGTTATACTAGGGATAAGAGGGATTTACTCACCACCATTACAATGCTAGAGTATTCTGAATTTGACTATACATTTATTTTAATAGGGAGCTTTCAAATGCTTTCTTGTTGCTGTTTAGCTTTCTTTTGTTTCAATTTGAAAAAGTCCCCTTAGCACTTCTTGTAAGTCAAGTCTAGTGACCAGTTCCCTCAGTTTTTGTTCTTTGGGCTTCATGAAGCTGGTTGCTCACCATAGATTTGGGAAAATTTCAGCCAATATTACTTTAAATAACTCTTCTGCCCCTTTCTCTTTCTCTTCTCCTGGAACTCATCTGATGAATATATTGGTTCACTTGATCATGTCCCATAAGTTCCATAGACTGTCTTCCTTATTTTTTTAATTCTTTTTTCTTTTGCTTCCTCTAACTGGATAATTTTAAATGATCTGGCATCAACTTCACTGATTCTTTCTTCTGGTTGACCAAGTCTGCTCTTGAAGCCTTCTGTTGAATTTTTTATGTCAGACACTTTATTCGTCAGTTCCAGAATTTGTTTGGTTCTTTTTTTTTTTATGGTTTCTATATCTTTGTTGAACTTTTCATTTGTTTATGTATTATTTTCCTGATTTCATTTAGTTTTTTATCTAATGGATGACTGAACTTCTTTAAGATGATTGTTCATTTTTTGTTTTTTTGTTTTTCAGGCAGTTCAATAACATTTCTTTGGTGCTTTATGTAATTTGCTCTTTTGGTAGAATCATGCTTTCCTAATTCTATTGATCTTTGTATCCTTTTATTGATGCTTGCACATTTGAAGAAATAGTCACCAATTCTGGTCTTTGCAGATTGGCCTTGAAAGGAAAAGCCCTTCACAGTCAGCCCAGGCCAGAGATTCTGGTGGGCCAGGTGGCAGGGACCATGGGTGGACCAGCTGCCAAGGGATCTGTGGGCAAATAGGCAGGTGTGGTGTTTCAGTCAACAGGTAATTGGTCATGATGCTGGCTTCCATGAGCATGGCTGCTGTCTTCATTTTTTTTTCTTCTTCTTCTTTTTTCAGGAACTGCATATTTGTAACTAAAGAACGTTAATCCATTTCTTATTTTCTTTTTTATATTGAAATTATTATTTTATTATTTATTTTAAATTCTAATTTAGTACATGATTATAGATACGAAGTTTGGTAAAGAAAGTATTCACTGCCTACATTTGTTTTCTGGCCACTATCATTATTTATTTCATCCCATGATTATTACCAAAAAAATAAAGTTAAATTAAAAATGCCAAATGGAGAAAGGAGAATGTTACCAATGACCTCTAGGTGTCAAATTTATGAGACATGAGAATGGTCTGGTGGTAGACCAGTGGTCTTAGCCTTTACATTACACCCAAGCCAGATAAACAGAGACATGAAGGAAGAATGGGTCAGTCAGAAGGACAAAAGGAGCCAAGTAACTATAAACTGGCTGTATCAAGGCATAAAGAGCATGTCAGTGTGGTTAGAAAGTGGTTATTGAGGGAGACTGACTCAAGGTCCAAAGAAAGTAGATCATGTAGAGTTTTAAAGACCATAGTGAGCCAGTAGGTTTACTCTAATTAAAAATGAGAAGCAAGTGGTGATTGGAGATTTTTAAGAAAGAAAGTTATAGGTTCTGATTTTCATTGTCAGAAACTTTAGAATCATCCTCTAAGCCAAGTCCTGCCAGTTTTTACTTCTAAAATTCAGGTAGATGATGTGACACATTGCACAGAGATGTTTCAAAGAAGCACTGGTATTTCTGTTATCAAATGTTTACTGAACTCATGACAACAATGAAGTTTTTTTTTTTAACAAAGTTTTATTGGAACACAGCCATGCTTACTCATTTATGTGTTTTATGATGGTTTTCATGCTAAAATGGCAGATTTGAGTAGTTGCAATAAAGACTGTATGGTCAACGAAGCCCCAAACATTTCCTATCTAACAATTTACAGGAAAAGAAAAGCCAACTCTTGATATAGAAAAAAATTTTAAAGCCAAAATTTGTTTACTTGAAAGAATTGCTACAGTAACTACACCCGAGAAAGACTGATCACAGACAAAATAGAAACACAAATTAAAAATATTAGGAATGAAAAAGTGGAGTTACCTGTAAAAATACAAATATTAGAAAATAATATGTTAATATCACTTTTTGGGAAGGCAATTGACATATGGGATGAAATGAACAAATTTATCAAAAAAAAACCTGCCAAGAAAGAAAAAATATTTCTGAATATCTATATTTCTACTTAGAAATAAGTGTTATTATTGATTACCCTGCATTAAATAAAAAGAGAACAAACAAAAAAATCAGGTCCAGATAGCTTTGGAGAATAAAAATAGAGGGTGTACTTCCAAAGTCTTTTATAAAATATAAAAATAAGATAAAAATAAAATTTTGTAGCAATTTTATTGTGTGGTAACTGAGCACAAGAACATAATGTTTGCCACATGTCTTAGTTCATCAACATCTGGGTATACTGCCTACTATTTTTCACTATCTATTTGCAAAATGCTGACTTAGGTTTTCATTAAACTGACTTGAAAAACAACCTTTCTTAAATATGATTTTAACCTCTAATCAATCTCTGTTACATTATTCAATTCTGGGCAAGGCATTGCTAACACTAGATATTCTAGAATTCTCTCCTCTGAATTAAACAAATAGTCCTTAGTTGAGAGTGGATTTATTATATGTTTATTAGCAGACTTTATTGAATGCAGCCTGCTTTTGAAAGGGGAATTATTACTTCTTAAGCTTTTCACAATATCACTTAAAGTAACTCATCCTTACTGAAAATTTATGAATCTAATGCAATATTGTCAATGGATTTAATAAATGCTCAAATTTTACATGCTTAAAAATTAACACCAAGAAACAAAGAGGATATGGTAACTCTTTTACTGTTTTGTTATTAAGAGATTCTTGTTACTGATAGTTATACTGACCTCTCTGACAGGAATGTCATGGGAAATGTTTTATTAATGATTGAAGATCATTGTGAAAATATGAAGTGCCACATAAATACTGAATTATTCCCGACATAAGGAACTAGACTATATTAGCTGTCCTAGCAATAAATATCAGATCATGGGATTATTTCTGGAAAGTAGATATTGCCTAATCTCTGTCCCTTTAGCCTTTTGAAGAAGCTAAGGGTACATGAGTTACTGTTAGTAAAATTGAATAAACTCTACGGGTTTTCTTTTACCTTACAGTACTTAATAGGATCACAGAAATATTAGATTAACAATCAATCAGGGAAGAAAGACCAGCAGGGTTAGAAAACAATGATGTGAAATTCCAAAAGTAGAACAAAAATGTCTGTACAATATAAACAGACCAAGGAATTCTGTTCAAAGAAATGCATACTTAATTATGAAAAGGATAAGGGGAAGATGGGCATTTTGGTTCCACATGATATGTCTCACAAGTGGATATCTCCAGAAATAAATAGGATTCTATGCAATAGGTATAATGATGAAACTTATAAACATGAGAATGTGTAAAAGGCGTACTATTCATATTTCCATTAGCAGAGAGGGCAAATAAACCTCCATAAATAACAAAAACAATCAACCAGATAAAAAATGAACATAAATCACTGCATTATAATTTAGAATGGTTTTAAGAAATTAGTTGAATGTAAGAAAAGTAAATCCACTTTTTGGAGATGCTAAAAACATTCTCTTCAAATATTCTGGAGCTACTTTTAAAATACTCATAGGGAAAGAAAGAAAACAATAGGACATGACAAAGTTACTATAAATCTGATTAAATCAGGTTTATGGTTTTCTAGTATTTTTAGGAAACTTAGAAAAGTGATAAGTATTATAATTTCAGTACAGGATATAAGTGTTAGTGTAAAGTTAAGAATGTTGCTAATTTGAGTAACATGGATGATAAGGCAAAAATGAAAGGAAATACGCAAATATTGTATCATATTAAAGTTTAAAATGTTACAGGAGACATCTTCATGTCAGACAGCACTGAACCTCCACAAACTCACAAAACCTTCCTAATATACCAATTGAGTAAGTTTTAAGGACTAAATTAAAAAGGAAACAGGGGAGGAAAAATCAGGAACAATGTTCTGGAAACTGTATAGTGTGCCGAGGAGCAATCTGATTTGTGGGTTTGAACTCCCATCAGTTTCTGGAATTGGCTGTAACAAACATGTAAGTGGGGGTGGACTTGATATGAAAACAGGAAGATTGATTGACAGTATATCTAAAAGGAAATTATACCCATGTTTCACTTGCCTCATTCCATGCAGCCTGGGGATGATTCCACTTCTATATAGCAGAAACTAAGCATTATTCTCTGAAGAGGGTAATTAAAGGCCCTGGACTGACAGGTAACAGGTATGGTTGTTTAAAGGAAAGTTTACATACCAATATTATAAATGTTGGGACCCGCTAATGTCTTTTCCTGCTACAATTGTACAACTTTTGAGAGCACTTAGCCAGGCATATATTCTTCCAAGCTAGAAAACCTTACTAGCTCAAAGAATGACTAAAAGTTCTGACATAGAGGATTCCCTACTGAAATGGCTCAGCTAGGTGATACCTCAGTAATGACCACAGAAAAGAAGCCCCATCTGTAAGTGCAGAATTTTCAAACAGTGTTTTTATAACTCTGCTTTTAAAGATAAGAAAACAACCAGGGATCACTAGAACTTTGCTTTAAAAAACAAACAATGAAACCAAAAAGCCTCTATTGTAATAGATTGAGACTGCAATAAACAAAAAAGGATATAATAAAAACAGTTGGTAAAGATCAGAAACTGTTCAGGAAGATAAAATGGCCAGCTTCTGGGCATTAAAAAAAAGTTACAGCATTAGTCAAGTGGATGCCATTAAAAGCAATATTCAGAGGACAAAAAATAATTTGAGACATTAAATAAAAGAACAAGAAATCTCTAATAAAATAGAAAAGATGAAATGGAAATTATTAGAAAGTAACAAAAACAAAAAAATCAAACAATCCATCTGCAAAGTATACACAGAAATAAAAGAAGTTTTAGAAGAGAGAACATTGAGAGGAGTTCACAGAGCCAAAGAAAGGAAGAGTGACAGGCCTAGAGTGCCAACAAATGAACCAATGAAGACCTATGGCAAAGCGTATCAACATAACATTTCAGAAAACTAAGAACATAATTTGATAGTTTATCACTCTCTTCATCCATACATGTCCCTCTTCTGCTTCCAAGACAGCTCACACTCCTTGAGTTTTTCTTATTCTCTGGAAACTCATTCTTAGTCTCTTTTTCTTTTTCTTTTCTTTTTTTTAATTTTTATTTTATATTGGTGCATAGTTGATTAAAAATGTTGTATTAGTTTCAGGTGTACAGCAAAATGATTCAGTCATACATATAGTTGTATCTATTATTTTTCAAATTCTTTTCCCATTTAGGTTATTACAAAATATTGACCAGAGTTCCCTGTGCTATACATGTCCTTGTTGGTTATCTATTTTAACTATAGTAGTGTGTACATGTTAATGCCAAACTCCCAATCTTTGTACCCCTCACCCTTCTCCCCTGCTAACTATAAGTTCGTTCTCCAAGTGTGTGAGTCTGTTTCTGCTTTGTAAATAAGATCATTTGTATCTTTTTTTTTTTTTTGATTCACCATATAAGCTATTATCATGTGATATTTGCCTTTCTCTGTCTGGTTTACTTCATTTACTTTACCTGGAGTAGGATAATCTCCAGGTCCATCCATGTTGCTGCAAATGGCATTATTACATTGTTTTTAATTGCTGAGTAATATTCCATTGTATAAATGTACCACATCTTCTTTTTCCATTCCTCTGTTGATGAACATTTAGGGTGCTTCCATTTCTTGGCTATTGTAATCAGCGCTGCAATAAACATTGGGGTGCGTGTATCCTTTCGAACCATGTTATTCTCTGGATATATGCCCAGGAGTGGGATTGCTGGATCATATGGTAGCTCTATTTTTAGTTTCTTAAGGAAGCTACATACTGTTCTCCATAGTGGCTATACCAGTTTACATTACCACCAACAGTGTAGGAGGGTTCCCTTTTCTCCACACACTCTCCAGCATTTATTGTTTATAGACTTTTTGATGATGGCCATTCTGACTGGTGTGTGGTGATGCCTTGTAGTTTTGATTTGCGTTTCTTTAATATTTAGCAATGTTGAGCATCTTTTCATGTGCCTCTTGGCCATCTGTATGTCTTCTTTGCAGAAATGTCTATTTAGGTCTTCTGCCCATTTTTTGCCTTGTTTGTTTGTTTTTTTGATATTGAGCAGCATGAGCTGCTTGTATATTTTGGAGATTAATCCCTTGTCGGTCACATCATTTGCAAATATTTTCTCCCATTCTGTGGGTTGTCTTTTCATTTTGTTTATGGTTTCCTTTGATGTGCAAAAGCTTTTGAGTCTAATTGGGTCCCATTTGTTTATTTTTGTTTTTATTTCTATTACTGTAGGAGACAGAAAAAGATATTGCTGCAACTTGTGTCAAGGAGCGTTCTGCCTATGTTTCTCTCTAAGGGTTTTATAGTATCTGGTCTTACATTTGGATCTTTAATCCATTTTGAGTGTACTTTTGTGTATGGTGTTAAAGAATGTTCTAATTTCATTTTTTTACATGTAGCTGTCCAGTTTTCCCAGCACTATTTATTAAAGAGACTGTCTTTCCTCCATTGTATAGTCTTGCCTCCTTTGTCATAGATGAACTGACCATAGGTGCATGGGTTTATTTCTGGTCTTTCTATCCTGTTCCATTGATCTATATTTCTCTTTTTGTGCCAGTACCATACTGTTTTGATGACTGTAACTTTTTAGTATTGTCTGAAGTCAGGGAGCCTGATTCCTCAAGCTCTGTTTTTCTTTCTCAAGATTGCTTTGGCTACTCAGGGTCTTTTGTGTCTCCATACAAATTTTTAATATTCTTTGTTCTAGTTCTGTGAAAAATGCCATTGGTAATTTGATAGGGATTGCACTGAATCTGTAGATTGTTTTGGGTAGGATAGTCATTTTGACACTTGGTTTTTCCAATCCAAGAACATGGTATATCTTTCCATCTGTTTGTTTCATCTTCGGTTTCTTTCATCAGCGCCTTATAGTTTTTGGAGTACAGGTCTTTTGTCTCCTTAGATAGGTTTATTCCTAGGTATTTTATTCCTTTTGATGTGATGGTAAATGGGATTGTTTCTTTAATTTCTCTTTCTGATCTTTTGTTGTCAGTGTATAGAAGTGCAACCGATTTCCGTGTGCTAATTTTGTATCCTGCAACTTTACTGAATTCACTGATGAGCTCTAGCAGTTTTCTGGTGGCATCTTTAGGATTTTCTATGTATAGTATCATGTCATCTGAAAACAGTGAGAGTTTTACTTGTTTTTTTCCAATTTGAACTCCTTTTATTTGTTTTTCTTCTCTGATTACTGTGGCTAGGACTTCCAAAAATATGTTGAATAAAAGTGGTGAGAGTGGACATCCTTGTCTTGTTCCTGATCTTAGAGGAAATGCTTTCAGCTTTTCACCATTGAGTATGATGTTAGCTGTAGGTTTGTCATCTATTGCTGATTCTTCCTTCTTTCTCCATTTTGTTTTTAATGTTGAAGTGTCCCAGGGCTTAATACTCAGAACTTTTCTTTCTATTTTCATTTCCTTGGTGTTCTCTTCCAGTCTCATGCATTTAATCTATATTCTAAGTTCCATGATTCCACTGGTAATACTGGCCTTTGTCTCAGCTTCAGCTTGCAAGTTTATCTGTCCAGCATCTCAACTCAACATGTGTAAAGATGAATTCCTAATTTTCTTTTTCACCTCAATCTGCTCCTCCTGAGGCCATGCCTCTCATTTTATGGCAACTCCATCTTTTCAAGTGTTCATCACAAAAACTGTGATGTCATGCTTGAATCCTCATTTTTTTTTTTAATGTCCAATCACGTAGAAAATCCTGTTTGCTCACATTTAAAATGCATCTAGATCCGAGCACCTCTCACCATCTCAGCTGCTATCTCTGAGTCTGTTCTACCATCATTTTTTATTTGCTGTGAGCTTATCACTGTTCTTTCCACTCCTTCAGCTGCTGCCCAGCGTTCCATTTTCAACAGAGCAGCCAGGTTGATTTTTTTTTTTTTTTAAGTATGAGCATTTACCTGCTCACAATATTGCAACGGTTTCTCATTCCCCTCATAGATAAAACCAAAGTTTGGACAATAGTTCACAAGGCCTTTCATGATCTAGCCATTTATTTTCTCCCACACCACATCCACTACTAACCTGTTAGCTAAATCCCTGGATTTAATCTAGATGTGTTCCAGCCAAAGAGGCCTTAACGCTCACCATTTTTTCTGCCTAGAATGATTTGACCAATGTATTTGCATGGGTGATCCTTTTATTTCATTCACTTCTTTGCTCAAGTGTCACTTTCACTGCGTGGCTCCCTATTTACATTGTATCCTACATTTCCTACAGGCAATTCCAGATATCCTATTTTCTGCTCCACTTTTTACTTTGGCCATAGTATTTATCACCTTCCAATACTCTCTTAAATTTACTTATTGTGTTTATTGTTTATATTCTTCTCTTTAATGTAAACTCCATAAGGTGAAGCATTTTTATTTTTACTCACCAATGTATCTTAAATGCTTAGAAGATTGTCTAGCACATAATAGGCGCTTACTGAATATTGTTAAATGAAAGAATGAAGCATTGCTGGACATGTTCATGTGGTAATAACATGATAATGACTGAATAGTGATCTAACAAAATTTACAATATATCAGCTTTGAGAGGCTTGGAAGATGAAAAGTCAGAGAAATGGAAAAGGTAGAATAAACTCATGTATTTCACAGGTTAATGTAATTAGTGATTAAAACATACAAAAAAGAGTAGCAAGATAAGCATGCAATTTAGAGACAGGGGAAAAAAATGCCAAAAGGATCAGCTAAAATTGTTGAAAGCTATAGCTTGTAGGCAATGGAAAGTAATTTGATTCTGGGTCAGGCTGATTTTTTTTTAGAACTAAATAATTAACTCTGTGCAAAGGTAACTTAGACAGAAAAGAACATTAATTTTAAGATATTTCCATTAAACACAAGAATGGAAATTAATATTATAACTTTCAAACATATTTGAGGTCAGCAATGGAGAGATGCCAAGTGAGTTAGAATTTCCATCTTCCATAGTAGGGATCAATACTCTCTTATAAAATAAAAAAGTAGTGGTATTATACCATATAAAGGTATGGAGCTAATTCTCAAACAAACTAAAGTAGAAATTTAAAAAGAAAATATACCTTGAGAAATATGTGGAGAACTGGGTTGTCACATGTGCTATTGATTGTTATTCCTAAACTGCTCTATACTATTTGATACTAATATATTAAAAAATATGGACTCTGTTAAAATAGAAGTGTCTTTATATGTCACTTCATCATTTTTCAGCCATTTTATATCAAGTCACCCTTCTTATATCTTAATTTTCAAGTTTAAGAAAAATCTTATTTTCATTATTCATATTCAACAGAGTCATAGGAAAAGTCAAAGGACTCACCACTCCAATGATTTCCCTTTATCAGTGAATTCCAGTCTTCTGATTATATAGATTATCCAGTCTCTTCTGATTATATAGATAGGATGGGGTGAAGGAAGTGATGTTAAGGAGTTAGTGTATTTCTCAGCAAGGCTTGAGGGTGAGTGACACTGTCAGCTTCTGGGTTACTCTTTTTCAAGAGTTCCTATTGTCCTCAAATTTCAGAGTTGAGTCAAAAATCTCAGAAAAAAAATGAAATTTCTATGACTTCTACTATACATGTGTAATACATGTAACATACATTAGGAGGGACAGAATAAAGAGATATTGTGACCCACATCCTTTACTCTGGGTTCTAATATGTATCTTTTTACCTATGCACATTTAGGGGAAAAAGGTGAGAAGTGCTAATAAAAATTGACCAGTATCATGAGTTTATATTCTAGGACACACCTTCTATACCATTTATTTCAGTTTTACAGAAGCTGCTCCCATAAAATTCCTCCTTTTATGAAAATGTATGCTTTCAAAAATTTTCCTAGCTCTGGAGATGACTTTGAAGTCCTGTCCAGTATACTCTTATGCTTTGATGGAGCAACTTGATATCTATATACTATGATTTTTTGAAGCAGACCTAGATTTCCTAATCTATATGCTTTGCTTTTTTTCATGTATTTCATAAATCTCATGATATCTATGAAAACTGTTAGAGATTTCAAATGCTTATCAAGCATTCATATTCTAAAGGGATATAGGTGTGCAGTAGGTCCAAATTATTTAACCTCTGTGGGATAATAATAGTACCTACCTAATAAAAATATTGTGATGATTAAATGAGTAAAAATATGAAGGATGTTTAGAACAGTATCTGTCATCGTTAATATTACCTGAGGATTTCTTCTTACTATTTTTTTAATGTGGCTTTATTCCTGCAAAGACATGTATTGGCTCTCTGAATCTTAGTTAATCCCGAAGTCTGAACCTTCAGAGATCTGTCCAGTGCAACTTTTACCCGGCATCTTACAGATTGAGGGAAAAAAATGTTTTCTACAATGAATCAACTAAGTGTAGTAATGGCGTTATTATGTTTTGCTTCCGGAAAAACAATCCAAGGAACTATGTAGAAGGTAAATTGGTAAGTGGAAAATTGGACAGAGAAACTCTGGATATGAAACGCTTTATTCAATATATGGGAATAGAAAGAGGTCAGATTCCAAAAACGTTTCAAGCAAAAAGTAACGAATTTCAGAGTCACATATCCTCTAAAGATCTATTTCCATTAACCTGAGAAAGTAATATAGGAAGAAATAGACATGGTGAAGGAAGGTAAAATTTACTTAAGTTTGAACTGCCTGCAGAAGTTCTTCATAGAGAAATCCAAAATAGTTGAGGCACATCAAGATACTGATTGAGGGTCAAGTTATGACAGGATCCTGGGTAACAAATTTTAAACAGATGCCAGAGTTGGGCCATGCCAGGTGCAGGTATATTTTAGCTGGTATAAAGCATTACACTTGCTGTGATGGATAGATAACTGGGTATATGATAACCTGCTCCAGTTGTCTCTTGCTATTTGAGACAGCACAAAATGTAATGGCTTAAAGCAAAACAATGTATTATTTTCTATCATGTTTCTCTGAGTTGGCTAGGATCAGCTGGGCAGTTCTTGGTTGATGCCTTTCATTGTGAATACAGTTGAAGAGTAGTTGGGAACAGAGCCATTTTAAGTCCAACGTGGCAGGATATCCAAGATGTCTCACTCACATTGCTGAGAACCACTCCTGGTTGTTGGTTGTGAGCTCAGCTACAGTTGCAGAATGCACTGTCCCTGCATGGATCCTAGTGTATCTTGGGCTTCCCACTGCATGATAGTTGGGTTCTAAAGATGTGTGTCGTAAGAGACAGAAAGTGAAAGCAGCCTGGGCCCAGAAGATGGAACTACATCATTTTCTCCATATTCAATGGGTGAAAGCAGTCACACAGTTTGCCCATATTCAAGGGGAGAGGTCTCTTCACTGTAAGCGTGTCAAATAATTCATAATATTTTAATTCATCAGCCAACTTTAGAATTAAAATGATTACAAAACACTTAGCTTGGGCTTACCTTCTTTTCCCATGTTTTCAAAGATTTTTTTTTCATAGATTCACTGTTACCTTCTTTTTTCCTTGTGTAAATAAAGATAGCTAAGATGGCTTTGACTATTGTGGATGGAGCAGGGAGTGATCCCATGGCCTCTCTAGTAGGCACCAGAGTGAATGGCCCTGGCCAGTAAGAGATAAAGAGAGTTAGGTCACTTCTGGGAAAGGTAGAAAGTGGAATATTTGAGATGACTTATTCATTTTGAGTTTTCTTTACCTCCACTACTTGACCCCTAAATTATCAGTTTGGAGCAAATATAATGTTGTGTAAAAAGTTAAGCTTGTGGCTTATGTATGACATCCAATGGCCTGGTATTAAATCCTTATCCTCCCAATTACTAACTTGTACTGAATACTGTATTTCTTTAAGCCTCTTTTCCCATCTGTTAATAGTACCTAACTGGGCTTCCCTGGTGGCGCAGTGGTTGAGAGTCCGCCTGCCGATGCAGGGGACACGGGTTCGTGCCCCGGTCCGGGAAGATCCCACATGCCGCA
This sequence comes from Delphinapterus leucas, assembly GCF_059928025.1. NCBI lineage: Eukaryota > Metazoa > Chordata > Mammalia > Artiodactyla > Monodontidae > Delphinapterus > Delphinapterus leucas. The sequence continues at coordinate 162,654,066 of NC_143131.1, forward strand.
GAGCGACTGGGCCCGTGAGCCATGGCCGGAGCCTGTGCTCCACAACGGGAGAGGCCACAACAGTGAGAGGCCCGCGTACCGCAAAAAAAAAAAAATAGTACCTAACTATATTTGCATTTTATAGTAGGTCCTATGCTTTCTTATTTCATGTTAAATCAAAATCTCTGTAAATAAATTCTGGAAGGTAAATGTATTTCTCCCCAAAGTTTCAAAGTATGGAACATGGCCTAGTTCTGGGTCTTCTGATTCCTAGGTTGGGTCGCTGCCTACACTTGCATTTATTCAGACTTTTTAAAAATTCATATTGTCACCTTTAATTTGCTAATTCACCTGCAAAATCTGTGGCTTAAAGACATTGTCTCCAGCCAAGTTCTTTTGGTGATCAGTATCAAGACTCAAGTTAAAGCCTTGGCTTTCACTAACACTCCCCTGACCGACACCACTGAAATTCATAAGTAAATGCTGTGACTTTGGCAAAAGTTCTGCATGTATTTAGATATCAGGCAGTATGTTTACTACTTCAAGGCAGTATAATCAGGTTACCATGGAGCTGGAAGAGGACAGTAGCATTAAATCACTGAAAGATTTCAAACTTACAGGCCTATAATCCTGGGTGTAGTGTATTGCCATCTTGGATAAATGGCTAAATAAAATTTTATAATCATTCTCATTTTCAACAGAAAGAGCAATTCGTTGCAAATTATAAACTCTTTCCTCACGGCTTCCACAGTTTATGAAATTACTAGCAATGACACATGGCAAAAAAACAGGAAGAACAATTGTCAGAGAAGTTTTAATTAAATTAACATATCAGTCTTCCAAAGCTTAATTATTTAAATTACTAACAGCACACTATGGAGGTGACAAAACAGTGTCTGAGACCTCAAGTAAAACAGAATGGTTTAATGGCAGTTATTTTGCCTTTTAAAATGCATTCTCAGTGAATATTTAAATGGAGAATCTAATTATTTGAGGAGGTCAATAGGTGACATTTTAGTAATCAATGCCTAGCCTTGTAAACTGACCTTGAGTTTATCCTAATTAAGTCAGTTTTCTCTGTTGTTTGACAGCTGCATGGAAGTACATAATGTTTATCTTTTTTTTTCAAAAGCAAAACACTTATTGACTCAGGTTTTTTTTTTCTCTTTTTTCCCTCTATTGCATTGGGCTACATTATAGCAAAGAAATCTTACAATCACAGGTAAGAGTGAGGGTCCCTTGTGTTTACTAGTATGTCCCAATTTAATAAGCGTGAGTTACTTTTTTTTCTTAATTCATTTTACAAGCATATGAGATTAGAGAATTTAGGGTCTGTATAACTGAAACAGGAAAGTAATGAGCATAAAATTATGGATTTTGTGATAGTTTTACATATACCTTGGAACTAGAAGTGCACATTCATGCTTCCTTCCGGAGGGGGATCAAAGACAAACTCAGGGAATGGAATATTAAAGTAATTGTGAATAAAGGTCAATTCAAAGAAAGGTAAGCAAGATGGCAGGGAGCTCATCACCTATTTGTGCATTTGAGAAGCCAAGAAGAGAGAACTTGCAGGTTACTCTCTGGATTAGCCTTCCTTGTGCATGTATTTTGCTATTCCTGCATCTTGACAGGAGGTCGGTAAAATTTCCTTTAACCTGACAACACTTGTGTGGGACATTGCTGGGACACGTAATCCACCACCACTGCAGCATCTTTTGTTATACAAGAATATATTGGACTAAGAAAGAGATGATTGGGAAATAATCTTTCTTTTAGTTAGCTGTGATCTCCTCTTCTTCCCTAACTGCAAATGATTAAAAGGCCCAATTTTGTTCACTTAATAAATTTACTCAGATATTTCAAGATTACTTGGCTCTTAATAGTATAATATTCATCTACCAAATATGAAAACTATGAATCCTTAATTTTTTTAGTGGAAGAAAACTAAACTAAACCAAGTTTTTTAAATGTACATTGAGTGTTTACTTAAAGCAATAATATGACACATCTCTGTACTTGAAGAGTGCAGATCACTTAATAAATGTATGAGATATCTTTAAAAATAATTTATACTTTTCCTATCTTTGCCTTTATACATTTCCTAAGGAAAAAGCAGGTGAAATAAGAAAAGTAGGGACTTCCCTTGTGGCGCAGTGATTAAGAATCTGCCTGCCAATGCAGGGGATATGGGTTCGAGCCCTGGTCCAGGAAGATCCCACCTGCTGTGGAGCAACTAAGCCCATGCACCTAGATCCCGTGCTTCTCAACAAGAGAAGCCACCACAGTGAGAAGCCCATGCACCACAACGAAGAGTAGCCCCTACTCACTGCAACTAAAGAAAGCCTGCGTGCAGCAACGAAGACCCAACACAGCCAAAAATATATATATATATACCTATATAAATAAATAAATAAATATTTTTTCTAAAAAAAAAATAAAAGGTAAAGAAAGTAAACAACTTTCATATTCCTCCAATAATAATTCTATCTTTAAAAGAATGTTCAAGCTGAAAGCTATTCAGGAAATTAGAAAATAAACATAATAGAAATGAACACTGACCACATTCCAGCCAGGCCTGTTATGAACAGAAGACTAGTCCATGCTAGTGTTTTCTCCATGCCAAATTTACTTCCTTTTCCTACCATCATTTTCAATATTACTGCCTAACTCCGGGCCTGTTTTTAATATAATCATTTCTCAGATATGCTACGAAGAAGGACACGGAATAGGCAAATACACTAACTTTTTCCTGTAAAGGCTGGTGATAGTTTATTGATACTCTTCTATTTTGATGGGCTTGGTTCTTTAGATCTCTTGTAGAAAGACAAAATTAAGGCAGACAGAAATTCATGACTGAATGTACAAGAATACAATAAGAAAATGTAATTCTTGAGAAAAAAGGCTGAAAACAGTGGTAAAAAGGAGTGTGAACAAGATAGCATTATTTCTGTTATGAACGAAAGCAAAGAAAGTTTTCTTTATGTTTTCAAATTTAGTGCCAAAATATAAGATATTATTTGAGATTATACTTTTTAAGAGTAAAACTGTAGCAAACATTAATTAAAACGGACAAACCAAAATTTACACAAATGGCAAATAAGCACTTTAGAGTATCTATATTGTCCATATGTATCAAACTTCTAATAAAAATTGTCTCTAGGTTTTTGAGTTAAACATGACACTGATTTCCTTGATCGTCCAATATTTCTCCAATAAGCTTATAAAAGTTTGGAATTCTGAATTATTATCTTTATTTAAACATATACATTTTTAGTTTTAGTAGGATATTTACACACTACTGATTTACCAAAGAGTTTGTTTCTTCCTGTCTTCAATCTACTCACATACTGATAAAAGAATATATTCATCTCTGTGGGAAACTGTTTATTCCTCATTTTTAGCTCACTCAGTTTGGATGGACTTAACCTGTTCTCAATTTCACAAGCAGGCAATTTTTTTTTCCTAAAGGAACAAAATCATGCTATCCCCTTGACCACAGTTCATCCTGTTATCATTAGTGTAAGAGAAAGACAGACTCAGGACACCTACTTATTCTTCCTACTAGATAGGAGGTTAAAGTGACATTACACTTGACATTGCTGTAGCTACCCTAGGGCTAAGGGAAGAAGCTTGCTGAAAATAAGATCCACACAAGGAAAAGAACATAAGCTATGAGATGTAAAATTGCTTAGGAATGGAGTGGCCTCACTGTTAATGAGCTACTTGAGCATATCATGGAGTAAAATGATGTGATGAAGTACTCTAAGTAGATATCAGAAGATAATTCCAGGCAGAGGAAGCAGAACTGGTGTAGGTGGGAATGGGCTTATTGTCAAATTTGGCCTAATGTCCAAAAAATAAAAGTTACTGTATATCTAAAATAGCGGGAAGGTAATAGAATCATGAGGAGGTGCAGATAACATCCATGCTTGTAGGTCATCGCAAGATTTTGATTTTATTCAAAAATAGGTAGTGACTAGAAGATTTTGAGTAGTGGAATGACATGATCCCATTTACATCTTTAACTTGATAGTCAGAACCCTAAATAGAGAAGAGTTCTGGGGTGGAGTAGGGAGAGTTGCAAGACAAACATGGAAGCAGGAAATCAGTTCAGAGGTTAGTGCAGCTTTCCTATTGACAGCAAGCGTGCTGTTATTGAAATAAATAAATATTCAGAATAAGATGTGAATTGTGAAGAGTCTAGAAATGTGATGGCAATTATGAGGTCTTGTTTTATCTCCCCTGCCATCACATCCAAATATTAGCTGCATTAATGTGAAAACACAGAGGTACTGTTTAGGAACTAATGAACACTTTATGTAGTATAAGCTGTGGGGGGTGCAAGATATTTAATAAAGAAAAAATGTCTATCACTGTACTCTGATTACACTTGCAACGTTTTGATTAAATTGCTTGTATTAACTATGAGCTAGAAAATTGCTGATATAATATGAAACTTGAAAGTATGATCTAAAATGCATTTAACCTGCAGAAAACTAATGAAGCAACTGATAATAAGATGGAATAATTTGGTATTTACATAGTTGCAAGTGGGCAGCTTCCAGACACTAAATTAGGAGAATTAGAACACTAAGTGCTATTTTTAAAACAGATTTTCTAACATGGGAAATCTAAGCAGTGTAAAGAAATTCAGACTGAATTATTTTTTAGAAATCACATAAGGACATGGTTATTGACACTATGTCTCTCTAAAATTAACTTGTTAAATGCATGCTTATATATTTATTAGGTTATAAGCTTTATAAATTGTATCTCTGGAATGAAATCAAAACATTGTATTTGTGTAGGTGCAATACTTAAAAATTTTTTTAAGAAACTGTTTAAGGAGATGCAGTAAAATTAATTTTCCTCTAGTGGACTCGGGGAATATGTTTTTAGGATTAAAAGAAAAATATTCTCCTCTAATCCATTTTAATCTCAGAGAAAGATGATTAATGGGTACTTGTGCATTTTTGAACTAGGAAATTGATCTTTTATATCTTCCCTCACTTAAGAACATCACCAGCTCCAAAGCATGTACATCAGCTTTGTAAGGATATAAAGCCAATCATACCTCACATCTTGACATCTGAGAATGGCAATCATTCTCATACCTATTTAGTTAACACAGAATACAGAACACAAAGATTCTCATGGTTAGGGCCATCTTCATGATGTATGATTAAGCATTAGTGGCCATTCTGGATATGCAACCTCTCTCTCAACTTTATGGAGGGGTAAAACATATCAATTATCAGTTTTAGTTTTGTTTCATATATATGTGTATATATATGAAAATATATACATATTGTTTCATACATACTTTATTTACATATATATAAGGTGAGATGTAATTCCCATAGCATAAAATTTACCTTTTTAAAGTGTAAAATTTAATGGTTTTTAGTACCTTCACAAAGTTGTGTAACCATCACCACTATCTAATTCTCCATTTTTCACACCCCAGAAGGAATGAGGTACCCATTAGCACCTATTCCATATACCCCTCTTCTGCCTGGCAACTGATAATTTACTTTCTATCCCTATAGATTTGCCTATTCTGGACATTTTATATAAACAGAATCCTGCAATGTCTGGCCTTTCATGTCTAGCTTCTTTCACTTAACATGATATTTTCAAGATTCATTGTTGCTGTAGCATCTATCAATAATTCCTATATTTTTATGACTGAATAACATTATTACATGGATATACCATATTTTATTTATAGATTCATCAATTGACAGATATTTGGATTGTTTCTACCTTTTGGCTATTATGAAAAGTACTGCTGTAAAAATTTGTACACAAGTTTTCGCGTGGACCTATGTGTTCAGTGTTTTTTGGTGGACTTTCTGGGAATTGCTGGACCATTAAGTAACTTTATGGTAACCATTTTGAGGAATTTTCAAATCGATTTTCTAAACAGCTGTAACATTTTATATTCCCACAAGCAATAAATGAGGGTTCCAATGTTTCCACATCCTTGCCAAAACTTTTTAATTTGCATTAAAAAAATTATAGCTATCCTAGTAGGTCTGAAGTGCTATCTCATTGTGGTTTACATTTGCATTTCCCTAATAACTAATGGTGTTGAATACCTTTTATGTGCTTATTGGCCATTTGTATATCTTCTTTGGATAATGTTTAACCCAAGGGCTTTGTCCCTTTTTTAATAGGATTGTGTCAAGAGTTGAGTTAAACTACTCCATGGTATTACTGCTTTGGTGTCCATTTTGTTTGGTCAAGAAACCTGCAGTGACTTTAAACTGACACTAGCCCCCTCATTCAAGCACATGCCCTAAACAGCAGCCTGCAGAGTCACAAGCAAATGTAAGTTCCTTATATGATTTCCCAGCAGCCCTTGTGATTAAACAGTCTCTTCTGCCTTCCACTGCCATTTGTTTATGCTCCCCTAGGTAAGACCTCCATATAACTTACCAAAACCCTGCTCATTTAGTTTGAATTAACCAATCCAGCCCTAGCCCAGGAACCCCAAAGCACTCTATCCATGGACTCTAATAAACGCATGTGCTCCAGGTCCTTCCTCTCTCTTTCTGTACTCTGTCTTGATCTCCCCTTCAGGTCCCTCAGATTATACCAGATACTCCCTCCAGGACTTGTGAGTAATAAACTTCTCTATTTCAGTTCCTCTTGTGGTCTTTTGTTGAATGGTGACGTACCGTCTGGCACCTTCTCCTCCACTTGATAAAGGTTAACTTGACAAATTCATAATAGGTTGCTAGTCTTACAACTTCTGTCTGTTTTCATATCTAAAACAGAGTTTCTTATAGACAGTATATAGAGGGATCTTATTTTTTAATCCATTCCTAAATCTCTTCCTTTTAATTGAAAAATTTATTACATTTACTTTTAAAGTAATTACTGTTAAGGACTTCTTTCTGCCTTAGCTATTTGATTATTGTATGTTGTATATTTTTTTGTTTCTCAATGTCTCCATCACTGTCTTTTTGTAATAGTTAATTTTTTGTTGTGTAAAATTTTGATCCCCCTCTGCTTTCCTTTTATGTGTGTGTGTGTTAACAACACAGTTTGAATTCTACCAACTAAATTTCAATAGTGTACAAACATTTTGTTCCTATGCATCTCCTTCTTACCTCCTTTATATTGTTATTCTCACAGATTAATGCTATATATGTGTGAATATTAATCTAGATTAATAATTATTATTTTATGTATTTGCCTTTCAGTCATATAGGAAATAAAGAGGAGTTATAAACTAAATGTAAAATAATACTAACATTCATATTTACATATACAGTAAGTCTGCTACATGAGTTCCATTCTGAGAGCACGTTTGTAAGTCCAATTTGTTCGTTAAGTCCAAAAAAGTTAGCCTAGGTACTCAACTAACACAATCAGCTATATAGTACTGAACCATAATAGGTTTATAATACTTTTCACACAGAAGTAAAGTACACAAAAGCACAACCACTTGTAGAGGTTGCACGCATGTGACAATGTACTCCAGACATGTGAACTAACTTATGTGATTGGATATCTGAATGCACATTCGCATCTTTGAAAGTTCACAACTTGAAGGTTCGTATGTAGGGGACTTACTGTACAGTAACCTTTATTAAAGTCCTTTATTTCTTAATATGACTTCAGATTACTGGCTAGTATCATTCCATTTCTGTGTGAAGGGCTGCCTCTAGCATTTAATATATGAGAGGTCTACTAATAATAAAATTTCTTAGCTTTTGATTATCTGAGAATGTTTTAATTTTTCTCTCATTCTTGAAGGATGGTTTTCCAGATACAGAGTACTTGTTTGTCTTTTGTTTGTTTTTGTTTTAAACTTAAAACACTTTATGTCATCCCATTTCTTCTGGTCTCCATGATTCCTGGTGATAAATCAACTTTTAATCGTACTGATGGCCCCTGGATGTATGATTCACTTTTCTCTTGCTGCTTTAAAAATTCTCCTTGTTTTTGTCTTATGGTGATTTGAATATAACATGTCTATGTATCAGACTCTTTGAGTTTTTCATGTATGGAGTTCATTGAGCTTCTTGGATGTGTGTATTCATAGATTTCATCCAAGTTGGAATGTCTCCTTCCACTATTTTGTCAAATTTTTTTCTGCCACTTTTTCTCTTCTCCTTCTGGAACTCCAGTGATCCATATATTGGTGCACTGTGTGGTACCCAACAGGTTGCGTGGTTCTGTTCATTTTTTCTTAATTACTTTGCCTGCTCTTTGGAGTGTCTTATTATCTTCAATTTTCCTGATTCTTTATTCTGCCTGCTCAAATCTGCCGCTGAATCCCTCTAGTGAACTTTTAATTTTAATTATTTAACTTTCAGTTCCAGAATTCTATACTTTAAGGCCCAGAAATTCTATTTAGCTCTTTTTACAATTTCTCTTTGTTAACATTCTCTATCTGTACATACATCTGTTCCCTAAGTTTCTTTCTTTTCCCATTTTTTTTTCCTAGCACACTGAGCATATTTAAGATAGTTGATATAGGTTCTTTGACTAGTAATGTCAATGTCAGAGCTTCCTAAGGGATGGTTTGTGTCTTTTCCTGTGAGTGATTCATATTTTCCTATTTCTTTGTACACTTTGTGATTTTTAAATGATAACTGGATGTTTTGAGTATCATTAATGTGGTAACTCTGGAAATCAGATTCACCCCCTCATCAGGGACTGCTTTTTTTCCACTTGTTGAGGGATGCAGTCACGCATTTGTATAGTGGCTTTCCAAACTAATTTTGCCTAGTCTGTATATATTGTTGTGATGGATCACTGGTGTTTCTGTTCCATTATCTCTTCAGTCAGGCTGTTACCTACAAGGGATGTCCTTAAATGTCTGGAACCATAAATAAATGTATAAATAATTTAATTACAAGTGTGTTGGTTTCTTTGAATCTTACAGTAGATAGTGCCGGGGAAGCTGCTGCCAGCAGAGGAGGCCAAAACAAAAGCACGAGCCTACACTGATGCATTGAAAATGACAAATTCACCAAAACACACAACCCCAATTTTGGAGGACAAGGTTTTTACTCTCCATTCTTTTCTTTCTTTAAATTGAAGCATAGTTGATTTACAATGTTGTTTTAGTTGCATGTGTACAGCAAAGTGATTCAGTTATATATTCATTATTTTTCAGATTCTTTACCCATATAGGTTATTACAGAATATTGAGCAGAGTTCCCTGTTCTATAAAGTAGGTCCTTGTTGGTTATCTATTTTATATATAGTACTGTGTGTATTTTAATCCCAAGCTCCTTATTTATTCCTCCCTACTACATTTCCCCTTTGGTAACCATAAGTCTGTTTTTGAAATCAGTGAGCCTGTTTCTGTTTTGTAAATAAGTTCATTAATATCATTTTCTAAAATTAGATTTCACATATGAGTAATATATGATATTTGTCTTCCTCTGTCTTACTTATTTCACCTAGTATGATAATCTCTAGGTCTGTTCATGTTGCTGCAAATGGCATTGATTTGTTCCTTTTTTATGGCTGAGTAATATTCCATTGTACTATGTACCACATCTTTTTTATCCATTTATCTGTCAATGGGCATTTAGTTGTTTCCATGTCTTGGCTATTGTAAATAGTGCTGCAATGAACATTGGGGTGCACGTGTCTTTTTGAATAATGCTTTTCTGCAGATATATGCCCAGGAGTGGGATTGCTGGATCATATGGTAGCTCTATTTTTAGTTTCTTAAGGAACCTCCATACTGTTCTCCATAGTGGTTGTACCAATTTACATTCCCACCAACAGTGTAGGAGGGTTCTCTTTTCTCCACACCCTTTCCAGCATTTATTGTCTGCAGACTTTTTGATGATGGCCATTCTGACCAGTGTGAGGTGATAACCTCATTGTAGTTTTGATTTGCATTTCTCTCATAATTAGTGATGTTGACATGATCTTTTCATGCGCTTTTTGGCCATCTGTATGTCATCTTTGGAGAAATGTCTATTTAGATCTTCTGCCCATTTTTGATTGGGTGCATTTCTCTAATAATTAGTGATGTTGAGCATCTTTTCAGGTGCCTGTTGGCCATCTGTGTGTCTTCTTTGGAGAAATTTTGGTCTTGAGCCCATTTTTTATTGGTTTTCTTTCTTTTTTTTTTTGATACTGAGCTGTGTGAGCTGTTTGTATATTAGTATATTTTGGGAATTAAGCTCTTGTCGGTCAAATCATTTGCAAATATTTTCTCCCAGTCTGTAGGTTATCTTTTTACTCTCCATTCTGACACCAGCCATTCTAAGAATGTAGGCCACCATCCTTATGGCCAGAGTAAACCTGAGAAATGGTGAATGGTAGCAGGTTTGCACATTCTTCTCTCTTACCAGAGTTATGCAGTCTCTCCCTTCATCAAGCACTCCCCTGGTTGCTCTAAGTGTCTGATCAGGTTCTGGAGTTCCAAAATAGTCGATTCTTATAATTTTTACAACTTAATTGCTCTTTTGGTGTTAAGACCGACTCCTGGAACTGCCTAATCTGCCATTGTTTGTGATGTCACACCCACATTTTAGTTTTTATTTTGCTAACGACTAAAGATGTTGAGCTTTCTTTCATGTGATTATTGATCATTTATAAATTTTCCTTGGAAGAATGTCTCTTCAAACTTTTTGCTCAATTTCAATTGAATTGTCTTTTTATTGTTGATTTGTAAGATTTCTTTATATAGTTTGAACACTGGCTTCTTATCAGACATGTAATTTTCAAATATCATCTTCTATTCTGTGGATTATGTTTTCACATCCTTGATTGTGTCTTTGAAGCACACTTAGAAAATTTATTTTTAATTTTTTTTTTTTTTTCCAGTACACAGGTCTCTCACTGTTTTGGCCTCTGCCATCGTGGAGCACAGGCTCCGGATGTGCAGGCTCAGCAGCCATGGCTCACAGGCCCAGCTGCTTCACGGCATGTGGGATCTCCCCGGACTGGGGCATGAACCCGTGTCCCCTGCATCGGCAGGCAGACTCTCAACCACTGTGCCACCAGGGAAGCCCTATTTTTAATTTTTTAATTGAATTATATTTGATGTACAATATTGTAACTTTCAGGTGTACAACATAGTAATTCACAATTTTAATGGCTATATCCCATTTATAGTTATTATAAAATATTGGCTATATTCCCTGTGTTGTACTATATATCCTTGTAGCTTATTTATTTTATACATAATAGTTTGTACTTCTTAACACCCTTCTCCCATCATGCTCTTCCCACTTCCTACTACCTACTGGTAACCACTAGTTTGTTCTCTATATCTGTGGATCTGTTTCCTTTTTGTTATATTCACTAGTTTTATTTTTTAGATCCCACATATAAGTGATATTATACAGGTTTTGTCTTTGACTTATTTCATTTAGCATAATACCTTCCAAGTCCATCTATGTTGTTCCAAATGGCAAAATTTTATTATCTTTTTTGGCTGAGTAGTAGCCCATGGTATGTATGTATATGTGTGTGTGTGTGTGTGTGTGTATACACACACACACACACGTACACATAACACCACATTTTCATTATCCATTCATCTGTTGATGCACACTTTGGTTACTTTCATATCTTGGCTAGTGTAAATAATACTGCAATGAACACTGGATTTCATGTATTCTTTTGAATTAGTGTTGTCATTTTGGGGCGATATATACCCAGGAGTGGAATTACTGGGTCATATGGTAGTGCTTTTCTCAGTTGTTTGAGAAACCTCTATTCTGTTTCCCATAGTGGCTGCACCAGCTTACATTCCCACCGACAGTGTATGAGGGTTCCTTTTTCTCCACATCCTCGCCGACATTTGTTATTTGTAGTCTTTTTGATGATAGCCATTCTGTCAGGCGTGAGGTGATATCTTATTGTGGTTTTGATTTGCATTCCTCTGATGTCTAATGATGTTGAGCATCTTTTCATGTACCTGTTGGCCATCTGTTTATCTTCTTTGAAAAACTGTTTATTCAGGGCTTCTGCTCATTTTAAAATCAAGCTGTTTTTTTGATGAGTTGTGTGAATGCTTTATATATTTGGATATTAATCCCTTATCAGTCATATTTGCAAATATTTTCTCCCATTCCTTAGGTTGTCTTTTTGTTTTGTTCATGGCTTCCTTTGCTGTGCAAAAGCTTGTACATTTATTTTTGCTTTATTTACTTCGCTTTAAGAGACATATTTTTAAAAAATTGATTATGTCAAAGAAGGTTCTGCCTATGTGTCCTTCTAGTCCCTTTCCAGCCTTAAATTTAGATCTTTCATCCATTTTGAGTTATTATTGTATACAGTGTTAGGAATGTTGTAATTTCATTCTTTTACATGTTGCTGTCCAGTTTTCCTAACACCAGTTATTGAACTGCCTGTCTTCTCTACATAGTATATTCTTGCCTCCTCTGTTGTAGTTAACTGACCATAAGTTTGTGGATTTATTTCTGGGTCTCAATTCTGTTTCATTGTTCTATGTGTCTGTTTTGGTGCCAGTACCATACTGTTTTGACTTCTGTAGCTTTGTAGTATAGTGTAAGTTAGGGAGCATGATTCCTCTAGTTCTGTTCTTCTTTCTCAAGATTGTTTTGACCATTTGGAGTCTCTTGTGTGTCCATACAAAATTTTAAATTATTTTTTCTATTTCTGTGGAAAATACCCCTGGTATTTTGATAGGAACTGCATTGAATCTGTAGATTGCCTTGGGTGGTATGGACATTTTAACAGTATTAATTCTTCCAATCCATGAACACAGTATATCTTTCCATCTGTTTGTGTCATCTTCAATTACTTTCACCAGTGTCTTATAGTTTCCAAATACAAGTGTTTTACCTCCTTAGGTAGGTTATTCCTAGGTATTTTATTGTTTTTGATGTTATTGTAATGGGATTGTTTCCTTAATTTCTCTTTCTGATAGTTCATTGTTAGTGTATATAAAAGGAAAATAGATTTCTGTGTATTAATTTTGTATCCTGCAACTGTACCAGATTCAGTGATGAGATCTACTAGTTTTTTGGTGGCATCTTTAGGGTTTTCTCTGTATAGTATCATGACAGCTGCGAACAGTGATAGTTTTACTGATACTTCTACCTTTCCAATTTGGATTCATTTTGTTTCTTTTTCTTGTCTGATTGCTATGGCTAGGACTTCTAATATTATGTTGAATAAAAGTGGTGAGAGTGGGCTTGGGCTTGTCTTGTTCCTGATCTCAGAGGAAATGCTTTCAGATTTTCACCTTTGAGTATGATGTTAGCTGTGGGCTTGAATATATGGGCTTTATTATGTTGAAATATGTTCCCTCTATGCCCACTTTCTAGAGAGTTTTTATCATAAATGGATGTTGAGTTTTATCAAAAGCTTTTTCTGTATCTATTGAGATGATCATATAGCTTTTAATCTTCAACTTGTTAATGTGGTCTATCAGACGGATTGATTTGCAGATATTAGAAAGAAATTTTTTTGATGCAGCTAAGTTTATTAATTTTTCTTTTGTTGATTGTGTTTTGATGTTGCATAAAAGAAACCATCATGTAATCCAACAACAGAAAGATTCAGGTGTATATTTTCTAAGGATTTTTATAATTTTAGTTCTTATAATTTGATTCATCTAGAGGTTTATTTTGTATATTGTGTAAGGTAAGGATTCAACATCATCATTTGCATATATACAATATGTATATCCAGTTTCTCAGAAACATTTATTAAAAACTATTATTTCCCTATTGAATTGTCTTGATACCCTAGGAAAAATTAATTAAACATAAATGAATGACTTTATTTTTACACTGTAAATTTTATTTAATTGTTTTATGTCTACCCTTATGCTAATCCATGAAGCCTTGATTTCTGTGGCTTTGTCTTAGGTTTTAAAATCAGGAAGTGAGACTTCTAAATATTTTTGTTTGGCTTTTTAATTTGTTTTTCAAGTTTGTTCTGACTATTCTGTGTATTCTGCAATTCTATATGAATTTTAGTAACAGATTAGAAATTTCTGCAAAAAATCACCTGGAGTTTTGATACAGTCTGTGTTAACTCTATAGATTAATTAAGGGATTTGCTATCTTAACAATGCTAAGTCTTCCAATCCATGAACACAATATGCCCTTACATTCATTTTAGTTTTTAATGTCTTTTAACAGTGTTCTGTAGTTTTCCACATGAAAATCATGTACTACTTTTATTCAATTTACTTCTAAATATTTTATTTTTTGATGCTATTATAGATGAAAATGTTAACTTGGTTTTATTTTCTGACAGTTTTTGCCAGTGTATATAAGTGCAATTTAGTTGTTTATTAATCTTGTATTCTGAAGTTTTGATAAATTTCTTTATAGGTCTAATTATTTTTTGAGGATCCTTATAATTTCCCATACACAATATCATGTTATCTGTGAATAGAGATAGTTTTAGTTCTTTCTTTTCAATTTAGTTGCCTTTTATTCCTATTCTTTTTAATGGCTAGAACCTATATTACAAGACTTGATAAAATAGATGCACTGAGAGCAGACATTGTTGTCTTGTTCTTGACCTTAGGGGAAACAAATCCAATCCTATTAAGTGTGATTTTAGCAATGTGTTTTTTAGAAATGTGTTTTCTTTATTTCCTTATTTTCTCCTCTCTAATTTTTTTGGTTGGAACCTACAGAATAATTTTGAATTGAAGTAGCAAGAGAGGACATTCTTGTCTCGTTCCTGATTTTAGGAAGAAAACTTTTGTTTTTTTACTGTTAATTATCAAGTTTGCTGTGAGTTTGTCAAAATGTGTTCATTGTTTATTAAGACCATTTTCATGTCTTTTGTTCTATTTTCATGGTATTTTACATTTATATATTTTCATGTGTTGAAACAATCTTGTATTTCTTGGACAAATCCCACTTGGTCATAGTGTATAATCCTTTTAATATTGTTCTGGATTTGGCTTGTACACTTTATTGAGGATTGTTACATCTATATCATAGACATACTGTTCTATAACTTTCTGTTCTTGTCATATCTTTGGTTTTGTTATCAAGGGAATAGGGACCCATAGAATGAGATAAGAAATGTTTCTTCCTCTTCTGTTTTTTGGAAAAGATTAAGTATCAGCATTAATTCATCTTAAATATTTTGTATAGTTTTACAGTAATCTTCTTGTCTAAGTGTTTTCTTTGTAGAATATTTTTTGATTACTAATTCAATCTCATTACTTACAGGCATATTCAGATTGTCTTTTTCTTGTTGAGTTAGTTTTTGTTGTTTGTGTTCATCTAGAAATTTCCCCATTTCATTTAGATTTTCTATTATTTTTGGAATACAATTATTCATAGTGTTCCCATATAATCCCTTTTATTTCTATAATGTCAGTAGTAGTGTCCCCTCTTTCATGTCTGATTATAAAATTGAGTCTTCACCCTTTTTATCTTGGTTAGTTCATCTAAATATTTGTCAGTTTAGCTGATCTTCTCAAAGAACTAACGTTTAGTTCTGTTGAATTCATCTTTTATTTATATAACACCTGTTCTGTTATCTCTGCTCTTGTTTTATATCCTTTCTTCTGTTTGCTTTGGGATTAGTTTACCCTTATTTTTCTAGTTCTTAATTGAGAACATTAGGTTATTGATTTAAGAAAGAATTTTTAAAATAACATTTATAACAATAAATTTCTCATAAACAATGCTTTATTAGCATCCAATAAGTTTTGATGTGCTGTATTTTCCTTTCCATTCCTCTCAAATTATTTTATGATTTCACTTGTGATTTCTTATTTTACCCAGTAGTTATTTTGGAAAACATTATTCAGGTTCTCATAATTTCTTCTATTATTAGAAGAACATATATGATTTTAATTTATTTTAAATTTATTGAGACATTTTATGACCTGACATATAATCTAAGAGAATATTCTGTGTGCACTTGAGATGAATGTGTATTCTCCTGATGTTGCTAGAGTGTTCTGTGGATATGTGTAAGTCTATTTGGTCTGTAGTGTAGTTCAAGTCTTCCAAACCTTTATTGATCCTTTTCCTATATAATTAATCCATTATTGACAATGAGGAATTATATGTTCTGATGTGACTTAAATTATTTCCCTTTAAGTTTATATTTCTGGTTTATGTACTATGGAAATCTATTATTAGGTGCATATATGTTTACAAGTCTTACATAATTTAATGAAATGACCCCATTAACATTAAAACCCCATGTTTCTAGGGACCCCATTTGTCCCTAGTTACAATTTCTGTGCTAAAGTCTATTTTTTTCTGATATTAGTCACTCCAGGTTTTTTTGATTACTGTTGCATGAAATAGTTTTCCTATCATTTTATTTTCATTCTGTTTGTGTCTTTGAGTCTAAAATGTGTCTCCTGAAAGCAACATATTGTTAGATTTTGTATTTTTATTCATCCTGCAGGTCTTTTCTGTTTGACTGTAAAGTTTAATCCATTAAAATTTAACATAATTACTAATGAGGTAGGATTTATGTCCTCTATTTTGTTATTTGCTTTCTACCTGTTTTATGCCCCATTTGTCCCTCTGTCCTTCAATTACTGCTTTCTCTTGTATCTCAAGGGTGTTTTTCTAGTTTACCATTTTCACTCACCTGTTATTTAATTCACTATGTTTTTTCAGATATTTCCTTAATGGTTGTCCTAGCTCTTACAATTTACATCTTAAATTATAACAGTCTTCTTCAATTAATACTAACATTTTCCATAGTATACAAAATGTTTTTCCTTTATATTCATTGTTTCTTTCTTATTTGTGTCGCTATTGCCATACCAATTACATCTTTATACACTACAATGCAATCAACAAAGATTTATAAATATTGCTTTTCTGTAGCTGTCATTTAATTCATATAGGAGAAAAAAGAGCTGCAAAATCTATGTATATAGTTACCTTTATTGGTAACTTTGTCTTCCAGTGGATTCTATGAATTGTCTAGTGTCATTTATTTCAGTGTGAAGGATTCCTAATATTATCAATTGATATCAATTATCAATTGATAATTATCAATTATCAATGCTAGCAAATCTGCTAGCAATGAAATTCTCAGTTTTTCTTTATCTGAGAATCCCTAAATCTCTCCTCTGATGGATACATGTTCTGGATATAAAATTACTGAATTACAAACTTTTGTTCCATTACATTGACTATGTCATCCCACTGCCTGCTGGCTTTTATAGTTTCTGTCATTTTTCGTCAAACTTGTGAACTTTTGGTCCATTATTTCTTCAAATATTCTTTCTATGCACTTTTCTCTCTCCTTTCCTTCTGTTCATCACAATAAGTCTATGTTGGTGCATGTCATAGTTCACCACAGATCTCAGAGGCTCTTATATTTTTCTTAATTCCTTTTTCTTTCCATTTTTTGGACTAAAATAATTGAGACTATCTGAGTAACATAATCTGTTATTGATTAACTGAGATAATTGAGATGATCTCAGTTGAGCTCTCATCAAGTATGTTGTTTCTTTCCTTTGCCAAGTAAAAATTACTCTGGAGGGCTTCTAATGAATTTTACATGCTAGTTATTTTGCTTTTAACTTCTTGAATTTCTATCTGGTTCTTTTTTATGATTTCTAATGCTTTATTGATATTCTATATTTGATAAACATAATTCTTTGCTTTAGTATTAGGTATGTTTTCTGTAAGTTCTTTGAACATGTGTAACTGATTCACTATCTTTGTCTAGTAAGTCCAACATCTGGCTTCCTAAGGAACAGTTTTTATTGACTGTTTATTTTCCTTTTATGGGCCACGGTTTCTTTTTATATTTTGTGTTTTAAAATACATTTGTTAAATAATATAATATGGCAATTCTGGAAATCAGATATTTCCCCCTCTAGCATTTGTTGTTTTTTGCTGTTTGTTTAGTGACTTTTCTGAATTATGTAAATTTTTATAATTGCATTGCCACTTAAATTTCTGCTTGTTTACCTTATTGGGCAGCTAATGATTTTATAGAGAATCCCTTAAATGTCTGTGATTAATTAGGCTTCCATTCTTTGCTGAGGATTTCTGCACATGGACTATGTCTTGCATGCAACCCTCAGCCAAGCACTCAGAACTTCACATGTGCATAGCCTTCTAGGAATATGTCAAAGCTATTCAAAGCCCTGTATGGACATCTCATTTTCCCAGCTTTTCCATTTAAGTCTTTTTGTTAGTCTATTGTTTGTCCCAGTTGTTACTGCCTCAGACATCGGTAATGTTAAACAATTGCCATTGATCGTTTTCAACAAATGCCCACCAAGAAAATTTATCTTGCAATTGGTTAACTCTGACTTAGGTCAAATAAATACAAGCCTTTTAACTGCATCTTTTAGGGAATTACCAGACAGGTCAAATATTGACGAGAATGAGGCTTTGAAAGAGCTCTATCCTATTTGCAGGTTTAATGCTGTCATGCTGCTGCTTTTCACTGTAATTTTAGGCTGTTGGTTTTTTACTCTAGAACATAGAGAGAGGGATGATAGTAGGACAAGATAAAATACACAATGCTGAATGCCCAGTGCATTCATACCTAGGTTTCTTTACCTGGGGTCCTCAGCCAACGTCTTCCTCAGGCACCTCCTTATCAGGGGAGCAGGGGGATATACCTTGAAGACACGTTTCCTGAATCTGACTCAATACTCAGTACTTCTCTACTTGTAGCCCTCTCTTTTCTTCCTACTATCTTATCTCCCCCTACCCCCAGCCTCAGGGTACATAAATCTGCAAAAACTTTTTGTTTAAGGATCCCTCCACAGTGAGAGGATTCCTTCATGTCTCTGCTGAGCCATCTGACCCTTGACTGGCAAACCATTTGTTGGGGGAAAACGAAATGGGGGTGCTTGTACTTTCTCCTGTTTAGATTCTTGCTTTTTTCATGGCAGTAAACGATTAAAGCCTTAACTTTCATATTGGCTTTCTGTTTTTAATCAATTACTCCAATATTTGACAGCTCAGATCCTTCTCCAGCTCAACTGTGTGCCAAACAATACAATTCTATGTATGTAGAGATCTATATATATTTCTAAATGGTATTCACATTAAGTTAAGCATGAGTTGATTAGAGTCAGAGGCATCAGTGTTCATTACCACATGTATCATTTTAGCATCCTTCTCTATCTGTAAATTCCTATTCCCAAAGTGAGGAAACTGATTCCTACCATTCTCCACCCATTTACTTAATTCTTGAATGCTAGTATATGTGTATTTTAGTATCAGAATTATTAACCCACACCCCACTTGATAGTCATTTCTAGTTGAAAGAAATGACTATCATCTAGATACAGTTCTTATGTGCAGTTTTCTTTACCTTTAGTCTTATGGATTACACTCATTTCCAAAGTCACTTGGATTGCTAATCTCTTGTACACTTTCCAGTGAAGTTATTTAATGCATTTCTAATACAGTTATTGATTTTAATATTCTGCATTCTATCCTGGAATCCCCTGATCTTCTATAGGACTTTAACATTTTTTCATACATTAAAGTTCAATTTTTATGCTCTAAAAGTCTGAGTATTGACAAATCTGTAGTTTCATGTAATCACCATTACTGTCTTATGCACATAGTCTCACCATAGTAAAATTCTTCTGCATTTCCCCTATTCAACCTATTCCCACATACTCATGGGGACCCCATGCAGCCACTGATCTGTTTACCATCTTTATAGTTTTACCTTTTCCAGAATATCATGTAATTAGAATAATAAATAGTTCTTACTACTCCACATGCTTATCCGCAACTGGTATTGCTAGTTTTTGGATTTTAGCAGTTGTAATGGGTATCTTTGTAATAGGTACATGTGTTATATTATTGCTGTATTTTGCAAATCCCTCACGAGAAATAATTTTGAGTATAATTTCATATGATTAGTTACCATTAAATATCTTTTTTGGACAGGTGTCTATTAACATATTTTGCATGTTTGAATTGAAGTTTTTGGTTTCTTACTGGTGAGTTTTAAGAGTTCTTTGTATATAGGTACAAGTTCTCTATCAGATACGTTTTGCAAACATTTTCTCTCAATATGTGGCTAGTCTTTTCAACTTCTTAATAGTGCCTTTGCAAAGAGTAGATTTTAAGTTAATAAAGTTAAACTTATTAATTTTTCTTCCATGTTTTATAATTTTGGTGTTGCATCTAAGAACTTATTTAAAAGAGTCAATGTCTCACAGATTTTTCTCTTTATTTTTTTCTGGAAGTTTTATAGTTTTGCATTTAACTTTTGGGTCTATGATCCATTTTGAGGTAGTTTCTGTGAATGGTGTAAAATCTGTTCCTAGATTTATTTTTTTTTTTTTGCTTATGGACATCCAATTTTTCTAGAATTACTTGTTGAAAAAACTATCCCTGCTCCATTGAATTGCCTTTGCTACTTTTCAAAGACTAGTTCACTGTATTTGTGTGAGTCTGTTGCCATGGGTCTATGTGTCAATTCACTCATGTTGATTACTATAGCTTTATAATCACTCTTGAAACTGGAGAACGTGAGTACTCCAAATTTGTTCTTCTTGAGCATTGTGTTGACACTTCTAAACCTTTTGCCTTTTAGTGTCAACTTAAAAATCATTCTGTCTACAATAATAATTACTGGCCTATTCAGATTATCTATTCCTCCTTTTGTGTGTGTTAGTAATATATATCTTTTAAGGAATAAGTACATTTTATCTAAGTTATCAAATAAGTTTGCATACAGTGTACATAGCGTTCTATGTCTTTCCTTTTAATACCTGTGGAATCAGCAGTGACGCCCCCATTTCATTATTTTAATTTTGATACAGGTAATCTGTTCTCTCTCCCTGGCTAGAGGTTATCTATTAATTTTACTGAACTTTTCAAAGAGCCAACTTTTGGTTTCCTTGATTTATTGTTTTCTGTTTTCAGTTTCATTAATTTCTCCTTTAATTTTTATTACTGCTTTTCTTCTTCTTGATTTAGTCTTAAATTTCTGTTCTTTTCCTAGCGTCCTAAGATGGTCACTAAGATTATTGATTAGTTCTTTCTTGTTTTCTAATATATGTATTTAATCGTAAAATTTTTCCTCTTAGCACCACTTTTACTACATCCCATAATTTTGATGTTCTATCTTCATTTTAATTTAGTTCCCATTTAAAAAATTTCTTTTGAGATTTCTACTTTGTAGTGTCAAGTTTTATTTAGACATGCTTTATTTAAATCATATATATACATATAATGTTTTAAATTCACTTGTAGTACAGATATAACAGATTATTCTCTCTCCCTTATCTCCTTTACTACATTGCTGTCATTTGTTTCACATATTTTATGATATAATCACCTAATACATGATTATTATAATTACATTAAAATTATCTTTTAGATCAATTAAGAATAAGAAAAAAATAATTTTCTCTTCATTTATTTTCCTTGTCCACTATTTCTGATTAATAGAGATCTGAATTTCTGACCTAATTATTTTCAGTCCTGGAGAACTTTTAAAAATATTTCTTCTATATAAGTCTGCTGGCAATGAGTTTCTTCAGTAATTTATTTACTTATGCTTTTTTTTAATAAAGTCTTTATTTCTCCTTCAATTTTGTAGGATAATTTTACTGGTTATAGAATTCTAGGTTTTTCTCAGTACTTTGAATATTTCATTTTATTCTCTTCTTGATTGTATGGTTTTGGGGGGAAGCCCCATGAGTTTCTTATCCATGTTACTCTAAATGTATGTATTTGTTTTGAGTTTATTTGTTTTCTCTAATTCCTTTCAAGATTTTCTTTACATCTGGTTTCCTACATTTTGAGTATGATAATCCTAGATGTACTTTATTGTTGTTTAATTATTTGGATTCTCCTTTTTTTTTTTTTTTTAGGTTCACTGCCTTACGGTCCTTGCTTTTGGAATATTCTCAATCAGCATAAATTCAAATAATTCTATGTTCTTTTTTCTCCTTATAGTATACCAATTATGATTATGTTCCACCTTTGTAATTGTCCCACTGTTTTGGACATTGCATCCTTTTATTTAAATTTTCTTCTATTTGCATTTCAGCTTGTGAAGTTTCTATTGACCAAGCTCACTGATTATTCCTTTAACCATGTCCATCCTACGGATGAGTCCTTCAAAGTTATGGGTATGATACACTGCTTTTTATTTCTAACATTTATTTTTGATTCTTTTTTAGAGTTTTCATGTTTCTGTTTATAGTATTCATCTCTTCTTGCATTTGATCTACTTTTTCATTAGAACCTTAAACACATTGAACATTGTCATTTTATCTAGCTGATAATTTCAACATTTATATCATGTGTAAGTCTGGTCCTTAAGCTTGTTTCTCCTTGCAGACTAATTTTTCTGGCATTTTAGAATGACTTTTAATTTTTTATTGAAAGTAGGACATATATCAGGCAATAGGAACTAAGTTACATAGGCCACTAAAGTGAGGATTTATGTTAATACAGATAGAATTTGGACCCCTTAATATTTTCTGTAACTAGAGATTCCAGAGCCTTCATTTTGTGTCCTTGTTTTTATCTTAGTTTTGGGCTTCTCTAATTACTCCTCCTCAGTGAGTCTGCATCTTGGAATGTTTCAGCTATAATCCACTGTTACTATACTAGAGCAATGTTGGTGTGGTGGTATGGTATGAGGGAAGGAACAAGTTCTATAATCTTATAATTAAATCTCAGTGTTTCCAAAGGCCTGTGTCTCTGAGCTGTGACCTTTACAAGTGTTTCTTTATTTGAATAGTTTTTTCTTCTTCCCATTTATGTGAGACAGGAAAACTAAATGGGGCTGTTTTGGGATAAATGTTCTTCCCCAGGTGGGATAAGACTATAGTTAAGTCTTTTCTTATGGATTAGCTCATTGTTATAGAGACTATTCTGTGTATATTTCAAAATGCTTAGTGTTGTAATGGAATAATGGCCTCCCAAAGATATCAGGTCTTAATTCATGGAATCTGTAAATGTTATCTTATAAGGAAAAGGGCTTTTTGCAGACATGACTAAGTTAATATATTGACATCAAGAAGATTATCATGGATTTTCCAGATGCGTCTTAAATTCAATTATATGTGTCATTATAAGAGAGGCATATAAAAGAGGAGGCAATGTGGCCACAGAAGCAGAGATTGGAATGATGTGGTCACAGTTAAGGAATGTAGCAGCTACCAGAAGCTGGAAGAGGGAAGAAATGGATTCTCCTCTCATGTCTCCTGAAGGAGCATGGCCCAGGTAACCCTTTAATTTTAGGTCAGTGAAATTGATTTTCAGCTTCAGTATTTCAGAATTGCAAGAGAGTAAATTTCTACTGTTTTAAGCCATCACATTTGTAATGATATGTTATAGCAGCCCTAAGGACTTACTTTTCCCACTCCCACTCCTAACACCAGGAGGAAATTTTTCCTGACTCTTTATTGTGAGAACTTGTGTGTATTTCTGTAGGTTAAAGGCCACAAAATTTTGAGATTCCCTTAAAACTGTAGCACCCGGGAGTTTCTCACTCACACTGGTTCCATACTCAGTGTTTAGCAGTTCAGCAATATTATGATTAAAGGGGCCCTACCATTTTATGGCTCCCGTAACTTTTTTCTCCAGATAAGCAGATCTTTGCTGTGACTACGTGGGTTCACCTGTGTTTCTAGACTTTGGAGTGGTGATTTGCCCTGTAAGCTCTAGTCCATGTTGAGTCCAAAAAGATACATTGGTTTTCAGGGTTTTTGTTGTTGTTGTTGTGAGTATTAAAGGTTTGATTTCAATATTCTTTATGTGTTAGGACTGAAACCAGAAGTCCTGTTAGATATATATTTTAAATTGTAATTGAAGTAAGTAATGAGGTAAAAGCAAAAATGGTAACATTCATAAAATAGAAAAAATTTTAGTAATAGATTGTCTGAATTCAATCTAAAGCAAAAGGAATGGAGCTGAGAAATGATTTATTTTGTGAAAATTATTATATCATGCTTTATAATTACATACTTATTTCATTTACAAATTTTATCAAATTTCAGTCCAGTAAATTATCTTCCTTTTGCCATTTGATAATCTATTGTTTGATTTTAAAACTCTAATAGAGTTTTACATTTCTCCTGAAATTGTTTTGTAAGTTTATTGATATTATTGAGTTATCTTAGCTGATACTGTATAATTAAAATGTGGGTTTGCACTCTTTAAGCATTTTATGTGTGACTGCACTGTGTGATGCTCTTCTATAAACTGTGAAGAAAATGAGCATTTAAATATTTGCAAATTTCAAGTTTTATTTCTGCAAAGAGAATATAAAACAGTTAAAAATAATTAAGAAAATAATGGAGTGAATCTGTCTTTAATGAGCTTGTTTTTATTTTGTATATTTATCTTTCACAATCAATTAATACTGAGATGCAAATTGTTAGCCAAATAGCAAACACATTTCATTTGCAAAGTGATCTCCATTAATACTAGTCAAAATGTATTATAAATTGCAGTTAGTACAAGCCTTTTCTACTTTAATGATCAAGTTAACATTAATATTTCATATTATTTTGATATGTACTTTATATCATTGCCAATGTTATTCTTGTCACAAGTAAGGACACCAGTGGACAAAAATCATTCTACTTTCACTGATAAATTATAAAGATTTGTTTCATCAAAACTATAAAATGTTTCACTCAGCCAGACAGTGTGGTATCTTGATTACATAACCCTTTGCTGAGTTTTGACATACGAATGTACCTGTTGAAGAGTACACTTCATATGTTTACAGATTGTTGCATGGTGACTGTACCGTAACCAAATAGTTATTCTCTGTAGTTTTTTTTCTTTTTTTTAACTTTGTTCTAGTGACAGGAAATTTCCTAGGTGCTACTGTTGCAAAGAGTAATAAGATACTTGTCACCTTGAGGCACACTAGAGTAAGTAGATACACTCATTAACAGATCTTTCATGTAATATATTCAGTGCTATGAATGACAATGCAAAGGGAAAAGTGAGAAGTACTATGGAGAGGCACTTAGCTTTGTGACTATTAGAGAAGGCTCATAGAGGATATTCAATGTCAGTTGAAACCAGAGGGATGAACAGTGCATTAGTTTCCTAGAGCTGCCATAACAGTTTGCCACAAACTAGATGACTTCAAACAACAGAAGTTTGTCCTCTCACAGTTCTGGAGGCTAGAAGGCTGAAATGAGAGTGTCAGCAGCACTATATTCTTTCTGAAGTTTCCAGGGAAGAATCCTTCCTTGCCTCTTCTTAGCTTCTGGTGGTTTGCTAACAGTCCTTGTCATTCCTTGGCTCATAGCTACATCGTTACAATTTTTGCCTCCATCTTCACATGACCGTCTTTTCTCTGTATGATTCTATTCTTTGCATTCACATATCCTTCTCCTTTATCTTACAAAGACACTAGTCATTGGATTTATGGTCCATTCTTATCAAATATGACCTCATCATAACTAGATTACATCTGCAAAGATCCTATTCCAAATAATGCCACGTGTGCACATTTAGGATGGTTTGAATTTTGGGGAGAATTATTCAACCCAGTACAGTTCTTCCATTGTTCCCTCCAAATTTTCATTATTTCTATATACAAAATATATTCATACTATTCCATCGTCACCAAGTCTTAATCCATTCCAGTATCAACTCTAAGTTCAAAATACCATCTCAATATAATTAATTCAAAAGTCTCAAATTGTGTATCTTCTAAATAATTTAAGTCAGACATGGGTGAAGCTCTGATATGGTCCATTGTGGGGAAAAATTGTTTTCTACTCATGGACCTGCCAACCTAGAAAAAAGTTATCTGCTTTCAAATTATAATGGGGGATATGTATAGGGTAGGTATTCCTACCTTAAAAGGGATGAATAGGAAGGAAAAAGAAGTCAAGGGTCTCAAGGAAGTCCAAAGCTCAGTATAGCAATTTCTGTTAGGTGCCAAGACCAGAGAATAACACTCTGTGGCTCAATGCTTGGTCTCCTTACCCCACTAGGGCAGTGGGTCCACCCTCTTGACCCTATCCAGTGGTAGTCCTACTTACTCAAATATTTTCATAAAGATTAATATTTTACAGGTCAGATTTATTATAATATTGATTCCTTATTTCCATTTTATATGCTAGGAATTGGCAATAGGCAGCTCTAGGAACCTTGCAAGAAGACTATATTTCTCACATTGCTTATTTCACTTTTACTAGTTTTATTTCAGGAACAGTTAGTCTACTCATGTTTTGTAATTATTTTCTCCTTTCCTGAATTAAGGTCTGTGATGTGAAATTTTGTTACATGTATTATAAGAGAAAAACATTCTATTGTCAAATAGATGTAGAAAATGTGGAATAATAATAAACTAATCTACCTTCTCTTCCCTTGGCCTTTGTGTATGATAAACAACAAATCAGTTTTACAAGAAGTATTTTCTTTATAAAGCTACTTTAAAAATCACATACATCACTGTTTTGTGAGATATTATTTTTAACCACTTTTGTTTCCAACATGATTATATCTGATTTATGCTAATATATTTATCATAAAGTGGAAAATATCAAATTACAATTGTTAAACAGTACATTTTTTCTTTTTGCAAAATTGTAGTCACTAAAAAAAGTTTTATCCAAAATTGTCTTCAGTCTCCTATTTTTACTAAATATGCAATGCATACTGACTTATAGATAATTTATGTGCTAAGTATTGTTAAAATAAAAAAGAGACCAAACTTGAAAACTCCCTGAAAAGACAAAACCAATTTAGCCATACAAACAAAGCTTAATTACTAGCTTGACCTGACTCATTTCTTGTTTCTGCTTCTGCAAATCATAAGCAAGACTTAAACTTCTTCTCAAGCTTGATAAGAGGTAACAACTAACCAATTCCCTATCACTTAAATTCTAATATTATAACCAATCACTGAAGAATAAGCAGTCACTGTCTTCTCACTAAACTGCTTTATAACAATTGCCTATGAGCCTCTATGTTTTGCTTTGAGTGTGCTTGGTTTGCAAACTATCTTTTTGGTGTGTGCACAACAAACTTTTACTAATTACTACTTCAGTGATTCATTGGTTTTACTTCTGTTATCTCTGAGCTTTTGACAGTATACTTATGAATTATTTTATTTCTCATAGGTTCCTCTTGATAAGTCATACAAGGGAGTGTGGCGTTGTTACTCCATAACCAGCTTGTTATTGTTACTTTTAATTTTTAAGGTAAGACCTATTAACAATAATACTAAATCAGGGGTTTGGCATAGAGATATTAAAAAGGTCTACACTGGATAACATTCCTAAACTATATCTCCTTTATAAAGAAACAAAATCTCTTTTATAAAGTAAGAATAAAATAAATTATTGATTAATATGTTAAAATAGTGACTGGTTTCCTTAAATTCTCTTTCTGATCTTTTGTTGTTAGGAATGCAAGAGATTTCTGTGTATGGTTTTTATATCCTGCAACTTTACCAAATTCATTAATGAGCTCTAGTAATTTTCTGGTAGCACCTTCAGGATTTTCTATAGATAGTATTATGTCATCTGCAAAGAGTGACAGTTTTACTACTTCTTTTCCAATTTGGATCATTTTATTTCTTTTTCTTCTCTGATTGCTGTGACTAAAACTTCCAAAACTATGTTGAATAATACTGGCAAGAATGGACATCCTTGTCTTCTTGTTCCTGATCTTAGAGGAAATGCTTTCAGCTTTTCACCACAGAGATTGATGTTTGCTCTGGGTTTATCGACTATGGCTTTATTATGCTGTGGTAGGTTCCCTCTATGCCCACTTTCTGGAGAACTTTTATCATAAATGGGTTTTGAATTCTGTCAAAAGCTTTTTCTGCATCTATTGAGATGATCATGTGATTTTTATTCTTCAAATTATTGATGTGATGTATCACACTCATTGATTTGTGGATAATGAAAAATCATTTCATCCCTGGGCTAAATCCCACCTGATCATAGTGTATGATCCCTTTAATGTGTTGCTGGATTCTGTTTGCTAGTATTTTGTTGAGGATTTTTGTGTCTATGTGCATCAGTGATATTGGCCTGTAATTTTCTTTTTTGTGCTATCTATCTTTGTCTGGTTTTGGTATCAGGGTGATGGTGGCCTCATAGAATGAGCTTGGGAGTCTTCCTTCCTCTGCAACTTTTTGAAAGAGTTTGAGAAGAAAAGGTTTCCTGTAATTGATTTCTAATCTCATAGCATTGTGGTCAGAAAAGATGCTTGATATGATTTCAATTTTCTTAAATTCATCAAAAGAAATTAAGAAAATAATACCATTTACCATGACATCAAAAAGAATAAAATACCTAGGAATAACCCTACCTAAGGAGGCAAAAGACCTGCACAGAGAAAACTATAAGATACTGAGATACAGATGTAGAGAACAGACTTGTAGACAAAGGGGGAGGGAAGGGGAGGGTGGGATGAACTGAGAGAGTAACACTGAAATATATACACTGCCATGTGTAAAAGAGATAGATAGTAGGAAGCTGCTGTATAGCACAGAGAGCTCAGCTCGGTGCTCTGTGATGAACTAGAGGGGTGGGGTGGGGATATATGTATAAATATAGCTGATTCACTTTGTTCTAGAGCAGAAACTAACCCAATATTGTAAAACAATTATACTCCAATAAAAAGAAAAAATATGCTGATGAAAAAAATCACAGATGACACAAACAGATGGAGAGATATACCATGTTCTTGGATTGGAAGAATCAATATTGTCCAAATGACTATACTGCCCAAAGCAATCTACAGATTCAATTCAATCCCTATCAAATTACCAGTAGCATTTTTCACAGAATTAGAACAAAATTTTTTAAAATTTGTACAAAAACACAGTAGACCCCAAATAGATAAAGCAATCTTGAGAAACAAAAAAGGAGCTGGAGGAATCAGGCTCCCTGACTTCAAACTATACCACAAAGCTACAGTCATCAAAACAGTATGGTACTGGCACAAAAAGAGAAATATAGATCAATGGAACAGGATAGCAAGTCCAGAGATATATCCAAGCACGTATGGTCCCCTAATCTACTACAAAGGAGGCAAGAATATGCAATGGAGAAAAGACATCCTCTTTCATAAGTGGTGCTGGGAAAACAGGACAGCTACATGTAAAAGAATGAAATTAGAACACTCCCTAACACCATACACAAAATAAACTCAAAATGGATTAAAGAGAAAAGACATCCTCTTTAATAAGTGGTGCTGGGAAAACAGGACAGCTACATGTAAAAGAATGAAATTAGAACACTCCCTAACACCATACACAAAATAAACTCAAAATGGATTAAAGACCTAAATGTAAGGCCGGATACTATAAAACTCTTAGAGGAAAACATAGGCAGAACACTTTCTCACATAAATTGCAGCAAGATCTTTTTTGACCCACTTCTTAGAGTAATGAAAATAAAAACAAAAATAAACAAATGGGACCTAATTAAAAGATTTTGCACAGGGACTTCGCCGATGGTCCAGTGGTTAAGACTGCACTTCCACTGCAGGAGGCACGAGTTCGATCCATGGTCAGGGAACTAAATTCCTGTATGCTGTGCAGCACAGCCAAAAATCCGAAAACCAAAACAAAAAAACTTTTGCACAGCAATGGAAACCATAAACAAAACGAAAAGACACCAAACTGGAGAAAATATTTGCAAATGAAGTGACAAAGGACTAATCTCCAAAATATACAAACAAACAAACAGCTCATGCAGCTCAATATATATTAAAAAAAAAAAACCAATCAAAAAATGGGTGGAAACTCTAAATAGACATTTCTCCAAAGAAGACAAACAGATGGACAAAAAGCAAATGAAAAGATACTTAACAACACTAATTATTAGAGAAATACAAATCAAAACTACAATGAGGTATCACCTCACACTGGTCAGAATGGCCATCATCAAAATATCTACAAACAATAAATGCTAGGGAGGGTGTGCAGAAAAGGGAACCCTCCTCCACTGTTGGTGGGAATGTAAATTGGTACAGCCACTATGGAGGACAGTATGGAGTTTGCTTAAGAAACTAAAAATAGAGATACCATATGATCCAGCAATCCCACTCCTGGGCATATATCCAGAGAAAACCATAATTCGAAAAGATACATTGCACCCCAATGTTCATTGCAGCCATAAAAGTAGTATGAAATAATATCATTTGCAGTGACATGAATGGGCCTAGAAATTGTCATACTGAGTGAAGACAGAGAAAGACAAATATCATAAGATATCACGTACCTGTGGAATCTAAAAAAATGGTACAAATGAACTTATTTACAAAACAGAAATAGAGTCACAGATGCAGAAAACAAACTCATGGTTACTGGGGTCGGGGGGGATAAATTGGGAGACTGACATATACACACTACTATATATATATATATATATATAAAATACATAACTAATAAGGACTTACTCTATAGCACAGGGAACTCGTCTTAATACTCTCGAATGACCTGTACAGGAAAAGATTCTAAATAGGAGTGGATATATGCATACGTACAACTGATTCACTCTGCTATACAGCAAAAACTAATACAACATTTTAAATCAACTACACTGCAATAGAAATTTTTTAAAAGTCACAAGTATGATAATGGCAAAGTGTTATACTTTTAATAAATGATTAGGAACCATAAAAAATACATTATGGAACACAGTTTGAGGTCAATTTCAGTTAAAACAAACAGGGACAACACACATATTCTACTTGCAGAAAAAGATAGTGAATGGTTACATGAAGCCAAAGCAATGATATTTCCTAATTAATGCAGCTGCAGTTAAGAAATCTCCCAAACCTTCAATTCATTAATTTATTTATTTTTCCAAATAAATTTACTATTTAAAGTTTTACTCCATTCGAGTAAGAAAGGGAGGGAGTGGGGGAGAGAGGGAGAGAGACAGAAAGTTCCATTAGCTTTCAAGTCTACCAAATATTGCTTAAAAGAATCATAAAAAGTAGTACTAAATTATCCTATTAATGCATCCCTCTGTTTTCACAACCTTGCAACTTTAGTCTAATCAAATTTTAATGATAAGGTATAAGATATAGCCTGATCTAAGTTCTGCCTTACTTTCCTTGTTTTATTTAGTCCTGGATGAAAATTATTCTCATTTTAAAAATGTTTCTTAGTATTCTGTTTTGAAGATATTTAACCACATTTCTTCTCATGATGGACTGACAAGTAGATTAATGTAGACACTTGGTGCCCAGGGGTCTTGACTTTATATCAATTAAAGGAATTTGGGATAGAGAATAGAAAAGATAGAGGAGACACAAGTCAATGGTGAAGATAAAACAGGCTAGTTGGAGGCACAAGGACGTGAGATTTCAGATGTTTCATGTTAAAGTAATAGTACTCCTCATATCTTAAGCCAAGTTGTTGTAATTTAAAATGTGTCCTCCCCCCCACAAATGTTGGAGTCCTAATCCCCAGTGCTTCAGAGTGTGACCTTATTTGGAGATAGTTTTTACAGAGGTAATTAAGTTAAAATGTGGTGGATAGGGTAAGCCCTAATCTAATATGAGTGGTATCCTTATGAAAAGGAAAAAAATTTGGACAGAGAGACAAGTACAGAGAGAAAATAATGTGAAAAGACACAGAGAGACAATGGCTGTCTTTAATGTAAGGAGAGAGGCCCTTAGAAGTTACTAACCCTGTTGACACCTTTATCTTGAACTTCCAGGCTCCAGAACTTTGAGACAATAAACTTCAGTTGTTCAAGCCACCCATTCCTGATATTTTGTTACGGCAGCTCTAGCAAACTATTACACAAGTGATCCATCTTTCAGACAGACAAGAAAGAAAATTTCCTTTTGAGGCTACTTTACTTTTTTTCCTTTTTATAGGGACACAGGGCAAACAAAGCACACTTAGCCTCTAAGGTCAGCTGATTAGTGACTTACAAGCTCTGTTGTCATTAGAGTCCTTTACAAATTATGTCATAACATCCAACACAGAATTAATTAAACAAAGATAACAGCCAAAGTCATGGTATGAAAAAAGTTGAAGCCAAGGAGGATAAGTTTTTATTACCGAATTTCTTCTAATTATTTTTATTGTGAGAACTAAAATGAGTTAATTCATGTAATATGATTAGAATAAGTGGCCAAAACATGGTAAGTGCAATGTAGGCATTTGCTATTATTACCTAATTGGGATCCTGAATTTTCTTACGCTAATGTATTGGTCAGAGCGATCGAACTAAAATTTGAAATTATTGTGGAGATGAAGATGGTAGAGTAGGAAGATGTAAAACTCACCTCCTCCTACAAAAACATCAAAAATATATCTACATGTGGAATGATTCTCACTGAAAACTAACTGTAGACTGGCAGAAAGACTCCTGAACAGCCAAGGCTGTAAGAAAGATCCACACAGGATTAGGTAAGGAAGGGAAGAGAACTGATCAGATTTGGACCTGTGCACCTGGGAGGGGACTCAGAAGAGGAGGGAGGTTACATAAGTGGAGATCTCCCATAGAGAGTGATTGGCTCAAGTCACATACTGGGTGCCCCAGGGCTGGGGTCTGACACCTGGAAAACAAGTCCCCTTGGCTGGTTGGAAGACTGGTGGGACTAACAGGAGAGCTGTGGGAAGCCTGGACTCTGCTCATGAGAGTGCACACATGCTTGCTTACTTCTGAAACAGGGTGGAGAGAGTGGATTGAAACTGCACAGGATGCAGGCTGGTTTCCTAAGACCGCCCTGGCGTGCACCCCAGCCTGAGATGAGTGCCCACTCATGCCCCACCTGCTCATGACATAGGTTCACATTGGGGCAAGGGCTGCCACTGCTGCAGGGAAAGCTCAGCTGTGAGGGACAAAGGCAGCTCAGACCAGGAGCTGCATCTGAGCAGGGTAAGGGCAACAATTACTGGTGCTTACTCAGGCAGTGCATCATAAGTGATCCAGGTCTCTGACTGTGTCTGGGACTGCCCTCAGCCTTCTCAACAATCCATGCTAAGCACCTGCACCAGCCCCACCTACTCCACAGCACAGCTCCACACTAGGGTGAGGGATACAGTGGCCAAGAGGAGAGCTCAGCTGTTAGGGACAAAGGCAGCACAGACCCAGAGAAGAGAGAAAAAAGGGGGTAGAAGATGTATTTGATAAAATTATTGCTGGAAACTTCCCAAACGTGAAGAAGGAAACATATCCAGGTATGGGAAGCACAGAAGATCCCAAACAAGATGAACCCAAACAGATCCTCACCAAGAAATACCATAATTAAAATGGCAAAAGTTAAAGAGAGAATTTTAAAGGCAGCAAGAGAAAAACTGTTATATACAAGGGAGTCCCCCAAAGGTTATCAGCTGATTTCTCTGCAGAAACTTCTCAGGCCAGAATGGAGTGGCTTGATATAGTCAAAGAGCTTAAAGGAAAAAACCTGCAACCTAGGATACTACACCCAGCAAGATTATCGTTTAGAATTGAAGGAGAGAGAAAGAAATTCTGAGACAAGCAAAAGCTAAAAGAGTTCATGTATACTAAACCTACCCTAAAAGAAATGTTACAGGGTTTTCTCTGACTGGAAATGAAAAGGCTATAATAAGAAGTAAGTATATATAGGAAATGAAAAATCCCACTAGCAAAGGTAGATATATAGTAAAGGCTGAGGATCAGCCAGTTAAATTGCGCAAAGAATAAAATGCAAAAATTTGTAAAATCATCTACAATAATCAGTAAAGAGATGAAGATGTGACATTAAAAA
Source organism: Delphinapterus leucas (assembly GCF_059928025.1). Taxonomy (NCBI): domain Eukaryota; kingdom Metazoa; phylum Chordata; class Mammalia; order Artiodactyla; family Monodontidae; genus Delphinapterus; species Delphinapterus leucas. The sequence continues at coordinate 162,687,650 of NC_143131.1, forward strand.
CACAAAATGTAGAGGATGGGAGTTAAAAATGTAAATCTTTTAGAATGTGTTTGAACTGAAATGATTACCTGATTAAAACATATAGTTATAGATCAACATATATGAATCCCATGGTAACCACAAATCAAAAACCTACAATAGATACACAAAAACTAGAGAGTAAGGAACACAAATATACTACTTAAAATTATCAAACCAAAAGGAAGAAACTAGAAAAAGAATTAAAAAACAGAACTACAAAAAAGAACCAGAAAACAAGTTTTTAAAAAAATGACAATAAATACACACCTATCAATAATCACTTTAAATATCAGTGGGCTAAATTTTTTTCAATGGACAAAAGGCGGTTATTGGAAAAAAAAATAGGACCCATCTATAATGCTGCTTACAAGAGACTTACTTCAGAGCTAAAGATACACAGAGACTGAAAGTTGAGGGGATGGAAAAAGATATTTCATGTAAGCGGAAACAACAAAAAGCATGGTAGCAGTGCTCATATCAGACAAAGTAGACTTTAAAACAGAGGCTATAACAAAAGACAAACAAGGATATTACATAATGATAAAAGGATCAATAAAAGAAGAGGGTATAACACTCATTATATATGAACCTAATACAGGAACACCTAACTAAAAGCAAATATTAACAGACATAAAGGGAGAAATTGACAATAATATTAGCAGGGGACTTCAGTACACCACATACATCAATGGACAGATCATCCAGATAGAAAATCAATAAGGAAAGAGTGGTCTTAAATGACACGTTAGACCAGTTGGATTTAATACATACCTATAGGAAATTCCATACAAAAACAGCAGAACAAACATTCTTTTCAAGCATGCATGGAATGTTCTCCATGATAGACAACATGTTGGCCAAAAACCAAGTCTTAACAAATTTAAGTGGATAGAAATTATATCAAAGCATCCTTTCTGACCAAAATGATATAAAAATGGAAATCAGTTACAGGAAGAAAAATGGGAAAAGAACATACACATGGAGACTAAACAGTATGCTACTAAAAAACCAGTGGGTCAATGAAGAATTCATTGAGGAAATCAGAAAATACCTTGAGACAAATGAGAATGGAAATACAACTTTCCAAAATTCATGTGATGCAGCAAAAGCAGTTCTAAGATGGAAGTTTATAGTGACACAGGCCTACCTCAAGAAACAAGAAAACATGTCATAAAAACAAGATGAAGTACCATCTAAATGAATCAGAAAAAGAAGAACAAAGTCCAAAGTCAGTAGAGAAAAGGAAATAATAAAGATCAGAAGGGAAATGAATAAAATAGAGACAAAAAAAAAGAAATGATCAGTAAAACAAAGAGCTGATTTTTGTTTTAAGATAAACAAAATTGAGAAAAATTTAGCCAGACTCATCAGGAAAAAAGAGGATTCACATAAACAAAATAAGAAATGAAAGAGGAGAAGTAACAACCAATATCACAGAGATACAAAATAAAATCATGAGAGAATACTATGAACAGCTATATGCCAACAAATTGGACAAACTAGAAGAAATGGACAAATTTCTAGAAAGATACAATCTTCCAAGACTGTATCAGGAAGAAATAGACAATGTAAACAGACCGATCACTAGTAGTGAAATTGAATTTGTAATAAAAAAACAAAAACAAAACTTCCCAGTAAACAGAAGTCCAGGACTGGACGTCTTCACAGGGGACTTCTACCAAATATATAAAGAAAAGCTAATACCTATCTGTCTCAAACTATTCTAAAAAATTTAAAAAGGATGGAATACTCCCAAATTCATTCTACAAGGTCACCATCACTCTGATATCAAAACCAAAGAAAGACACTCCAAAAAAGAAAATTATAGGCAAATATATCTGATGAATATAAATGCAGAAATTCTCAACACAATATTAGAAAAACAAATTCAATAATATATAAAAAGGATATATATGCCATGATGAAGTGGAGTTTATTCTAGGGTCACAAAGATGGTTCAACACTTGCAAATCAATTAATGTGATATACCACATTAACAAAAGGAAGGAGAATATTCACATGATCATCTCAATAGACAAAGGAAAAGCATGTGAGAAAATTCAACATCCATTCATGATAAAAACTCTCATCATAATTGGTATAGAGGAAACATGTCTGAACATAATAAAGACTATTTACAACAAACTCACGACTAACATATTTAATGGTGAAAAGCTGAAAACTTTTCCCCTAAAATCAGGAACAAGACAAGGATGCCCACTCTTGCCACTTCTATTTAACATACATAGTACTGGTAGTCCTAGCCATAGCAATCAGACAATAAAAAGAAATAAAAGGCATCCAAACTGGAAAGAAAGAAGTAAAATCCTATTTGCAGGTGGCATTATACCATATGTGGAAAACCCTAAAGTCTCTATCCAAAAACTATTAGAACTAATAAAGGAATTCAGTAAAGTTGCAGAATACAAAATTAATATACAGAAATCTGTTGCTTTTTTATACACTTATAATGAACTATCAAAAAGAGAAAGCAAAACAAAATCATGTTTAAAATTGGATCAGAAAGAATAAAATACCTAGGAATAAACTTAACCAAGGAGGAGAAAAACCTAAACTCTGAAAATTATGAAACACTGATGAAGGAAATTGAAGATGATACAAAGAAATGGAAAGATATCCTGTGTTCTTAGATTGGAAGAATTAATAGTTAAATGTGTCCATACTACACAAAGCAATCTACACATTTGATGGAATCCCTGACAAAATAACCATGACACTTTTCACCAAATTAGACCAAATAATCCTAAAATTTATATGGAACTAACCACAAAAGACCTCAAGTTGCCACAGCAATCTTGAGAAAAAAAGTAGATAGCTCAAATTATCATGCTCCCTGATTTCAGACTGTACTACAAGTCTACAGTAATCAAAACAGCATGGCACTGGCACAAAAACAGACACACAGATCAATGGAAGAGAACTGAGACCCAGAAATAAACCCACACATCTATGGTCAATTAATCTACAAAAGGAGCCAAGAATATACGGCAGGAAAAGAAAGTCTCTTCAATAAATAGTGCTGGGAAAACTGCTCAGTTACATGAAAAAGAATGAAATCAGAACATTTTCTCACACCACATACAAAAATAAAATGGATTAAAGACCTACCTAAATATAAGACCACAAACTATAAAACTCCTAGGAGAGAACAAAGGCAGAACACTCTTTGACATAGATCCAAAAAATATATACTGCAACGATTTATCTCCTAAGGCAAAAGAAACAAGAGCAAAAATAAACAAATGGGGACTAATTAAACTTAAAAGTTTTTGCACAACAAAGGAAGACATTGACAAAATATCTGAATGGAAGAAAATATCTGCATATGATATGACCAATAAGGGATTAATATCTAAAATATATAAACAACTCATACAACTCCTTATCAAAAAAACAACCAGAGGGCTCCAATCAAGACGGAAGAATAGAAGGATGTGGAGCTCACCTCTTCCCACAAATACTTCAAAAATACATCTACATGCAGAACAATTCTCACACAATACCTACTGAATCCTGGCAGCTCTCAGACACACAAAAGTGAAAGAAAGATCTCCATGTATCCAGGTGGGATGAAAGAAAATAAAAGGAAGCAGGACAGGACCTGAACCCCTGGAAGGGAGCTGTGAAACAGGAAAGATTCCTGCAACCTGGGAAGCCCCCTCACTGGCAGCAAGATCAGCTGGGACAGAAAGAGAACTTCAGAAGCTCAGAGGAAAGTACAGCAACCAGTTTCGGCAGGCAGAACAGAGAGAGACCTGCACAGATGGTCCGTGCCACCACCCTGCACTCCCTAGGCTGATAAGTGCCTCCACTGGTGTGGGTGGGGGCTGGGTGCTGAAACTCGGATATTAGAGGACAGACCTGGGGACAGGACTGGGATTGGCTGCACAGAGACAGCCTGAAGGGGCTGGAGTTTGGTACAGGCTGCAATCACGGGTGTATGCAGAAGAAGCCTGGGCCTGCCATAGAAGTGAAATACCATTTTTAAGCGGCCTGTGAAGGGAGGGGCAGGGCCTGCCATAACAGCCTCTTTCTCAGTGAGCTCTCAGCCAGCTTGGTCCCACCTCTACAAGCTCTGGGAGCACACAGGTGCAAGTGCCAGCATGTTGCCCACAGGCAGAGGTGGAGCTGAAATCAGAGCTGATCTCCAGGGGCCATTCAACTTAGGAAGCAGGGCTGAAATCTGAGCCCTTTCCCCATGGCTATGCAATCCACAGATTTAAACTGCCACCACCAGCTTTGTAAAATCTGCACCTGCAGGACATTCAAGTGGACAATGGGTACTCCCACAGCTGGGACAGGTCTGGCCTTAGAATCTGTGGGCTTATAGGGTGTGCATATGTGGAGGCATGGCCAGGGTCTGGGCTGTTTCCATAGCTCCCATGGTGGGTCCAAGTGTGCAACAACTGTGGCCCTGTTACCTGATTTCAGTGGATCTGTGCCTATGGATCTGCACTGATGGTTTTGTGAAAGCAACACCTGAGGGACACCAGGGCCGATTTCTGGCATTCTCACAGTTGAGGCAGGTCTGAGGGAAGTGCCAACAACAGTGTACTTTGTGAGGCAGGTGATAGGTGACACCACAGAGCACACTCTCCAGTGGACAGCTCCAGCAGAGGAATACTTAGTGGCTTCTCTCTCAGTGGGAGTGCTCCAATCCTGCCTGCCTCAAACCACAGCTCACAAACAGATATGGGGGCTTCTAGTCCAACAACTAGGGAGCAGATCCTGCCCCCAACAGGGCTGTGACAACCACAGAGCAAAGAAGAGGCCCCATTCAACATTCAGTGCAAGCTCTAGCTAGACACCACAACAGTCACATCCCCGAATGAGGGGATAACAGCCAGCACACACTGAGAAAAGAGGTCACAGGCATCCATACTAAAAACAGTCCTCACACCAAAAAACATTAAACCCATGCAGGCTACACAGGGATGTTCCCATGCAAAAATAGCCCTCCAAGACCACAATAGATAGCTGTTTCTCCTAAACTCATAGAGTAAGAGAAATAAAAGTAAAGTGAAGAAGATGAAGAACCACTCCCAATGAAAAGATCAAGAGAATTCCCCTGAAAGAACAAACAAACAGACCTCTTCAGTCTAATAGAAACTGAGTTCAAAAAGGAGATAATGAAAATATTGAAGGAATTAAGAGAAGCTATTGACAGAAATGTGGATTACGATAAAAAGGAACTAGAAACTATAAGGAGGAGCCAAGAAAAATTAGAAAATTCATTTGCAGAGATGAAATCTGAACTAAAGGCAATGAATAGCAGAATGAATAATGCAGAAGAAGGAATAAGTGATCTGGAAGATAGAATAATGGAAATCAGCCAATCAGAGCAGCAGGCAGAAAGCCAAATTTAAAAAAAAATGAAAGCAATATAAGAGACCTATGGGATAATATAAAGCATGCCAGTCTATGCATAATAGGGATTCCAGAAGGAGAAGAAAGATAAAAGGGGATCAAAAATGTAGTTGAAGAAATTATGGCTGAAAACTTCCCAAACCTAAAGAAGGAAACAGATATCCAGGTACAGGAAGCACAGAGGGACCCATACAAGATAAACCCAAACAGACCTACACCAAGACATATTATAATTAAAATGGCAAAAGTTAAAGAGAGGATTCAAAAAACAGCAAGAGAAAAACAAAGAGTTTATTACAAGGAAACCCCCACAAGGCTATCAGCCGATTTCTCTACAGAAATGTTGCATGCCAGAAGGGAGGGGGAAAATATATCCAAAGTCTTGAAAGGGAAAATTCTGCAATCTAAAATACTCTACCCAGGAAGATTAACATTTAGAATAGAAGGAGAGATAAAGAATTTCTCAAACAAAGCTAAAGGAATACAGCAATACTAAACCTGTCCTTAAAAGAAATATTGAAATGTCTTTTCTAAATAGAAAAGAAGCAAGAACCTATAGGAATGAGAAACTCACATTTGGAAAGTATATCACTTAAATTAAGGTAGTATACAGATTAAAAAAAGAAAAAATCAAAAAAAATTTTGTGAAAGCAGTGGTAACCACAATGAACAGCAAGATGACAAACATGAAGATTTAAAAGAGGACATCAAAATCATAAAATGTTGGGGAGGAGAGTAAGAAAATGTAGGGTTTTTTTTCAGAATGTGTTGGAGCCTTATATGACTATCAGGCTAAAGCAAGTAGATATAGCAAGGGGTTAACATTTTTGAAAAACAGGGTAGCCACAAATCAAAAACATGTAATAGGTGCACAGAAACCAAAAAAAACACAAACATAATACAAAAGGAGGGCATCAAAGTACAAAAGAAAAAAGAAACAAAGAAATACAGAATCAACTGGAAAGCAAGGTTTAAAATGGCAATAAATACATATCTATCAATAATCACCTTAGATGTCAATGGACTAAGCACTCCAATCAAAAGACATAGAGTAACAGATTGCATTAAAAAAAATAAGAGCCTACAATAGTCTCCCTACAAGAGATCCACTTTAGGTCAAAGATCACACATAGATTGAAAGTGAGGGGATGGAAAAAGATACTTCATGCAAATGGAAACGATAAATTGGGGGTTGAAATACTCATATGATACAAAATAAACTTCGAAACAAAGGCCATTAAGAAAGAAAAAGAAGGACACTATATAGTGATAAAAGGATCAGTACAAGAAGAGGATATTACACTTGTCAACATATATATATGCACCCAATATAGGAGCACCCAAATACATAAAACAAATACTAACTGATATAAAGGGAGAAATTGATGGAAATACAATAATAGTAGGAGACTTTAACACCCCACTCACATCAGTGGCAGAACTTCTAGACAGAAAATCAATATGGCAACAGAGATCCTAAATGATGCAATAGAACAATTAGACTTAACTGATATTTTTGGAACACTACATCCAAAAAAAAGCAGAATACACATTGTTTTCAAGTGCACATGGAACATTTTCTAGGACTGACCACATACTAGGGCACAGAAAAAACCTCAGCCAATTTAAGAGTATAGAAATTATTTCAAGCATTTTTTTTTACCACAGTGGCATGAAACTAGAAATCAACCACAGAAAAGTAAATGAGAAAACAAAACAAAATGATTACATGGAAACTAAACAACATGCTACTAAAAGACCAAAGGGCCAACGATGAAACCAAAGACTAAATTTCACAATACCTTGAGATAAATGACAGTGAATACACAACCATACAAAAATTTACGGAATGCAGCAAACGCAGTTCTTAGATGGATGTTCATAGTGATACAGGTCTTCCTCAGAAAACAAGCAAAATCTCAAATAAACAACCTAACCTACCTCCTAAAATAATTAGAAAAAGAAGAACAAACAAAACTTAAATTTAGCAGAAAGAAGGAAATAATAAAAATCAGAGGAAATAAAAGATATTTAAAAAACAATAGAAAAAGAAATCAATAAAACCAATAGCTGTTTCTTTGAAAGGGTAAACAAAATTGACCAACTTCTGGGCAGGCTCACCAAGAAGAAAAGATAAATAATCCAAATAAACAAAATACAAAATGAAAAAGGAGAAACAATAACCAATACCACAGAACTACATAAACCATAAGAGAATACTATGAACAATTGTATGCCAACAATTGGAGAGCCTTGAAGAAATGGACAAAATTCTAAACATTTACAGTCCACCAAAACTGAATCAGGAAGAAATAGATTATTTGAACAGACTGATCACTCACATATATACACACATATATGTATATATGTGTCTATAAACACACAGAGTATATATGTAAGTAATTGTATATATACATATGCACATAATATTTTGAGCTATTTTAGGGTAAGTTACACATGTATAATAGTTTGACCCTTTATCGCTAAATATGTCAGTGTGTGTTTCCTAAGAATAGGGTTATCCTCTTACATTTTCACATCATAGTACAGTTATCAACTTTAAAAATTTACATGAATATAATCCTTTAATCTACAGTGCATCTTTCAATTTTGTCAGTTTCTTAATAATGTCTTTATAGAATAACCCCGACCAACTCCTCCAGGAGGCAGTCAACTGGGTCTGTGACTAAGCTCCAGTTAAAACTCTAGAAACCAAAGCTTAGGTGAGCTTTCCTGAATGCAAATTCTTCATGTCTATTAGCACACGTCATTGATGAGAGGAGTTAGCACTGTCCATGACTTCACCAGGAAAGGACAGCTGGATGATCCGTGTTTGGAGACCTTCTAAAGTCTACCAATTGCATTTTTTCCTTTGTCTGATTTTAATTGGTATTCTTTCATTGTAATAGGCTATAGCCATGAGTATAATAGCTTTCAGTGATATTTGTCCGTTTTTCTAGAAAATTATCGAACTTGCGGGTGGTCTTGGGGATCTCTGAACTTGTAATTTGTGTCAAAAGTGAGGGTGATTAGGGAAATGCCCAGACTATTTAGATGGTGTCAGAAGAAAGGGCGGTATTGCGGACAGTTCTCTAGCATCACAGTATTACATTGACCTGCCCCCGCCCCCTGCCCCAGCTATCAGAAGTGCCCTGTGGTACCTCAGACACCTGGAAAAGGTCACCAAACTTAAGTTTGCTTACACTGAAATTGCCTTTACTGGGTGGGTTCTGTAATTTAATCTCAAACAAAAGATTGCTCTCAAAACACAAGCCTATTTCTTTTGTTCTGAGGGTATTTTAATAGTTGTCTCCAAAAGATGTGAGGACATGTACCATATGACCTGCTCTACTAGATAGCCTAATGACAGTTTTGGGAGAAAGCTTTCTGGGTGCAGCTCTTATTACCTCATTGCTGACTTTATGAGTTAGCGGGAGGTAAGGAAGAGCAATTCGATAGGATAAGACATGCTGGGTTTAAACCAATTTCTACCCCCCAAAACACCTTTGGAGACTTTTCATACTATAATATAGCACATACTTGAGAAATAGTTAATATTTTTCCATAGTGAATCTTGCTAGTGAGGGAGGGAAACACTACTAAAAGGAATAGCAGTCTAAAAATTGATTCAAACAAATGCGCCATTAGAAGCATGCAGTTAAAGTAGTGAGTAAAGATGTGATGCTTTATTTCTTACAATTCTTTCTATGAACATCCATACTTTAGGACCCATAAAAAGGATCAATGGATGTTCTTTCTTTTTTATTAAATTTGTAAGTCATTGGAAAATATACAGGCCCACACTTCTTTGCTCATATCCCGTTCATCTGTGAGAGAGGGTGAAAATAATGGCTCAAAATGTTTCCCATCTTTGTCAGAGTCATATATCCTATTGATTGCTTGTTTCCAACAAATGGTGATGAGCCGTAAACTCTAAAGCCCTCCATGCCCCATCTCCTTAACATTCTCCTCATAACAACCAGAATCAGGTCCATTCTATCTGCTTTTGTGATTTTAATCATTAGTTTGTAACTTTAATACCATCCATTTTGCTATCAACACGGTATGTAAGGGTTTTTTTGGATGAAGAAAAATGAACATTTTGCATTTTAAAATTGCATTTAATAATTTAGAACCACCATGGGTTTCTGTTCTTAGAAACTGCAACCAGATCTCATATCAGCAGATTTGATTATTGAAAGCACAGAGTAAAAGTTGCATTATAATGTATAAAGATGCTGATGAAGAGCAATGGAGTGCTGTGTGGTACAGCTTTGATTTACAGATCAACTAGGGTGGCCAGTTATTGATCATTACCTGTGAATTATTGATACCCTGAGATCAGTGAAATGGTTTCTTTTCAGCTTGTCTCAATTTACACTTCCTTCAAAGAATGCAGGTTTTGTTTGTAGGACTGTCTTTGTTTGACTTCCCTGAAACCTAATGGTTCACAGTACTTGTTAGAAGAGGATTCTATTGCATCTTGATATTTTAGGGAAATAAAAGTGTCTCCTTGGAAGGAAAGTCTTTCCGTTCAGTGTAGTAGTATTACCCCTTTGTATCAGATTCTTGTAGGGTCCTGGTTCTTTTAATATGAATTTGCCTTAATCATGTAACAACCTTTCCCACTTTTCTTGACCAAGTGACATTAGAGGTATTCTTTTCTTTCCTTCCTTCCTTCCTTCCTTCCTCCCTCCCTCCCTCCCTCCTTTCTTTCTTTCTTTCTTTCCTTCTTTCTTTCTTTCTTTCCCTTTCTTCCTCCCTCCCTTCCTTCCTCCTTCCCTCCCTCCCTTCCTCCCACCCTTCCTTCCTTTTCCTGTCTCTCTGTCTTTCTTTCTATCTTCTTTCTGATGTGAAAGAGTTGTCAAGTGACAATTAAAACCATCATTATTTCACCCCAAATCAGAACCTTGAAACCACTTTTAAGTATACACTCCCCTTTACTCTTCTTGTGCAATTAGTTATCAAGCTGTATTGATAGTTTTCCTTGATATCTCATCAGTCTTTTCCCCCTTATTCTAATTGTTGCTACCATAATTAAGCACTTGCAATAATCAGCTATTTTCACTATCTGGAGTCCTGGCTCTATATAATACATGATGTTCTCCACTTATAAATTTCAAAGGTTCAGCCCCTGACGTTGAATGCAAAATACTACAATCAGATTTTGATCTGATTTTTAGAGGAAATCTATGATTAGAAAAAAGTTAAAGATTTCTTCTGTAAATCATCTTCTGGCACATTGCTTTAAATTTTTAACATTATTCTATACAAGTCTGTATGGATGTTCAGAGTGGACAGCTCATCTGTGCAATAGGATGTTTTATTCTAGATCAAAGAACAATTACCACTCTTAGTATGTGAGATATTTTAATGGTTATATTTAAACAGTTCCTTTTCTTTAAAGTTTTTGTTGTCTATTCAAAATCATCAGTGAACTCAAATGCCAATCAACTGGGGCTTGGTTGAATCAATAATGCTGTATCTGCAAAGTAGAATACTATGTAACTATTAAAAGAGATAAATCTACCTGGCTTAACATAGAAAAATCCCCAAGATGGATTGTCAAATAAGAAAGCAAGCTATGAGGGATTTTAGAGTAGATACACAATTTAGTTGAGAAAATAAGTATGTGTTTACATATGTACCTGTGTATGTACAGACAAAGTTTGGAAGGATATACCCTATTTTATTAAAACAGTTACCTCTTAGAAATAAATGTAAATAGATTTTTAAAAATGTATACATTTATTTACTGATTGAAATTTTCATTAGGAGCTTGTATCACTTTTATATGTAACATTGAAAGAAAAAAATGACATATACCATGAGCGTTTGTAACTATATAAGCAAGTCTAAAGTTAATATTCAAAGCTCCTCATAATTTAGCCTCTGCTGATATTTCCACCATTACTGTTCACTTTGTTAGGATCAGTTGCAGTTTGCTTCTGGTTTACTAACTCTGTTTTGGCCAAAGCAATCTCCCTTTTCCTGAATATGCCTCATGTGAGTGTATAGTAATGTCTCTGAACACCTCCATTCACAGGGAGGAATCCTGGCCTCCTTTACATGCTAGCATGTGTTCTTCCATCATTTTTTCACATACCTAACACTCCTGCCTACCGATACCAAGAGCAGAATTGTCTGAACGACAGGGATTGTGTACCACTGCCATTGTTTTCTCCAAATCCCTGTGCAACCTGTAATTTACATAATTTATTTAGATTGCCCCATATTTTCTTTTTTTTTCACATGTTTATTGGAGTATAAATGCTTTACAATGTTGTGTTAGTTTCTGCTGTACAACAAAGTGAATCAGCTATATGTATACATATATCCCCATATCCCCTCCGTCTTGAGCCTCCCTCCCACCCTCCCTATCCCACCCCTCTAGGTCGTCACAAAGCACCAAGCTGACCTCCTTGTGCTATGCAGCAGCTTCCTACTAGCCATCCATTTTACGTTTGGTAGTGTATATATGTCAGTGCTACTCTTTCACTTCATCCCAGCATCGCCTGCCCCCTCCCCTGTGCCCTCAAATCCGTTCTCTACGTCTACATCTTTATTCCTGCCCTGCCACTAGGTTCATCAGTATGGCTTTTTAAAATTCCATATACATGTGTTAGCGCACGGTATTTGTTTTTCTCTTTCTGACTTGCTTCACTCTGCATGACGGATTCTAGGTCCATCCACCTCACTACAAATAACTCAATTTCATTCCTTTTTATGGTGGAGTAATAGTCCATGTATATATATATGCGCCACATCTTCTTTATCCATTCATCTGTTGATGGACACTTAGGTTGCTTCCATATCCTCACTATTGTAAATAGAGCTGCAATGAACATTTTGGTACATGACTCTTTTTGAATTATGGTTTTCTCAGGGTATATACCCAGTAGTGGGATTGCTGGGTTGTATGGTAGTTCTATTTTTAGTTTTTTAAGGAACCTCCATACTGTTCTCCACAGTGGCTGTATCAATTTACATTCCCACCAACAGTACAAGAGGATTCCCTTTTCTGCACACCCTCTCCAGCATTTATTGTTTGTAGATTTCTTGATGATGGCCATTCTGACCAGTGTCATGTGATACCTCCTTGTGGTTTTGATTTGCATTTCTCTAATGATTAGTGATTTGCATTTCTCTAATGATTAGTGATGTTGAGCATCCTTTCATGTGTTTGTTGTCAATCTGTATATCTTCTTTGGAGAAATGTCTATTTAGGTCTTCTGCCTATTTTTGGATTGGGTTGCTTATTTTTTTGATATTGAGCTGCATGAGTTGTTTGTATGATTTGGAGATTAATCCTTTGTCAGTTGCTTCATTTGCAAATATTTTCTCCCATTCTGAGGGTTGTCTTTTCGTCTTGTTTATGTTTCCCTTTGCTGTGCAAAAGCTTTGAAGTTTCATTAGGTCCCATTGGTTTATTTTCGTTTTTATTTCCATTTCTCTAGGAGGTGGGTCAAAAGGGATCTTGCTGTGATTTATGTCATAGAGTGTTCTGCCTATGTTTTCCTCTAAGAGTTTGATGGTGTCTGGTCTTACACTTAGGTCTTTCATCCATTTTGAGTTTATTTTTGTGTATGGTTTTAGGGAGTGTTCTAATTTCATTCATTTACATGTAGGTTGTTTATTTGAGATGTTTCTTGTTTTTTAAGGTAGGGTTGTATTGATAGAAACTTCGCTCTTAGAACTGATTTTGCTGCATCCCATAGGTTTTTGTGTCATCATGTTTTCATTGTCATTTGTTTCAAGGTATTTTTTTATTTCCTCTTTGATTTCTTCAGTGATATCTTGGTTATTTAGTAGTGTATTGTTTAGCGTCCATGTGTCTGTATTTTTTGCACATTTTTCCTGCAATTGATATTTAGTCTCATAGCGTTGTAGTTGGAAAAGATACTTGATACAATTTGAATGTTCTTAAATTTACCAAGGCTCGATTTGTGACCCAAGATATGATCTATCCTGGAGAATGTTCCATGAGCACTTGAGAAGAATGTTTATTCTCTTGTTTTTGAATGGAATGTCCTATAAATATCAATTAAGTCCATCTTGTTTAATGTATCATTTAAAGCTTGTGTTTCGTTATTTATTTTCATTTTGGACGATCTGTCCATTGGTGAAAGTGGAGTGTTAAAGTCCCCTCCTATGATTGTGTTACTGTCGATTTCCCCTTTTATGGCTGTTAGTATTTGCTTTATGTATTGAGGTGCTCCTTTGTTGGGTGCATAAATATTTACAATTGTTATATATTTTACTTGGGTTGATCCCTTGATCATCATGTAGTGTCCTTCTTTGTCTCTTGTCTTTGTTTTAAAGTCTCTTTTGTCTGATATGAGAATTGCTACTCCAGCTTTCTTTTGATTTCCATTTGCATGGAATATCTTTTTCCATTCCCTCACTTTCAGTCAGTATGTGTCCCTAGGTCTGAAGTGGGTCTCTTGTAGACAGCATAAATATGGGTCTTGTTTTTTTAACCATTCAGCCAGTCTGTGTCTTTTTGTTGGAGCATTTAATCCATTTACATTTATGGTAATTATTGATATGTATGTTCCTATTACCATTTTCTTAATTGTTTTGGGTTTATTATTGTAGGTCTTTTCCTTCTCTTGTGTTTCCTGCCTAGAGAAGTTCCTTTATCATTTGTTGTAAAGCTGGTTTGATGGTGCTAAATTCTCTTAGCTTTTGCATGTCTGTAAAGGTTTTAATTTCTCTGTCAAATCTGAATGAGATCCTTGCTGGGTAGAGTCATGTTGGTTGTAGGTTTTTCCCTTTCATCACTTTAAATATGTCCTGCCATTCGCTTCTGGCTTGCAGAGTTTCTGCTGAAAGATCAGCTGTTAACCTTATGGGGATTCCCTTGTGTGATATTTGTTGCTTTTCCATTACTGCTTTTAATATTTTTCTTTGTATTTAATTTTTGATAGTTTGATTAATATGTGTCTTGGTGTGTTTCTCTTTGGGTTTTCCCTGTATGGAACTCTCTGCACTTCCTGGACTTGATTGACTATTTCCTTTCCCTTGTTAGGGAAGTTTTTGACTCTAATCTCTTCAAATATTTTCTCAGACCCTTTCTTTTTCTCTTTTTCTTCTGGGACCACTATAATTCGAATGTTGGTGTGTTTAATGTTGTCCCAGAAGTCTCTGAGACTGTTCTCAGTTCTTTTCATTTTTTTTTTCTTTATTCTGCTCCCTGGCAGTTGTTTTCACCATTTTATCTTCCAGCTCATTCATCCATTCTTCTGCCTCAGTTATTCTGCTATTGATTCCTTCTATAGTATTTTTAATATCAGTTATTACATTGTTCATCACTGTTTGTTTGCTCTTCAGTTCCTTTAGATCCTTGTTAAATGTTTGTGTTTTTCTCCATTCTGTTTCTGAGATTTTGGATCATCTTTACTGTCCTTACTCTGAATTCCTTTTCAGGTAGGTTGCATATTTTGTCTTCATTTATTTGGTCTTGTAGGATTTTACCTTGCTCCTTCATCTGTAACATAATTTTTGTTGTTTCATTTTTTTTTTGATGGGAGGGGCTGTATTCCTGTCTTACTGGTTGTTTGGCCTGAGGCTTCCTTCAATGGAGTTTGCAGGAAGTTAGGTAGAGCCGGACCTTGGTGCCGAGATGAGGACCTCCAGGAGGCCTCACCTCAATTAATATTTCCTGGCATCTGAGGTTCTTTGTTAGTCCAGCAGCTTGGACTTGGTGCTCCCACCACAGGAGCTCGGGCCTGACCTCTGGCCTGGGAACCAAGAACCTGCAAGCTGCATAGCATCATTAAAAAAAAAGAATAAAAAAGAATAAAAGGAGCAGTACAATAACAAAGAATAAATATAAAATTAGAACAATAAAAAATGTATTAGGAAAAATAAAAATATAATTGAAACAACTGCAACTGCAACAAGGGAAAACAAAACCACACCAGAAACAAGAAAAAAAAGTGGTGGGGGGGAACAACCCAAAAGGAGCAGAACAATAACAAAGTATAGAGAATAAAATAAAATTAGAAAAATAAAAGGTTTATTAGAAAAAAATAATTATATTAATGAATTATCAAGAAGAAGGTAAAACAGCACCCTGACCTAAAAGAAGAGAAAAGGAAAAAAAAAAAAAGGCCTTGGCTCTTGGGGGTGGAGTTTAGGTGGGGGGGCGGAACTTAGGCAGGGGCAGGGTTTAGGGTTGGGCAGGGCCTAGCCAGGGTGGTGACGTTTGAGTGTGGGGCGGGGCCTAGACTCAGGACCCACACAGCCAGAAAAGGCCTTGGGTGTGGGGACTAGGCTGGGCAACATTCAAGTGTGTGGTGGGGCCTCTGCCTAGGACCTACACGGAATGGGAGAGGCAGCACATCCAAAGGGGTTCTCTGGAGTGTGGATTTCGGGAGTTTGGAGGTAGGGCCATGGGTGAGGGTGTGTGTGCGGGGCTTAGGCCCAGGGTGTTTGGAGGGGGTCTCAGAAGGGGTCTCCGAGTGTAGAGGTGGGGCCCTGGGTGGGGGTGTAGGGGCAGGGCTTGGGCTCTACCTGGTAGGAGGGAGGCTCCCAGGGCAGAGGATTAGGCCTGGGAGCCCAACAGGCTCCCCGGTGCCTAAGTGGGCAGCGAAAGCGCTGGCCGTGTTCCTTTCTGTTCCTCCACGCCCTCCCCCATGGTCTCTCCCAGGGTCTCCACAGTCGCCGCTGGACCCTAACTGTGGGCTGGTCCCACTGAGTGTAGGAACTCCTACCCCCACCCATTTGCCCCTCAGGGGTGCAGGTCCCAGAGGTCTGGCCTTTACTTTTGATCCCCCTTTCCTCCCTCCCACTCCGTCAGGACCCACGCAGCTGGAGGGGTTTAGGTGGGCAGAGGATCAGGTCCGGGATTTCATCAGGCTTCTGGGGCCCAAGAGAGTAGGGGAAACCTAGCCACCCTCCCTTTTGATCCTCTGCCCTCCCAGTGGTCCCCCAATTTCCCCCTCCAGGTGTGGGATCTCTTCCTCTCCCCCAGCTGCCCCTCAGGGGCGCCAGTCCAGTCTCACCTCCACTTCTCCTCCCCACTCACTCTCCCCATGCCCCATGTCGTACTTGGTTGCTGGGGGTTCCTCCCGTCCCCTTAGGCGTCCGTGGTCCCCTACCGGTGCCTGGTAGGTGCCCTAGTTGTGCCAAGATGCGAATTTCATGCCCTCCTAGTCTGCCATCTTGACTCCCCCATATTTTCTTTAGTGCTTTATAAGGGTAACTGGGTAATTAAGTATGAAAAGTGAAACCACTGATATAAGTCAGTTCTATATTCACTTTAATAACTGTTAGAACAAAATAGCTGTTAAAATATCTTACACACTGAAAGTGGTAATTGTTTTTTGATCTATGATTATGTATCTTTTGGCACAGAGAAGCTGTCCACTCTGGCCATTCATGTAGCCCTGTTTGGAATCACTTTAAAATGCTTATCTTAGATTTCTAAGTGCTTAAGGCCAATGTCCCGTTTAAAAAACATTCTTCCATACAGGTCCAGTGACCCCTTTTCAGCACCTTACTTATCTTTCTATGCCTTAGTTCTTCATTTGGTGATAACAGTAGTTCCTACCTGATAGAGTTGTTATGTGATTATATGAGGTAATGATATTTCGAACGTGCTTAAAATAGTTGTTTGGCATGTATTAGTGATGTTTCATTTAATCCTCACTTGGGACTTATCTTGAGAGCTTAGTAAAACACCATTCAAATATAGCACTTAAAACAGTGCCTGGCACACAGTAAGTATTCAGAATAATTTATGGAAATAATTCTTCTTAATTTTTTTCTCCTCATCTGAATCCTCCCCAGCCACATTTCACAAAAGTATCTTAGCACCTTTTATGCTCTTTTGTCTCAGGGCAGGCTTGTATTTCAGTGCTAGCTTGCAGAAATTTCCTGGATGATATATTCCTCTCCTGGGTTTTGATCTTTAAAGGCTGAGCATCCTGGAAAGATGATACTAAGTGCCTATGTTTAGGATTGGAATTTTGGAGGATGCACATTGATGGTGACAGGATTTTGGAAGGAATGGGAAGCAGTTTGAAGGTGAGATTCTAGAGGCTCCTAGTCTCAGCGTACATCCCCAGGTACATACATGGCGTAAAATCAAATAGCTTTTAGATTATAGACTTGCATAATGAGGATTTCTGCTGTGGCCGCAGAAGACTGCAAGATGAAGCTCTTTCTCTAGAATGTCCTAAATTATGGGTGAACCCTGAAGGTGATACACCCAGCAATGGCAGAGATCAGAATTTCCTAGCAGCCCATTAGGCTTTTGAGGCTGAATATAATTTGATTAAATGAAAATAAAATCATTGATCATTCTTGCATACCCTATAAAATGAGATTCACAGCCCTTAACCAGAGAAATTGGGTCCTTTTATAGGCTAACTTTGTCCCTGTCAAACTGGGATATGCACCTCCTGATGATCCAGAAGGACAGTTGAATATTTAATAACCTGAGCTCCAGGATCCATTACCCATCTAATAGCTGTTCTTTGGAGGAAACGCAAATGACTTTTTCCTAATCTTTATTCAAGGATGAGTCTTAAGAAGCTCTGGAAACATAAACAGCATGAGCTCCATCGAGAATAGTGCAGAACAAGCACACATTAAATAGTAAACTAGAAGGAATCTGAAAGAGTCAATGGTGGTCATTTTGAAGTAAAAATTCTAAACCCAGTGGTGGATGGTAGGACAGATAATGACACATCTAGTCACCACAGACTCCCTAATAAAGCATAAACCTTAGCTTTGTTGCAAGGGTGAAAGTAAGAATAATCTCCCTTAATGGGAGCAGCAGACCAGAGGTGTTTAATCACCTAAAATCACTGATGGTAAAATCACCTCATCGTGCTCATGGAGGCGAGGATCATTTACACACACTTCAAGTCACCCTTGACAAACAGGCTCTTTGTTGATTTCATTAAGTGTCGAACTTTTCTCACCCAGCTCGCCTCAGGATGCACACATTTCATTTCCATGCGTGTTCTGGGAGGACAGTCCATGTCATTTGCCAGCATTTCGGCCAACATATACATAATCAAATGCAGCCACCATGGAACATGGGCTGAGAAACAATCCATCCAGTGTTTAATGAGTAACATTAGCATGCTCTTAAAAGCACTAATAGCAAGTTTCATTACTGTTCATTTTAGTGTGGATGGCAGCTATCCAAAACCTAACCATGTACTAAATTCATTTTAGTAAAAGCAGAAAATAATAAATAAAATAAATGATTGTAATTACAAGTTACTTCTAGAAGTTAGACTTATATTAACATGACATTAACTCAGAAAAGAAACACTTTCTTCTTTTTTTTTTCCAGATTACAATTTTCTTTTAGGAAACCCTTTCTCTCCTACAGTGACTTTCAATCTAATATTGTCTTCAAATTAATTTTCATTATTTTATTATAAAAGTGATGTTATTATACTTTTGGGGATTTTGATCCTGAGGATCAGAAATTGTTCAGAAGGCATTTGGAGTTTTCTATAAATTTGTTTATATTGACTTTTGCAGTATCCACTCCCACTGCTTTCTTGTGTGCCTTCCTATACTTCTTCCCTTTCCAGTCTCTTCAGGATGTTCCCCAGCTCCTTTACAGCTATGGTTCTGGATGTGATTTTAGTTCTGCAAGTCACACATTCTCACGGGGACATGGATTTGGAATTTTCTGGTGCAGATGGTGGCAGAGGTTCTCAGTTGCTGGAGTCATCAGCTTCAGCGGTGTTTCCTGATTTGAGAATCTGCTTCCTCACCATTGCAGAGGCAGTAGCTGTTGTGGCAGCCTGGTGTGGCCAGAACCTCAGTCTAGGGTCTGTTGCTTCCCTTCTCTCTAATTATAAGCTTTTCTACTTCAGGTATCTAGGAAAGATTCTATGCTCTACAGCTGAACCCTGAGTAAGACTGCCTTGGTGCCTACTTCATAGATTGCAAACATTTTGGTGATTAAATGGGATACTTGCATACAGTTTCCTTAGCCAAATGCCTGGCACAGAGTGGATAATAAATATTAGCTTCTATTTTTCCCCTCATAATGCCTAGGGTGGTTCAATGTGAACCTACCTGATAGAAAAATTAAATCCTCAGTATACTTTTTAGTTACATGGTGACTACATATGACACAGTAGAGAAAGACATAGAGACAGTGTGTTATAATGGCAGGGCCAGAGAGTGGTGAACAGTATTTAGAGTAAAATGATCTAGGTTCAACTCTCAGACCTACTTATTGTTTGGCCTTGAGCAAAGTTTTCTGGGGTTTATTTGTTCCAGCTACAGTGGGAGATGAACTGCGTTTTCTTTAATGTTTCTCAAGTTTTTAAAATTCTGAGACTTATATTCTAGCTTCATTTGCTTCTAATTTTCAGTAATGATTTGAAATAACAAGAATGTTCACTTCTTTAGATGACTCATTGTTTAAGGCGTATGATAGCAAACGATGAAGTTGTTTTTTTTTTTTTTTAAGACCTGCCTGATGCTTGCCATCATAAAAGGTGAATTAAGCAATGCAAGGAAGAAAAAAAATAGAGGTGAGGATAGTACATTTAACGCATTTGGGAGGGTAAAGAAAAAAGTCCTCTTAGTTTAGTTTGTCTTATCAGTGACAAACTGAAACTGGTTTTTCATAGTAACACCTGGTCATTGTTCTAAAAATATGAAACTTGAGGCCTGTTTGTTGTTGTTGTGTTTTTGTTTTTTTACAGTTAGAAACCTTGATTACAGTGCTACATTTAGAAAATTTAGAAGAGGCACTCTGAGGAACTGAAAATTGTAGAAGAAAATAGAATCTCTTAAGGGTGTAGGACGTAGATACAATCTCTGGCAGAGAAAAGCAGTTTTCACAAAAATATAATAGAGAAAGATAACTGAACTTATTATAAAGGCACCTAACTAAAAGGGAAAAATCAGTAGAGGAAAGGAAGTTATCTCCTAGTCTTAAGCTGTTTAAGGTCTTGGGATGCCAGGAAAGATGCAAAATGCCATTTATTCTTTTTCTTTCTCTCTCAAAACTGCTTTAAAAATCCACGAAAAAGGGCTTCCCTGGTGGCGCAGTGGTTGGGAGTCTGCCTCCCGATGCAGGGGACGCGGGTTCGTGCCCCGGTCCGGGAGGATCCCACATGCCGCGGAGCGGCTGGGCCCGTGAGCTGTGGCCGCTGAGCCTGCGCGTCCGGAGCCTGTGCTCTGCAACGGGAGAGGCCACAGCAGTGAGAGGCCCGCGTACCGCAAAAAAAAAAAAAAAAAAAAAATCCACGAAAAAATCAAGCCTGCCTTTTAGCTATTAAAATTGAATTTTTAAAAAAATGACATGGGTTCAGATTTGGATTGACATTATTGACTAGTTACTCTTCTTTTCATACAAATGATAGCAGTATCAGTGTTTGAATCTGGCTCATTTGGTTACGAGGAAGAATTCAGTCAGATTATTGCAGTGGACAAATGGTTGTTATAATTACATATGGACTCTGACTGGACCTGGAAGCTTAGGCGTAGAGAGAAATATTTTGCTCCCTCTCTGAGTCTTTGGTGCTCTGTGTCCATCTGCTGTATTCCCCATTCCAACCTCTGGAACTTATCTGCTGACGCTGGTTTTCTACATCTTCATTGTCCAGCTTGCCTATTTGCGTAGGTTACTTCTCCTAGATTATCTTTGTCCCCTTTCTACAGCACACATTTTTTTCTCTAACTTGTATTTTAATCTCATGTATAACATAGGAAGCCTTGCCTCTGTTGGGGTAAGGAAAGCATTTTCCTCTTTTCTCCTCAGAGCAACTCCTTCATTTGGGAATATGTAACTAATATGATTGAGGGAATTGGGACCTGGGCTGCCAAGAATTTACCACTCGTTCTTATTCTCATTCTCTTGTTCTTTCTGTTTCTCACTAGTTTCACTTCAGAGGGAAAGAAAGAAATCCTTTTTTTTTTCTTTTTTGGCCGCACCACGCAGCATGGGGGATCTTAGTTCCCCAACCAGGGATTGAACCCGCAGTGGAAGTGCATAGTCTTAACTGCTGGACCACCAGGAAAGTCCTGAAAGAAGTCTTGATTTTAAATTCCAAGCTGTATTCTGGCTTTACCAGAATGACAGCTGTTAAATTTTCCCTTTTGATTTCTATGTATATTGATCTACTGGTTCAAGATCCATAAGGCAGTGATTCTCAACTGGAAGTGATTTTGATAGGGGACATTTGACAATGTCAGAAAACATTTGTGATTGTCAGGACTGAAGAAGGAGATTCTACTGGCTTCTGGTCATTAGAGTTCAAGGATGCTGCCAAACATCATTCAACGCACCAGGTAACAACCCGCGTTAAAAATAACAATAATAATACTGCTATATTTAAAATAGATAACCAACAAGGAGCTACTGTATAGCACCAGGAACTCTGCTCAATACTCTGTAATAACTTATATGGGAAAAAAAATTCGATAAAGAGTAGATACATGTATACGTACAACTGAGTCACTTTGCTGTACACCTGAAGCTAACACAGCATTGTTAATCAACTATACTCCAATATAAAGTAAAAATTAAAAAAATTTTTTCTAGCCCCAAATATCAGTAGTGCCAAAGTTGAAAAATTCTGCCATACGAGAAGTAAAGGGTTTGAGATTAATTATTGCCTTTTTATTCAAAAACTATTTTATTACCGTTTCTAACTATCTAATCTCTCAATTACACCCTTCCAGATTCCCAGGGAAAGATATGAATGGTGAAGCCTATTTTTGAACTAAGCTCCACAAAGCACAGCCTTCTGCCAGTCCAAGGGTTCAAGTTCCTTAGTCCAACCCGAACAACTATGACTCACAAGGTATCAGCTATGATTATAAAATAAAACATGGACATGTTAGCTCTTGTCTCTAAAAAAGGTAGATAATTTTTTTAGAAGGAGATGTGATTAGATAGGAATCATAAAACATGTTCAGACCAAAAAAATAAAATATAATTTCCTTAATACTTAATAACTTTTAATTGATGACAAAAATCAAGTGAGTCTTCTATCATGTACATTTTAAGCCAATATGATTCAGTAATATTGTTTTGGATATTCAGTTACTATATTTGTGAGAACACTTAATTTTTATTATCTCTGAGAAAAAGGAAAAAACTAATTACATATTGGATTAATTTGTGAGTTTCCTATCCTTAGGTACCCTGGGGGTCTATAATTCTTACTTCCAGGAACTCTTTGTAAGCCTTTTTTCCAGAAAAGAGTTTCAGACCAGGAATGCAGAGGCAAAGCAGAACACATTGTAGATGCTAATATTCACCAGAAGAGGAGCAAGGGAGCTGTTTTCGAAGGAGTGAGAAGGAGTGTTGTGCACAGATTCTGTTATGACTTTAATGGAAACAGTGCATGTCATTCCCACACAGCTTGCTGAGTACTTGCCCCTGAGAATATAGTGATTAGAATGAATGATGTGCTGGGATTAAAACACTTTACTGTTTAGTTCTATTTGTTGGGAAACATTTACTGATTCTAGCCCTGGTTTCCCTTATGATATGATTAGGCAGAGAGGAGTCACTTTCCTGAGGAAACTGAGGTCACAGCGTTCTCTCACGATATAAAGCTCGTGAGGCATGTGGAAGAGCTGAGATCATGGATTTGGAAAGGATCGCCGTAGAGTTGTTAAAATAAAATTTTCTACAGATAACTTACTGATCTAGTTGACTTCTATTCAGTGATTCATGACTTGGGTACTGTTTAATCTAGCAGGTAGAAAGGAGCTCTGAAGAGCAGTACAAGGTGAGAGCTTTTTATAGACCAAAGTGAGCAGGGTCAAGGACGATATACTGGTCATTTGCTAATGGGTTAATGAGAGTTCCTTTCCTTATATGGAACAAGGAGCTGGATAAGGGTTTGGTAAGCAGGCAAGCATGATTGGTTGGTTGACCTGGGCCTTCCTTTGCTTGGAGAGCCCAGGTAGGGAAACTTAGATAAATTTTGGTTTGCTGATGTGGGGCTTAGCATGAGTGATTCCATCTTGGACCTAATCTGGTTACTTTGACAGAGTCCTTGGCCTATCACATAGTCTTTACTATGCAAATAGGGCCAGTCACTTCAGAATTTTGAGAATTGATCTCAGTATCTTTCTACTGAAGACAATAACTGCTTTCCAGCATTGTGGCAAGACATTTAAGAGCTTCCATCACAGCTCCAGTGCAACTTAACCACGTAACCAGTTCTGTGAATGCTGTCATGTTCTGGAATATTATCGTGCCTCACTTTTCTGTTTTGTAAATTTGGGAAGATTGTATCTGCTTCACAGGGTTTTTTGAGAAAGAAATGAGTTACTAATAATGACTGCAAAGCACTTGTGACAGTATCTGTCTCAAATGTTATTATCATTGTTAATGCACGTTGAGCTTTTAGCTCAGTGCTTGAAAACCTGGCAATCATTCAGTCAATGGTAGCTAGTTTTTACACAGTGCCCGGTATTATTATTGCTAGAAACAAAGAAAAGTAACAATTTACGTCAAGGGAGAATCCAGTAAATGATCTATGAAGGTCTGTTATTGCCTAAACCAACATATGCTTTGTGATAGTGATTAGGCTGGGTGGGAGCCATCAGTCAAGCCAGAAGGATGAGGCAAATGAGGAAACCTTTTCAGAAGACATGTGGATGATTCTAGGGAACTGGATGACGTTTTGGTTGGGGGCATAACTTCACAGTAATTGAACACTCCCCAAATATCATTTTTAAAGTAAACTTACCTTATTACTGTTAGTTGGAGGCATAAATTTCCACTCTGTGAATGCCCTGTGCATTTGTGGATCCGATTGCAGGGTTAAACAAAATCAACAGAGTCCTTCCATCCCATTCATTTCTAATGCAACCTATATTGCTACCATCAGCAGCAAAATAAAATCTTTTCCATTTACCTCTGACTCAAAAAGCAGAGGGAGAGGCATTTTGAGATAGTTTAAATAGGGAAATGGAGATTTAGAGGTTAAGTGATGTGTTTAATGACAGTGGTGCTTCATGTTAGTACTGTATTTCATTTTTCAAAGTATATCCTCATAAATAATCTCCTTGGATCTATACAACTAAATAGAATAGAAACAAGAATATAAGACTGTTATCTCCGTATAACAAATCAGAAAGCTGATGTTTCTCTATCAGATGTATACTCAGGCTAAACTGGAGACATTGATTCCAGCTCTCACTGTTACGTAGGGGAGCTTCTCTTGCTATCATTGTAAAGCCTACAGCATTTCCCCAGCATTGACTTTATTCTGATTTCTTTAAAAATAAACTCCTGGGCTTCCCTGGTGGCTCAGTGGTTGAGAGTCTGCCTGCTGATGCGGGGAACATGGGTTCGTGCCCAGGTCCGGGAAGATCCCACATGCCGCGGAGCAGCTGGGTCCGTGAGCCACGGCCGCTGAGCCTGCGCGTCCGGAGCCTGTGCTCTGCAACAGGAGAGGCCACAACAGTGAGAGGCCCGCGTATCACAAAAAATAAATAAATAAATAAACTCCTGCTAGTCTTTCTTGAGTTAGATGCTGATAGACCTAAGAAAATGAGTCTAATTCCTCTTCCCCATTAGCCCTAAAGCTAACATACCTGCAGATCTTCTAAGTTACTCTTTTCTCTAAATCAGACTTCCCTCAGTAGTCTGAACTTATCTATCACAAATTCTAGAACTTTCATCATACGTCAGAAAAATGTACTTTATCCACTTCCCTGAAGAAAGAAAACAAGTATAATTCACTCAGCTAATATTGACTGATGGCCAACAGTATTAGAATCTTATTGTGTGTTTATGTACAGTCATGAACAAAAAAGATACAGTCCTTGAAATTAGGTAATTTGCTTATTAGGGCAGGGACATAGGTGATATTCATGAAATAATTTAAAATTTTATTCAGCAGTAAGTTGCCATGAAAAAAATAAAATAAAAAACAGTGTTCTTGAGCATTATATTATATTGAATGGAGCAAGAAGTTATCCCTGAGGAAATTGCCTTTGAAAGACAAAAAAGGAGCCAGGCATTCAAAAATCTGGGACAAGAGAGAGCCAAATAAAGGAAAATGTTAGTGCAAAGATGGGAGCCAGGCTGGTGTGATCAAAGGATCAAGAGGATTCCAATAAATAAGGACTAAGTTGAATAAGCGGGCAAATGAGAAGAATTGAAGTTAGGGACATAGGCAGGGACAGATATTCTGGGGCCTTAGGA
Source organism: Delphinapterus leucas (assembly GCF_059928025.1). Taxonomy (NCBI): domain Eukaryota; kingdom Metazoa; phylum Chordata; class Mammalia; order Artiodactyla; family Monodontidae; genus Delphinapterus; species Delphinapterus leucas. The sequence continues at coordinate 162,713,226 of NC_143131.1, forward strand.
TGCCCCATAAAAGGGATTTGGATTTTATTCTAAATCCTAGTGCTATCTATTGGTTTTGAGTGTGGAGAGACTTGATCTGATCTCATTTTTAAAAGAATACGCTGGCTGTTTTAAGAAAAATGAATTGTGGGGAGGCAAGAGTAGAGTCTGGGGACTAGTGAGAGGCTTCCAGTAAACCAAAAGAGATTATCATGTTCAAACAAGGACTTGATGATGCATTGTCTTGCCTTAGAGTTGGGGCGGATGGTGATTGAAAGGGAAGAATTGGACACTTCCTAGCTGGGGATTTGAGTAGCTGGGTGGACAACGCTGTCCTCACTTGAAGTAGGAAAGACTTAGGGTGAGAGAAAAGGTCTTGGGGCTGGGGACAAATGGGTAGTTCTGGTTTTAAAACAATTATGTCTGGAATTTATATTTTGTTTTAGATGTGTTCTCACTTATATGCAGTACAGGGTAACAGTAGTTTCCCTTGAATTTGAGCCGTTATTTCTATTATATCAGCCTCAGGTTGTAGTTGTTTATTAAGCAGTCATGTGTAGAAAAAAATGTATTCAGTGAAAAACCTTTCTCTCTCTCTCTCTCTCTCTCTCTCTCTCTCTCTATATATATATATATATATATATACACACACACACACACACACGTACTTTTTTTTAATGCAGGCTTCTTAGATTTCCCTTCTTGGTTATCAGATTCTAGCTCTGTTTCTTGTCTCTGAGCTATTTTGCACCTCTTTGTAAGTTGCAGGTAACTAATAGATATATAAACTCTTCTCTGTGCAGTAGTGATTTTAATTGAGTACCTTTTTTCTGTGGAAAACTGGTTTTGTCCACATTTGCAATTAATTTCAACATTCCTTTACTCCATATGAATTTTTCTTCCTTTTCCCTTCATTCAGTTACAACATCTGCTTGATTTCCTCATCTAAGTAAAGTAAAATCTTTAATGTGCATTCCTTTTTATATCTGTATGAGAATCATAGCTTTACTTTTTCCTAAAAATGATCTTTTAGCACAGTTCTCACCAATGGCTCATATTGCTCTCCTGGGCAGATGAACACCCATACATTTTCACACAAACTACTGTAAAGTTGTGCTCCCGAATTCTGTATTTAATAATGTGACATTAACACATTTCATTTCATATGATGCCAATTTCCCAGAAAAATTCTGGACTCTCATGTGAAATACCCAGAATCAATTTTGCCAGTACAATTATGAATTCAAATGTCAAATGATTCATTTTATACCTCAGCCCCAAGAACATTGCATCCTCCTAGTGGAAGGGAGAATTTCTAATGATCAGTCTTTGAGCTTCCACAAGCCATTTAGTAAAATTTTAGACACTTTGTGTACAACAGAATTAGTTTGTCAATAATGAAAGATATCATTGAGTGTTTCTAAGCAAATTCATACATTGCCTCTATTCTCAGAAGTGTATACTTCAGTGACTAAGGTTCTGAGAGATTGTAATTCATTAATTCTTAGAGGAAACTTACTTGAAGTTATATTCTAAAACTGTCTTTTAAAAAAGATTAGCTCATGACTCATAAATTGGAGTGGTTCATTTTTTGTCTTGTCAAGGAAGAAGAAAACGTACTTCACTGACAAGGAAAAAGAAACATTGCATCTTTGGCAAAGGTGCAGTTTAAATATTTAGAAAATTGTGATTCATAAGTCAAAAAAGGTAACGATATAATATCATTTCCAGAGCTGTATCTGTGCAAGCACTTTTTGTACTCATATAACATTAATTGATTTTAAGGTATCATTTGTATAAGTTATTATTAACATTGAAAGTATAAATCATGAAGATTAAATGACACAATTAATTTACAAAAAATAAGTTCATCTAACGTTTATTTTGTAAGACTTTTTAAAAAATATTATGCCAGGCCTGGCAAACTTTAACAAATATTTTAATTTCTTATAAATCATTTTTTGAATGTGACTATTTTAGAGGAATTATAGATGAAAACAGAGTTTTGGTTGACAAATTGAAAACTTCACAAAGAAAGAAGCATAGATTTATTGATTGATATAGCTAATATGTTTATGGCATCTGTGAGAGCCACGTATACAGGTAGATTGTGAGATGGGTTGATGATTACCAATTTTGTTCTGACGTTATGAAAATAAAAACTCAAATGTTACACAAAACTTATTCTTTGAGTTGGGGTGGATGGCTATTGAAAAAGAATAATTAGATGCTTTCTATTTTGGGGATTTCAGTAGCTGGGTGGACACTGTTGTCCTGACCTGAAATAGGAAAGACTTATGGTGAGGGGGAAGGTCTTGGGGCTGGGGTAAGAATGGATAGTTCTGTTTGTAACAAACTTACTTCTAGAATTCACATTTTATTGTAGATGTGTTTTTACTTGCATGCAGTAGAGGGTGACTGTAGTCTTCCTGGGACTTGAGCCTTTATTTCTGTTATATCAGTCTCAGGTTCAGTTGTTTGTTTAGCAGTCATGTGTGGAAAAGAAAGATGTATTGCATGGAAAACTATGCATCTTCCTTAGATTACCATCTGTAAAATGCTTACTTTAAAAACCTTAGCTGAACTTACTTTTATCCATACTGGGTTGACATTTTTGGTATATTTTTAACAGTTCTAAGACAAAATATTTCACTTGTCATTGAGAGATTATACACTAGACTTGGGGAAACGTGGGGGCTATCCTGATGAGGCCTCTCATTTACATTTCCTCATTTGTGAAAGAGAAAGTATTTAGTTTCTGGAAACTTGGGGTTGCCTCCCCCCTCTTTATGTTAGACTACATTTTGAATTGGCCTTAGAGTTCCTTCAAATAAAGCAACAAGCAATAAATGGATATTTTCATACTTCTATAAGCTCTCTTCTTGAAGGAGAGATCCCTTGTAGTATTCACCATTTTAGCTCCAGAACCTACATTGTTGATGGTTGAGGGTAGATCTCATAGAGGTGTCTTTGCCTTACTGGGGAGTCTTTGTATGGCTTATAGGGTACAAGTCTAAGGTCCAAAGGAAAGTGATTGACTCTATCCCTAACATTTCTCAAGGACCCGTGATGATAGAGAATCACAACTCTCTTCCCACATTTGGTACCCTAAGAGGTAGATTTCTGTTTATTCTGTATAAGAAATATTTTTATTTATTACTTTATTTTATTTTATTTTATTTTTTGCGGTACACGGCCTCTCACTGTTGTGGCCTCTCCCGTTGCGGAGCACAGGCTCTGGACGCGCAGGCCCAGTGGCCATGGCTCACGGGCCCAGCTGCTCCGCGGCGTATGGGATCCTCCTGGACCGGAGCACGAACCCGTGTCTCCTGCATCGGCAGGCGGACTCTCATCCACTGCAGCACCAGGGAAGCCCAAGAAATATTTTGAAAAGAAGCAAACATCATTTCTAATCAAAGAGATGTTTTTCAAAGGAGTTCTTCAAAATGTACATGTTCTTTTCCTTTGGGATAGTACATAATAGATCTACCTTCTGGAAAGGTACACACATATCAAATCATGTGCTTCTTCCTTAAAAGGAAAAATTCATGTTTGGTCAATCCTCTTTACTTCCCATAAGGAAAAATTAACTCATTTCTTAGAGTGTCCAGAGAGTCTCAAGCTCATAATGAGTACTTTATGGAAATTTTCTCATAATTGAAGATTAATGTTTAGTTTATGATTTTATTTCAATAATCTCTACCATATTTATTTTTAACCCATTGCACAAATAGGGGTAACATAAGTTGACTAAAGCAGTATAACAAAGATTTTATGTTTGATGGACTTGGGAAGAGGGAGGAATAAGAAGTTTTTACACCCTTTTTCTCACTTGTTCCCAGCAGTGATCTCAAGTTTCAGGACAGTCTGGATGGCAAATAGGCGAATAGAGAAAAGTATGCTTTGTTTCTGTGGCAGTCTCAGAGCCAATGACTTCTCTGGGAGAGAGGTAGCTTATCCAGCCTAAAATTTTGAGACTGAAAACTTGGAGGGAAGCTGGTGCAAGATTTCTGCAGGATAAAACCCTTGGTGCTACTGCCAGAATAGAATAGATGTCTGGTTTGTGATATTAGTTATCTATTACATTCTTGGAAAGGCTAAATATCAGCTTTCCTGGTACCCAGCAAATGGCGATAGGTCAATTACTGCTGCTCTAAATGAATATTTTTAAGCAACTTTTTTCCCTTGGCATTATTTAAAGCATAAGTGGTTAGATTTATTTATTTATTTTTCACCAGCGTATACATGTCGATCCCAGTCGCCCAATTCATCACACCACCACCCCCACACCCCCGCTGCTTTCCCCCCTTGATGTCCATACGTTTGTTCTCTACATCTTTGTCTCAGCTTCTGCCCTGCAAACCAGTTCAAGTCTACCATTTTTCTAGGTTCCACATATATGTATTAATATACGATATTTGTTTTTCTCTTTCTGACTTATGTCACTCTGTATGACACTCTCTAGATCATCCATGTCTCAAGAAATGACCCAATTACGTTCCATTTTATGGCTGAGTAATATATATGTGCCACATCTTCTTTATCCATTCGTCTGTCGATGGGCATTTAGGTTGCTTCCATGACCTGCCTATTGTAAATAGAGCTGCAATGAACATTGGGGTACATGTGTCTTTTTGAATAATGGTTTTCTCTGGGTATATGCCTGGTAGTGGGATTGCTGCATCATATGGTAATTCTATTTTTAGTTTTTTAAGGAACCTCCATACTGTCCTCCATAGTGGCTGTATCAATTTACATTCCCACCAAAAGTGCAAGAGGGTTCCCTTTTCTCCACACCCTCTCCAGCATTTGTTGTTTGTAGATTTTCTGATGCTGCCCATTCTAACTGGTGTGAGGTGATACCTCATTGTAGTTTTAATTTGCATTTCTCTAATAATTAGTGATGTTGAGAAGCTTTTCATGTGCTTCTTAGCCATGTGTATGTCTTCTTTAGAGAAATGTCTATTTAGGTCTTCTGCCCATTTTTGGATTGGGTTGTTTGTTTTTTTAATATTGAGCTGCATGAGCTGTTTATATGTTTTGGAGATTAATCCTTTGTCCGTTGATTTGTTTGCAAATATTTTCTCCCGTTCTGATGGTTGTCTTTTAATCTTGTTTATGGTTTCCTTTGCTGGGCAAAAGCATTTAAGTTTCATTAGGTCCCATTTGTTTATTTATTTTTTTTAATTTCCATTACTCTAGGAGGTGGATCAAAAAAGATCTTGCTGTCAAAGAGTGTTCTTCCTATGTTTTCCTCTAAGAGTTTTATAGTGTGTAGTCTTCCATTTAGGTCTCTAATCCATTTTGAGTTTTTTTGTGTGTATGGTGTTAGGGAGTGTTCTAATTTCATTCTTTTACATGTAGCGGTCCAGTTTCCCCAGCACCGCTTATTGAAGAGACTGTCTTTTCTCCATTGTATATCCTTGTCTCCTTTGTCATAGATTAGTTTACCATAGGAACGTGGGTTTATCTCTGGGCTTTCTATCCTGTTCCATTGATCTATATTTCTGTTTTTGTGCCAGTACCATATTGTCTTGATTACTGTAGGTTTGTAGTATTGTCTGAAGTCAGGGAGTCTGTTTCTTCCAGCTCCGTTTTTTTCCCTCAATACTGCTTTGGCTATTCGGGGTTCTTTGTGTCTCCATACAAATTTTAAGATTTTTTGTTCTAGTTCTGTAAAAAATGCCATTGGTAATTTGATAGGGATTGCATTGAATCTGTAGATTGCTTTGGGTAGATAGTCATTTTCACAATATTGATTCTTCCAATCCAAGTACAGGGTATATCTCTCCATCTGTTGGTATCATCTTTAATTTCTTTCATCAGTGTCTTATAGTTTTCTGCATACAGGTCTTTCCTCTCCCTAAGTAGGTTTATTCCTAGATATTTTATTCTTTTTGTTGCAGTGGTAAATGGGAGTGTTTCCTTAATTTCTCTTTCAGATTTTTCATCATTAGTATATAGGAATGCAAGAGATTTCTGTGCATTAATTTTGTATCCTGCAAATTTACCAAATTCATTGATTAACTCTAGTAGTTTTCTGGTGGCATCTTTAGGATTCTCTATGTATAGTATCATGTCGTCTGTAAACAGTGACAGTGTTACTTCTTCTTTTCCAATTTGTATTCCTTTTATTTCTTTTTCTTCTCTGATTGCTGTGGCTAAAACTTCCAAAACTATGTTGAATAATAGTGGTGAGAGTGGACACCGTTGGCTTGTTCCTGATCTTACTGGAAATGCTTTCAGTTTTTCACCATTGAGAATGATGTTTGCTGTGGGTTTGTCATATACGGCCTTTATTATGTTGAGGTAGGTTCCCTCTATGCCCACTTTCTGGAGAGTTTTTGTCATAAATGGGTGTTGAATTTTGTCAAAAGATTTTTCTGCATCTATTGAGATGATCATATGGTTTTTCTTCTCAGTGTGTTAATATGGTGTATCACATTGATTTATTTGCGTATATTGAAGTATCCTTGCATCCCTGAGATAAATCCCACTTGGTCATGGTGTATGATCCTTTTAATGTGTTGTTGGATTCTGTTTGCTAGTATTTTGTTGAGGATTTTTGCATCTATATTCATCAGTGATATTGGTCTGTAATTTTCTTTGTTTGTAGTATCTTTGTCCGGTTTTGGTATCAGGGTGATGGTGGCCTCATAGAATGAGTTTGGGAGTATTCCTTCCTCCGCAATTTTTTGCAAGAGTTTGAGAAGGACGGGTGTTAGCTCTTCTCTAAATGTTTGATAGAATTCACCTGTGAAGCCATCTGGTCCTGGACTTTTGTTTTTTGGAAGATTTTTAATCACAGTTTCAATTTCATTACTTGTGATTGGTCTGTTCATATTTTCTATATGGTTCAGTCTTGGAAGCTTATACCTTTCTAAGAATTTGTCCATTTCTTCCAGGTTGCCCATTTTATTGGCATAGAGTTGCTTGTAGTAGTCTCTTAGGATGCTTTGTATTTCTGCAGTGTCTGTTGTAACTTCTCCTTTTTCATTTCTAATTTTATTGATTTGAGTCCTCTCCCTCTTTTTCTTGATGAGTCTGGCTAATGGTTTATCAATTTTGTTTATCTTCTCAAAGAACCAGCTTTTAGTTTTATTGATCTTTGCTATTGTTTTGTCTCTATTTCATTTATTTCTGCTCTGATCTTTATGATTTCTTTCCTTCTGCTAACTTTGGGTTTTGTTTGTTCTTCTTTCTGTAGTTCCTTTAGGTGTAAGGTTAGATTGTTTATTTGAGATTTTTCTTGTTACTTGAGGTAGGCTTGTATAGATATAAACTTCACTTTTAGAACTGCTTTTGCTGCATCCGATAGGTTTTGGATCATCTCGTTTTCGTTGTCATTTGTGTCTAGGTATTTTTTGATTTCCTCTTTGATTTCTTCAGTGATCTCTTATTTAGTAACGTATTGTTTAACCTCCATGTGTCTGTTTTCCCCTGGAATTCATTTCTAATCTCATAGCATTGTGGTTAGAAAAGATGCTTGATATGATTTCAATTTTCTTCACTTTACTGAGACTTGATATGTGACCCAAGATGTGATCTATCCTGGAGAAGGTTCCATGTGCACTTGAGAAGAAAGTGTAATCTGCTGTTTTTGGATGGAACATCCTATAAATATCAATTAAATCTATCTTGTCTATTGTGTCATTTAAAGCTTCTGTTTCCTTATTTATTTTCATTTTGGATGATCTGTCCATTGGTGTAAGTGAGGTGTTAAAGTCCCCCACTAGTGTGTTACTGTTGATTTCCTCTTTTATGGCTGTTAGCAGTTGCCTTATGTATTGCGGTGCTCCTTTGTTGGGTGCATATATATTTATAATTGTTGTATCTTCCTCTTGGATTGATCCCTTGATCATTAGGTAGTGTCCTTCCTTGTCTCTTGTAACATTCTCTATTTTAAAGTCTATTTTATCTGATATGAGTATTGCTACTCCAGCTTTCTTTTGATTTCCATTTGCATGGAATATCTTTTCCATCCCCTCACTTTCAGTCTGTATGTGTCCCTATGTCTGAGTGGGTCTCTTGTAGACAACATATGTATGGGTCTTGTTTTTGTATCCATTCAGCAAGCCTGTGTGTTTCGGTTGGAGCATTTAATCCATTCACGTTTAAGGTAATTATCAATATGTATGTTCCTATGACCATTTTCTTAATTGTTTTAGGTTTGTTTTTGTAGGTCCTTTTCTTGTCTTGTGTTTCCCACTTAGAGAAGTTCCTGTAGCATTTGTTGGAGAGCTGGTTTTGTGGTGCTGAATTCTCTTGGCTTTTGCTTGTCTGTAAAGCTTTTGATTTCTCCATTGAATCTGAATTAGATCCTTGCCGGGTAGAGTAATCTTGGTTGTAGGTTCTTCCCTTTCATCACTTTAAGTATATCATGTCATTCCCTTGTGGCTTGTAGAGTTTCTGATGAGAAATCAGATGTTCACCTTATGGGAGTTCCCTTGTATGTTATTTGTTGTTTTTCCCTTGTTGCTTTCAGTAAGTTTTCTATGTCTTTAATTTTTGCCAATTTGATTACTATGTGTCTCAGCGTGTTTCTCCTTGGGTTTATCCTGTATGGGACTCTCTGCTCTTCCTGGACTTGGGTGGCTATTTCCTTTCCTATGTTAGGGAAGTGTTCGACTATAATCTCTTCAAATATTTTCTCGGGTCCTTTCTGTCTCTCTTCTCCTTCTGGGACCCCTATAATGCGAGTGTTGTTGCATTTAATGTTGTCCCAGAGGTATCTTAGGCTGTCTTCATTTCTTTTCATTCTTTTTTCTTTATTCTGTTCCGCAGCAGTGAATTCCACCATTCGGTCTTCCAGGTCACTTATCCATTCTTCTGCCTCGGTTATTCTGCTATTGATTCCTTCTAGTGTAGTTTGCATTTCAGTTATTGTATTGTTCATCTCTGTTTGTTTGTTCTTTAATTCTTTTAGGTTTTTGTTAAACATTTCTTGCATCTTCTCAATCTTTGCCTCCACTTTTTTTCCAAGGTCCTGGATCATCTTCACTATCATTATTCTGAATTCTTTTTGTGGAAGGTTGCCTATCTCTACTTCATTTAGTTTTTTTTTCTGGGGTTTTAACTTGTTCCTTCATCTGGTACATAGCCCTCTGCCTTTTCATCTTGTCTCTCTTTCTGTGAATGTGGTTTTTTTCCCATAGGCTGCAGGATTGTAGTTCTTGCTTCTGCTGTGTGCCCTCTGGTGGGTGAGGCTATCTGAGTGGCTTGTGCTAGTTTCCTGATGGGAGGGACTGGTGGTGGGTAGAGCTGGCTGTTGCTCTGGTGGGCAGAGCTCAGTAAAACTTTAATCTGCTTTTCTGCTGATGGGTGTGGCTGGGTTCCCTCCCTGTTGGTTGTTTGGCCTGAGGCAACCCAACACTGGAGCCCACCTGGACTCTTTGGTGGGGCTAATGGCAGACTCTGGGAGGGCTCACGCCAAGGAGTCCTTCTGCTGCCAGTGTCCTTCTCCTCACGGTGAGCTGCAGCCACCCCATGCCTCTGCAGGAGAGCCCCCAACACTAGCAGGTAGGTCTGGTTCAGTCTCCTCTGGGGTCACTGCTCCTTCCCCTGGGTCCCGATGTGCACACTACTTTGTGTGTGCCCTCCAAGAGTGGAGCCTCTGTTTCCCCCAGTCCTGTCGAAGTCCTCTAATCAAATCCCGCTAGCCTTCAAAATCTGATTCTCTAGGAATTTCTCCTCCCATTGCTGGACCCCCAGGTTGGGAAGCCTGACATGGGGCTCAGAACCTTCACTCCATTGGGTGGACTTTTGTGGTATAGTTCTCCAGTTTGTGAGTCATCCACCCATCAGTTATGGGATTTGATTTTATTGTGATTGCACCCCTCCTACCATCTCATTGTGGTTTCTCCTTTATCTGTGGTAGTGGCGTATCCTTTTTGGTCAGTTCCAGTGTCTTCCTGTCGACGATTGTTCAGCAATTAGTTGTGATTCTGGTGTTCTGGCAAGAGGGAGTCCTGATCCCTTACTTGAAACACCTATCTTTCCAAAGATTATGACAAGAAGAAGGTTCAAGTAAATAATAACGTTTCTTCACTTTAATGATAACTTAGAAACTCCACTTCCTTTTGCACCACCCTGGTCTCGCAGCTCCCGCCCCTGCTCCTCGGACCAGGTCCCCTATTTATTTTTTTAATACATCTTATTTGGAGTATAATTGCTTTACAGTGCTATGTTAGTTTCTGTTGTACAACAAAGTGAATCAGCCATATGCATACATATATCCCCACATCCCCTCCCTCTTGAGTCTCCCTCCCACCCTCCCTGTCCCACCCCTCTAGGTCTTCGAAAAGCACCGAGCTGATCTCCCTGTGCTATGTGGCTGCTTCTCACTAGCTATCTATTTTACATTTGGTAGTGTATATATGTCCATGCCACTCTCTCACTTCAATCCAGCTTACCCTTCTCCCTCCCCATGTCCTCAAGTCCATTCACTATGTCTGCATTTTTATTCCTGCCCAGCCACTAGGTTCATCAGTACCTTTTTTTTTTTTTAGATTCCATATATATGTGTTAGCATGCGATCTTTGTTTTTCTCTTTCTGACTTACTTCACTCTGTATGACAGACTCTAGGTCTATCCTCCTCACTACAAATAACTCAATTTCATTTCTTTTCATGGCTGAGTAATATTCCATTGAATATATGTGCCACATCTTCTTTATCCATTCATCTGTCAGTGGACATTTAGGTTGCTTACATGTCCTGGCTATTATAAATGGTGCTGCAATGAATATTGTGGTACATATCTCCTTTTGAATTATGGTTTTCTCAGGGTATATGCCCAATAGTGGGATTGCTGGGTCATATGGTAGTTCTAAATTTAGTTTTTTAAGGAAACTCCATACTCTTGTCCATAGTGGTTGTATCAATTTACATTCCCACCAACAGTGTAGGAGGGTTCCCTTTGCACCGCACCCTTTCCAGCATTTATTGTTTCTAGATACTTTGATGGTGGCCATTCTGACTGGTGTGAGGTGATACCTCATTGTAGTTTTGATTTGCATTTCTCTAATAATTAGTGATATTGAGCATCTTTTCATGTGCCTCTTGGCTATCTGTATGTCTTCTTTGGTGAAATGTCTATTTAGGTCTTCCACCCATTTTTTAATTGAGTTGTTTGTTTTTCGATATTGATCTCCATGAGCTGTTTGTATATTTTGGAGATTAATCATTTAGATTTATAACTAGAACCAAATATATACTTAAGGACAACTTGTAAATATGAAAAATAATGATTTTGACTATGTATCCTAAATATAGAAATTACCTAATGAATATATTTAAAAGTAATTTTAATCTTCATAGCAGTGATGTGGCCCAGGGTTATTTTTGGCAAGCAGAAAATTAGACAACGAGTTGTATACAAAGAGTATTGAAGCAATTGTAGAATATCAGTTTTTCCTTTAAGATCGGTATACTTTTAATCAGCTTGTGTTAGCATAGGAGAGAGAGACCCCAAAAGAAGTAAAGAATAATTATCAAAAGTATATATACCTAGTCTTCAAATTTCAACTGGATTGAGAAAACTTATATTCTTCTAATGATTTCCCAAATGGCAACTCCAGAAGTTTTTGGAAAATCCCAGTGTATTATAGGCACAATTATTTTTCAGAGTAAATTAAATCTAGAAACCTTGGCTTATTAAACCCAGACTTTTCAGATTTTGTAACCTGTTATTTTACTGATTTTTTGGAGCAGGGGAAATAGAAAGACTCTCATACCAAAATTCACCAAAATTTCTTGACCAGCTAAACTGGTATTGAAAGTAAAATCATGCAGTTTCAGAAGTATTTATTTAATCTTTAAAAAACAGTTTCAATGGAACTTCACTATTATTTAAAGAAGAAAAAAATCAGTATGATTTTTGGCATTATTTTCAAATTTGGATTTATGAAACTGTTTAGCAATGCTGTGAAACAAATTCTTTTTACTCTATTTTTTTGAAAAATATCTTTTAAATAACGAATCGAAAATTTTTTGGCTGGAATTTGTTGCTATAATTCCATAAAAGGACATCAGTTGATCATGCTTTTCTTCTGAGGTTGGGGAAATTTTACCTCTTCTACTTTATACTCCTGTGATAGGAGCATTTAACATTTAAATGCTCTTTTAACTGATCTGGCATATTACAGGTTACAGGGTATGAGAGGAAAATTAAGTTTACATATATACCATATATAAAGCAGATTTTCATTAATAATACATATTTATTTCAAAAGTAATAGTAATGGTAATAGTAAGTAATAATAAAGAATGGATGATCAGACAAGAGCATGATAACCATGAAGCAATCTCAAAATGATTTTTTGGTAAATAATATGGTTTGACGTATGAGAAGTGGTATGTGTTGAAACATGAAATTCTTCAAGCATTCTTTGATGATGATAGCATTCCTTAGGAATTTTTTAAAAATATTTTATGTACACCAAAAATACCAGTTTCATATTTTATCACTGTTAGAAAAAAAGGCTTTCCAGTAGTTTTCCTTTGGGTTGTAATTTTTTCCAGGGGCAGAAACTATGACAGATTATCCATTTCCACAAAAGTGAAGCTAGTCCACCATTCTGTGTTCAATCAAAGGTACAGTTCATCTATAAAGTGTTGTCATTGTGTGTTTCATGTAGAGAAAGAAACTAGTATGTCATAAATGCGCTGCAGTTATTTTCCATTTCTTGTTTCAACAGCAATAAAAGGAGAGAGAGAGTTACACATTTATTTACTTGTCAGACTGGACAAAGTTCTTCAGAAAGAAAAATCGTATGCTACCTTAACCACTTTAGCAATTTTTGCAATCCAAAAGGAAAAAAAAAAAGATTGATTTCTGTTTAGCCTGTTTTTTTTTTATTCTGTGGGTAACACTATTTTTTTTTCCTAGACATTTCTCTCCCTCAAAATTAAGGGGTTATTTTAGAACCATTTTACAGTGTTTCTTGAAAAACTAAAGTTCTCTAGGAGACTGTCTGTTCTGTACTTGAATATGTAAGTACTAACCATGTCTGAAGGTATTGAGATAATAGATACATTCTGTTTACGTGCTTTGTAGTGAGCTATTGTTCTTAAGCCTGTAAGATGCAGCTACAAAGAAGATGTAAATGGAGAATTCACTGAATAAGCCAGAAAGAGTGTTACCAAACTAGACCTTTGGGTCCACTTGCCCACACACAGTAAAGCCAAGCTCTTGTGAAGGAGAGTGCAGCCTTTATTGAAAGGCCAAGTAAGGACCTGAACTCTCCCATGGATTTCAGGGAAGGGTTTTTAAAGGCAAGATGAGGGAGATAGTTGCAGGGTGCCTGGTAAGCTCCTGCATAATTCTCTGATTGGTTGATGGTGAGTTAACAGGATGGCGACAAGGGATTAACATCATCAGTCCTCAGGCCCCAGCTGGTCTGGGACCTACGTGCTTATAGTCATCATGCAGTTAGCTTCTTCTGTCTAGTGGGGTTTTTAGTATATGCAAAACAACTCAAGAGTATGTGTCAGATGCTGTTATCTATGTCCTTCAGGGAGGAACTAAAGATTCTGTGACTGTAAATTGTTACCATTTCTCCTGGTCCAACTACTATTTTTTGTTACTACGTGTTCACATTCTTTCAATCATTAATTCTTGAGCCAGCCTTTTATGACTCAGTGGAGGCCTGGGGGAATAAATATTTTCTACAAACAAGAGGCAGGCGGAGGACATGTGGCCGGGGTGGGGGTGGTGGGGACGTTTGTCCTGGGAAGGCCCCACAAGGTCCTGCTCAGTTATAAGAAGAGAGAGAATTCTCTTTTTAGGCATTTATTAAGTATAACACTGTGTTCACTTTTTAAAATCTAATAATTGGCATCATTTGGAGAATAATACACTAATTCTAGAGGCAGAACAAAGAAAAGGTACATTGCCTCCCTTTTAAAATATTTACTTCTCTGATTAAGTAAAATCCAAAGAAAAACACTATGTAGATATGGGATACAATATCTTTCATAACCAGCAATGGTGATAAGACTTTCCAAAGAAGGATTCATCTACTTCAGTGAAGCTCCATGAGCCTATGGGGAAGAGCCCTTTTCTGCAACTTGCATTTTTAGATATTTTTAACATCCTATGGAGTGTGGGTTCCTGGTGTTATCATATGTCAGGCCTTATTAATCAGACCATTTTATACAGATTGCCATCTGCAAACACATCTGTAACTGGGTCAACGTTGTTCTGATTAAATTACCATGACTATTTTTCTTTCTTCGTCTTTCCTTTTTAAACATGGGATGTGAAGCCTCAGATTCATACTAACGTAACATTTATCATCCATATGTGCCAATTTTCTTCTTTGAGGCAAAGCATGACAAATCATTTAAGTGTTCACATTAGGAGTGCTAATCCTCTATGTCAGGAGTAGTCAAACTATAATCTGTCAGCCAAATGAAGGCTGCAGTTTATTTTTCTATAACCTGTAGGCTAAGAATTGTTTTTACATTTTTACAAGGTTGTTACCCCCCAAAAAAAAGAATCTGTGATGGCGACCTTGTGCCATGCAAAGCGTAAAATATTTACTATCTGGCCATTTAAGAAAAAAAAATTGGCAGATCCCTGTTATATCTGATGGCATTTATATATGCAAACATACAAAATGTTCCTCTTTTGTTAAATCTCTCATTTTCAGCTCTGACATTTTTTCCTTAGGCTTGCAGCCTATTACCCTTCTCTTGTTTCATATGCCATAGGCACTAGAGAAGAGTGTGTTGTTGCTCATGTGTGTAATCAAATGAATTTAAATACAATTAACAGGGCTTGCCTCGTGGCACAGTGGTTGAGAGTCTGCCTGTTGATGCAGAGGACACGGGTTCGTGCCCCGGTCCGGGAAGATCCCACATGCCACGGAGTGGCTGGGCCCGTGAGCCATGGCCACTGAGCCTGTGCGTCTGGAGCCTGTGCTCCGCAACGGGAGAGGCCACAACAGTGAGAGGCCCGCGTACCGCAAAAAAAAAAAATAATAATACAATTAACATATGTCCTTTGTTTTTCACCCCTCTAGTGATGTAGTTAATTTAGTAATATTTGATTTATTTCATTCATTTTACCCAGAAAATATTAATAAACTATATATGTGTACAGCAAATAAGGTACAACCCCTGACCTCACATGCTTATAGTTTGTGAAGACAGAAAATTAAATAGGCATCACAATCCCTTATCAAAATATTCAGTACTACTATATAACGTAGAGCAGGTCATAGTAGAGAGACAAAATCAAATGGTGAATATTATGGAAGGCATTTGGAGAACTTGAACTCTGCATTCTGAAGGCCTACTTGAAATTGTCCAAATGTAGGAGAAATATAGGGAGAGGAAGTTTATGTAAGGTTCCAGGGTTGTAGAGAAATGGTCCATTCTAGAGTGAAAACGATACAGTGCATGATTGGAAAGCTGGACATTTATAACCAAATTTCTAGCTTCATAGAGCCATAAACAGGGACAATGTGATTGTCCCAATATTTTCAAGAAAAAGTAAATAATTTTCTAGTAGTTGTAGCTTATTATTGACTTAAAAAATAAAGAAAAGAGAAAGATGGTGATAAAACATATATTTTCATGACAGCAAATCCTTAGACCTTTAGAGAAACCCGTTTAACTAGAAAGCAGTTGTTCCATTAGAAAATAAAGCTCACTGGCAGTGTCATTTGGAACGTATAAGCAGTGTCAGTTTTCTTCTCTTAGGGAGTAAATGGTCAGCCATGCAGGTGTTATCAGCAGTAACGAGGCACTTCAGACTAGGGGATGTAGAGACCGAAGAGTGGGGTTTCATTTTATTTTCTCCAGTACATACAATCTTATTAACTTGAAAATTAAAGCTAAATAGTTGGTTTCCCATTGCTTACTCTTAGCTGTGCTGTAGCCACTAGCCAAATATGACTATTAAAATTCAATTAACTTAAATTGATTTGAAAACTCAGTTTCTTAGTCACACCAGCCACACTTCAGATGCTCAACAGCTACATGTGGCTAGTGGCTACTGTATTGGGCAATGGAGATTTGGACATTTCCATCATCATAGAGTGTTATCTTGGAAAGGACTGGCAGTTGCATTAATTACAGTAAAGTCATTTCTGTTAAGTTCTCTAAATAGATGTTATTTGTCATACCCATTCAGACAAGTTTTTCTTTTCTTATTGTACTTAAAGGGTTCAATCTTTGAATTTCAGTTCTTTTTGTCTTAGCTAGATATGAATTCCTTCAAAGTTTTCTTCTTCACATGGGATCCACAACATACAAAGCATTTGCAACCATATTTACTTCTCAATACTTAGATATTAAATGTTTTCATTGGAAGTTAACATAAAGAAAACATATGAAGTTAACATAAAGAAAACATATGAAGTTAACATAAAGAAAAGCGCCTATAGCTCAGTAAATCATCTCAAAGTGAACCCATACATGGACCCTAAGTAAAGTCAAGAAACAGAATATCCTTTGCTATAATTGTATTTATTGAGTAATTAATGTTTTTGAAAGAGTAGATTTTTAGGTTCTTTCTGTTTTTTTAATGTGATTAAATTTAAAGCTTCACTGAGAAAATTTTGGTTTATTCAAGAAATAGTTAGACAGTTTTCTAATTATCAGTTTTTCTCTTATTTTCTTCCTTCATGATGCTCATAATGTTGGCCTCCTTTGTTAATTATATTAATTCTCACCTCCTTAGCCATAATTTAGAGATGTATATGGAGCTGAGGGGAGTGTAGACAAAGGCCAAATAATAAAATATTGAAGTTATCATATCCTACAGTTTAATTCTTTGACTGTTGGTTTTTACTAGCATTCCATATTCTGAAAATCTGAAAAACACATATTCTGAAAAACACATCTAAATGATACAACCACATACTAAGTGAGAATGGCCAGATATATTATTAATTTTTTTAGAGTAACCTTTTCTTTGAAGTATAACAGTCATGCAGAAATGTAATCCAACATCAGAGACGTTGAATGTCATTAAAAATATTCTTCCACAATTTAAAAAGCTGCAAGGTACTCCATCCCACAGATGTACCATGATTTAGCTTTCTATCTCCTGTTGCAGTTTTCTGGCTTTTTACCTAGTCGTCTTACCCCTCTTTCCATAATTCTGCAAAAATGAATTCATCTGTGTTTTATATCTTTGTGCCAATTTCCAATTTTTCCTTAGAATAAAATTCCTAGAGGCGGAATTTCTGAGTCAAAAGGCACGTGCATTTTTTGTTTGTTTGTTTGTTTTTTGCGATACGCAGGCCTCTCACTGTTGTGGCCTCTCCTGTTGCAGAGCACAGGCTCTGGATGTGCAGGCTCAGCAGCCATGGCTCACGGGCCCAGCCGCTCCGCGGCATGTGGGATCTTCCCGAACCGGGGCACGAACCCGTGTCCCCTGTGTCGGCAGGCGGACTCTCAACCACTGTGCCACCAGGGAAGCCCCCTAATAAACCATATCTAAAATAAAATTTCACTGAATCAGTTTGAGAAGTAGGCCAGTCTTCATTGTAGGTGTTTAACAGCAATGGTAGTTTGATAGTTTGAAGTGAAAATTAATTTCCACAGGTATTCATCACAGTTTTACTTATTATAGATGAAGCATTCTTAATTGAGTATTCGTAGACACTTAGGATGAGCTTTAAATTATTTGACTCCCTGAAATAGTATGCAAATCCTGAGGTTGTGTATATATTGGGATGGTCCATACCTTGATCATATAGATTAATCTACTTAATTTCTAAATTTGTTCTTCCTTCTCTATCCCTGTCACCACTTCCCTAATTCAAGGCTTCAGCATGTCTTACACAAATTGGTTTGTTGTACTTGGGCGGGGGAACATGGCTTGTCCCACTAAAGCCATCTTTTATATAACCATTGGAGAGCTCTAGCAGCTATGGAAAATACATGGTAAAGATGAATATAAGCATTAATTTGATTATCTTGTCAATTCCCTGTAGTGGTTCGCATCTGAACTATAACTGGTGAACAAGTTTTGCTGTCATCTGCTCCAGGTGGAAAAGTTCATCCTTTGTCTCTCTTTACTTTGAACTCAGTGTTTTCCAGCTCTTTGGCATGTTCTTTCTTATCCCTGTCCCCCTAGATATCTCTATTAATACTATATAATTTGACTAAGGCATTCCCTTCTTTTCTTCAGGAATCCTTCACAGGCTGTTACTTTTCTTCATGCCTCTCTAACTCATACCTGGCACTATCCCTATCATTATAATTACCATAGCATGTGTGTGCAACTTTAGTGTGTGTGTATATCATGTTTCACTTGCCATTGATCTTCTTGAAAGTAGGGCCTATGTTATTAATTTTTATATTCCTGGAGTCAGGCACAAGACCTGGGACACCAAAGGTGCTCAATAAATATATGGCAAATGAGTGAATGAATGAAAATGGATTTTCAGGTCTGCTCATTAATTTAAAATAATTCATTTCAACTAGAACTTGTTTTTATAATATACACACTAAAGACCTGATAATTTTAATTCTCATAATATGACTTCTGAAATTATAATACGTTTAACTTGGTGAACTTTTTATGGTAAGAACATGCAAGTCTCACAGTCATATGTGTCTGGACCCCTTTACACCAGCATTTGAAGAGATCAGAAAGGTCATCATTTCACAACTGAGGAATGGGTGGGGGGTGTTAAATTCAGTGGGTAGGTGTGAAGCAGCATGGTATTATATCACCCCAATTTACCAGTACTGTACACCAGGGTCAAAGACATTGGACCGCTTTGATCCTTACATTTCCCCTCTTTAAAGTGAAATAATGATGACCAGTTCACAGAGAGCTCCTTTCATCGTTTTGGTATATTCCCTACCACACTATCTCCAATGTAGTTTTTTGTTTGAATTAATGGGGAAGAAAAGGAAAGGAAAGGAAGAGAGAGAAAAAAAGGAGAGAATGAGTTAAAACTACAAAACTTATAAAAGTAGTAGAATCTAATATTTATTGTTATCTTTTACTGTTTGTGCTTTTTAAGTGTGGTCTTTGGTGACCACATAGTATTCCTTAACGAGAATGCACCATATGTGTTTAACAGCGTCCCCATTTTGGGGCAGTAGGAAAGTTTCCATTTTTAGCCACGTACGTGTAATACGGCCTTGAGGGTGGAGCTTTGCCTGTATGTTTGGAATCACTGCCATACTGTTGGCTCTGAGGGATGGAAGGCTCTCCTGTAGATACTCCAAAACTCTGCACCTGTGTGCCTTGCCGCAGCAGTGTGTCGGTCCCTCTTCACCAGCAACTCTCTGACCATCCATTACAGTTGAGAGTAGCCATCTTTCAAGAGAATGGAAACTGTCTCATCCCCCTTCATACACTACTTGGACCTTCTTCTTGTGCTCATGAGGCACTTTTGAGAACTTGACTCTCTCTTGATCCCTTCAAGGGGATCCAGTATGTGTGGTGGCATTTCTGACCTCTGAGAGGGAAACAGCTGTATTTGAAAATATGAAGTTAGTAGATGAGCAAGATGCTCTTTGGGAAAGAAGAAGAACGAATGTTTTCTTTGAGAAGTTAAGCAGTCACTGTAACGTACAGTAGACGATTCATGTCTCTGTGTAAATTGAATTGTGATTATCTTTCCCATACACTCAAAGCCTTATTTATTTTGAGTACATTATATAGATGCTGCTATCCACAGGATGCAGAGAGGATCCTATGTAATGTGTCAGCCTCGACACTGCAATAGAAAGAACTCATTTGCTTACCATGTTATACGTACTGGTCTGCATTTCCCCAGGCTGTGAATTACTCCCTTCCAGGGAATTTCTGCCTTGGAAGGATCATTAACTCTTTGAGGGTACCAGCAAACCAGGTAGCAGATTCACCTTTTGTGAACTAAAATTCTAAATCCAGAAAAGACGATGAGAGTTCTGAAGTCCATCTCCCTATCTTTATAAGAGGATAATCTCAGTAAGGAATGATTAAGGTTGTGATTTTTAAGGAGGCATTCCTAGATTCAATTCCTTCCTCCATAAGGTTTAAAATTCCTCTATGCCTCAGTTTTCTCATAGGTAAATAATATCTACCATATAGTTTATTATGAGGATTAAATGATAAATAGAACTTAGATACTAATAAGAGCTCAATAGGGAATTCCCTGGCAGTCCAGTGGTTAGGACTCTGTGCTTCTACTGCAAGGGCCACAGGTTCAATCCCTGGTCTGGGAACTAAGATCCCGCATGCTGTGTGGTGTGGCCAAAAAAAACCAAAAAAACAAAAAAACCCCACAAACTCAATAAAAGCTAGCTATCATATTATTAGTCTTATTATTATTGTCATTATTAATTTGATGAGCTTCAGAAAAAATTGTGCACCTTTCTTCATGCCGTTGAGACCTGACTGTCCCTTTAAAACCTGCTACTCTGAAATAATAACCAACCCCAAGTAAACCTAGTCAGTGGAGAAGAATTACAGCCATTTTCTTTCCTTTTTTTTTTTTAACTTTAAAAAAAGAGCATTACAGATAACCCCAGTTATACAGATTTTTTCTTGTGTCATTCCATTTAAGCTCTTAGGAGCACAAAGTTTTAGGTCTCTAGTCTCTTAAAGTAGTAAATTGTTTAAGCAAGAAAATAGCTGCATTGATAGGATCCTGATTAGCTTATTGGCATTTGGCTTTGTGGATGCAAATGCTGAGCGAAGATCTAGGATGCAAAGATTTAGGAAAGCGGTGTTTAAGACCAGCTCTGCCTCTTAGCATTGCGACTGTGGACTACTCAGTGCCTCTCCTTTGCAGATTCTTATCCAAGTTATGGGACTTGGTAATCTCTGAGATACCTAGAAGAGCTAATATCTTGTGATTGATTCAGAAAGGAATCATGCTTTAAAGAATGGGGAATGAATTCTGCTTCCAGTTCCTCAGGTAAACTATTATTATGGTATAATAAATTGTTGGGAAAATTATTCTAATTTTCCTTGCCGTTGGATAGATACAGCCATTGAAGCATTTCAGGTGAGAATAGCTTGTCTGGACAGCACCACAAAACCACTGCTGGGCTGGATTAAGTTCCTGACATAACAAGCTGATATGAAAGGTTATCAGAAGTGAGTTAGCCACACAGAGGATTGGCAGGTGTAGCCACTATCAGCAAAGCTTTGTTTGTCAACAGTGTTCCTAAGGGAATCACCTTCTCAGCAATGCCACTGTCCCTGCAAAGTCATTCTCTCTGTAGCTTTGAGAAACTCACTTCTTGGTACAGCCAAACCCTTTTCTATTCAATGTGTCTGCCATCTTTCGAGAAGAGCTTCCACCGTAATGTGTCATGTTCATTTCTGTGACTTTATAGTATTTGGCACTTTCTGGGTCTTGAAACAAACACAGTGTCAGCAAACTCATTTCTTCATCCAGGAGGAAAGGGCCAAGTTGTTGTTGCCCAGTTGTTGCTGGTGGACAGAGGCTCTGTTTCCAGGTTTTCAGGGTCCTGGTATACCTGTGTTTACCTTGGAAACTAAGACATGCTGGGGTTTTTTGTTTTTATTTTTGTTTTTTAATCAGGGGTATAGTTGCTTTACAATGCTGTGCTAGCTCCTGCGGCACAGTGAAGTGAACCCGCCATATGTATACACATATTCCCCTCCCTTTTGGATTTCCCTCCCATCCAGGTCACCACAGAGCACCAAGTAGAGTTCCCCTTGCTATACAGCACATCCTCACTAGTTTTCTATTTCATGCTGGCTTTATCTCAGAAATCACTCTTATCCCTGCACCTCTTGGTTCACCTGTGAGTGAAGACTAGAAACTTCTCTTTTTATCTGACCTCTTGTTTAAAGAAGAAGAGTATTTTGATGTTCTGTTGACACACTGATTACGGTGGAGTAGTGTCTGCCTCAGCAATTAGGGTTTAGTCAGCACTTAGGGCAGAAACCATGTATAGTGAAAAAATGCCTTTAGAAACCCGTTAAGTTTGACATAAAGTGCAGCGTAAGGAGATTTGTGTACAATTCTATGAAGTAAAATACGTATATGAAAAATGCATATCTTCAAACTAGAACCACACTGCACACACTGCAAGCTGATTACTCTGAGAGAGGTTCCAGGGACCGACATACCTTGTAGGCACAGTTAATTTGTGTCTCCCTGTTCACTACCCTCCTGGTTATATTTAGTGCATGGAAGGGCAGGCAGACTCACTCAGGCTACTTAAATTCTTGTTTCTCTCCTTCTCTCTTTATCTCCCTAGATGTGTACAATTAGAATATTATAAGCTAAATACCCAAATGATGTGGCTCCTCTATAGCTAGGGTTAGCTCTGTATTCATAGAGGGGAAAGATGATTTAAAAGATGTTTCAGTAATAGGCTGCTGCAGAGAATCAGTTTAAATTACTTTTTTTTTTTTTTGCGGTACTAGGGCCTCTCACTGTTGTGGCCTCTCCCGTTGTGGAGCACAGGCTCCGGATGCGCAAGCTCAGCGGCCATGGCTCACGGGCCCAGCCGCTCCGCGGCATGTGGGATCTTCCCGGACCAGGGCACGAACTCGTGTCCCCTGCATCAGCAGGCGGACTCTCAACCACTGAGCCACCAAGGAAGCCCTAAATTACTTTTTGATGCACCAAAGAGCACTTATTGAGCACCTATGTTACGGACTCAGTGTTTTGTGTGCTCCCTCGAAATGCATATATTGAAACCCTAACCCCCAGTGTGATGGTTGGAGGGCCTTTGGGATGTAGTTAGGTTTAGGGTGATGCCCTCATGATGAGATTCGTGTCCTCATAAGAAGAAGAGACAGGAGAGTCAACTCCCTCCCCACAAGCACACATGGAGGAAAGGCTACCCACAAGCTGGAAGGAGGCCCTCTGTAGCCAGGAATCAGCTCTCACCAGACACTGAATCTGTTGGCACTTTGATCTTGGACTTCCCAGCCTTCAGAACTGTGAGAAATAAATGTCTGTTGTTTAAGACACCTGGCCTGTGGCATTTTGTTATGGCAGGCTGAGCTGACTAAAACAACTTACTGTCCTCTTGATCTAGATTTTTTAAGCCAGGGAAAGAATGCTGTTGCCTGCATGTGAATGTAAACGTGATACATAATAGAGATGACATTACAGATCACTGAAGAAAAAAATGGACTGGTAAATAACTAACCTGGAAGTACTATGTTATCCATATAGAAAAAAAAATCTATACCATTCAAATATAAAAAAAATCTGTTGCATTTAGGTTAAATACCTAATTATGTAAATAAAATATTAAAATTTTAAAAATAAAATGTAAGATGATTTCTTATAAACTTAAAATAAGAATGAGGTTGTTTAATGAAATATAAAATTCAAACCTTGAATAAAAGAGTTGACACATTGATCCACATAAAAATATCCTGTTCAATAAAAATCACTATAAACAGCCAAGTCACAAACTGGGAGTAGATGTTTGCAACACATGTAAACAATGTAGGATCAATATTTCATATTTATAAAGAATTTCTATAAATTAGCAGGACAGTAACTAATAGGAAAATGGACAAATGAGGATCGAAGCAGGCAATTTCTAGAAGGGACCATACTGGACTGATGGATAAAGAATGGATAAGATGTTCAACTTCACTAGAAATTGGTGAAATATATGAGAAACAAGGAGATCTAGGAAATCGGTAAAATATTTTAAATTCTTACAATACCAAATGTTGGTAAGGGTGTTTAGAAAGGGACATTTTTAGACCCTGTTGTCTTTTGCATAGCTTGATAAGCCTAATTTGCAGAACAATTGTGTAGTATCTAGTAAGTAAAATTGTACCCATTTTTAACCTAGCAGTTCTGTTACTAGCTGTGATTTTAGAAAAACTCCCTAGTATGTGAGCAGGGAAACATATACAGACTTAATTATGGAATCATTTGCATTAAAACATTAAATACAGTACATAATGTTTATTACAAGGTCTTTCTTTTACTTGTTTTTTCATGTATTTATTTATTCAGTTTACATGGTCTATACATAAAATCACTTTAAAACCTCTAAATTATCTCATGTCCATTAAATGGAAACAGTAATGCTAGGCCTGTTTAAATTACAAGAAAAAATCACTCTATACCAACAAAGTGTTTTAAAAAACCAAGGTCAAAGGAAGTAGTCTTGGGAGAGAGGCATTCCTGAGCTGGTGGCTGGATCCCAGGAGCTGCTGGGCGAAAGAAAGAAAAAGATGCTTTCAGACAGGAGTGGTTTGATTAGAGCCCAGTGACACAGCTAAAGGGAATTAATCATAATTACATGTCTCAACATAGCAAATCTCAAATGCAGTGTCAAGAGACAAAAAAAAAAAAGCATATGCCATGGCAAAAAGACAAAAAGACTAACAGCATTTATCGGGTGTTATTCTATGTTGAGCATATTGTAAATACAGTTTATATAAAGTTTAAAGTAACAGGGAAAATATTGCAAATATTGTTTGGGGAGAAATATTTTGTAAAAGAATAATATGGACAGTAATGATAATCACCAAAGTCATTCGAGGGAGTGCCTGGGAAAGGGCAGGTGGGGGAGGATGTGGGAGATTGAGCAGCAGTTCACAGAAAGCTTTAGCTATATCTCTATATCTGTGAAGACCTAGTCCATTAAAAACAAAAAGTTTTGAGGCAAATTTGGCAAACTGAATCTGTGGTGTGGTGAATATATGAATATACATTACTTTTTCCCCTAGGTAAGTTTTAGTCTATTTGAAATATTCTAAATGTTTAGAAATTTTAAAATTGCCCTTGCAGTTATTTTTGCAATGTGTTTAACTTAGCAGCTTTGTGAAATGTATGGCGACACAGGGTAAATTGCCCTATACTTAATATCTCCAGTGGTAACAAGGCATGATTTAGAAATTTCACCCAGAATTCACCTCTGTAAACTCTGCAGTAACGAAGTAGTTAAGTTCAGGACTTCTATATTGATCAGGATTGCTTTGAATATAATTCAAAGATTAGTGCTAGAGGAATACACACCTGTGGGAAGGCAGAGTGAACTAAGAGGACTCAGATCATCTATGGATTCACTGCATATTTACATTTTTATATGTTTACAGTGGAAAAAAGTTAAGTTGCACAATGAAAGCATTAAGAAATATGCTTAAAACTTCCTGCTCAACAAAAAATGCTATAAACAAATTTAGTCAACTCACACACTGATTTTAAAATCATTAAATCTGAAGACATTGCCTCCATTTTCTTGAGTTTAGTTAGGACGCTTCTGGCTGCTTAATATGAATTTTCAGATTTAAATTGGAGTAAAGAGAATGAATGAAGAATATGTATAAAAATTTATAGGTATCTTTAAAATTTTTTCTATTAGTTTTCTTTGGTTACATTTAGATATCATGCCAAAAAAAAAGCAAGTACTAAGAATGGAAAACAAAGATTTTTCAGCTGAGAGGATTTATGACTTTATTATCAAATATGTAGTCAGTCATTCAAGCAACAGTTAGTTATTGAGTATCTGCTCTGTGCCAGGTACAGTTCGAAGTGCTGAGGAAGGAGCAGAGAACAAAGTAAATGAGAAACCCCTGCCCTCATTTTATTTATGCTCGAAGGAGGAAGGGGTAGAACTTACTTTCTCATCGTCTAGTGCCCATATACAAGGAAACCTACTAAATGGTAATTGAGAATCTTTGTGGTTTTGGGAAGGAAAGGGGTGGGGGGAGTGCACTGAATGGGATTTCTTGGATAACCGTAATTACAGAAGGAAAACACGCACTGGCTTCTCCTATTATATAAATGAGAACGTTTATAGTAATTTTCTGAGAATGGCATTCTCAAATGTTTTAAGTGCAGAAGAAGAATAAATGGTCGAGTCTGCTTTTCAGCTGTGCTATGACTGCCTGTTTTACTCTTTTTCCTTCCCAACTCTACTGAGCTTATTACTTAATTGATGGGTTTTTCGTTTTCTTTTTTTTTCCCTGAAGAGTAAATTATTGTCTTTATTCAGTAAGGAGTTCAAGTGAAATGTAAAGTCCTCTTTTATTCAACTAACTCTTTACTTTCTTGTTAAGACCTCCTGTGTGTGTCAGGCACGGTCCCAGGCTCTGTGTGTTCAGAAATGCACAGCTCCTCCTCCAGGGGGTCTGTGGTCTAACAGGCCAAATGCCAGTGCCAGTTGTCGTGCAGCATGGCAGGTGATCTTAAGGAGGGATAGACATAGTTCTGAGTGAGCAGTCCTGCCTGAGGTTCAGAATCTGTGTAGCTGGAAGATTATTTTCGTTGTTGGGGCTTCAAAAATGAGTGATGGTTTCCCAGATGTGAAGTGTGAGGTGAGCTTCCCAGCAACTTCACAACCCCATGACTCCCATCAGTCACTCAGTGCATTCATTGCCTCAACGTGCCATAGCTTCTGTATGTCATTCATTCGGTCATTCATTTATCCGTTGATTTATGCCATCAAATTTAGTATATGTATTATACTCCTTTTGTGGGCCATTTGCTAAGCAGTAGTGAAATGTGTAAGAAAGATGCTGCATTTACCTTCATTTTATATGTCAACACCAATGGCTAGAGTTATTGGCATGTAGGCATTCTAATCCAAAGATTTTTCAATTCAAAATATTGGGTTGGCCAGAAAGTTCCTTTGGGTTTTTTGTAACATCCACGGAAAAACCCGAAGGAACTTTTGGCCAACCCAGTGTGTGAGTTATTATAGTCAGATGGGTAACATGACTTGGTTTTGAATAGAAGTACTTAGTTATACTCTACAGTGAACAAGAGCATTTAGAGGTTATATAATGCATCTGATCATAGTATCGAACCTGATCAGAAAAACAAAGAAAACAGAATTCTTCTGGAGCTTGCTTTATATACTTGTGTCCACACAATCCAAATAATTCCCATTCACTACAATTCTGGGAGAACATAAGAGCACACAGCAATTTTAGGTAGGTTATCTTGTTGGTTCTGACAGCGTCCCTATGGATCATGAATATAGACTCCATGACTTTTCCAGAAACATAGGAATAGTATGTGGGAGAACTCTAACTTGATTGTAGTGTTCACTTCACCATGCCCATGAGAGAACTCTGAAATTCCTAGATGCCTCTCATACTTCTTTTTCTTCTGATATATCTTTTTATAGTTTTAAAGTAACGTTTTTTTCCTTACATAGCTTTCCTTTAACAAGAAGGCAAATATTTTCTTTTTTTTTTTTAAGTAAAATAAGTAAAACAGTGGGGTAATGTAGCTACCAATATAAAAATGTTTACATTTCTAAAATATGGTAGATTTAGGGAACTGTGAACATAGCCATTTGTGTGTGTGTGTGTGTGTGTGTGTATAGAAATATAGCTTTAATAAATTAGATTTCGTCACAAATGCAAAATTATATTTTTTAACATATTGATATTTCACTTCATCATATGATATAACCACGTGCTGAAAATGAAGATGAATTTGGAATTTCAAAGACACACGCAAAAGTATAATCCATCAATGGTCCTCATTCTTCTTGGTGAATCCTTCCCTTTTAGGATATTTCCTTTCAC
Source organism: Delphinapterus leucas (assembly GCF_059928025.1). Taxonomy (NCBI): domain Eukaryota; kingdom Metazoa; phylum Chordata; class Mammalia; order Artiodactyla; family Monodontidae; genus Delphinapterus; species Delphinapterus leucas. The sequence continues at coordinate 162,740,664 of NC_143131.1, forward strand.
TGAAATGACTGGACATAAGGCATGTCAATGCAAAACATAAGTGAAGAATTTAGAGAAGCTAAATTTTACCAGGGGAATAGATGGGAAGTAGAGATTAAGGAAGCAGGGAGCCATTGAAAAATGTTGGGTGGAATTGAGAGGGGCTTAATGTAGCTTAAGGGAGATGGGCTTTCAAGAGAGCTCCGAAGTCGGACGAGTGGAAACAAGAAAGTGATAGAGAGCTATAAGGAAGGGTCAGCAACTGTTTAGTAACTGTGCACCTCTGCAAGACCCCAGTGCCTGGTGTTGTGGACTCAGTGGAGTTCTCAAGATTCTTGAGGTCTGGAAAAACATGTTCTCGTCAGATGAGAAGAAAAGATCTAAAAAAGATAAAGCAAGTCTGAGAGGTGGAGTAGAAATTGAAATTTAGGACTATTGTTGTCAGTGGCACACTATGAGCAACTTTTAAAAGCCTTGATAGGGTAAAAATGCACTTTTTGGCTTTTTAAGAAAGCATACTATGAAGAAAGAAATAATTGATCATATACTCAGAGCTAAGCATAACTATTGGCTTGCTGTCCCTCCCATAACAACCAAAAATTGAGGGGAAGGGAGAGCAAAGATGCTGATCTTGTGAGCTTCAGATTGCCACAGCAGCCAGCAAACAACGATTGGACCATGGATCAGTATTTCAAGCAAACAGTCTTGACTGTTTTACCAGCATAATCCCAGGATCTTCACTTTAAGCCAATGTTCTTTGCCCTAAGAGAGCATCATGCAAAGCATTTGTTTCTTTGTGACTGAAGAACAATTAATTTAGTTCAACTCACTTTGTTGAGCATGTACTATGTGAAAAAACCATACCTAGTCCATAAATCGTAGTTCTCCATGATCATAACCACTGGAGGCTGCTGTTTCAACATACCAACAGAGGCAGTGAATCTTTAGAAGCAAAACAATCTAGGCCAAAACAAATTAGTAAAGGTTGTCTGAGGGTAAGTGGTTTTTTTAAATTGATATAAAATTTATATCCAGTGAAATGCACAGTTGAGTACTCTCTTCTACATGATTTTTTTTCTACCTTGAATTCTGTGAAACCAGTTTGCCCTGGTCTTTCTCCTACACCTTTGGCTATTCCACCCCTCTCTCATCATAGTTACCTATTGCTTCACTGAATGTTGATATTCCAATGTCTGACTCCTTCTCTTCTCAGGTTACGTATTCTCTTTATACTGTGTTGCTTTCAATTACCTCATCAGCATCACATCTACAAATCTAGACCCTATTTCCCATCTGCTCCATTCGTATATATCCAGCAAGCAATGGGACCTCTTTGCTTAGTGGTCCCATAAGCACTTTAAATTTGTCATGTGCAAAAATGAACTTATTGCCTCTCACTACAAACATGCTTTTAATTATGTTTTCATTATTAGCACTAATGAAAACATACTATTCAAAACAATTCAAGCAATCGAGCACTTTTGTGTGATAAGGGATGTGTCAAACATTATAAATCAGGTTACCCTCTTTTGGGAGAACTGATAGTTTAGCCATTTATTCACTCCAAACCTGGCCATCATTCTGGAACTTTCCTCCTTCCTCATTGCACCCACCCAGAATCCTCCCAAAATTTCACCTCCCCCTCATCATCGTGGTCCTTGCTTCTTTCTCTGGAATCTCTCAAATCTGTTTCTTTGTCCTTGTCAAAAATCTTTCTACTTTCTTTCCAGACTTCCACACAGGGAGTATTGTTACAACAGATTCAGACTCTGTTCCTTAGGCATAGAGGTAACGGAGGGATGAATTCTGATTGGAGATTTACTCATCAACCATGTATTGAGTTTCTGTTAGGCACAAAATAAGTCTATTAAAGTAGCAGAACAGAATTAGTCCGAGTGGAGCAAGCGAGCTGAGTGCTTGAGTAGTCGAGTCCCGGAGACCGGTAGCGCTTGCAGCATGGCTGACCAGCCTGACTGAAGAGCAGATTGCAGAATTCAAAGAAGCTTTCTCACTATTTGACAAGGATGGTGATGGAACTATAACAACAAAGGAGTTGGGAACTGTAATGAGGTCTGTTGCGCAGAATCCCACAGAAGCAGTTACAGGACATGATTAATGAGGTGGATGCTGATGGTAACGGCACAATTGACTTCCCGGAATTTCTGACAATGATGGCAAGAAAAATGAAGGACACAGACAGTGAAGAAGAACTTAGAGAAGCATTCCTTGTGTTTGATGAGGATGGTAATGGCTATATTAGTGCAGCAGAGCTCCGCCATGTGATGACAAACCTTGGAGAGAAGTTAACAGATGAAGAGGTTGATGAAATGTCAGGGAAGCAGATATTGACGGTGATGGCCAAGTAAACTAAGAAGAGTTTGTACAGATGACAGCAAAGTGAACACATTGTACAGAACGTGTTAAATTTCTTGTACAAAATCGTTTATTTGACTTTTCTTTGTTTGTAACTTATCTGTAAAAGGTTTCCCCCTATTGTCAAAAAATATGCGTGTATAGTAATTAGGACTTCATTCCTCCATATTTTCTTCCCTTATCTTACTGTCATTGTCCTGAAACCTTATTTTAGGAAAATTGATCAAGTAACATGCTGCATGTGGCTTACTCTGGATATATCTAATAAGCCCTTCTGCACATCTAAACTTAGATGGAGTTGGTCAAATGAGGGAACATCTGGGTTATGCCTTTTTTTTTAAGTAGTTTTCTTTAGGAACTGTCAGCATGTTGTTGTTGAAGTGTGGAGTTGTAACTCTGCATGGACTGTGGACAGTCAACAATATGTACTTAAAAGTTGCACTATTGCAAAACGGGTGTTTTATCCAGGTACTCGTACACTATTTTTTTGTACTGCTGGTCCTGTACCGGAAACATTTTCTTTTATTGTTACTTGCTTTTTAAACTTTGTTTTAGCCACTTAAAGAAAATCTGCTTCTGGCACAATTTGCCTCAAATCCATTCCAAGTTGTATATTGCTTTATTATCTTCACGGTGCTATGTCCCTCTCTAAATCATCTAGTTTATTATCTGGTTTCCTACTTTATAGTCTTTCTCCACTCTCGTATGTAAGCTTGCTAAGGACAGGGGTGTGTTCTAACTTGTTCATTACTCCATCCTTATTGTGTAGATACAGTGGTAAACACACAGTAGGTGCTCAGGAAATATTTGTTGCATGTTAACAAGTAATCTTCCCTCCAGCCTTAAATGAGAGTTTTTGACTGGCGCAGTGATTCATATTCACCTCTGCGGATTTGTATAATACCATTATGAAATGTTGCTGGGTGTGTTATCTGCCTCATAGGGATATAAGGATGTTATAAGGATCAAATGAGATAATGTATATGAAAGTTACTTTGTTAGAGAAACAAAAACTTATAATAGTATTTATGATCACTCTCCTGATTTCACAGATGAGCAGATGAGAAACCTGGAGCCCCAGTGGGTACATAATCACCCAAGGGCATAGATATCAGCTCTTACATCTTCTGCCAACCATCACAAAGATGCTTTTACATATTTTTTCCCCTTTATGCTGAATGTCCCTCACTGAAAGGTCATAAGGATGACAAAGATGTTTCTGAAAATTAGAAAGGGAGGAGTAAAGCCACTTTTTGTTGAGAAAGAGCATGCAGATCAGTAAAAACAGCCACAGGGAACATAGGAATGAAAAATTCAGGGTAGAATTTGGCCTACTGGCCCAGATGGGAATAAACTAGTTGCGATGTTTAGTGTGAAGCTATAGAAAAGTTAATAGGTTTGTGAACAAATGTTCCAAACTCTCAGCTCAGGGTATGATTTCCCAATTCAAGAAACTTTTCTACCCTGAGGGTAACAAGTTTTACTCAGCTTTTGTGCAAAGAAACTGCCACTATTTCATATTTTCTTTTCTTTTTCTGTTTCCTTAATAAAAGTATTCAGTATTACTTGGTGGAGTTCTGCCCTATTGTTTGATATCATGACACTTTCTTCCAGGCAGTGCGGTGTCCTGTCATTGGGAGCCATTGGTGCTAACCAGAATGGTGTACAGTACCAGGGAGTATGCTAGTATATTGAGTTATATCTCATATTCTTATGTAATTCACAAACCAGCCCTTGAAAAGAACTCAATTTTGGACCTGTGTGATGTCATTTGTGGTATACTTAAGCCACACTTTATTTTTAATTTGATATATGCTCATTAAAAAACATTATCTTACTTGCTTTAGGGTCACACAACTAGTAAGTGAAGGAACCAGTCTTCCAAACTCCATTATTTGCATTTTTAAAAATTGTTTAGCATTTATATGAAGGCAAAAATTAACCTTCCAGCTCTGTTATCAATTTCTGTATCCCAGTGGATATACCAATGTCCTCTGAAGTTGCATAGCTCTGATTTGTCATGAGGTGGCAATGTGACAACACCTTGAATTGGATCTATGATGAATTCCCCCACTTTGGTGAATTTCTGAGGGAGCTGTCCAGAGCTGAGTTTGCTATGGAATGGCCACTGAGTGAGGAGGCATGAGAACAGACTTCTAGGGCTTGAATATTTGATTTTATGCACATCCAGTCTTAGCTTCTAGCTGAAGAATCCTAATGTGGAACCCTAGGAGAATTTGCTTTCTGGATTTCAAATACAAAAGTTCAAAGCGGTCAGCTTCTATTTAAAAAGCCCACATGCAAAAGTAAGTGAAGTACCTTGAAATTGCCAGTGAAGAGGTCATCCTGAAATCTACAGAGTAAAAAAATGAGTTTTAGAGGAGGAAAATATGTTTTCAAATAAGGGAATGTATATTATAGCTTTTCAAATTCCATTCATTCAGAGAAAGTGAATAAACAGGGATAAAAGACCTTGAACAAGACTCTTTTTCATGTCTATTTAAATAAGAACTTTATTCAATTTGTGGTACTATTAAATAGGAATACAATATTAAATAGCTTAAAACTTATAGTGGTATTTCTTATATCCAAATATGTGAAAAGAATTTTATATAATTTATTATGGCTCATTCTGAGGTGGCTCTGAAATTATGAATTGTGAACACTGTCTAATACTTTTCCCTAAAATATTAATAAATTTATACTTATATATTCTTAAAAATTCAAATATTATATTAAAATAATGTTCATATTATCATTTAAAGATCTAGAATGTAATTTCCCAGTCTTGATTTTAATTCGATTATATGAAAGCTGAAAATATAAGATTGTAACACTTTTTTTTAGATTGTGGTTATTTTTTAAAAAGTCATTCACCTGTTGAATCATTCAGTAGATACATAGTGGCACATTCCAAGCTGTGGTCCCGTGGTTCCAGCCTCCATTAGACTTATAGTCTAGTGCAGGAAAGGTTAAGTAAACTGAAGCTTAAAATGCACGATAATAAGTGCTATGATGGGGTTGGTACAGCGTATTATAATCACACACTGCAGGATCCTCTTATTTGAATTTGGTGGGGGGGCTGGTCAGAGAGAGTTCCCAGGGAAAGTGATATGGAAGGTGATACCTGAAGTATTAGTAGAATTCAGCCAAGCAAAGAGATGGAGAAGAATCTTTCAGTCACAGTGAGCATAATATGTGAAAGTATGGAGACAAAAGAGGATGTGGTGTTCTTCGAAGAGAAGTTAAATTTAACTAAAAGTTAGAATTCTTAAAAGATAAAACAGGGACTGGGGATAATAAATAAGACTGAGGCAGTAAGCTGAGGTTGTACCATGGAAGCATGAACATCCTTCTAAGAGCATTGGGATTCTGTAGTAAGGTTTTAAATAAGGAAGCTGCCTGGTCAGGTTCACATTTTAGAAAAGTCATTTCAGTGTAAAGAAAAGATCACGGTTAGGTGAGAGCCTAAGTCTAGAGGCTGAGGGACTCTTTTGGAATCTGCTACAGTGGTTCCAGATGATACATGATGCTGGCCTCAACTAGAATAGCACTAAGTGTTGATGGAGAGAAGTAGCTGGAATCATCATTTTTTAGAAGATTAAATTGAGAGAGCTTCACAGCTGTTTGGAAGTAGAGGAGGGTGAGAATATGAGGTCAGGGAAGCTAATTAGATTTCTGGAATCTGCAGCAGTGGTGGCTGGTTCCACTTCCAAAGATAGAAAACACAGAAGTTTGCAAGTAAAGGTAGTGAGATCATTTGGGGGCATAGAAAGTTTTATGTTTCTGTAGGACTCTAAATGAAATGGCTAGCAGAAATTTGGGCCTGTGGATTTTGAAGCTCAGGAATGAGATGTGACCTAGAGATATAAAGTTTAGAACTTTTATCAGGTGGATGGTAATTGAGCATTTAGGAATGGATGATATTACCCAAGGAAGATGTTGAAGAGATTCTCAAACTTTGGGGTCAGATGAATTACCCAGGAGGTGTGATAAAATTCAGAATGCTGGGCACCAACTCCAGAGTCTTACTGAGCAGTTATAGGATGTAGCTCACAAATCTACACGCTTGACAAATAGAGTTCCATGATTTTGATGCAGATGATCCTCTGACCCCACTTTCAAGTAAAAGGAAAAGTGGATCTTGCATAGGAGCCTAAGTAGTATCAGCACATAAAAGATGGACAGAGGAGGAGGAACCCGGAAAGAAGGCTGGTGAAGAAGTAACCATAGGTGTGGAAGGAAAATTAAAAGTATAAAATATCACTAATTACATGGAAAGAGAATCAGTGTAAGAGAAGGAATCATCGACAGGGCCAGAAGTGTTGAGACAGGAAGTAAAGATAAAGGCTGGAATACACCTACTACATGTAACAAAAAGGAGGTCATAACAAAGTTGGCAAGAATAGTTTCAGTAGAATAATGTGGGCTGAAGCCAGATTGCAGTGGGTTGAGGGTTGAATATGATATGAGGATGAAGAGACATGAAGCAGAGACAAAATCTTTTACAAGTAGTTAGAAGGGATGGAGGAGGTTGCTACAGCAGGATATGGGTAGGGGTGAATGTTTTAGGAAGGAAACAGCGTGAGTCAAAGTCTTATCTCACCCTTGGCCTGCTCTTATCTCTAATTTTTTTGGAGCTTTTCGTCTTATCAACTTATGAATGGATATATTATACAATTCAGCAATAAAAAGAATGTGTTGTGTGTTAAGTTTATGTCGAAATTTCTAAGAAACTACCAAATACTTTTCCACAGAGCTGTTCTGTTTTACATTTGGATATTGGGGAGCAAATTAAGGTGCTGCTTTGTGTTTTGTGCATTATGGTTATGCCAAAAAATACTGAAATATGCCTGAATATTAGCCTGACCCCTAGTGGTGGTCCACATCCATGGGGCTAAACGTGGAACTGAGTTTTTTCTACGCTTTCCATCACATGAGCTGCCACTCCACCTCCATCGTTTCTTGCAAACACATAACAGTAGAGAGATGGTGTAAATATGCCCAAACAAATTTAGATGGGGTACTGCGGAGTCCAGTGGGGCAGAAGGAGGGAAGTCCTTACACCCTGCTACCTGCTTGAGATCAATACCTGCTGTCATAGCTTCAGCATCACCACCATCCGGGGGACTTTGAGAAAAATACTGAACTTCATTTAAGCTCAATTTCCTCATATTTACAACGACGATTATAGTAATACCTACCTTAGAGTGATTAAGTGAGGTTAAATGAGATTGTGTATGTAAAGCGCCTAACACAGTTCAGCCCAGAGTTGACATTCACGAAAGAGCAGGTGTTCATATTTCATAATGATAAAAACAATCAATAATGTAGTCAAATCCTACAATGAAATTTTATTCATGATATTTTTTTTTCTGGTTCTCATTTGCTTGCATTCCATGTTAATGTTCTCTATTTCAATTGGAACCTCTTTAAATTTAGGACTGGGTTTTATTTGATAAAGATAAAAGCCACAACCATACCAACAATAACATCCTCTATTATTTTAGAGTAACTATATATCAAGACATTGCTAAAATATTTCTTATGTAAAATTTAATGCTGAAACAGTTTTATGAGATAGGCAAAGATCTCAGATGGTCTATGTTAAAGATTTTCATCTGTATCTTTTTCACCCAGACCCCACATCTTGACTCCTTGATGTGCTGGCCCTGCCAGTGGCAATGATAATATCAGTTACAGATGGTTGATACAAGAAATACAAAGATTATGTACAAAGTATTGATATTGATATTGATACTGATATTGATAAAGCTAGCTTTCTTCTCTTTGAGCTTTTCCATTCTAGAAAGCTAGCTCTCACCGAGAAAAAAAGCTACCTCTTATTTAACCCTTGAGAAACAAAAACAGAATGAACAAAAATCTATTTGCTTCTTTTATTACCCCAACGATACTAGGGCTGACTGTTGTTATTTTTAATTATTATGTTTCCAGGTATTTTTCCCCCGCACTCAACCGACTGATTAATAACCACATAATTTCTCTTTAACAATGACTTCTTCAGCTTATGTCAGAACAAATAATGAACATCCAGAACTATAAAGGACAAACCAGAACATTAATCCTTATGTCCCTTATTCATTGGCCAACAAACTTACTAGGCCTCTTACTGAACTCATTTGCGCCCCTACGCAACTTTCAATAACCTTAGGCACAGTGGTCCCTTTATGAGAAGGCACTGTGATCACTGGCTTCTGCCATAAAGCAAAAGCATCTGTAGGCCGCTTTCTATCACCCGGGGCACCAATCCCTCTTATCCCTATGCTAGTAATTATTGAAACTATTAGCTTATTTATCCAACGAACAGCCCTAGCCCTATGACTAACAGACAGTATCACAGCCGGTCACCTGTTAATTCACCTAATCAGAGGAGCATCCCTTTCCCTATTAAGCATGAATCCTCCCACAGCCCTCATTATATTTATTAGTCTTGTTCTTCTCACTTTTCTCGAATATGCAGTAGCCCTTATTCAAGCTTACGTGCTCACCCTGTGAGTGAGCCTCTACCTACACAATGACACCTAATGACTCACCAAACCCATGCGTATCATATAGTAAATCCTCGTCCCTGACCTCTTACAGGAGCCCTCTTAGCCCTTCTCTTAGCATCCCATCTAGTCATATGATTCCATTTTAACTCAACTTTTTTATTATCCTCGGGCTGATTAACTAGTATGTTAACAATATGTCAATGATGATGAGACATCACCAGGGAAAGCACTTTTCAAGGCCATCACACACCAGTTTCATTCAAAAAGGATGTTGATATGGCATAATTCTGTTTATTATTTCAGAGGTTCTCTTTTTTATAGGCTTCTTCTGAGGTTTTCATCACTCAAGTCTTGCCCTTACACTTGAACTAGGTGGTTGCTAACCACCAACAGGCATTCACCCCCTAAATCCATTAGAAGTACCACTTTTCAACACCTGTCTTACTGGCCTCTGGAGTACCTATTACCCAAGCTCATGACAGCTTGATAGAAGGAAATTGTAAGCATATTCCTCAAGCTCTTTTGATTACAATCTCCCTAGTTTACTTTACACTACTGCAAGCCTCAGAATATTATGAAACAGCTTTTACAATCTCAGATGGAGTACACAGGTCAACAGTCTTCATAACCAAAGGTTTCCATGGCCTACACATGATCATTGGCTCTACTTTTCCTCATTGTCTGCTGCCTGTGCCAACTACAGTTTCAAATCATTTCAGATTTGAAGCCACTGCCTGATACACTTTGTAGACATAGTATGGCTGTTTCTATACATCCCCATTTATTGATGAGGGTCTATTCTGTTTTTTCTTTTATTGGGGTAGAGTTGTTTTACAATGTTGTGTTAGTTTCTACTGTACAGTGAAATGGAGTTGAGGGTGTGTTCTTTTAGTATCAATTAGTTGTCTTCCAGTCAATTAGTACAATCTGAAAAGAATAATAAACCGTATAGCATTAACCACAAACATAGTACTAGCTTCACTACTTGTACTTAGCGAATTCTGACTTCCCCGACTAAAGACAGATACAGAAGAATCAAGTCCTTACAAATGCGGATTTGACCCCATAGGATTTTCCATAAAGATTTTCCTGGTAGCCGTTACATTTCTCCCCTTGATCGAGAGAAATTGCCCCCCTTCGGCCCCTGCCCTGAGCAGTCCAAACTAGCAACCTAAAAACAATACTCATCATAGCACTAATCCTGATCTCACTACTAGCAGTAAGTATAGCCTGTGAGTGAACTCAAAAGGGATCAGAATGACACAAATATGATAATTAGTTTAAATGAAAACAAATGATTTTGTCTCGTTAAACTATGATTAAACTCATAATTACTGAGTATCTTTTGTCTACATAAATATTATTCCAGCATTCACAGTTTCCCTTATAGGGCTATTAATTTATTGATCTCACTTAATATCTTCTCTGCTATGTCAGGAAGAAATAATATTATCATTATTCATTATAGCAACCCTAATAATTCTAAATGTCCATTTCACTCTAGCTAGCATAATACTCGTCATCTGACTAATATTCATAACCTGAAAAGCTGCGCTAGGTTATCCCTGCTAGGAATATTATCAAACACCTATGGCACTGATTGCATCGAAATACAAACCTTCTCCAGTGTTAAAATTACTGTTCTAACTATTATATTCATGCCACTAACACGTTTATCGAAAAGCAATATAATTTGAATTCACACCACAACCTACAGCATACTAATTAGTTTTGTTAGTCTTTACCTTTCTAACAGCAGCCTTAACTTTAATCTTCTCTGACCCTCTGTCAGCACCTTTACCAACTCGAACGGCATGACTCTTACCACTAACACTCAGAGCTAGGCAATTCCAGCTACCTAAAGAATCACTGGCTTGGGAAAAAAGCAAACAAACTGTCTATTGCTATATTAATCATACTACATATATTCTTAATCTTAACATTCAAGGCCATGGAAATGATTCCATTCTACAGCTGATTTGAAGCAACACAAGTCCCAACATTAGTTATTATTACTTGATGAGGAAACCAAACAGAACGGCTTAATGCAGGACTCTACTTTTTTATTTTACTCACTAGTGGCATCCCTTCCACTTCTAGTTGCACTAATGTCTATCCAAAATACTACAGGCTCGCTAAACTTTTTAACAATGCGGTACTGAGCCCAAACAATATCTAACTTTTGATCCCATATTTTCACACGATTAGTGTGTAAAGTGGCTTTTATAGTAAAAATACCCCTTTATGGGTTACACCTATGATGTCAAAAATGCACGTAGAAGCCCTTATCGCCTGATCTATGATTCTTGCAGCCCTACAACGCAAACATGGTGGCTACGAATCACAATAATCCTGAAACCCCTAGCAAAGTATGTAGGGTACCCATTCCTTATATTGTCCTTCTAAGGAGTAATTATAATGAGCTCAATCTGCTTGCACAAAACAGACTTAAACTAGCTCATCACATGCGCCTCCGTTAAGCACGTGTCACTTGTCATAGTAGCTCTTCTTACCCAAACACCTTCAAGTTCCATAGGAACTAGGGCCCTAATAATCACCCACAGCCTCACATCGTCTATATTATTTTGCCTGGCAAATTCAAATTATCAGCGTGTTCATAGCTGAAACATAATTTTAGTCCGTGGTCTACAAACATTTCTTCCACTAATGGCAACATGATGACTACTAGTAAATCTTACAGACCTAGCCCTGCCCCCAACAATCAACTTAATCAGAGAACTATTTGTAGTAATATCTTTCTTCTAGTCCAATATCACTATTATCCTCACAGGGGCTAAGACAGTATTACCGCCCTATACACTCTCTCTGTATTAATCATAACACAACGAGGTAAATATATGTATCATACCAACAATATCAAACCACCATTTACATGAGAAAACACCCTCATAACTCTTGACCTATTACCCCTTCTGCTCCTATAACTCAACCCAAAATTATTTGGGGACCTAGGTACTGTAATAGACTTTAACAAAAACATTAGGCTGTGAAGTAAAAGAAGCTTAAATCTCCTTTTTACTGAAAAGCTTAGCCTTTTCTCGGGTGAGCCTCCTCACTCTGGAAAGCTAGCTCTTACCCAAAGCCAGCTACCGCTTATTTACCCCTGAGAAACAGAAACAGAATGAGCGAAAATCTGTTTGCCTCTTTCATTTCCGCAAAGATAATAGGGCGCCTGTTGTTATTTTATTTTATTTTTTAAAATTAATTAATTTAGCTATTTATCTTTGGCTGTGTTGGGTCTGAGTTGCTGCACGCAGGCTTTCTCTAGTTGTGGCGAGCCAGGGTTACTCTTCGTTGCGGTGCGTGGGCTTCTCATTGCGGTGGCTTCTCTTGTTGTGGAGCACGGGCTTCAGGCTTGTGGGCTTCAGTAGTTGTGGCTCGCGGGCTCTAGAGCGCAGGCTCAGTAGTTGTGGTGTACGGGCTTAGTTGCTCTGCGACATGTGGGATCTTCCCGGACCAGAGCTCGAACCCCTGTCCCCTGCATTGGCAGGTGGATTCTTAACCACTGCACCACCAGGGAAGTCTTGTTATTGTTTTAATTATTCTGTTTCTGAGCATTTTATTCACATCCAACCAACTCAGCTACCTCCTCAATGAGGAGAAATGTGGGCATCTGTGACCTCCTCAGACTCAGTATCTCACGAGCGTTTGTTACTCTGGAGAAGAGAAGACACAACACCAGGAATGGCCAGTACCTGATGATTATTCCAATCAGCCATTTGGCAATTTAAGATAGTTGCATTCTTTTTCCCACCCCACCCTGAGCACATTTATTTCCTTTTTTTTTCACTGTAATAGCTGAGTTTCACCCTAAAATAGTCAAAGGATTCTATTCACATTTTGTCCTTGTAGATTAATGATAGTGTTAAGACACACAGTTCCTTCATGGAAAGTAAGAAAGCGTCTTCTTGGCCACATGTGATTAGCACCATCCAGACTTCTGCCTCACATGCCTGGTGAGGCGTGCATTCTCTTCAGTATCCAGTTGTTTTTCAAGAGAGATGTGTAAATTAAAGTAGTGACAACGATGTTAACATATGTGTTAGGCAACAAAATAGATGGCGCTGATGCAGATGGTGTTACAAGTTGTATTTTCAACTTGGGTCTGCATTTGGAAAATATTTCTACTATTTCCTTCCTTCAATGTCATCAATTTTAATGGCTTCTATTCCATCTAATTTTTAAGCTGTAAATATATTCTAGTATTTGAAAAGGAAATCAAAACGATCCTTTGTAACAGAGGCTGAACCTAGTTTGTTTTCTCAGCAAAATTAGTCTTCAGTTTATATGTATCTAAATGCTGGATTATGAGTTCCCAAATCCGTAATTTACCCTAGAATTCTTCAGTTAATAAAAACCGATGTGAGAATAAGTTTGTCTCATATGATTATTAAAAAACCTCTGAGCAAGCATTTAAATATTAGGAGATTTCATATAAAGAAATCTTCCTTTGGGCTTCTCTGACAAATCAATGGTTTCGAAATGCTTTCAGAGACCTGAGTAGGGCCTGGACAAGTCATACGCACTAACACTCTCCTATCAGCCTGAGAGCCCCTGGACAGTTTTGACTTTTGCTTAATATCAGTGGATATTTAGTCTACTGAAATATTTTAATCCATCTTTCCCTGTAGAAATTTGAACCTAAATTTAAAGGGGCTTTTCTAATGCAGTTCAAGCCAACAGGTATAATTCATTTTAAAGGTAATTTTTAGGACTAGCTTCAAAGTGTCTAGGCAAACATTTATTTAATTTCCTATGTTTCTGTAGAAATGATAATACCTAACAAATATTACTTACTCTTTGTCACATGCTGTGGTTTACATATCTCATATTTTAATTCTTACAACAAGCCGTAAGGTAGGTGCTAAATGCTATTATTAGTTTAACAAGGACAACCTGAACCTTCAAGAGGTATGTACATTGCCCAAGGTCGCAAAGCTTGCAAGAGGTTGAGCTGGGAAAATCTTTTCTCTAAAATTCATGTTCTTAACCACTCACTGTCTTACTCTGACATATATGTTCTAAACTAGTTTCAAATGTATCTTTAAAAATAATTTAAATATGGATACTTTAAAACACATAAATATATAAATAGGGATATTTATATAAAGAAACATTTATCCTCGTTCTGAAGTAAAGGCTCCAGATACTCTCTGCTCCCTATGCCCCCTTTTAGGTCACAAAGGGACCTCTTTTTATGCATTGTCCACCAAAGGGGTCAGGGTTTGAATTCTCCCCTAGTCTTTTCCTTTTTTCCCTGTTGTAAATGAATTACGTATATGCCCTGAAGTAATTAGCAAAGACGCTGTTGTTCAGGTGAATTTTAAAATAATTAATCTGACCTAATACCTGTCAAGAATAATTAGGAGAAAATATGTCCTCCCTGAGCAGCTCTTTCAAGCTAAGATGCTAAAGCACGATGTCTCCTGTGTGTGCACTGCATGTGCACTGCGTGTGCACTGTGCTAAAAGTGAGAGGGCTAAAAGTGAGAGTAAATCTTAATGGTTTTAGAGGAAATGCTAAAATGATACCTCTTCAATTGCCACCTGGGCATCAGCTCTTCAGTTTCTATATCTGAATAAAAACAAGAAGCTGAACTAACGACAGGGATTCTGACATGAGTGATATCAGTGACTCCTTAAGACATTGTGGTTTGCAATTAAAACTTAAAAACTAATCCCTCCTCTTCCAAAAGGCTTTTGAATGAAGTCACATGCCCCATTTCACAGCCTGTTAATTTTCTTATCATAAGAGCTATTCAACTGTCTTCTAACCCTCTCTCCCATCCCCTACCTGTCCTTTTTTAAATGTTTAGCATCCTTAGTAATCTAATTAACTGGTGAAATTTCTCATGTAATAACCAAGTCCTAAGCAGTATGTTTCGAGAAAGATATTTTAGGAAAAATCAATAAGCAAGCTTTACCCACAGATGCAGTTTGTCAAGAAGGGGAGATAATCTCTGGCTGCAATGACGGCAGGTTTGAATATGATGACATTTGCTGTCCATGATTGTCTGGAGCCCTAAGCACTGCTCTGTCACTGTATAGCAACCTCTCTGCATGCCCTCTAACCTTGCCTTCTAATATATTAAGGGGCTTGTGGAAGAGGAGAACACTGGAGAACTTATATCTCACATCGCCACGCAGTTCAGAGTTAATAATTTCCTTATTAAACCTATGAACCCTTCACGTTTTGTAGTCCTGCCTGCCCAACCCCCTTCTAAGTTAGTTTCTAGGCAAACCAATAAACATGGAATTACATTAAGCTCCTTATTTCAAGGCTGCCGTTCAGGATTTTGCTGCATATTTGTTGGCTCATTTATGGAGACTGCAGCATAATATTCATTAATTCTGTTTAATCTCCAGTACTTCAGTGATTTGATTCTCAACCACATTACCTATGCCAGTTTGTCCATGTTTAAACCACCCCAGTGCTGTGATGCTGTTCTATATGTTGATTACCCAAAGGTTCTGTGAGCTCTAGTCTGGAATCACAGAGGCAGATTATCCACCATTTCCAGTTCTTGGTGATCACTCAGCACTTGAAGGTAACCTATTAGAAAATTTAAAATTTCAGCATCTGTCTTGAATGGCCAACATATCTGTAGCTGACTTTTAATAAGAAAGAATGTGCAGTTTAGGAATAGTCTGAAAAGGTAAATAAGCATTTGCAAAAAGAAGGACATTGTTTGCTTTGACAAATTAAGGTTTTGATGTGAAAAAGAGGTTCTTGGAAATATCCCTTTATTGATATGAATCAAGGAATTGAGGTTTTAATTTCAAACTTACCCAGCACTATGTGAGAATGAATATTAATCTTCCAGCAGAACTGTTCTCTGTTTTGAATGTTGAATGTTTTGAGACATTCTCTAAAACACTCTTGCAAGTACTCTCTCGCTCTCTCTTTCTCTTTCTCTTTGTGTGTGTGTATGTGTGTGTGTGTACATCTACGTCTTCACAACCAAACAAAAACATAAATTAAATGTTTACTCTCTAGTTTCATAACATAAAGTAATCACTGATATTGGTCACACTGAAGGGTGGCTTGGAAAGGAGAGAAGTGAAATCCTTTCAAATGCCGATTCAATATCTTTCCTTCACCTGCTTTCTGGTGGGGAAGGGTGTATAAGGCTGGGTGAAAAAAGTCAATTGAGTAGTTTTTGCAGGCTCAACCAAACTGTAATAGTTAATAATAGTTTTACTGGCAGGGTCTGGAACGGTGGTGCTCCTGTGTGTCGCTGGTGATGGAGGCTCTGCCAGGATTTCTCATTGTGCCCCCATCACTAGTGACACAGGAGCACCACTGTTTCAGACCCTGCCAGTAAAGCTACTATCCGTCACTGAGAATTTGCGTGCATCTCTTCTTTTTTTTTTTTTTTTTTGCGTGCATCTGTTCTAACAGCTAGTATTACTTTTCACTTCTAAAATTACCGTGAGCCCTGTGATAGGATAACTTGAATCAGTAGAACCACAGAACACTCTTCACTGCCCGATGTGTGCACATAGTACTGCAGATTCCAAGGATTCTACAGTCATTAAAACAAGAAAGGGCCCTACCTCCATTCAGTTGTTAAAGTAGCAGGGAAAACAGACATAAACTATTGCAATGAGTCTATTAGTTATGCACATGTAAAGAAAGGCAAAATAGAAATTCAATGGCTATGGAACACACAGTAAGATCTAAATTACTCTAGCAATGATGAATTATATTTTTTAATTTATTAATGCTTATTTCCAAATGTTAGTTTGTACAAACATAAATCTGGATTTCATGTTACACCGAGGGAACTGTGTACAGAGTAGGCTAGTAGACTCAGTAGGTTAAACTGTTTCTTTCTTTTATATATATATAAATATATATATATATGTATATTTATGTATTTATGTATGTATGTGTGGCTGCGTTGGGTCTTCCTTGCTACGCGCAGGCTTTCTCTAGTTGCAGCGAGCAGGGGCTACTCTTCATTGCGGTGTGCGTGCTTCTCATTGCGGTGGCTTCTCTTGTTGTGCAGCACGGGCTCTAGGTGCACGGGCTTCAGTAGTTGTGGCTCACGGGCTCTAGGGCGCAGGCTCGGTAGTTGTGGTGCATGGGCTTAGTTGCTCCGCGGCATGTGGGATCTTCCTGGACCAGGGATGGAACCCATGTCCCCTGCATTAGCAGGCAGATTCTTAACTGCTATGCCACCAGGGAAGTCCCTAAACTGTTTCTTAAAATAGGTGTGTTTTTTTTCCTTTGAGCTATCAGGGTATTTAGAAAACATTTCACCTAATCCTTCTCCAGGTAAGGAGAAATGTCTTATCCAAACTAATAATACCATCTTTTTAAATGAATGGAATATTTAGTGTATACTAGGAACTATGTTATTCTCTACTTTTAACCAATTTTTATTGTGAAATTTAGTATCCTTAAGGATGAGTCTATAATAAAAGATATGTAGGTCACTGATTTATCAAAAGAAAAAAGAAAAAAGACACGTATGTAATGCCACTCAGGTCAAGAAATGGATAATTGCTTGCTTCCCAGATTTGCTGAGCAGCCCAGCCTACTTCTGACTCCATTCCTTCCCCCCTCCCTACTGCCCTTCTTCTGAGGGTCATGATTATAATTTAGCTTTTCTTTATAGTTTTACACATTCACATGCATTCAAAAATGATGTTTTTTAGGGCTTCCCTGGTGGCGCAGTGGTTGGGGGTCCGTCTGCTGATGCGGGGGGCGCAGGTTCGTGCCCCGGTCCGGCGGGATCCCGCGTGCCGCAGAGCGGCTGGGCCCGTGAGCCATGGCCGCCGAGCCTGCGCGTCCAGAGCCTGTGCTCCGTGGCGGGAGAGGCCGCGGCGGTGAGAGGCCCGCGTACCGCAAAAACAAACAAAAATGATGTTTTTAAATGTACTTTTAACTTCAGATAAACTGATTTGTAGTAGTGTATATGCCTTTATGTCTATCTTCTTTCACACAACTCAACATTTGTGATAGTAATTCATGTTCTTTTTTGTAGCATTACCTTGGCCATTTTCATTCTATTGTATGAATGTATCACAATTTATTCTACTGTAAGTATTCTAAAATTAATCCATTTTAGAATAAATGGCATTTGTTCGTCTGACTGATATGAATAGCATAACTCTAAATAGTCTTGTGCTTGTTTCTTGGAACACATATGCATATATTTCTATCTCCTAATTCTCAAAATTTGGTGTTATGCTATATCCCACACTCATGTTTCTGTAGAATTCAAAGATATATTCTTATGAAAGAAAGTTGGAAAGGAAGGACAGGCTGAGGTAACATAACAGAACCAGATGTACTGAATTGGTTGCCTGATTGCAGTCTCACAGATTTTTGGTTCAGTATCTAATGGGTTAAGCTGAGTTCCTTCA
The DNA here is from genome assembly GCF_059928025.1 of Delphinapterus leucas. NCBI lineage: Eukaryota > Metazoa > Chordata > Mammalia > Artiodactyla > Monodontidae > Delphinapterus > Delphinapterus leucas. Next base: position 162,758,923 of record NC_143131.1, read on the forward strand.
CGTGTCACTGAAACAAATGAATAGAAGAAGTAAATGATCAGTGTCATCTTTATCGTTACTAATTCTTTGTTTAACCTTTGGTAATATGGGTGAGATGCAATGCCTTCCTGCTCTTATGCTTGGTTCAACCATTTTTATTGCATTATTTCTGTTCTTTTGTCTGGCTAAGTTTTTCCCATCACAGAGTATGCTGTTCCCTTTGCCCGAAATATGTTCTTATTGTAAAACATTGGTCGCATGACTAACTCCTTTTGTTATTGAGGTAAAGCTGACGTACAGTGTTAGTTGCAAGTGTATGACCTAATAGTTCAGTATTTGTATACACCGCTAAGTGATCACTATAATAAGTCTAGTTACCCTCTGTCACCTTACACAGTTACAAACAATTTTTTTTTCTTGTGATAAGAACTTCTAAGATTTACTATCTTAGATTCTTTCAAATATGGAACTCCTCCCTTCCTTCTCAGGATCATTTCATCTGAACTCGGAAATCTTCTTTGATAGTCCTACCGCCCCCAGTCACTCTCTATTACATTTACCCCTTATAATTGCTGTTAGTTAATTCATCTCTTCAATGGTTATCTTGTTTATAGTTTATTCTTTTTTCTGGTCCCTCCTTTCCCTGCCTTCCAGAAATATAAGCACCAGGAATCTCATTTCTTTTGTAGAACAAGTTAGCTACAGTATGTGGAACAATACCAGTTCATAATAGGTGCTCAATAAATGTCTAATGAATAAATGGAAGAAAGGAAGGTAGAGGTTTGGAAGGAGGCCAAGCAGTAAAGAGACTATTTGCATGTTTCAAAAATGCTGTAATTCTTCATGACAGGTGTAAAAGAGGAGATTTGTGGATTCAGATCTTACAAGGAGACTAAGCAATCAAAGATACCAAACCATTGAAGGTTAGAAAGAAGCAGGGAGCTCAGTGTTTCCACACAGTGAGGCAGACTGAAAGCAATAAGGGAAACCAAAAGCCCAGGACGGTGTGTGACTGTCATTCCAATGTTCTATATACCTCTTTGCCAAGCTATACATACATGAATTCCTAACAGTCTGACTAATGTTCATCTCAAAGAAAGAATCTGAGTCAAAGTGACCTCAGGGTTACTAGCCATGGAAACAGAGGAGGGAGAGTGTGGTCATTAGACGCTGTTGTCAAAGAACAAAGGAGGGACAAAACATAGAAGTTTGGTGCTCTCCCACATTGATTTGGAGGAAATTGGCCAACATCCAATGTGAGCAAGGCAGTTGGGTAACCCTGGGAGAATGAGTCGTCTTGGCAGGCTCGCAGAAGTGCCTGCTTGTGTCGATCATCACTGTAATGACAGATACCAAGGGTCAATATTTACAAGGGTCCACTAGGATGAGTAGTAAGATGAGTCTAGGAGTGGTCCCCAGGAAATCACAGAGCAGTGAGGCTCATAGAAGAGGTATAAATTCCAGGAGTTGACCAAACTGTTAGCTATAAAGGAAATGTATATTTAACACATGAAGAAAAGAGAGCCAAGTACTACTGTAGGCAGATCCAATAGGAATGTAATATAATACTTGTGGTTACAGACAGGGAAAAGGTTTAAATATCTGTAGTGTCAAACTGCCATATATTAACCCTTTAGTCAAACACGGTTTCTACCCATTTAGGCTATTTTCCTTCCCTGCCAAAGATGGCAACTTTCATTTTACCATGTTAGTGAGTAAGGGAAATGACTCATTTTACAGACAACTTGGCAAGACTATAAGTAAGAAAAGGAGGGCATGAACTGTGTCCTGTAGGTAACAAAATGCTTTTCTAAAGTCATTGCTGGGGAAATAGTAAAACATTACAACCCAGGAAGTCCAGGTAAATTATATGAGAGAGTAGTCAGTAGATGTCACAGGGGAAAAATACAAGCATTTCTGAGAGGAAAAGTAAAAGGCTTTGATGTGATGTCTCTGACACCTAAGTGGAGCAGAGAATCTGAGGCAGAGATCCATGCCTCTCATTTGTGAGAGCTCAAATAGGGAGGGTTGTGCTGAGTAATTTTGCTTGGCAATGAACTTAATACCTCCCTCCTCTTCCCCTCCCCCCACAAAAAGCAAAATTAAACTAGGTAGCAGAGGTAGATCATCTCCCTCCTAAAGCCGACTCAGCATTCCACAGCATTTATACATCAAATTCCAAGAACTAGGCTATAAAATGTGGAGTTCATTTTGCCACCTTGCAAAAGGAGCTTCAGCTTCTCATTTCTCTTACCTTGTGATGAGGAGGCCTTGAATGGGTCATTCCTGAGGACCAAAGAGACCCAAAGAGTGATAATGGCATCCCAACCTTGATCTCTGTCTCCCCTAAGAACTGCCAAGCCCTGTGGGCCTTGAGGAATTTTCTGTTTCTCCCCCAATCTCTAGGAACAAACGTGTGACTGACTCTTTCAACTGAGTGACTCTCAAGGATCTGTAGAGAATGAACTCTTTCATTAAAGTAGCACAGGAAATCCCAATGCTAAGAGGAGAAGCCAGTCTCAGTACAACCCTATGAAACATCTTATTTTCTAGTCTAGGGGTAAGGCAATGAAAATTCTCAGTTCCTGCCTCACTTAGAGGTAGTACAGGTCAGAACTTCCCTGGTGGTGCAGTGGTTAAGAATCCACCTACCCATGCAGGGGACATGGATTCGATCCCTGGTCCGGGAAGATCCCACGTGTCGCAGAGCAACTAAGCCCGTGCACCACAACTATGGAGCCTGTGCTCTAGAGCCCGTGAGCCACAACTACTGAGCCCACGTGCCACAACTGCTGAAGCCCACATACCTACAGCCCATGCTTCTCAACAAGAGAAGCCACTGCAATGAGGAGCCATGCACTGCAAGGCAGAGTAACTCCCACTCGCCCCAGCTAGGGAAAGCCCGCCCGCAGCAACAAACACCCAACACAGCCAAAAATAAATTTCAAAAAATGTTAAGGGTGAAAGGTTTTTTTTTTTTTTTTTAAAAAAAAAGGTAGTAGAGGTCAGAGAATAATTGAATTTCAGAGCTGAAACGGATATTTCTGACTACCTACTGTAATCACCTCACCTTCCTGTTAAGGATATTACCAGGAAGGAGAAGTGACTTATACAGTTCATCCCATCATGGGTTTATGTAATGTCTATTTACATAGCACCAAACATACTTTTACCAGGCACTTCATTATTGGTTATACAGATAAAATATGACTAAGACTTGATTCTTGCCCTCAGGAACTTGCTATCAATTGGGCAGTTAAGATGAGTAAACCGAGAAAGGCATTGCCGTAGTACAAAAGAGGACAGTGTACACAGCGGTTAAGAGTACAGGCTGTGGGTTGAAGCTATCTGAGTTCAAACACAATACCACTGCTCACACGTTGGGTGGCCTTGGGCAACTGAGTTCACTTTACTATGCTTCAATTTCCTTTTCCATGAAACGTTGATAACATTAGCATTTATCTTATAGGGTTACTTGATGATTAAGTGAGAAAATGTATACTCAATGCTTAGTAAAATATTTAGTAGTAGTAATCGATCAATAAATGTATTATTATCAGTAGTAGGTGCAATAGAGTAGGAACATCATCATTATCATTAGATTCCAGGTGTGGTAGTTTAAAAAGAAAGCTTCCCAGCAGTGGGATTAATAGTCCATGATTATATTAAGGTTTAGGAAGAGTGTTCTGGCAAAAGGGGTTAAGTTATTTTCTGGTTTCCTGGACTTTGACTTTGTGGAGCCTTCTGAATGTCAAGGTTTTGGCTAGAGCTGTAACTGAATTGCAAACATAACTCTCATGCTCGTGATGATCCTGGATTTATATGCCATGTGTTCCAGAAAATGGCAGTGAAGTTTATGAGGAAGAAACAGCTCTTTCTCTTTCATACAAAGGTGAAGTTTCAGTTGGAAGTGTGGCTTCCTAGGGTGTTTGTTCTTACCCCACTGACCCAAACAGAGTGAACTATATGACAACAGGGTGTATATCACAGTATGTCATAGAGATGTAAGTTGGTAACATTTTGTATCTTCCACTGTAGGCTGTAAGTATTCTGAGGTCTGGGATGTAGCAGTTATCTATTGCTGAGTAACAAACCACTCCAAAACTTAGTGACTGTTTTTAGTGACTGAAACAACAGTAGTTATGGAATTTGCATTTCGGGCAGGGCTCTGTGGGGATGACTTGTTCTGCTCCATGCTTGACTTGAGGCTGAGATCCACTTTCTGGATGGCTCACTCATGTGGCTGGCAAGGTGGTGATGGCTTTTGGTAGTGAACTCAATCAAAACTGGAGTACTCATTTCTTGCTGGCTGCTTATTTGGGTTTCCTTACAACATGGCTACCACCTCAGAGCAGTCAGACTACTTACATAGTAACTTATTGCCACTCGTGAGTGTCACAGAAGTACCAGGCAGAGACTGTGTGGCTTTGTAAATCTAGCTTCAGGAGTCAAATAACGTTACTTCTGCCATAGTTGCAAGTGCATCCACATTCAGGGGGAAAGAACATAGGCCCTCATCCCTCTATGGTGGAAATGTCAAAGTTACATGATGAGAGGGACATGTGGGTATGACTCTGTTGAGAAACACAATCTGCCAAAAATGCCACTTCGGTTTTGCCCACCAGAGTGTCCAGAACAGTGGTGACACAACACGGGTACTTAATAAATATAGCTCTGAATGAATTATAGCACTGAATACATTGAGTGAATGAAAATAAATGAATAGATTACTATTGCTACCCCAGTTCCTGACCCTTTCTGAATGACACGGATATTAGTATCAAACTTGGCTCCTGGCTTGAAATTTTGCTCTTTAATCTGGGCACTTACTTATGTATGTCTGTAGTTGATGTTGGAGTCTTAAACTCCTTTGGGGAATAAGGAAATGATTACAAAGACAGAGCGGTAGTGCCTTTGAAGAAAAGTAATTTGAATAAGTGAGGCAGAATTTGGTTGTAAAGATTTATCAAGTCGTCAAAGAGAGGAAAATAGTTCTGAAGGAGGAAAATAATTGATGATGAACCAGCGTGGTTGCGATGAAGGAAACAGTATGATGACAAGAGATCGGGCAGCTTCTAGGGGAACAGCAGCCAAAAGAATCATCAGCAAAACTCTGTTTAATTAATGAACGGCAGCAGAAGAAGGTGCTCTAAAAAGATTAGAGATGGCACTTGAGGCTGTGCCTCCTGGGAAATATTGGATGACTGAAGTACTTCTGTGTGTGATGTGATTAAAATAATCAACTAGAATGTTGAACATTGAATCATGAATTTAAAAGATTTTGTCTGCCTGTGTAAAGCAAACATAAGACAGTCATTTTTGATTAATCTTGGCGAATAGGGAAGACCACCAATATAATGGTTGTTTCCAGAAGCCATAGTGGAAATGTCTTATTCTTTGTCCATAGCAACCTGATATATTATTGTCCATCAAGGTTTTAACTCTGTGCCCTTATTATAAAATATATTTGGAGCTGACAGTTGCAACTTGAGCTGCGTAACTTAGGATAAAAGGTACAGATTGTAAATTTCTCCTCTGTATCATCCATGATTATTTTTATTTTTTTAATGAAAACGAAAGAGTGTGTAATCTTGTTAGTAAGTGCAACTCCTCAAACTTCAGAACAGAAAAAAAAGTAGAATTTTGTTGATTATGTCACTCTTGATCATTTTGCCATTGTCAAGTGTTTCTTGGATTCTTCCAGAATGTTGACATTTACCCAACTTTGATTGAAGTTAAGGGAAAACTGTATTCCCTTTTTATTTGCTTTTTATCATCCTTTTCTAAAATTTTGTTATAGGAAAAGAGGCACACAGGGATTTAGCTATAAGGCTTCTGAGTGTTATGAATTAACAAGAGAGCAGTATTATTCCCATATCTCTGATTCCTACTGTCGTGGTGGGAATGACCAATAATTACGTTTTTTTTCTTATTTCACTGTACTACAATAAATGCATGTTGCAGCTGAACGGGTTTGACAGAAAACATACTTCAACTATGTGACTACATTTACAGTTATTTACATATTAATGGTATAGGATTTGGACATCATAATGTCATCACTGGCTTTAAAAAACACTTAGAATATTCTTTTAATTAAGTTTAGATTTGCTATGAGAGTTTGAAAATATAATTTGTGCCGAATTCTAAAGCTGAGTAGTCAAGGACATTATTTAAAAGTTCTCATAAACTTTAAATTATGCTTCAGTTGATGTTTCTTGCTAAGCAGAACATTAATTTGGTTTTGCTGTATATAAATATATCAAAATTAAGAAGTAAATATTTTCATCGGCTCTTTAGACACTCGGATTAAGGTATCTGAAGCAGGCTGGTCAGGAACCTTTGACCTAGTAGTGGAGTTTACAGATATGGCAAACCCCTACGGCAGATTAAAACATTGCATACAAAGACACCAGCTATGTCTTCAAAACACACCAAACGTCACTGCATAGTTTGTTAAGGTGATCATATAAGAGGGCGAAAAAATTCAGGTGGGGCTTTGGCTACAGAGTGAGACACTGCCGCCCCAAGCTACAGTACTTCCACTTCTTTGTTCTCACTAGCTCCTCACTTCCCACCAGCACCTTTCAGTAGAGTCCTAATCGCCACCTATAATTAGATTTTTATTTGTGCCTTAACATGCTTAACGTCCGCCTCCCTCAGACAGGGGATACCCTTGATGGAAAGACTATGGGTAATTTGTGTTTCCCTCTGAATTCCTGATACTTAGTATAGGACATCACATATAGTAGGCACTTCAGTTAATTTTTATTAAATGTTAAAAGATGCCATTTTGGGAAAGAGATTTCTCATTTAACCTTAATCAGAGCAGCACCAGGATTGGTCCCAGGCATAGACTTTAGAGCCTCAGTTTACATTCATATATATGTGAAATCATCAGCACTGCCTTCTCTCAGGCAACAGAGTCACATGCGTTTAATTCAGGATCTGTTTTCTTTTTTTTTTTTTTTAACATCTTTATTGGAGCATAATTGCTTTACAATGGTGTGTTAGTTTCCGCTTTACAACAAAATGAATCAGTTATATATATACATATGTTCCCATATCTCTTCCCTCTTGCGTCTCCCTCCCTCCCACCCTCCCTGTCCCACCACTCCAGGCGGTCACAAAGCACCGAGCTGATCTCCCTGTGCTATGCGGCTGCTTCCCACTAGCTATCTACCTTACGTTTGGTAGTGTATATATGTCCATGCCCCTCTCTCAGTTTGTCACAGCTTACCCTTCCCCCTCCCCATATCCTCAAGTCCATTCTCTAGTAGGTCTGTGTCTTTATTCCTGTCTTACCCCTAGGTTCTTCATGACATTTTTTTTTTCTTAAATTCCATATATATGTGTTAGCATACAGTATTTGTCTCTCTCTTTCTGACTGACTTCACTCTGTATGACAGACTCTAGGTCTATCCACCTCATTACAAATAGCTCAATTTTGTTTCTTTTTATGGCTGAGTAATATTCCATTGTATATATGTGCCACATCTTCTTTATCCATTCATCCGATGATGGACACTTAGGTTGTTTCCATCTCCGGGCTATTGTAAATAGAGCTGCAATGAACATTTTGGTATGTGACTCTTTTTGAATTATGGTTTTCTCAGGGTATATGCCCAGTAGTGGGATTGCTGGGTCATATGGTAGTTCTATTTGTAGTTTTTTAAGGAACCTCCATACTGTTCTCCACAGTGGCTGTATCAATTTACATTCCCACTAACAGTGCAAGAGGGTTCCCTTTTCTCCACACCCTCTCCAGCATTTATTGTTTCTAGATTTTTTGATGATGGCCATTCTGACCGGTGTGAGATGATATCTCATTGTAGTTTTGATTTGCATTTCTCTAATGATTAGTGATGTTGAGCATTCTTTCATGTGTTTGTTGGCAGTCTGTATATCTTCTTTGGAGAAATGTCTATTTAGGTCTTCTGCCCATTTTTGGATTGGGTTGTTTGTTTTTTTGTTACTGAGCTGCATGAGCTGCTTATAAATTTTGGAGATGAATTCTTTGTCAGTTGCTTCATTTGCAAATGTTTTCTCCCATTCTGAGGGTTGTCTTTTGGTCTTGTTTATGGTTTCCTTTGCTGTGCAAAAGCTTTTAAGTTTCATTAGGTCCCATTTGGTTGTTTTTATTTCCATTTCTCTAGGAGGTGGGTCAAAAAGGATCTTGCTGTGATTTATGTCATGGAGTGTTCTGCCTATATTTTCCTCTGAGAGTTTTATAGTGTCTGGTCTTACATTTAGGTCTTTAATCCATTTTGAGTTTATTTTTGTGTATGGTGTTAAGGAGTGCTCTAATTTCATTCTTTTACGTGTAGCTGTTCAGTTTTCCCAGCAGCACTTATTGAAGAGGCTGTCTTTTCTCCATTGTATATTCTCACCTCCTTTATCAAAGATAAGGTGACCATATGTGGGTGGGTTTATCTCCGGGCTTTCTGTCCTGTTCCATTGATCTAGATTCCTGTTTTTGTGCCAGTACCATACTGTCTTGATTACTGTAGCTTTGTAGTATAGTCTGAAGGAAAATATTTTTGTTGTTTTTCTCTTAGTGATTATGAGCCCTCTTAACTCAAATACACTTGAATTTATACTTTTTGATCGAAATTATCATTACTTTTGGATCACCCCAGGTAGAAGTTCCAATGATATTGTCCAAGTTAATTTATCTTATAGAAAATTTAGGATGGCTGCCCATTTCTGGTGTAGTGAATTTTCCAGTTCCTAACAGAATATCACCCACAGAGACTTGGCTGCTCCTTTCAACAAATGAAAGGGAACACACTAATTTCTTAGCTCATCCCAGGATACAAGACAGCACCATGAATCAAAGATCAGAGTTTTGCTTGATTCAGCCACCAAATGCCACTTTCTTCTCAGTGTCATCTAGCGATGACACTTGGATCTCTGCTCATCCTGACTCTAGCCAAGAGACAATTGCTTGGACTGAAGCCTAGGCATGCAGTACACATTGGCTTCCTGTTGGGAACCACACTCAGAGAGAGAGAGTGTGTGTCAACCTTCGGTTCTTACGTAGCTTTTTCAAAGAATTCTTGACATCGATGATTCCTCCTTGCAATTTTTGGAATACTAAGACTATATAACAATTTATTAGGAGCCTCTTTAGCGACACCTAAAGACTGTGGGAAAGATGAAAAGAATGCACACAAAGGACAGGTGGACTTGCTGGGGCTCAGCGTGCTGTTTGCTCTGTTTGTATGTCATTTACTGCTGCTGGCAATTTTAAGAATATATTCTTCATTGGATATCTGAAATAAAATACGTTTGTCTCAACTTACCCTAATTCAGCCTTTGAAAAAGTTTATCTTACTTTGGAAAAATAGTTTAAGCAAAGCACTTGAGGGAAAACGGGTTAGAGAAAATGTCTCCAAAAACTCAATGTCTTCATTAGTAGAAGTTACAGCTACCCCACTCATCTTTTAGATACTGAAATCTGACCTAACAAAATGAAAAATAAATAATCTAATTAAATATCAGGGAACTCCAGTGGTTATTAAGTATAAATACAATTAATGAATACAAAAGGACTTTCATAGTACATTATATTTTACAATTATTTATAATAGAAATAAAATAAAGATAATAAAAACCTTGGAAACTTTATTAATTGTAAGAGTTTATAGTGCTTGCAGTTACTGTGTTTTGTTTTGTTTTATTTTCCTCAGAAAACAGGTTGAAACCTCTAATTTATTTTATGAACTGCCAAATTTTGCAAAAGAGTCTAGGAACTCATCATGATTTGCCCCCTTCCAGAAATTCGTGTATTCCTCAGAAATCAATTCTACTTAAAACTTTCTGATTAATTCAATCATTTCTGAGTGTTCTGGGAAATAATTTATTTAATAATCTCTGCTTTGGAAAAGATATTTGGAAAAATGAAAAAAGAAAGAATCATTAATAGAGTATGAAATAGGTTTGTTAGTTGACTCCAAGGAGGGTGGGGATTAGACTGTGGACGCAGAGTTTATAAGAGAAGAGGAAGAAATATGGAAGCAGTCATTATAAATACAGGAGGAAATCACATCTGTTAGAACTCATGGCCTGTGGCTATTCTGGACCACAGTTAGGAAAATGGTAAAGTAGATCTAGGTGGTAGACCAGGCGTATGACCCAAAGTAAATCCGTTGAACTGTGTGTGCCTAGACTCTTGAGCCTCAAAACATTCTCGTTCCTATTGGAAAAAAGAAAACACTATTATTTTCTGAAACCACACACACACACACACTCTACAGTGCTCGTACACTGGGCATCTTTGCATTATTAGGAATTGATGGTAGGAAGAGCATCATAGCTCGACAGAGTGGAGAAGTGTTTGTGAGAAGTGTTTGTGATAGAAAGGATTTTCGTACTTTAGAAGGCAAGTGTGATCACAGAATTCTTAAATCATGGCAAAGAACTCATTTCTTTTTGCCCTGTCAGACATTTGGTATTTCAAAAATGAACAGCTCTTACATTTTTGCAGTTACAGCAAGGCCTTCTCATGACTGCCATGTCCTGGCTGCTGACCTTTGCTCCAGTGTCATCTGGTGTCACTTTCCACCTTGCTCGTCTCACTGCAGCTACTCTGTTCTTATTTTAGTTCTGTGCTCCGATCTCTTTTCCAACACCTAGCCTCACACTTTCCCCCAGAGGAAGAATCTTTCTCTTTCTTTCTTTCCCTTTCTTTCCTTCCTTTCCTTTCTTTAACCTGAATGCCTTCCTATCAGCCTTTCTGTCTTCCTTTCTCTTTTCTTTTTCTTTATTCTATCTCTCAGCTCCTTTTGTAATTAGTCCCTTCTCATGTTTCTGTCCTGCCTGACATGTTTCTTACTTGGAGATACTTTTCCTGTGCACCTCATCTAAGATGGGTTCCCCCGTCTTACCCTCAGCTGTTAACTGCCTCAATATCCCATTTTCACTTAAGAAGTAAGAATTTTTTATTCTGCACTTCTTTGATATTGATATTTACATCTATCAGAATAATTTAACTCTGGGACATGAATTCTTATGACTGTCTGAAAACATTCTGAGGGTGTATACCAAAGAGTTTCTGTTTTTCAAAACTGTTCATAAATCATTTTAATAAGTAAAACGAAGACTCTTAGAGCTACACATTTTCATTCATTCCAATTTCCATAGAATCAATCGAACAAATATTTTTTTCTCTGCAGAGAGATCAAGATGGTTTTCCTCCCAGATACTTTAGTTTTCTATTCTTAGATTTGTATGTATATATCTTTGAGTGTGTATGTGTGTGTGTATATATATATACATATATATATATGTAAAAACTGTATTTGCTCCCACTCAAATGTGGAAAGAATAAAATATGATGCTTTATTCCTCCATAAGTGTACTTCAGAAAAACTTAAACTTCCTAAGGGAATGTAATTCATTATGAGGTGAATACTCAGTGAAGTCATAGTTCACACTTACTATCAAGGTTATTCATCCCATCTCAAAGGGTGTTCCATCGTTTCCTTCCCAATGCAGGCCCGCTCTAGGTGCACGGGGATACCTACCTGTGCCCAGAGATTTGACAAAGGGGCCTATGGTCTGCATGTTCTTCTCTTCCTGACTTATAATAAATTCTAGATTACCATAAGTGATCTTAACTAGACTCTGAGTCATGGTTTCACATCTTGCTCTACCTGCTGCTGAAGTAGCTTAAAGCTGGTATAACTCATGGTCTTTTCAGAGTACAGTGGTTCCCTTTCTGCAGTAACTTGGCTCCATCTTGATTTTCTTTGCTTCAGATGCTCTGAGAGCATCTGAAATGCCTGCTTTCCAGGTCCTGGCATAGACTCTTCATGTCAAGGCGTCCATCCCATGGCTACCTATTCCCTTACCATGGTGGTCTCAGCCTCCCCAGGAAGTTTAGCTCTCAATCCTCAGCAATTCCACTGGGGGTGTACCAGGCCTTCTAGATCCCTCTCCAATCCTGTGCAGACCTGACAGTATCTCATGTCTACTCTCTTCTTAAACATATCAAGCCACTCTCTTTCCTTAGCTATAAACAACAGCTAGCAAATCCTTTTCAGAGGGAAGAACTTTCAGGGTATTTAGCAAGTGAAGGGGCATCACCATGCAATTTAAAAAGCAGACCTTCAAAGCAAAATAATTTTCTAGGTACCTCTCTTGCAAGAAGAGGTTTTTTTAAAAGTTATATATAAATGACTGAGACCACTAACTAAAATACACATCTAATTAATATATATTTTTAAATCCAACACTGCCTTCTACCTTGTTAGGTACAAGATCCCTTGGAATTTTGAGATTCTGATATTGTTGTTGACATAGGGTATTAGATAAGTTTTTTCTAATAGGAAAAAAAATAAGTCAGCATTGAGACTTGAAGCTGAATCGTGACTGTGTTATTCTGTGCTGAACTTGCTCTATTTTTACCTGAGGTAACAAACTTCATGGCCAAGCCTTCATGGTAGAATGGGCACAAAGAAAGAAATTGGCTTACCAGTAAGAAGAGGTACTAGGAAAGTGTTTTAAATTTTGACATCTGGTATCATATATTATGTTTAGTTTGGACAGAGTAGTCTTTTCTTATTCACTATGACTGGCCTCACCGGTCAATTAAGAAATAATTTAAAGAGGGGAGTCATTTAAAAATGTTTGATATAGATGTACTATTTTAACTGTCATTCACTTTATAATAATTTGAAGCAGGGCTACATTTACTGTTATTTGGTTTTTGTTTTATTTTGTATCTTAACATGAATTTACTTATCTTGTATAAACTGTATTTATAATGCATTGTCTTTTATTTCCATGTTGTTTGTCTTTTTTAAGTGAAATGAGAACGTAAATGTATTTGTAAAATGATCCAAGACTATAATCCTCATAGATTTTATATTCCTCTGCCTAATTTTTTAAATTTATGTTTTTCTATACATAATTCAAGACTTTGTTTGTAACCTGCTTAAGTATTTTGAAACCATTAAGCACAGACTTCAAAAGAACTGCTCTTTCCATGCTCATATTCCATTAGGTTATATAAATAACAAAGAAGTAATAAAAAGGACACCTGGGGGAAACAAATTGAGAAAAAGCACAAATTATTCTTGATAAACATGCAGCTTATGTGGTGGTGGCAGAAATGGGAGAGTATTAGACCATAATTTAGTATCCTGGTGCAGTCCTTGGTTGATGAACATAAGTTTTAAGTCTTGCAAAGAAAATTGGTATTCTTAGTTAACCCAATAGGTTAGTTAAATTGAGACCAGTTAAAAGGGCTTCTCCCATGTTTACACACATTTTATATAATCATATCAATCATGCATGTATTTTGTATTTCTTTGCTTTTGTCTTTTAGCTTGGTTGAATTCAGTAGCCTTCTGGAGCCCCTTCTCCTGGACACCTACTCAACTATGTGTTGGGAAGACCAAGGCGAATAAGGACTGGACTCTGAATGCAGTGAGGGTCTAAAAGGGAGATAACAAACACTCATCCATGCTTTATGTAGTAAATCCCACCAAGCACAAAAACTAAAAGTACATCGTTTCACATATTAAAAATAGGCCCCTATGTCACTTATTCTTATGCCAGTTTTTCTTCAGTATTTTATGTAAAATTTTACTTGATAATTTAGATCAAGTTTTAAAGATGTAAAAATATCTGGATAAAAGTATGTGCCCTTATCACTAATTGTCAGTCTACATCAGCTACTATTTATTTTAAAGTACTTCATTCCAGTGTGAGGAGGGTTACATTTAAATATTTCTCAGTCTCCTGAGATTTCTGATTCATATATGTAGCTCTGAAATACTGTGAGCAGGGTGCCATTCAATGCTTTTATGGAGTTTTTTTTTTTTTTTTTTTTTGCTGCTCGTGAACTGCTATGTGCCAGATGCCCCATTCATAACATCTCTTAACTCTGATAATGAGTAGATGTCATTATTTTGCCTTCCAGCACTTCTGATCAATATCAGGCTAATATTATTTTCTCTCTGATTTTCCTTTATATTTTCAAAATTTATAGCAAACACAAAATGAAGTAATTATTTAATGTTTAACACAGTACAGTTTTTTTTTGACTGCCCTCTAAGCCCTTGCAACTAGGATCGACTTTATTACAAGTTTAAAAAATTATGAAAATATTTTAGCATAAATATTTATTTAGTGGTACCCTTAACAGTGAATTTATGAGTTTTTTAGGCCACTTTTCAAACTCATTTTAGTTTCAATTAAGATTTGGTGGAATATTTTTTAAACTCATATAAGAAAATATAAGACCTAAAAAGGCAATGTAAGTCACATTCTTTAGAATTATCTTTCTGTTTATACCCAGTATTTCTTAGTTATCGGAATAAAATTGTGAGCCCAGTGCCTGACACATATTTGGCACTCAGAAAAGTGTATTAAATGAATGCATTCAAACTGAAATAACGTAACTGCTTAGTTAAGGCTTCTCTTGTTTTAGGTGTTTTTTTACAAGATTCTTTTCATTTTAAAAGAGATAATAGAGACTTTAGAAACTGAAAGGTAATGTTAATAGGAATCATAGCAATTATCTCGTCTATCTTCTCCAATTTTCAGATGGAGCTGACAAAGAAATTAAGTGATTTAACCAATGGCAAGTTAAATAGACTTCAAACTTTCAGATGTATTATTAAGCCATGTAGTTAATTTGGTTCAAAGTTTTGATTTAACCAACATGTATTAAGTATGTGTAATGATGAAGGCACTCTAATGAGCGCCAAGCTTAAAAAAAAAAAAAGAAACACGAAATTCCTACCCAAAGTTTGTAAACTACGGACTAGTATTTGGGAACCACTGAAATTTGATTCTTAGGCTCAGGACTGGAGTCTGGGCGGGCGATACTGATTTGAGAGTCATTAGTATACACTTGTAATTGAACGGATGCAGTGAATGAGATCACACAAGAAGAGGAAATAAAACGAAAGAAAGAGTAGAACTAGTGGATTCCTGGTGAAGACGTATTTATAAGATGATACAAAGAGAATCAAGGGGGAAAAGAGACATATAAAAGGAGTGAGAATCAGATGATAAATAGTTCCTTGAAAATCAAGGGACAAAGAGAACCAGGTAGTAAATGATGGGAGGTTTCTTGTACCTTGCAGAAAACTCAATTATGATGAAGACTTAAAAGACACTATTAAAATCAGACATTCAGCATCACTGGGGATTCTTGCAAAAGTGCTTTGCTACAAAGGGAGTAACATATGAGCCACAATGAAGATTGCAAATTCTTGGAAAGAAGGAAAGAGGAGGAAAGAAATAATACAAATAAAAGACCAGCATTTTCCAGAATGAGTTCTGCTATCTTCACAGGTTTTAGTAGCTATTACTTGAAAAATATAAAGGAGAGCATTGGGGTAGAGAGTTCACTTGTGAGATATCTTGAGGAAACAATTTAAAAAGTTAATTTTGCTGCAGGACTTCAGAAAATTTATTTGGCAAATGGGAATGGAGAATATCCAAAAGAGGGTATATTTGGTCATCTATTTTCTTTAAAAAAAAAAAAACAGTTTTTGGGATTACTATTCTATATTAGTCACTTGGGAAATTTTGCTTTGGAATAAAAAGAAAAAGCCAAGATATTTAACACTAATAGAAAAAGAAAGAAGAGAAAGAAACAACAGGAATTCAAAAAAAATTCTCCAGCTTTATTAAGATATAATTGACATATAACATTGTGTAAGTTTAAGGTATACAATATGTTGATATGATACATTTATATATTGCAAAATGATCACTACCATAGTACTAGCTGACACCTCCATCATGTCACGTAACTACCATTTCTTTTTTGTGGTGAGAACATTTAAGGTCTACTCTTAGCAACTTTCAAGTATATTAAACAGTTTTATTAGCTAAAATCACCGTAACGTAATTAGACCCAGAGAACTTATTCATCTTAAAACTGGAAGTTTGTACTCTTTGGCTGACATCTCCTGATTACCCCCAACCCCCTGCCTCTAGTAACCACCATTCTAGTCTCTGTTTCTATGAATTTGACTTCTTAAAAATTCCACATATAAGTGATATCCTACAGTATTTGTCTTTCTCCAACTTACTTCAGTTAGCATCGCGCCCTCAAAGTCCACCCATGTGATAGGTTGAAAGAAACCTTGTTTGTGTTGAGGTGTGAATCCCTTCTACTCCAGGATAAGTTTGATTAGATTTGAAAGCCCAAATATTGGAATTTCAATATGTTTAAAGGTTCAGTGCAAATAAAGACCTTCTGAAGTCAAGTGTACACTCAGATAGTGACAGAGCCATGCAACAGAATTTCTATTCATTTGTGTTTTCTTCACAAAGACATCCAGGAAAGATGCATCAAAGGGGAAACCTAGCAGAAAATCTTAAACCAAAATAATTGGTAAGGTTGATTAAGAGAGGAGAAAGCATGAAGCAAAGAAACTTAGTAAGTACTTTTTTCCAGCTTTATTTCAATATAAATGATATATAACATTGGGTATATTTAAGGTGTACAACATGTTGACTTGATACACGTATATATTGCAAAGTAATTACTACCATAACATTAGCTAATACCTGAATCATGTAGCATAATTTCCATTTATATTTTGTGGTGAGAATATTTAAGATATACTCTCTTAGCAACTTTCAAGTGTATAATACAGTATTATTAACGTAAATTACTATACTGTACATTAGATTCCCCAGAACTTATTTATCTTATAACTAGAAGTTTATAACCTTTGACCAACATATCACTTCTCTGCCACCTCCCAGCTCCTGGTAACCACCCTTTCTTTCTCTGTTTCTACAAGTTTTATGAATTTTGGGTTTTGTTTGTTTGGTTTTTTTAGATTCCATATGTAAATGAGATCATACAATATTTGTCTTTCAGTGTCAGGCTTATTTCATTTAGCATAGAGCCCTCAAGCTCTATCCATGTTGTCACAAATGGCAAGGTGTCTTTCTCATGGCTGAATAATATGTACATATGTATATACACCCCCCACCTCATCTTTATTCATTCATCTGCTGAGGAACACTTAGGTTGTTTCCATATCTTGGTTATTGTGAATAATGCTGCAATGAACCTGAGAGTGCAGATATCTCTCCCAAGATCCTGTTCTCATTTCCTTTGTATATATACCCAGAAATGGGATTGCTGGATCATGTAGTAGTTTTATTTTTAATGTTTTGAGGAACCCTCTTAGTTTTCCATAGTGGCTGCACCAAGTTACACCCTCACCAATGGTGCAGGAGAGTTCCTTTTCTCTACATCTTCGCCAACACTTGTTGTTTCTCGTCTTTCTGATAATAGTCATTTTGACAGGTATGAGATGGTATCTCATTGTGGTTTTGCATTTTTCCGGTGATTACTGATGTTGAGGACTTTTTCATGTACCTGTTTGACTGTCTTCTTTGAAAAAAATAAAGAAGATTGAAATCATATCAAAAGCCTTTTCGTACCACAGTTGCATAAAACTAAAAGTTTTCCTAGTTTCCTAGTTTCTCCTAGTTTACCAGGAGAAAACTGAAAAATTAACCAATATGTGGAGATTAAACAGCATGCTACTGAACAACCAGTGGGTCAAGGAAGAAATCAAAAGAGAAATCAAAACCATTTCTTGAGACAAATAAAAATGAAAATACAATATACCAAAACTTATGGAATGCATCTAAAGCAGTTCTAAGAGGGAAGTTTTTAGTGATAAATACCTACATGAAGAAAAAAGAAAGATCTCAAATAAACAACCTAATTTTACAACTCAAAGAACTAGAAAAAGAAGAACAAACTATGACCAAAGTTAGTGGGAGGAAAGAAATAAAGATCAGTGCAGAAATGAATGAATGAGAGACTAAAAAGAAAATAGAAAAGATCCCTGAAACTTGAGTTTTTTTGAAAAGATAAACAAAACACACAGACCTTTAGCTAGACTTATCAAGAAAATAAAAGAGGATTCAAATACACAAAATTATAAATGAAAGAGGGTACATTACACCTAGATACCACACAAATGGAAAGGAATATGGGAAACTACTATGAACAATTATGCACCAACAAATGGACAAACTAGAAGAGATGAACACATTCTTAGTAAGTACTTCTACTGGTCTTACATCCCTGCTCATTTTCTGGCATTCCAAAATCTTATTTGAAATTTTGGACATAAACATTCTTAGAAGAATCCACTGGTTAACAAAGAAAATTTTGTTTCATACTTAAAATTTTCTTTTCAATTCATAACTGGTTTTCTGTATGTGAGACATATTGTTTCCTTATACCAAGTGAATGCTGTCGGGAGTGATCTTCCATCACTTGTTCCTGTTTCTGGAACACGGCTTGCTCTGTGGCTTGGCATTTTGGAGCTGTCCCTTTTAGACAAGTCTTGAATAAACCATCTTCTCACATAATTTGGCAGAAGCAAAATGGCATCCTCATGTAAAATGTCACCTGCTCTAGACTGGCATTATTCTTGAGATTATAAGTATTCGAATAATGCTCTAAGATTCCTCTCTGTTTATCTCAGAAATATTACTCCCTGATGGTTTCTAAGAGGATAGATTTGGTTATTTTATTAGGTCAAACTTTAATCCTTGATAGAGAGCAAAATATTTTAAAAACGGAGCCTAGGACAGATAAAGTTTGATTTAGTAATTAAACATGAGAGCTGGAAAGGAAAATAGAGTTCACTGATTTCAGTGATTAGTGAGATGACTCTAGAAGAATTTCTGTTTCAGTACCATTGTGGAGAAAGAAGGTAAGCTAAATTAGGGTTTTTGGTTCCTTGGTTTTCTCCCCTCATAGCATTTCTTTGGGTTTCTTTTTACATTGTGTTTTTCTTTAGTAGATTAACATTTTATTTTAAAACAATAATTTAATATAAATATTTCATATTGAAAAGTTGGAAAATTAGTTTTTAAGGGATTAAATGATTTTCCCAAGTCATAACTCTACTAAAAGATACAATGGGAACTAGGAACATGGTTTCTTGTGTTTTAGTGCTTTTTGATTTTTATTTCATGTTTTTGTTCTATTAAAGATCTAAGAACCCAATTGGAATTCCATAATAGGACATGATGGCTTAAAAAAAAAATAGAAAGAATGAAAGAAAAGAGTTATAAAGAGAATTAAAATCATCAATAATTATTCTTGCCTACTGCATTTTTCCTTCAAATAATTATTTCTTCACCTGTTTATATTCTTCATACTGTATGTGATAAAGAATTTAAATAATAAAATAAAAATTTCCCCAAAATGTATTCATCTCGATCAGGGTTTCTCAACCTCAGCACTAAAACTTTGGAGTGACACATTTTTTTGTTGTTTGCTGTCCTATGCATTGTATAATGTTTAGCAGCATCCTTGGCCTCAACCCACCACATACATGGAGATATGACAGTCTTTTACTCAGTCATGATAATCAGAAATGTCTCAGAGAATGCCAGATATCCACCAGAGACAATACTACCCCTGGTTGAGAACGATTGATCTAAATAATGTACAGTCTAGATCCAAACTGAGACACCAAACTGAAGATAATCTTACCATATGTTAGCTATTGTGAGTAGACACTTGTTCCAAGATTTTAAGCAGTCCATTGTGATATTTTAGAAATTCTAAGGAAAACAGTCGTGGCTGTAAGAAGTGAGGCAGGTGTGGGAGTCAAGCCTTAATGCAAGCAGGTGAAGTGGGCTGCATGAGTGTTGACTATGTGCTTGGTGGGTGTGGAGAGTCCACAAAAATATTTAATATTCTAATTTAATTGAACTCAGTTCTTGTTAACTTTTTGTATTATGTGACCCTACATGTAATAGGCCAAAAGAGTTAAATATTTGTCTTTGATGGCTGGACAAGGCAGTCAGACTCTAGAGTAGAGTATGGTGATGGTGATGGGGATTTTAAGCTTGCCACTTTGATGTCCAGATGTGTCTTAGAATGAAAGACGGAAAAAGTCATGAAGAAAGGGCTATCTTGAGGACTAGCTTTCCCTAGTTACAATAAAAGGGAATTATTTTTTGTTTTTTTGTTGTTTTTTTTTACTTTGTATTAGTGAACAGCTATTAATCCCAGTGTGGAATTGTTCCTCTATCACCCACATAGTTCTCTTGAGTCTCTCAGCCACAGTGTCTGATCACTTCCTGGTGTAAAGCATGACTCAGCTTTGCCCAACTAGATTACTTTCATGCTATTTTCTGTACTTGTTCTATGGTCATTGGCATAGAGGTAACTATTACTTTAGCATTTTGACCTGTAATGATTTTATAAAGTAGCTGGGACAGTGATTATCTTACCTGTCAATGCAAAGAGCCTAGCCACAACAGGAGAGAACTAAGCCACCAAGCAAAAAGATACAAAGGCAAACAGACCCTGAACGATAAAGCACCTCAAGACTCTTTAATCACCTGGATCCAGCTGTATCTGAAGCTCAGGTTGCCCCTTGGACATCCAGCTACATGAGTCAACAAAGTAACCTTTTTTTTTTTTTTTTTTTTGCTTCATCTAGTTTGTGTTAGGTTTCCATCACTTACAATTGAAAGAGGTCTGCTGAGTATGGAGAATATTCCCATTGAGCAAATGTGAGCAAGGAATTGCAAATGCATAGAAATAAAATGACAGCTATACAGATGAAAGACTAACACGAAACAACAAGAAAAGCCCCTTGAACTTTAATGCAGGAATAATGAACAAATAAAGAGTATGTGTGAGCTATCTCACAAAAACCTGTTCTTCAAGGAGAAGCAAGGCATCAGAGAAAAATGACCTCATAACAGATTGAAATAGAGACGATAATGGAGGAGGAAAATGTCCAGAATCAAACCAGAGAGTGTGTCCTTCTATTCACATACTGTTTGCAAATTCTAATGATGGAGGACCAGTAATTGAGTTCACCTGTGTAAGAACTGTATAATTCATTTATTCAGCCAACATTTACAAATTATCAACCAAGAGGGAAGGATTCCAAGTTGTTAAACACCAAGTCTCTGAACTTCA
The DNA here is from genome assembly GCF_059928025.1 of Delphinapterus leucas. Classification (NCBI taxonomy): domain Eukaryota; kingdom Metazoa; phylum Chordata; class Mammalia; order Artiodactyla; family Monodontidae; genus Delphinapterus; species Delphinapterus leucas. The sequence continues at coordinate 162,779,858 of NC_143131.1, forward strand.
GTCTTTATCCAAGATGTAAGTCCAGGGAGGGGAAAAAAAATTCAAGAAACCATGAATAGTATAAAAGCTATTGTAGGCAAGTGCAGAGTGAGACAGACAATTCACTCTATTACTTATGGCTTCTTCAATTGTAAGTGACAGAAAAAGGAATTCAAACTAGCTTAAGTAGGAAAAAAATTTGCATGAGGTTGCATTCAGGTTTGAACTCCTGAGTCCATGCACAGCTGGTCTCCTGGTTTGAACCCCTGAGTGCATGCACAGCTGGACTCAGGAGTTCAAACCATGGCACCTGAATTCTATCTCCTTCTCTACCTCTTAATTTTGTTTGCTTCTGAGTTGTCTTTCCACATTGTTGCAAAGAAGACAATTAGCAGATCTGGGTTAATGTCATTAGAGGTCATGACTCCAAAGGTAAAGTTACCTCTTTTCCTCACATGACATTTATTGACTCTGCTTTAGTCTTAGGCCCATTTCTGGAGCAATCTCTGTATCTAAGAGGATGTGCCTCAGCCTTGTCCATGTACCACTTCTGCAGCTGGGTGCTGGGACCATGATACTGACAGACCCACCAAGATAAGGTGAAGTGAGAGTTACTGAAAGGAAAAGAAGCTATGTAGTCAGTATCATTTATGATGATGATGGTTATGATGATAACCTTCATCATCATTATTCTAGACGACATTCAGTCTCCTAACACATCCTGGGTGGGACCTAGAAGTTGTCATGTCACATCTGAGCTAACTATTAAAGAGTAAGTATTTGTATGACTACTGTTGGTTAGGGTGAAAAACAAGAGGATACATTAGTGTAGAGGATTCAGTGTAATTATGCAGGCATGCTTTAGCAAAATTCGCTAATGTCCAAATATACACAAATTGTCATCTACCATTTATTGAGTACTGATTATGTGCCAGGCATTTGCTAAGTAAGCTCTTTAATTTGATCATCTCATTTAATTCTCCCAAATTTTACAAGGTAAGTATTACTCTCTTTCTCAAATTGCAAATAATGCTCAGTGAGGTGAAATAATTTACTTAATTAGCAAGTGGTAGAGTTTGGATTGAGACACAGGAAGTGTGAAACAAGAGCTTGGATATTTAATATGACTTTGTACTTAGGGGGACCATACATCTCAGTTTATGCCTCTTGTCCTGATACAATTATTAATTGCATCCCCTTCTACTTCAAAACATGTTCAGATTTTGACAATAAATTATATAACATGAACACTGCCTCCTTCATGGATATGTTTGAGCTCCCTTGTATTTTATATTCTTGTCTTTCATTGAGAATGATTTTAATAATCTTTTGTTTTAGGAGAAGAGCTTCATATTTACAAAGAAGGTGCAAAGATAGTACAGAGAGTTCTGATATCCCCACACCCACTTTCCCTTATTATTAGCACCTTATATTAATTTGTCACAATTAATGACAATATTGATACATTATTATTAACTAAAGTTCATACTTTATTCATATTTCCTTAGTTTTCACTTAGTGTATTTTTTCTGTTACAGGATCCCATCCAGGATATCACATTATGTTTAGTCATCATGTCTCCTTAGGCTCCTCTTAACTGTGACAGTTTCTCAGGCTTTCCTTGTTTTTGATGACATTGGCCCTTTTGCGAAGTACTGGCCAGATGTTTTGTAGAATGTCTCCCAACTGGGATTTCTCTGATGTTTTCCTCACAATTATAATGGGGTTATGGGTTTGGGGGAGGAGATCACAGAGGTAAAGTGCCAATTTTATCACATAACATCAAGGGTGTATACTATCAATGTGGCTTATCATTGTTGATATTAACCTTGATCACCTGGCTGAGGTAGTGTTTGACGTGTTTCTCCATTGTAAAGTTACTCTTGTAAAATGGTTGTTAACCCTTTCAAGTTATGTTTATACAGAGAACATGCACACATTTTAAGTGTGTGAATCCATGACTTTTGACAGATATATTTACCCATGTAACCACTATCCCTTTCAAGATGTAGAACATTTCTGTCAGCCTTCTAAAGTTGTTTTAACTTGTCTTAATTTAATCTTTTGATTTCATAGAGTCCCTAAAGAATCCTTTCAGTTATGATTGAGTCAGAAGTGCCCCAACTCTTAGCAGACATATCACAATTGTGAGCTGCTCTCGAAATAAATAACCAGATTCTTAACTATGTTTGACTCTATCAGGTTACCTTTTATAGACTGGCCATCTCTCCATATATCTTTCCTGACTGGAATAACTAGGTAATGCAGACTTACCATCCCATGGACTTGAAACCTTGTCCTATAGGTAAGAACACCAGGATGAACAAGCCTCAGAAAGGGAGACTTAACGAAAAATCACAAGGAACCAATCTTTATAACTGCTAAAGTGTGACAGGATGTGAAGAAGGCTGACATGACTGTGACAAATCTGGCTTAGAGAAGACTATTGTGGATAATATCATGGGATACCACCGCATTTTATATTCAGAGATTTCTAAGAGTGGACCTGAAGTAGGAGCAAGACAGGTATGGTCTTAACATCCTAAGTAAGACGTTATCAGTATTCGAAAGAGGTTTCTAAAGCACTTTTATCAATTCCTTTTTTAAAGTATTAATTATAATATTAATCACTGTTGGATTTATAGGGAAATAATGTTTTACAAGAAGCAACATAAATATAAGTGTAAAAGTTCATGAGGCGGCATCATGCAAGTTATTTTATCAAAACTTATATAAAAATCATGGCATATAATTAGAGCTGAAAGAAATGTTAAATCTCAGAGAGCCACAAAAAAAAAAAAAACTCTTCAGTTTATAGATAATAAAAATGGATGAGTTGAAAAATTTGCCCAGATAATTGGATCTTAACCTTATATATAAACTTTATTGTGGTATAGTTTACATAAACAAAAGTATATGCATATTAAATATATGATTGATGAGCTTATAAAATATAAACTAAGCATAAAACTTTATATACTAAAAACCACCACAAATTAGATATATAACATTTTCATCACCCTGGAAAGGTACCTTATACCCCTGTTTACTCAATCCATCCCCTATTCTCAGACCCAGGCTGATCTGCTCTCACTACATATTAACTTTGACTTTTCTAGAATTTCATATAAAAGATGTCATATTGCATACACTGTCTTTTGTCTTTCTTCCTTTACTTCCTATAACATTTTTGAGATATATCTGTTTAGTGTATAGTAGTTGTTCCCTTTTATAGCTGAGTAGTATTCCATTGTATGGATATACCACTTGTATTTATCCTTTTGATGGGCATTTGTGTTGTTTCCATTTTATAGTTATTTTGAATAACACCACTATAAACATTTATACAGAAATACCTGTGGATCGTTCTTTCCTTGGGTAGAAGTGGAAATGTTGGGTTGAATGGTAAGTGTATGTTTACCTTTATGAGAGACTGAGAAAGACTTTTCTAAAGTGGTTGCACCATTTTGCATTCTGACCAGCAGTGTATAAAAGTACTAGTTCTGCTGTATCCTTTCTAACACTCACAATGGTCAGCCTTTTTCATTTTAACCTTTGTAATAGGTAGTGGGATCTCATTTTGGTTTTAATTTGCTTATCCCTGAAAACTAATGGTGCTGAACATCTCTTCATGTGCCTACTGCCTTTTGTGTATCTTCTTTAGTGAACATATATTTTTTCTGTGTGTGTGTGTAGTATATAACCTTCCTTATGTACAAGTTCTTTGTAAAATATATGTTTTGTGAAATTTTCACCATTTCTGCTTCCTTCTCCCCTATTTTCTGAACGAGTCTCTGTAAGATTGACATTTTTCCTTAGATTGTTGATCACATTCACCAAGGAATGCCATCTGGACCTAGAATTTTCTTTGTGGGAATGATTTTTTATAGTTACTTTGTTTATCTTATTCAAACAGCTTTGTTGAGATGAATTTTACTTATAAAATCCACTAATTTCAAGGATACAATTTAGTCATTTTTAGTAACTACCAAATTATACAACCATCAACATGAATCAGTTTTAGAATATTTTTATTACCCTAATAAGATCTCTCATGCCCATTTCCAGTTTATCGCCATTCCCACCACCAGCCCCAGGCACGGGAAGGTTTTTCACTGTAAAGGAAATGTAACAAACATAAAGTTTTTAGATTTTTTTCTTTCTTTTTGAGTCAATTTTGGTAAGTTGTGCCTTTCAATGAATTTGTCCATTTCACTTAGTTATCAATTTTTTGATATAAAATTTTCATGACATTTCCTTATTTTCCTTTCCATGAGTCTAGGGTCTAGAGTGATGGTTTTTCTTTTTATATTGGTCATTTCTCTCTTCTTTCTTTTTTTCTTAATCTGTCCAGCTTAGACATTTTCAGTTTTACTGGTCTTTACAAGGAACAGCTTTTGGTATTATTGGGGTTTATCTCTTTTTGCTCTTTTCTATTTTATTGATTTATACTTTTTATTCTTTCTTTTTACTTTGAGTTTAATTTATTTTACTCTTTTAGTTTCGAATGCGAAGTTTAGATGATTGAATTAAATGTATATTTTCTTTTCTACTATATGGCTTTAAGCTATAAATCTCTCCCTAAGAACTGCTTTAGATAGAGTCAACAGATTTTGACAGGCTGTTATTGTTATCAGTCATTAAAGATATATTCTAATTTATCTGGATTTTTTTTTTTTTTTTTTTTTTTTTTTGCGGTACACGGGCCTCTCACTGTTGTGGCCTCTCCCGTTGCGGAGCACAGGCTCCGGACGCGCAGGCTCAGGGGCCATGGCTCATGGGTCTAGCCACTCCGTGGCATGTGGGATCTTCCTGGACCGGGGCACGAACCCGTGTCCCCTGCATTGGCAGGTGGACTCTCAACCACCGCGCCGCCAGGGAAGCCCCTACCTGGAGTTTTAAAAAAATTGTGAGTTAAGTGTGTTTAAATATCAAATATTAGGGGATTTTCTAGATATTTTGTTATTGATTTTCAAGTTAATACCGTTGTTATCAGAATGAGTTCAATAATTTTAAGTGTACTGAAACTTGTTTATGGAACAATATATGGTCTATCTTGAACAATGTTCAAGTTTGTCTTCTGCAGTGTGCAACTGCTGTTACACAGATGCAGTGAATTTCAAACAATGTATTTTTCAGCCCTACACATTCCATTTATTTTTATATTTTTCACTTCTCTCCTCATTGGGTTCATGTTTCCCTCAAATTCTTGAACATATTTACACTAGCTGTTTATATTTATTTCCTATTGCTGTGACACAACTACCACACATTTAGTGACTTAAAACAATACTCATTTATCTCACAGATCTTTAGGTACTCTAGTATGGGCGGCTTGGCTGGGATCTCTCCTGAGGCTCTTTTACAGAACTGAAGTCAGAGTGTCAGCCAGGCTGAGCTGTTATCTGGAAGCTCTGGGAAAAATCCGTGTCCAAGGTTATTTAGCTTGTCAGTAGAATTCAGTTACTTACAACTGTAGGGACGACGTCCTTGTCTTCTCTTGCCGTTATCCAGGGGCCAGACAGCTGCTAGGGCCACTCTCAGACCCTTCCAGATGGCTCCTTCCCTCTCAGCAATAGAGAACCTCCTTCATGTTGAATCCTTCTCACACTTAGGATCTCTCTGACATACTCTTTTGTGACCAGCCAAAGAAAAGTCTTATTTTAAGGACTTACGTGATTAGGTTAGGCTCACCTGGAGAATCTCTCTCAAAGCCAACCGATTAATAACCTCAACTACACCTGGAAATCCCATTCACTATATAATTATGGGGGCTCTTTTAGAATTCTGTCACACTGTTTTTTTTTGTATTTGTGCTGATTCTAAAATCTGTCATTTCTAGATCTGTTTTTATTGACTAGTTTTTCCTCCTGCCTTTTCACATGCCTTATAATTTTTATTGGATTCTGTACAGTGTAAAAATAATGTGGTTGTGTCTTCATTTCACTGTCTTCCTTTAAAAAGCATTGAATCTTGTTTTAGCAGATGTTAGGTTACTTGCAGGTCAGCTAGAACCTTTCCAGGTTGGTTTTTAAGACTTTTTCCAGTGGGTATTTAGCCCTGCTATTAAAGTCTTTCTGGGTCTCTACTAATTTGTCCGAGTCTTCAGAAAGATTTCTCCCCTCCAGAGGGTTAGCACTTCAGTGTCTCCCAGTGCTGCGTGAGCTCTGTTACAGTTCCCTAATAGTTGTTATTTTCCTAGGGTCCCATATCCTCATCCTATGTTTTCCCAGTTTAGTGTTGAGCCAAAATTCAAGGGACTACCATACATATTTCTAGCCCTCTTTCTCGGTGTACCTCCTGTCTATCTTGTACTCTTGCCTGCAAGTTGCAGCTTCCTGAGTCTCTCTGAACTCTGATCTCTGTTTTCTCAAATTAGCCCATTGACCATGCTCAGCTTGGGTCTGAAAAGTGGCACCAGGCAGGAACATTCATAGGGCTTGCCTCATTTGTTCCCCTTCCTTTGGGGAACACAGTCCTGAGCTCTTAGCTGCCCAGTGTCTTAAAAGGGTTGTTTAAGTTATTCTAATTTTCTAATGATTAGCTTTGAGAGGAAAATTCTGGGGCCAATTACTCCATAATGGCTAGAAGCAGGAGTCCTCAACTGAGATTGATTGACTGAATGAATGTCTACAAGAGCTTACCTGCTACCTTCTCCCCACAGAAATGAGACTTGATCCCACTTCTGATTTTATTTTAATGGGGTGGAGGGTTGAGGAACTGAAGAATCAAAATCATTATAGGATAGGGACTTCCCTGGTGGTGCAGTGGTTAAGAATCCACCTGCCAATGCAGGGGACACGGGTTCCATCCCTGGTCCAGGAAGATCCCACATGCCCTGGAGCAACTAAGCCCGTGCGCCACAACTACTGAGCCTGTGCTCTAGAGCCCGTGAGCCACAACTACTGAAGCCTGCACGCGTAGAGCCCGTGCTCCACAACAGAAGAAGACACCGCAGTGAGAAGCCAGCACACTGCAATGGAGAGTAGCCCCTGCTTGCCGTAACTAGAGAAAGCCTGCACACAGCAACGAAGACCCAACACAGTCAAAAATAAATAAAATAAAAACTAATTTTTAAAATGCTGTGAATTCACAACACAATGATAAAAAATTTTTTTAATCATTGTAAGATAAATAACTTGCATGGGGAAGATACTAGTATCAACTTACGTTAAATAATTTCAAAGCAGATACGATCATGAGAAATGGGCCCACATCACAAAGAATCAAGATATGCAAAGAATATGAGTAATTACCCTAAGGAATATTGTTTGACTATTAAATGAGATGTGAATATTAAAAAATGATAGATGGTCTAAAATTCCATTTAATTCGATTAGTGGAATTAAGTATGGTAGATGGTCTCGTAAGACATTCCCCAGAGAGAACTTTCCAATAATTTAAACATTTTATGTTCAGTTGTTCACTGGACATACCCAGAACGTGATTCATCCAAGAGGAATAGTTCTGGAAACACTGCTGATAGGGATTACTGTCTAATACATAGACAGACAACAGAGTACAATAGTTAAAAGTGTTGTTGCTGAGATTAGACATGGGTATGAGCTCTGTTTCTGCACCCAAGAGCTAGGTGGCAGAGGGGTTGAAACATAGATCTTGAAGATAGTTCCTGACTTCAAATCGAGCTCTGTGCTTCCTAGCTTTATGTCCTTGGCAAGTCTCTTAAGAACACTGTACCTCAATTTCTTCATCTTGAAAAATAGGGGTGATGAATAATAATACCTGCCCTTTATGTGTTGGGGATGAGATAAATCCTTAGTTTATTATGAGGATTAAATAAATTAACATGTGTAAACCATTCAAGCAGTACCTGGGGCATAGTAAGTTCCAGACAAGTGTTAGCTATTACAATAATTTCTTGTCTAAAATTAGGATAATAATAAAAATAGTAACTCTTTCATAAATACAGGTGTCAGTGCCATTTGGAATAGTCTCTATAACAATTTCTGTCTCCACATTTACTGTGTTTCAGCAAATTTACCTAACAGATGGTGAGTGGGCAATTTTTAAAGGGGCATTTTTTAAAAGAGCGGAGAGGGAAGGAATAGAGACAGGCACATGCTATATTTGAAGTTACCTCCACGTGTATTTTATGTATGTATACCCATACAATTAAGAAGTCTTTGGATGTTTTATCTTCAAGAATAATTCAGATACTGGATTACTTGAATATCATAAACATTTAGGGTTTAACAGATTTGTTACATATAGACGTTGTATCATGGATTTAAAAGACCATAGCCAGCGGGCAGCGGCGGGCGGAGCGACCGAGGGGCGGCGAGGGCTGGGCAGCGGGTGCGGGGGGGGGGGGTCCGTGCTTCCTCGCGGTGGAAGGCAGGGGTTCGCCAGAGACGCCGGGTTGCTCCGCGTTGCCAGGTTACCGAGCGCGTGCCCCGCGCCCGTTCTTCCGCCCGGGCCGCCCTCGGCGCCGCCTGAGCCGCGGTGCCGGCTGCGCGGGGCGCCGGGTCCGCGGAAGCCTAGGTCGGGGGCTGCGTGAGGGATTCTCGTCGCGCGTGGACGCTGCGCGAGCGCGCGGGGGACGTAGGGCGCCGACCTGGGGCTCCCCGGAGCTCCGGCTCCGCTCAGGGCGCCCGCTCAGGGGCCTCCGGCGCGAGGCCCCCTTTGTGGTCAAGATGGCGGCGCCCAGGCGGGCTACGCCGAGGTGAGCTGGAGCTGGGCCCGGAGAGGGGCGAGTGTGCCACGCCCAGGACTTGGACCCCGGACTCGTCTCCCGTCTCCCGGGGAGCGGCGGGTGAGTGGGTGCGGCCGCGCGTAGGTTCCTCTCGTGGGGTGGTTAGCTCTTCGTGCGTCCGCATACTTCTGTCGTCTGATAGATCTGGGGTGGCCCAGGTTGGAGGCGAGGGTGCTTGATTGGGGAAACCTGAGGGGTTTAAGGACTCTGTTGGGATCGTTTCAGACCCCAGCAAGAAGCTGAGCAAGTTTTCTCCTCTCTTCCCGGCTAAGTTTTCTCCCTTCTCTGAAGACGCCAGCTTTTCTGAATCACCTTGTTACCCGGGGGGATACAGTTGGTGGTTCTGACCGTGGAACGTAGGACCCGGCGCGGGGAAGCCTGAGCTGGTTCTAGTTACTTCGTTTGCAAAGCACTTGTCTTGTCTTTGGAATCTTTGTGTATGTAACCAACGTTGGGAAGAGCCAGCGTTTTCTCCTCCAGAACACTGCGAGGGGTAACTTTATACGTAAGAAACAAGTGGGCGTTCACATCCATCTCTTTTCCAACCACTGAGTTTTGGTTGTGTTTCCTTTCTTTAAGTTTGTCTCGTTTTGAAGTGATAACAAAACAAACAAACTAACTAAACCATAGCCAATTACACAAAGTATATACTCTAGTCTCAGTCCTGCCATTAATTAGCTATGTTATCTTAAGTCATTTAATTTTTCTAGGCCTCATTTTTCTCCTGTGATGTTTTTTCTTTGAAAAAGTGTAGTTTCTAGAAGTCTCTAATCTCTGTGTCATAGTTCAACTTGGAGAAAACCTGTTCTTATCCGAACTCCATGACATTGTATTTCCAGCTCCAACTTTGGACTTTGAGTGAGTTGGGGGCAACTTTTTAAGGATATTTTTACACAGCTTTTTTAGTTAATATCAGTCTAGCTGACTTGTCATACTCAGACTTTCTCCCATATTCTTTTACCAGTGTGTTCCTTAGTCATATATATAAAGACTGTTGTGGGAAAAATGACCTCCTGGGTCAGCTTACTGCATGGTCATCGACACAGGGCAGGGAGTAAGATTCTGTGGATTTTACAGAAGCAGATACAGGTTTCATTATCCATGTCCTCTCCCCTTTCATCTTACAAAAACAGCAGGCTTTTCTTGGAGAACTGCCAGATAATGCCATCCTGCCTCCTCACGGGCCCCGGGGATGAGTCGCCCAGGGACTGAACTCCAGTAAAGCAGGTGATTGGCTCATGGGTAGGCATGTGACCTCGGCTAAGTCTATCAGACTCCTCCCCAGGACTTTTCTCTCAGAGCAAAATGGAAGAATTGTCTTTTCTCTCTGGAATTTCTAAGCTGGGGAGATAGGACTCTGGGACTCCCAGTGACCATCCAGCACCAGAAGAGACTTTCTGTAAAATAAAGTCTTGCAGAGGTAAGCAGGGCTGAGCGATGGAGAGAGAGCTGGAACCCTGCTGATACTCTGGAATTTCCAGATCCAGCTGTATCTGAATATGGCTGCATCCCTGAATTTCTAGTACTTGTTTGTTGAGGTTGTTGTTGTTGTTTGGTTTTTGTTTTGAAATTTCCTTGGACTATTTTGAATTTGTTTTCAGCCATGTGCATTTGAAAGCATCATAGCTAAAAGAGCTAATTTCCTACATTAGAGTCAGGTTTGCTGACTGGCATTCCTTAAGTGAAAAATCATATCCGCTATTTTCTTTAAATAAAATCCTTCTAGCTCAGGTTTGAGATATTCAAAACTCTGCCTCCTACCCCCCTCTTTTCCAACATTTACTATATCACCTTGAAGCATTTGTGACCACATCTTTCCCATCTAGACGCAGTTGAGAGAGAGAGCAAAGACTTCTGATATAAACTGCAACCTATACGCCTCCTACCTGGAAGCTTTAGAACATACTTGATTCTTGTCATTAAAGCAGATCTTTTGTTGTTGTCTCCGGGGCACAGAAGCATTTTCATGGCATAATGGAGTACAAAGTACATTAAGCCTAACTCTACTTCTCACCCTCTTTTACTTTAAATAGGCAGAAAAGAACAATCTCAAACACATTTTCCCAACAAATAAAATACATATACGATTATGTGTAGAAGACATTTATGCAACATATAGTTAGACTGATTAATTAATGGACCTTTCGCCAATTGGCACAGTAAATATATATGTTCAATGTGCTTAATTAAAAAGAAGACAATAACATATTTTTACAGGTTAATTATCTGAGCAGAGTATTGTGCCAGCACACTTGATACTACAGTATTTCATGTTTGACAAGTAACCTTCTTTCAATTATATTTACTGCTAAATGTTTCCTGGATCAAGCTATTAAATTATAAGGTCAAAAGTAAAATGATATGAAATTACAATGATAAAGGGACACATATCCCACTTTATGAGAATAGAAGTTGTAATTTCTTTTCAATACTACTAGTAGTGACCACAGTACTAATTTGAGCCCTTACTATGAGCCACTGTGCCCATATACATTTAGTTCTTACAGTAGTTCTGCAAAGGGCATATAATAATCCACACTGTAACGCTGAAGAAAGTGATTCTCATAGCTGAAAGTCACATAGCTGGTGAGTGGCAAAGTCTAGATTCAAACTTAGAGTCCTCTGACAATGCCCAGGTTGTTGACCACTATGTACACTGCTCAATTGTTGCACCAATAAAGAAGTGCTTGAAATAATTATAGATTTGCCTACCCTGAAACTGCAGTGATTTAAAGACATCAAAGTTGCCAGTTGCTTAAGCACATCTACTTACAGTAAGAAATTACATTTTATTTCATTTCTAAAACAAGATTAATTCTGCAGGCCCATCGAAACTTGAGCACACAAATCCTACCTCCAAATGAAAGATGCTTGTTTTCCATTATTCAACAGATGGCCCTGTACAGAGGCAATAAATATATAGTAGAATTTTCATTCAAATAAATGAGAAGAGAGGTTTCTTCTTGTCCTGATTCAGTGCCCATCATTATGGATTATGATGGCTCTTCCCAAACTTTACTTCATTCACTCCACTCTTTCTACAAAACTCCAGTAATGGAATCCGTCATTCAGATATATGTGCAAAGCGAAAGGACTGTATTAATACAGTTGCTGAAAGTCAAGTTGATAGAGCACAGGAAATACATCCTAATAAATGCAACATTAATGTTTGTGTGGGCCTTGGAGTGAGGGGTAGAAGAATTTTCAGTTTAACGGAATATTTTGCCTCTTGCTATGAAAGTGTGGCTTAATAGTCTTGTAATTGGTCATTTACAGAATCCTCCATCTCTGGGTTTCATGCTTTCTTTACTCTGCAGCTGTTGATTCCTTCTCTTGTTCTGGATGGAAGATAGCAACGAAGCCACTTCAAAGGGCTCAGCCTGCCTTTTTGTGTTATTGTTTAGATGAAGATATTTCCATTTATTAAAGCACACTATTTAAACATTTTTATCATGTTTCAAACTTGACTGTGTTCTGAAGGTATGAGCACAGGCAGACATAATGGGGGATGATTTCCAGGAGAGAACATACGCTTATCAAAAGAGTTATCAGAATTTTCATGTATGGATTGAGAATCAAATTCTGGAGTTAGACCTGAATTTAAATTCATACTCACAACTTATTACCAGTCTCATCTTGATCAAACGGTTACCACACTTCTCATCAATTTCCTTATCTTTGAAAGCGGAATAAGAGAAGTATGCCTGGTGGAGTTACACATAAAGCTCATCCGATAGAATATTCATAAGGATTTTGCACAAAATATACATGGAAATATTTTAGCACCGAGTTTAGCATGCAATTCATCTTCAATACATTTAAGAGCTATTGTTTTATTATTATTATGCTATCATTAAATATCACTATTACTTAAATGTCATTATTGCTAAAATTGCTGTAAAATTACCGCAATAACCCATGATGAATTCCCCTCTTCTGTTTCCTTTGTTTAAATGGAAAATATATATATAAATCTAGACAGAGAACACTTTAGTGATCCTATTCAGTGGAGTGAGAATTTCTATGGCACTGATTAAAACAAATCCTGAATTTCATGGACTTAAGATAGCAGAGAGGGGCTTCCCTGGTGGCGCAGTGGTTGAGAGTTCGTGACCCGATCCGGGAAGATCCCACATGCTGCGGAGCAGCTGGGCCTGTGAGCCATGGCTGCTGAGCCTGCGCGTCCGGAGCCTGTGCTCCGCAACGGGAGAAGCTGCAACAGTGAGAGGCCCGCGTACCGCAAAGAAGAAAAAAAAGATAGCAGAGAGGCTAAGAGATATGAAGTTAGACATCCCCAAGTGTGAATTCTACTGTGACCCTCTTCTAGCTCTAGAACCTTGAGGAAGTTTCTTAAACTTTCTGAGCTTTACTACTGGTTTCCTCATCTGTATCTTTTTCAGGACTATTTATCAAGCATCTTCCTGTTCTCTATGCTTGGACGTATCAATGAATAGATTAGACAAGAGCCTTTGCCTGCGTGCTCCTTCTTGCATGCTTTCTCCCTCCTTACACTCTCGTGTGGAAACGGATGTTATAAATAAATTCTATGCTTTGTCACAGGTTGATGGGCACTACGGGATAAGGAAAAGGATGTGAAGCTCACTGAAGAGGCTTGGGTTGGGAGTGCTGGAGGAGTGTACAGGTAGGTTCTGATTTTAGATAGGGTAGTCAGGGTGGATTTTATAAGTTGACATTTGAGCAAAGACTTGAAGTGAGGGAGTTGTCAGAATGTATGATGGGGAGACCACTCCCTGGGAGCAAGAATAACCAGTCCCAAAACTCTAAGGCAGAAATATGCCGGGCAGCTTGGAGGAATATCAAGGAGGCCACCCTGGCTGACTTAGTCAGTGGGGAGGAAGAGACAGCAGGAGGGCTGGAGGTCGGATATGTGATGGGATGGATTGGGTAAGTCCTGGGAGGCTATCACATGCATTGTGTCTTTTACTCTAAATGTAGGCAGCCAGGGGCAGGATTTTAGCCGAGGTGTGGCATGAACTGTCTCTTGTTTGAAAAGCATAACTCTATCTGTGGTCTTGAGGATGTGGGGAGAGAGTGGAGTCAGGGAGAATCTCGGGAGGCGACGACAGGATCCTCGAGGTCTATGTTGGTGGCCTGCACCAGGCTGCTAGCGGCTGGTAGTTCTCAGAAGTGGCACATTGGGAAGGTTGTGACAGCACTTTGTGGTAGATTGAATGCAAGAATGGAAAGGAAGAGGGGGTCAAGGGTGAATTCGAGATTTAGGGCCTGGGGAACTGGAAAGGTGTGGTTACTGTCACCTAAGATGGAAAAAGTTTGGGGTAGAGCGTGTATGGTGGATTAAAGACCAGTTTTGGAGGTATAAGATTTGAGATGTTTTCGTGACGTCCAAGCAGAGATGCTGCGTACACAGTTGGATACACAAGTCTGCAGTTCTGAAGAAAGGTCTAAACTAGAGATACACTTTAATACAATGGAGATATTAAGAATTATGACATGGAAGCGCTATTTTAAAGATAAAATGAAGTCATGCAGTTAGCACTCTGTCTTCTCAAAACATTTAATAACTGTTAGCTAAAATAATTACCTGAAATGAAAAAACACCTATAGTTTGTTTTGTTGTTTGCAGTAAAAGTGAATAAAATGTCACAATTATTTTAATAGTATTTGTGACAGAGTAGTTTTAGGTAAGACACCATGACTACAAACATTTACAATAAACCTTTCAGTCTCCTACTTTTCACTCTGATAGGGTACTTGGAACCATATTTTGTAAGGTTTAAGTTAGTTGTCATAGGGTACCTCTTTAATTAGAAGTAATTCTGAACTGTCTAGTTCCATGCAGTTTTATATACATATATGTATAATTATTATTTTATGATTTATCAAACTCAGTTGAAAATTTGCATCACTGATATACATTAGAATTTAAGCATTTACCCCGGTATTCAAGGAAAAAAAGGTACTTGTCTTGTCATTTCCATAGGGGTACTTACTTTCACATCTTCCCTTCACTTTGCAATTGAAAACATGGCAGGGGAAATACTATCTTACTGGTCTTTGAGTTCCCCTTAGCTATCTGCAAGTCCTTAAACAGCCTTTGTGGCTTAACCAAAATTCTCTTCCATCTTCATTGCGCTAACAGATATTGGTCTAAGCATGTACTTATACTAAAAAATGCATGACCACGTTGTCTCTACACATCTATAATTTTATGTTAACACTATCATTATGTAAGCTATACTTTAGTTGTAATTATAACAGATTTTATGTCAACACACATCCATTTCTAGTGTTCATCTGGTGTTCAAGGGGAGAGCAGCATGTCGTAAATTTTATCAAAATATAACATCTGAAGAATAGAACAGAGGATAATTGTGTAATTCTGTATTCACTCTAATTAAGTTCAGTGGAGTTGGCATAATAGAATTAAGAAGAAAAACAAAAGACTGAGGTACCATGGCTCCCTCTCCTTAACACACCCTTTCGTATGCGAGAGCAGAGACTCAGCACCTTTCTGTACAGAAATGGAGACAGGAAGAGGCCAGAGGATGAATGACAGGCACGAATGAGGTGGAACTTGGAAGAGCAACATGGAAATGAAATACTTCTTTTGTATTTGGTAGGTGGGGAAAATGTACCAGCGTGTATGCCTACTGGGACCACGTTTTCCAGAACAGTTAAGCCCAGTGTCAACTATGCTGTCCCACCTTCCTCGTAAGTACGAGCATACTGTTACTTGAATCTTTGCTTCCTGTTTCTTGATACCTGGTTGAGAAGATTATCACAGGAACTACATCATGTTAGCAAACACAGTGTTTTGAAATGATTGACACTCACTGAAGAGTGGCAACTCCAAGCTTGCTCTCTCTTGATCTTGGACTGTTTAGGTCTGGAGTGCAGGAGTGGGTTATGGGGAAAGACCATTGGAATTCTTATGTCTTCAGCATAATGGTTATAGCATAATGGTTAGGAGTGTAGGTGCTGGTTCAAATCTCTGCTTTCCACTTGCTAACCATATGAGCTTGGGCAATTTACCTGATTACCTGAACCTCAATACTCCTGCCTATAAAATGATGTTAATAATATTTCATCCTCATAGACTTGTTTTCAATGTTAAAATGAAGTCACTTACACCAAGCACTTAATACAATGCCTAGAGCATAGTAAAGTCTATTATTATTACTATTACCACTACTACTACTATTATTATTATTACTATCACGATGCCAGGTGCTATTTTTCCTATGCCTTATTCCATTATCTTCTGCCCTGTCCCCCCATTTCTGTCTTGTTTCTGTACAGGGGTAGGTTTGTCACAGAGCATTTTCTTTCCCTAGTGTCTGACTCTTAGTCATCAAGGTGACTGGTCCACGACCCGGCATTCATTGCTGCTCGTTGAAGCAACCCATTTTGAGAAGGGGAGCTGGATATTGATGCCAAGTTGGGTGAAGGAGAGAGAATTTTCTCTCTTCTGCACACAGAGAGCTAAGTGAAATATTCAGGCCTCAGAAGGAGAATCAGGCAAAGGGCAACATGCTTAATTTCATACCTTAGTGATTAAGAACAAGTCAGACAGGCTGGATTTGAACTCATTTCCGTCATGTACTGACAACGGGATCTTAGGTGCTTTTGTAACCCCTCTGAGGCTCAGTCAACATCTGAAAGAGACGAATAACATTATCAGGACCTAGCGTATAGCCTCGTTGTAGTAAGTGAGTAAATCCTTTTAAAACGTTCAGCACGTTGTTTGGCATATAAACACGTAATAAAATTTAGCTTCTTTGACTACTACCGCTGGTAATATTAAGTAGCTGAGCAGATCCGAGGCCCATTTTTTTCTTAGATTGCACATAATCATTTGGACAACCAGCTCCCATTGATCAACCGTTGCTTATATATAAACCCCCATGAACCCAAAGGTGCTTTAACTCTCTCCCAGTCAGAGCCTGTTCTGGGGGCAGAAGCAACACCGGCACTACCCCCGTCATCTTTGCCTTTATTGTCACTACACTCGCCTGCCGTACTGAGCACTTTCTGTTTGCCAGGCACCAGATTTAGCCCTGCGTATGCACTATATCATGTAGTTCTCACACTCAGGTGGGAGACATTATCGTCATCCCCAATTTTCAGATAAAGACGCTGAGGTGTTGGAAAGGTAAGAAAGTTGACCCACAGCAAGAGATGGAGCCGGAGTGTTCAAACCCTTCTCTCTGACCTCAAGAACCCTTAAATATTAGCATACTACTACATCCTGGTAAGAAAATCTGCTTCCAGCCACTCTGGTGAGAGTAGAAATGATTCTCAGTCCCCACATTCCTCTATTGCCCATGCCACCCTAGCCTCAGGACTAGAGGGGAAAGGAAGTGATCTCTTCAAAGAGCAGCCAAAGGGAACCTACTCCCTTCTGCCTTTTCGTAATCAACTAACCAATATTTTATTTCCTTCTTAAGAGTCCCCACATGTTCCTTTTGGTACTTAGCTTGGCCTTTTGGAATTCTGACATTCTGTACATGACTCATCCACTGTATTTCATGGTAATTTATTGAGGTCAGGTATAGGGTCTTACTCATCCTGAAGTCCAGTTATCCCGTCACATCTAACTCTGTTCTTTTCTTCTTGTAGGACATCTGCAGGTATTTATTTGAATTTTGTTGAATTGTTCTCATCAATAGTACATTAAAAGTTATACAGAAAGTGCTTTCTTATAAGGAAAACCATCTAAATAGATTTCTAGCTCTTTACTTTTTATAGCACTATTGTAGAATTATAGATCTCCAGGTAATATTTTTTAGATTGAGTTCTTCATATCATCTTATTTTTACATATAATGATAAATCTGAATTTTCTCTATCAAACCTCCGAGACTTCACTGGCTTGTAACTTAGCTTGTTGATTATGTGTTGTTGACTTTTCCATTTACAATGATATTTGATCCTGGTAAGGATGGGGCTGGGTGGGAAGGTACATCTTAGGGCCATAAATTGGTTTTGCAGAGAACTAACATAAAGATCTAAAGTCTCATCATATTTCTGCAGAACTCATGAATCATTTTATTATAATTCCATTCATTCAGGGAGTATAAAACCATTTTCAAATTGTTATTCCTAATTTGTTCATCTTCTCTTCCTTAGTCTTAGTGAGAAGAGAGCAGGCTGAATGGAAGAAAGTCATTATGACCACTGGGGCCACTAGGGTGGGCATCAGTCCCAGAGTTTTGTTATCATCTCTCCGCTATTAATATTGGCTAATGTCTTGAGTGCTTACTTGGTGCCAATTACTTAGCCGACCATGGCAAATGGATTGTGTCATTTCATCCCCTGATAGTCATACAATTAATGTATGTATTATTATGTATCCCATAATGCATACATGGAACAGAGCCTCAGAAGTGGTTATTTGCTCACAAAAATATGGTAGATGTGGAATTTGGACTCAGGTCTGATAGACTCCTAAATCACTCCTAGTGATTTTTACCACTAAATTAAAGTTGTATACCTCTGGAGAGTAGATAGTTTCTAAAATTTCCTCAGCTCTAACGTTTTATAATTAATTTTTTGTCTGATGGCAAGCTTAACAGTTAAGATGGGTAGGAAGGAATGCCAGCCTGTTGAATGGAATTTCCCTGAAATAAGCCTGTTTTATGACACCAGTTCACTCATTCATTCACTCAGCATGGTTTGAATGTTTGCTCTGTGCAAAGGCATTTTAGGCATCACAGTGGAGTGAGCGCCCCTTCCATAGACTCTCCTGCAGCACTCAGAGAAGTGTTGGACTGGTTTGCCTGTTATGGAATGGGGCTTGGTGATAGAAGCCTGGTTTGTCCTCCACTGATAAAACTAAGACATACTCATATGAGTTTATAGGCATCTTGAAGCCGTGGGATAGTAACACACATGAATCTTACCATTTTTGCCTGGGATTAATGATATAAAGGCTTTGGATTTGGGTATGGAAAATGGGTGCAATTATGAGCGTGTTGGTTCTACATATATATGGACATCACGTGTCATCAGCCTGCAGCTACCTGCCATTCCTCACTACTCCTTCTTTTCACAAACCAAACAAGTACCTTCTTATCTGTCCTGTGGATAAGCTCTTGACAGTGGCACTAGGACCTCCCTGAATAAGTACATCATTGGCTAAACCAGTGGTTTCTCAGATATGCTCATTGAACAACCCTTAAGGTGGATTGACATTCCACTGCCTAGAATAGAATATGGTGTTCTTTAGAAATCGGGGGGGGGGGGAATAGGCCACCAGATGTACTTTCTTTAATTTAAATTGTTTATATATATATATATATATATGAACAATTGTTATATATGTGTATGTATACTTGTTCATATATATGAATGATTTAAAATTGAAGAGAGATATATATACACACACACACATATATATATGTATATTTAAATTTTGGCTTGTGTTAGCAAGTAGTAAATTAAATTATTAGCAGATCCATACTGCAGGGAAATAACCAATCAGATTTCATTCAGTAGCTTGCTTTTTTGTAGATTTATGGTTGTGATTTTATATCTGCAGGTATGTTTGCTGAAGAAAATATTTCTACCACTTTACACAAAATTACATTCATTTAATACCAATGCGGCATGTCTCAAATGTCTTAATACAGTTTTAATCTTGAATCCCATCAGAAGTATGAAATTAGAAACGTACCCCAAAATCATTTGAAGATAAATTACTTTCATTTCCCTTATACTTTTGAGACTTT
Source organism: Delphinapterus leucas (assembly GCF_059928025.1). Lineage (NCBI taxonomy): Eukaryota > Metazoa > Chordata > Mammalia > Artiodactyla > Monodontidae > Delphinapterus > Delphinapterus leucas. The sequence continues at coordinate 162,799,261 of NC_143131.1, forward strand.
TGAAAAATAAGTATTTAGTTGTACTTATCTGTTTCTGTCTCTCTAAGGATAGCAAACACTGAAACACAATTCTTTTTAAAAGTCAGTATTAAAAATATATTGTCCAAGATGATCAAAACTAAGGAAGTGGCAAAGAAATTCAAAAATTTAAACTTTCAAAGGGTGCTTTTTTTGTGAATGTGTAGTACTTGTTCTTCTGAAGGAATTAATCTTTTTAAAAATTTAATTAACTTATTTTTTATTGAAGTATACTTGGTTTACAGCGTTGTGTTAATTCCTGCTGTACAGCAAAGTGACTCTGTTATACATATGTATATACATTCTTTTTCATATTCTTTTCCATTATGGTTTATCACAGGATATTGAATATAGTTCCCTGTGCTATATAGTAGGACCTTGTTGTTTAGCCAATCTATATATACCAGTTTGCATCTGCTAATCCCAAACTCCCAGTTCATCCCTCTCCCACCTGCTTCCCCCTTGACAGCCACCAGTCTATTCTCTATGTCTCTGATTCTGTTTCTGTTTCATAGATAGGTTCATTTGTGTCATATTTTAGATTCCACATATAAGTGGTATCATGGTATTTGTCTTTCTCTTTCTGACTTACTTTGCTTAGTATGATAATCTCTAGTTGCATCCATGTTGCTGCTGCAAATGGCATTATTTCATTCTTTTTTTTATGGCTGAGTAGTATTTCATTGTATATATGTACCACATCGTCTTTATCCATTCATATGTTGATGGACATTTAGGTTGTTTCCATGTCTTGGCTATTGTGAATATTGCTGCTGTGAAGATCAGGGTGAATGTGTCTTTTTGAATTATAGTTTGGTCTGGATATATGCCCAGGAGTGGGATTGCTGGATCATATGGTGGGTCTATTTTTAGTTTTCTGAGGAACCTCCATACTGTTCTCCACAGTGGCTGCACCAACTTACATTCCCACCAACAGTGTTGTAGGAGGGTTCCCTTTTCTCCACACCCTCTCCAGCATATGTTATTTGTAGACTTTTTAATGATGGCCATTCTGACTGGTGTGAGGTGGTACCTCATGGTAGTTTTGATTTGCATTTCTTTAATAATTGGCAGTGTTGAGCATCTTTTCATGTGCCTATTGGCCATCTGTATTTCTTCTTTGGAGAAATGTCTCTTTAAGTCTTCTGCCTATTTTTTTGATTGGGTTGTTTGCTTTTATTGTCATCAAGTTGTATGAGCTGTTTGTATATTTTGGAAATTAAGCCCTTGCTGGCCGCATCATTTGCAAATATTTTCTCCCATTCTGTAGGTTGTCTTTTCATTTTGTTTATGGTTTCCTTTGCTGTGCAAAAGCTTGTAAGTTTGATTCGGTCCCCTTTGTTTATTTTCATTTTGATTTCTATTGTCTTGGGAGACTGACCTAAGAAAATATTGGTACGATTTATGTCAGAGAATATTTTGCCTGTGTTCTCTTCTAGAAGTTTTACGGTGTCAGGTCTTATGTTTAAGTCTTTAAGACATTTTGAGTTTATTTTCGTGTATGGTGAAAGGATGTGTTCTAACTTCACTGGTTTATATAAGGCTGTCCAACTTTACCAACACCACTTGCGGAAGAGACTGTCTCTTTCCCATTATATATTCTTGCCTCCTTTGTCAAAGATTAATTGTCAAAGATTAACTGAGGTGTGTGGGTTTATTTCTGGGCTCTGTATTCTGTTCCATTGATCCATATGTCTGTTTTTGTGCCAATACCACGCTGTTTTGATTACTGTGACTTTGGAGTACTGTCTGAGTCTGGGGTGGCTATGCCTCCAACGTTGTTCTTTTTCTTCAGGATTGCTTTGGCAATTCTGGGTCTTTTATGGTTCTGTATGAATTTTAGGATTATTTGTTCTAATTGTGTGAAAAATGTCATGGGTAATTTGATAGGGATCGCATTAAATCTGTAGATTGCTTTGGGTAGTATGAGCATTTTAACAATATTAATTCCTCCAACCCAAGAACATGAGATGTCTTTGCATTTGTTTGAATCATCTTCACTTTCCTTTATTAATGTCTTACAGTTCTCAGCGTATAAGTCTTTTGCCTTCTTGGTGAGGTTTATTCCTAAGTATTTTATTTTTGGGGTTGTGATTTTAAAAGGCATTGTTTTTTTACATTCCCTTTCCGATATTTCATTGTTGGTATAAAGAAATGCAACCAATTTCTGTATGTTAATCTTGTATTCTGCTACCTTGCTGAATTCGTTTATCAGTTGTAGTAGTTTTCATGTAGAGTCTTTAGGGTTTTCTATATATAGTATCATATCATCTGCATCTAATGACAATTTTACCTCTTCCCGAAGGAATGAATCTTGAAGTTCTACTAAGACTTTTGGGATACCTGTTTTAATGAGCCACTACTTCCTGCCTGAGATTGCACTATGCGCCAGAGATTCTAGAATTAGCATACTAAAACTAATAATGCAAACAACAACAACAGATCTTCACAAACCTTCCTTGCAAGGAAGTAAAGTCCACTGGAAAAACAGACAAGTGAAACACACATTCAAAATGGCAGTGATTCTCAAACATTTATGTGCTGAAAAATCATGACAAGCATGATAACCAGAGCAATTACTAGACCCCTTCTCCAGCTGGTCAGGTGTAAGTCCTGTATCTGTATTTTTGGTGAATGCCTCCAGGAGAGTCTGAGACAGATGTTCTCAGTTGTCGTCAACCTTTAGTGTGCATCAGATTTGCCTGAGAATATTGTTAAAACACAGATTGCAGGGCTCCAGTGCCAGAGTTCTAACCAGTTCCCAGGTGTGGCTGATATTGCTGGCCCAGGGACCACATTTTGAGAACCACCTTTCAAAACTCTGCAGTATGCAGTTGTGTGTGTTGTGAATGCAGTATGCGGTTGTGTGTGTTGTGAATGAGACGGGCCCAGAGAACCAAAGGAGGGCAAAGGGACTGCCCTAAATTAGTCAAAGGTAGCAATAGCAGCTAGAATTGATTGACCCAAGAAAAAATTATAAGAACTTTACCTGCATTTGCTCACTTAATCCTTTCAGTAAGGTACATAGGTGCTACTTAGTGTTCCTCTTTTACAGGGGTGTCCAGAGAAGGTAACTACTTTGCCCACGTCCTAAACTGGTAAGTAACAGATTAAGAATTCAAGTCTAGGAAGTCTGATTCCAGAGCCCACACCTCTACCCTTTCTGCATGTAGAGAGGAGTAAAGGGTTGTCAGTGAAGCCTTCCTGGGGGCCCTGGCCTCTGAGTGTAGATAGAAGGATGAGTGGACATAAAGATCATTATTTGTGTGTGGTGGGGGTCGGGGAGGAAGTATGAGGGCTTCCAGAAGAGCCCGCCCTCCCCATACATCTGCTATAAGCAAGTCTGATGATCAGGAGTCCGGAACATGAGTATGACTATGGGATACTGAGAAGGGTTCTAGAACCCTGAGGTTAGAGTTCTGGATCAGTTAGTAGGTAACAGAAAGTGAATGAGTGATTTACCTTACTTTCCACGGGTAGCAGGAAGTTTGGAGATAGTCCCTCTAGCGTTAGTCCAGCTGCTGAAGGGCATCACCAGGGGACTGGGTTGCTTCGCTCTTCCAGCTTCCACATCTCTAGCACGTCCACATAGCTTCAAAGTGACCCCAGAATCTCCAATAGTGTTCCAACAATTTGGGCAGGAAGAAAGAAAAGGAAAACAAAAAGAAATTAAGTAAGAAAAAAAAGGCAGTGTCTAAGTCAGAGAGCAAATTTTTTACCACAGATGGTCAGCAGACTTGCACTTAGATCTCATCAGCTCGGATTTTAAACTGGCCACCTTAGCCTTAAGGATAATGGGGTCTCCTAAACCAGGGCTCTGATAGTAAGGAATAAGGAGAGAGTGGTACTGATTAGCAGTGCCTGCTGTCCCAAACAAATATTATCCCCAAACTATTTTTTTTATCCTATATTTTACTTTAAAGAATGGAGGGGAAACATTATGTATCTGTAAATAGCCTTTTAGAAAGGGTACAATTATATAGTTATACAACCCCCTGGAGGGCTCCTTTCTTCTAAAATCTCTTTAAAAACTGTTCAAGGTTAAGGACATTTTTATCTTAATTTAGTAACTTGCAGTCGATTATCTTGGAATGACATCCTCTCTCTGCAGATGTTCTGTCAGGCTTTAGAAAATTCTAGAAGTGGACAGAGAAGTGTTATGGTACATGTATTTGCAATATGCACGTCTTTGAAATGAAATCCATTTAGGGACCAAAAGGCATTTCACGTCTTTGCTATACATTTTCACATATTTGCCTTTCCAGAATTCCTTTGAGCAAATCTGTTAGATGTAACCCATCCGTTTCTGCCATCTGAATTCTTTATTACTAAACGTTCTTCAGTATGCTCTCACTCCCCTCTGTCAAAGGCGTTTCTCTGGGTCCTCAGCCTTCTCATCTCATATGTGAATGCGTATCTTAAACTGAAGCAACAGTCTGCTATGACTTCTCCATAACTTGAAGAACCCGTCTTTGTGGGAAAAAAAGTAGACTTACTAACTTAAAAGGTAAAATGTGCGCAGTGTTTCTGAGAATTAAAAACTAAGATAAAAACATAAGCAATGGAAAAAACTTACAGTGGATCCTTTTCAAAGACTTTATTTTACAGAGAAGGCAACTGAGGTTTAAAGAAAAAATGCGTTAGTTAAACACTAAATAATAAACCTTAAACCTCAGTGGAGCAACACATGGACAGTTCATTTCTCACTCACTCAGGAGTGTAGTATGGACTTTGGTGGTCTGAGGGTCAGTTTTCTGCTCAGTTATTCAGGGACCCACCACCTTCATCAAGTGGCTCTACGTTTGTCCTAAAAAGGAAAGGAGAGAGGAAGCTGCAAGCTACAATTATCAACTCGTTATCCTTCAGACATAAACTCTTCAGGTCACCTCTGGTCACATTCTTTGGGATAGAACCATACCCAGATGCAAGCGGAGATGGAGACTGTTGTTCCTATCTTGGTCCTAGTGATGCCTCTACAGGCTGGAGGAGCTAATTAAAGTGTAGTCAACAGCTCGTTGTTTCTGCCACAATGAGTGATTAGCCTAAGACTGTGGATTAATTATGTGTGTGTGTCACATATACATATAATACACACAAACATATATATGTGTGTGTATATATACATTTTTTAGCATGAGTTGACACAGGGGGCTTCTGCCGTATCAAAAGAGTACAAACTGCCTCTTGTTGCTTTTTCTTAATTGAAGTTGACTACTACTATCTATTTCCCTTCATTTTGCTACCTCCCCCCCACCTTTCAGTATTATATGAAAATTCTGAAAGAAATAATTTCAAAGTTTCCAGTGCTTTTAAAGGTAATAGAATACTCAGACCTTAACAATTTTCCTGTGTGAAACTTTTGCCAGACTAAAATAGTTAACTTATGAAAAGTAAATTTAGATTGATACAAAAGAGAAAATAAGCTGATTTTTTTTTTTTTACACAAATGCCCTGAGCCAGGGTGGAAAATAAATGGAAAACTGGAGGAATTTAGATCCTTTTATTGTAAATTTAAATATTTTTAATTGTAAAAATAATACAGGCTCATTGCAGAAACTCCAAAATTGAAAGGATTTAAAGAAAAAAGGAAAAATAACTCAAAATCCCATTTCTGATAAATCATCTCTGTAACATTTTTGAGGGTATCTTTTGAAACTTTTTTGTGACGGGGTGCATATAAATACAATGCAAGTATAAAATACCTTTAATTATTATATCCAACTACAAAACAGTTCTATAACATTTTTATTTAGTAATATAAGTATGATTACTCATCACCTAATAAAAATCTGCAGCATCATTTTTAATGGTTGAACAGCATTCTATTATTTATTTAACCAGTCCCTACTGTTCAGCATTTAGATTATTCCTGTTTTGCTTTGCTAAACAATGAGACAAGCATCCTTGTTCATATGTCTTTGAGCATTTGTTTATTTCCTTAGAATGGACTTCTAGAACTTGAATGGCTGGTTGTCAGTTCTGGTACATACTGACATATTGTCTTCCAGAAAGGTTACCGTGCTTTTTATTTCTACCAAGAATTTAACATCCAGTGTGGTTTCTTACACACACTCATCAGTACCAGTATTATCCATATCAATACCAGTATTATCACGTTTTTTAAAACTTTGTCATTCTAGTCAGTAAAATATGATACCTGAATTATTTTATTTGTATTTCTTTGATTAATAATAGCAAGGTTGAACATATTTTCCTATCTTAATTGGCTGTTAATACTTTTTAGTTTGTGACTTTATGACATCCATTTTTCATCGATGTATAACAACCTTTTATATATCAATGTGTTTATTTTGTTTGTTGTAAATGCAATTTTTTTCTCTTCATTTATTAATTTTTATTTTGTGTGTGTTGAACTTCTTTAATACTGTCAAGTCTATTCAAAAACCCTTTAATGAACACAACAAATGTGGAAAATCAGTCACTCTCCTGCATTTTGTAATCAATGTATTTCCTTTTGGGCAGTATGGAAATGTAAGTTCTTATTTCATCTTATGGTTGGAAAGAATCTATTCCCTCGGAAAGGGATTATAGTCTCCATGATGCAGTAATGGGAGATTTTATAGGGTAGGCAGGGTCTACAGAAGAAAAAACCCTAAATCACACTCCATTGGTGGTTGCCTTATTTATAAAAATGGCATTTGAGGTTGTGTGACTGCCATCAGGTAAGCAAAATTAATTTTTAGCATGAAGTACTCCTATCAGCAAGAACAGCCTAGGATAGGCTAGCGGTAAGAAGTGAGGGGTTATGGGATTGGGGCATAGCCTCTGTTTCCTCCAATGCAGCTGGAAATTTAAACTGTGGGGCTCCTGCTTGATCCAATCAGCCCAGCTAGTATGTGTTGCCAGGTAGGGTGAATAGACTCAGAAGTACAAGAGCTCATCCTTGGTCCCCTCTGGAAATGAGCAGAGAATACTGTGTCAAGCAGAGGTGATCAGTCCATGGTCTGGAGACTTGGATCTCCTCACATAGTCCTTAAAGTCAGGGTGAGACAAAATGCCAATACAAATTATATTGATGACAGTATCAATGAGGTGACATTGAGTCCTTTGACCCAACGTGTGTCTGCAGTGTGCCATCCATTAGTAAATGGGCAAAGCCATTTGACAGATCTATCTGATACAATGAATGAATCTGACACTCATAGTTTGAAAAACTGAAACTGTATCCATTTGTCAAGAACAGTGGCTACTTGTTCTGCTTTATTCCCCCTGGTAGAACTAGGTGACATTGCAGGCAGTAAGACGTTCGGCATTTCACCCTGGAGTAGCCCCAAAACTGAAGAAGCTGTCTTATCAATAGTTAGCTCCTTGTCACCAAGAATATTAAAGTAGATTTGTATGATTAGCAAATTAAAGAGACTGTAGTGCCTACCACTACTGTATTCACTAAGGCACCCAAGTTATTCTAAAGAAATCCTAATAATACATTAGGACCGTTTTGAATATTTTTATTTGATTAGCCAGAATCTTCTAGTTCTAACATCCATCACCATTTTGACCACTGAAACTTGGCCTTCTTTTCTTACAGCCTAGCCCTGTGGTCTTGGGCTAATCACTAACCTGCTTAGAGATACAATTTTCTTCTCTATGAAATAGAAACAATATTATATGCTTTGAAGGGCTGCAGGAAGATGAGCTGTAATGTTTATCAAGTGCCTAGTAAGTAGCCTGGCCCATAATAAATACTTGGCTAATTGTAGATGTTAGTTTCATTTTTAGTTTTATTTCCAAACATTGCTCTTTACTTTTGGAACTGTAAAATTTGTTTTGAGAGTGGAGGACTTGTTGTTTGGATTCCTCCAACACTCTCTGTATATTCTGTACTTCTATCCCTACATCATTTATCTTAATGGAATAAGTGATCTTTGGTCTGGTGATTCCAAGGTGACGAGGAGCTAAGCAGATGTTCAGTATACACCTGGAAGTATGGATTTTCATGCCCAGTGCAAATGTGGGAAAGGCATTATTCCCACATTATAAAGGGGGTAAAGACCTCCAACTTGAGGAGACTCTGGGTTGAGAGATGAGAGATTTACAGGTACTGTGTTTATCCTACAGGGTACCACAGGGGCTTTTATGTTCTGTAGCAAGAATTTGCACCTTATACCCTTGTAGTTAGAAGTAAAGCATACCACATAACTAATACCTAGTAAGCATTAGAGTTAGAATAAATACCATTTATTTAACGTTTCCTTTGTGTTAAGCATTTTACAGTTACAACATATGGATGGATACTATATTGTAATGGTTAAGAGTGTAGTTTTTTGAGCTGGATAATCCTGGATTGGAGTCTCATATTTATTACCTCTTTTTTTTTCTGTTTTATTGAGGTATAATTGACAAAATTGTAAGGTAGTCAAAGAGTATATCATGATGATTTGCTATACATATGCGTTGTAAAAGGATCCTTCCCATCACGTTAATTAATACATCTAACAGCTCATGACACCTTTTTGCTTTTTTTCTTTTTTTTGTGAGAACACTTAAGTTCTATTCTCTCCGAAAATGTTAGTTATACAATACTGCAGCTGAAAGTTTGTACCCTTTTACCAGTCTTCCCCTCTTTTCCCCACCCACACCCCAGCCCCTGGCAACCAGTTTTCTACTCTGTTTCTATGAGTGTGGCTTTTTTTCTTTTTAGATTCCATATATAAATGATATCATTCGTATTTATCCTGTCTGGCTTATTTCATCAGCATAATGCACTCCTGTTTCATCTATATTGTCACAAATGAAAGGATCTCCTTCATTTTTTTAAGGCTGAATAATATTCCATTACCTCTTAAATGGGTGACTTTTGGTACATTGTTTACACTTTCTAAGCCTCAGGGTTTCTTTTCTTCTGTAAAAAAAAAAAAAATATATATATATATATATATACACAGGTTATTTTCTGATATGTGGAATGTTTGTTGAATAAACAGATAATTAGTTGAGATCATAAATGTGACACTTAGCACTGTATTAACATTTATTAATACTCTCCCTGTTAATTTCTACAATAAATTGTATAATAAGTAACAATAATAATAGTACTACTAGTAGTTTTAGAAAATGCATAGGATGTGCCAGTCATCATATACTGTACTATCCTCCTTCATGTGCACCACAAGTTACATGTGGATATCATCTTCCACATTGTTTCCTTTAAAGAAAACTGAAGCTCAGCAAGATTGAGTAGCTTGCTCCAGATGTGAACTCAGGTCTGAATCACTCCACATATAGGTTCTTAATGACTCCATGTCTTTAATTCCACATCTGCATTTGTTTGTTGTTGTTGTTTTTAACTTTCCAAGCATCTGATGTGAAATTCCTTTCTCTTTGGGGAATTTTCCACTTTGTGGGTCTTGGTGAGAAACAGAGCCTTCCTCTCGTTATACAAGCTGAACATGTCAGATACACTGTTTACTCACATGCTCAGTCTCCCTTACAGATGGAAAACAGTCGGGCGACCTCAGGTTGGCCAACTGCACCCTTCTCTTGGATTTTGAATTACAAATAAATGATGTAAAGAAGCAAGGCCAGCAGTGCTGGGTCAACCTCCTGTTTCCTGTTCCTGCTTGGTAGCAAGGCCAGCTAGGACTTATAACATCACTTTGGCCTGATCCTATAATTGCAATAGCATAGGCTTGGCTTTCGGTTGTTTAGTCTGCTTCTAGTTACTGAGACCTAACCATAAACTTCCAGAAGTTTCCTTTTCTGCTCAAATTAGCCGTATCTGGTTCCTGATGATTACAAATAAGACCTTTCCTGATATACAATGGTGACCTACTTATCCAGGCAGATGTAACATCGTCCTGGCGGGGACAGAGGGCAGGCAAGTTCCTTGAACAGCTGAACAAGAAGAAAAAGACCTAAGAAGGAAGAATTGAAGCCAGTTCTGCTTGTGTTATAATTCTACCCGCAGCTGCCTCTGTTTCACAGACCACATGCTAAGGACCGTGTCCCTTCCCCTGTAACAGACGAGCAAAGTAGACCCAGGCCTTCCAACCCAGAGACCAGCTGAGCTGTACCGTGGACAATCTAGGATGTGAAAGACTTCACTCAGTGTCTTTGTCACTTGACATATTGTTCCTCTCTTTGGGAAGTAGCTTCTTTGTGTGACAAGAATATGCTAAACCAACACTTAAGTGGACAGAGGTGAAAGATGCCAAAATTAGCTACAGAAAAAAAGGTGTAAAGACTTGTATTTTCTGTTATTTGAAGGTGTTAAGACCCCACATAGAATATGAGTCCTTTAAAGGAAAGTTGTGAATGGCCCAGGGGATGTTGAATTTCCATGTGGCCATACGTTCTTGATCGGTCACGATGATGATGATGGTAGCAGCAGTAGCATTTATCAGTGTTTCCTGGGTGAGAGGCACTTTATCCTAATGACCTTTTATCCCCATGACGACTCTGTGAAGTAGGAAATACTGTTTCAGCATCTTCAGAGTTTTTCTTTTTTTTTTTTTTTATCAGGAATTTACCCTAGATCACAGTTGGGTGGTAGAACGACCAGAACTGGACACTAGCCTTTCCTGAATTCCCAGAGTGTGATCTTAGCAGTTGTATTGCCTGATGCAGAGCCATGTAAATGTTGCCAAAGCAATGAAACGTGTACCTATTTCTAACAGATTCTAACTCAGAAGCTCTGGGGTTTAAGTGCAGAGCAGTTGAGTGTGATTGTCTTTACAGACAGTAGATAACTTAAGAGAAGTTGTTTAAAAGTATATTTGCATATTGCACTACACTCTCATGTCTGTGATTGGTTAGCTATTGAGTAACTAACACAAATCCCAATCCCATCTCTAATCTCATTCATCTCTTGTATATTTGACCTAATTGAGGCAGTATTTTTTTTGTTCTTTCCCACAAACACACATCAAACATCCAAAACATGCTTACCATTTGTGAGCATATTCTCTTAGTTATTTAGGAGTTGAGTAAGAGTGAGAGAGAAGGGCTTCCCTGGTGGCGCAGTGGTTGAGTGTTCTGCCTGCCGATGCAGGGGACACGGGTTCGTGCCCCAGTCCGGGAAGATCCCACATGCCGCGGAGCGGCTGGGCCCGTGAGCCGTGGCCGCTGAGCTTGCGCGTCCGGAGCCTGTGCTCCGCAACGGGAGAGGCCACAACAGTGAGAGGCCCGCGTACCGCAAAAAAAAAAAAGAGTGAGAGAGAAAAAGACACATAAATATGAAATACGGTCATCATTTTTTTAATATCCTTTATGTTGTTAATCCCTCTTAGCATTTACTGCCATTCACTCATTTGTATTATTTGGGGTATAGCAGTTTATTCACACAGCATTTTTACATATGGCTTATCATTTGTATTCTATTTTAATAACACTAATAATTATAGACTATTGACAAACTCATCAGACCCTACATATTCATTTCAAAATCATGAAAATAAGGTGGAAAATGAGGTGTAAAGGGGAAAATCTATGTGTACGTTTTCATTGGTGGAATGAGGAGCTACCTGAATATCACTCCTTTAGCTTTTCCTTCAAATGGTGCACTTTTTCCTCCATGCATAGGAGTCACTTCCATTAGGTAAACAGTAGTCTTGAGGGCAAACCTCAGAAGTAGAAACAGGAGAACTTTTCAGTTATGGTAAAATCAAACCTATTTTTCTTCAGTAGTGAAAAAAAATTCTTCATGAGAAGTTCAACCACCGTGAGTTCCATGGTGAAAAACTTTCCCCTTATAGATGCAACTTCCCCCAGAATTCTGAGAAATGTCGGTAGTAGAGAGGGGTGTTGCATACACCTGTTTCATTTCCCTCTGACTTTTCCTTCTCCTTTCTCTATTGACATTAAAATCTATAGTGAAAGCACATAGTAAGCAGTCTAGGACAAAATCTAGAATTATTCTTATGTGATCAAATGTACTAAAATAACAAAAGCAAATCTTATTTCTAGCTAATAAAATAGCATTCCTTATATGATGTCATATTATGGTAGAAAAGAAATATATGCGTCTATTTTCTTCTATATTAAAACTGCTAAGGAGTGGGGACCCATGAACTAAATCAATTGTTTTGGGTTCAAGTTGTAGTTTTTAGTAGCCATCCTTCTTAGCAAGTTTTCAGAAGCAAATGTAGTTCGTTTACTATCACCACTAAATGTGCAATTGTGTAGATTTGTGGAAAAAAGTATTATCAAATACATATACTTTAAAATGATTTGTGTAAATTTATCTATTCATATTATTATTCTCCCCAAGTAAATCAAAATCTATATACTGTGTTTTTCTTCTATAGCTTAAAAGGGGAATGTATGTTGAAACTTATTCAAATATTTATTAGGTGTCTACTAAGTGCCAGGCACTCTACTAGGCAGTAGAGCTGTTGTATTAGAGGTGGAAAATGTCCTTGACCTCCAGAACTGATACTCTTGTAAGAGAAATAGTGGGTCAAACTAAGTCAACAGTTTCTTTGCTACAGAGCTTTTTACCAGTCTTGTGAATTATGAGTCTCTGATAAGGAGATGTAGTGGACAACAGATCCCAAATTTATTTGAAATCTTTTCCTTCATGGACTGTCTCATAGGATTTATGATCCACTGAACACACTTGAGACACACTAGTATTCTGCAGTGGTTAGTTAATTGTTTTCTATTAAACAACTATATACTGAATCCATGATATTATTATCTGGATTTTTTGGAGGATACAATGATGTACATGGCCACTGTGATGATAAGGGGGTCCAGTTTAGTTAAGAAGAGAAACAAACCACAGGAGTTATAACTTAACGTAACAAAAAAATACACACACATATACATATATTTATATGTAAATTACTATTTATATAGTATACAATGTCTTCTGAAGAAGATAGAGTTGTTTGTAACTTGGGATCTCACAGGAGGTTTCACAGAGAAGGTAGACCCTGAGCTGGGCAGAATTTCAGTAAGTTAATTTGGTTCTGACCGTACGATAAAATCAGGTATTTGCACTGGTCAATCTGACCTTGATGGAACAGCATTCCATTTGCAGGGAATAGTGTGATCAAACATGCAGTGGTAGAGATTGCCAGATTGTAATATTCCAGTACCTGGAAAGTGTTGGAACATCTGCTTTCTCCACGGTCTAGAAAAGTGAATCTCAAGTGAAATGCACGTATAATGGAGGCCAGTGCTCTTTGCTTTGTACACTGCTTTGATTCTACAACATACAACAATGTAGTGATCTGTTTCAGATTGTCATTATTCGAGAGGGTTCTTAGTAACAGGAGTGGAAAAGGAAGACCTCCCTTCCTGTGTTTCTGCCCTATGCTCTTAAGCCAGAAAAGGTACCAACATCACTGACGTGACCTTGTCTCAGGTATCTATCAGGATCTACTAGAATCATTCTAGTGAAAGGTAACTAGACGTCCAAAGGACTTAAAAGATACACTATAACCTCTGTATACTTTATATACCTGGTGAAACAAAAATGTCACCTGAGTGGTCCCCTTCCCTAGAAATACCAGTATGTTTTTCCAGTGCATGGCAGAACTTTGCAGGTAAAACTGGGATAAAGGTGAAGAACAGTCTTAAAATTCTAGTCCTTGAACAGCACCTAACACACAACAGGTTTTCAATAATCTTAGCAACAGTATTCACAAATAATGACCGTCAGCGTAACTGCTCTTTTGTGCCAAAATACATTACCATATTCCTTTTTTTCCTTCAGCTTTACATCTTGGGTTCTACTATTGTTTCCATTTTACAGATTAGGAAAGTGAGTCTCAGAGATGCTAAGTCACTTGGGCAAGGTCACAGAGCTTGTAGGAGATAAACCTGCACCCTTACTGTTGGATCCTACCAACCAGACCATAATTTAAGTCCTTCAAAATATACCTCAGAACCTTTGAGTAAATTAATGAATAAATCCTCCTAGTCAGACTGACCAGATCATTATATTAGGTTCAGCTATAAGTGGAGGAAAGTCATAATCATAGTTGGACAGTTAATACAGTAATTTACTTGCTTTGAATTTTCTAAATGATGTTTAGCTGGTAGTTTCATGATGATAACCATCGAATAAAAACAGGCATATTTTGGTGTTTGGAATAAGATCTCGTATTGAGTAAAATACGTATTGATTCCTAGACCTATATGATGTGAGTAACAGATGACATTGAGATGTCGTCTAGAAGTACTCCTGTGCAGTTCATCATGTCAACCCAGCTAATAATTTTAGAATGTTCAGAGTGAATAATATATGCAGCCATAAAGCATATTTCTAATCAATGCAAATAATATTTTTCCTATGCTAAACCCAGAGTTAAGTTATAACACGCATCATAAGATTAATGGGCCATGTTTTCTTCATCACTTTGCTAAATTTCTTAGTCTGGAAACCATTCAGAAGGTTGCGAATTGGAGCTGAGCAGTAGTAGTGACACTGTGCCTCTGATGATGAAACTATTTCCACCCCGACCCCTACTGCTCCCTTCTTGGGAAAGAAGGCAACATGTCTCCTAGAAAAAGTCACAGGTTTATAAGCTGGCTTGTATAATACGTTTGGAGGAATAGTGTGTCTTTTAAGCAGAGCCTATCTCGGCATATAAAATAATTTTTACCTACCATTTAATGAAATTAACACTCACTTTGAGGCTCGGTCTTTTGCCATTTGACTCCTGGATCACGTCTATGGATATATTTTTTTCTTGAGACGAAGTGTGAACCCAATATAGTATCCATCATTCAGTCTATCTAGCTGATGTACATCCTCTGAAGCACAAGCTCCCTGAGGCCAGGCACTTTATCTGCTCTATCAGTGTAGCCCTGATGCCTAGTGTCTAGCTTTTGGAGATTCTTAATAAACATTTGTACTGAATAAGGTATGTATATGGTGAGCAAAAGTTGGCTTCCCATTTTACAGTCAAGAGTATCCCACTCATGTTCTGTGAACACTGGATAGCAGAATCTTACTGTTATTTTTCTGTTCCCTTTGCAAGATTCCTGAAAGGGCATTCCTGTCCTTAGAATGTCCATCTCCTCCCATCTTCCTGGAGAATAACTCTTCTTTCTTAAATACTTAGCCCCATTATTGACTCTTTAAGACTGAATGTATTACCTCCTTACAAACAGGAAAATGCAGTGCTTTTTTTTTTTTTCGACAATTTATCACCAGAAAATTATTCTAACACCTGAAATTCTGGACCTAAAATGCCTGGACTAGTGGTTCTCAAAGTCTGGTACCCAGACCAGCACATCAGCTGCACGTAGGAATTTTTAGAAGTGAAAGTCTTGGGTCCTGCTCCAGACCTGCAGACTCGGACACTCTGGGGGTGGGGCCCACTACCTGTTTCCGGAAGCTCTCTGGGTGATGCCGATGCATACTCAAGTTTGAGAGCCACTGCTTAGACCTAGAGCTTAAGGTTTAGGCTTTGGACAGATCTGAGTCCTAAACACTACTGAGACACTGGAGTGACCATGAGCAAGTTACTTCTGGGAACCTCTTAGCATCTGTGTGCCTTGCTTAGCTAATAGTGATTTTAATTAATTAGAATAATGCACACGGTGTACTCAAGAGAGTAACCAAAGCATACGTTATGTTCCATAAATTCTAGCTGTTTACCATTATCATCAATCAGAGCTTACTGACACATCCTGAAGACATTCTTCTAATAAGTGTAATAATGTGGTTTGTAAAATTAACAGCTTAGAAGAGCATATTACGAAGTTCATCAGACAGGGTCTCAGCAGGAAATCAGGGGTACATCAATAGGGATAAATTGAGCCCAATGTAGAGAATCAAGAGATAGTGTAGTGCCCTGGGTTCAGTAAAAGTGTGGCTACTTTATAGGAGATGAAAGAGAAAGGAAGCCTTGCTGGAGAGAGAGTCCTCCCCAAAGATGCTGTGATGCCCCACAGAGAAGCACTATACGTTAGTTGGGGGATGCAGCCAACTCCCAGCAATTTGGCAAGAATTAATACCCTAACTTCACTCCCCTCCTTCATTCCCTACAATCTTCTATTGGTACTCTTCATTGGTGAGCCAAACAGAAGCCAGGGCAAGGACACTTACTAAGATAGGCCATGCAAGCCATCCATATAGAGTTGGGTGGAGAAAGGATGTGGAAGGGCAAATAGGACATATTTCCCGCAGGTGGTGAGCGAGCTGTAAAATCACTCGCCCTTCTAACATCATTGCCATTGCAGGAGCACGGAGGAGCAAGTGGTTAGTTCTGACTTGGCAGATCCAGGAGACTGTAGGACAGAACTGGTATATGAGTTGGGCTTTAAAGGTAGATTTGAATTTTAATGGAGAGTATGGAGTAAGAAATGGTGAAGAACCAAGGGAAAGGGAGATTCATTGCAAATGGAGAAAAGAAAAGTGGCATAAAGACAAGAAAAGTCAAGACTTACGGAAGAGATAGCAAATACTCTGCGTGTGACTGGAGCAGAGAATGGGTAGACAAAGGCTGGAAGTTAAGACGAAGTCATCCTTGAATAACATTAAAGTTTCCTCCTTTAACCTCAATTTCCACCTTCTACTCCCTTCACTAACATTGGAAAATTAAAAGTGAATTTGACTGGGTTGGTGGCAATGGCAGTATGAAGCAAAGAGAGGAGAATAAGAGTAAAAAATTTAGTAGTACCTTGGTGAAGCTGGGTAAATGATGGGTGGTGGTGTCACGTCAAAGCATGGGCAAGTGATTGTGACAAATATAGGCTTATTTCTTGACTATATGACTTCAGTTAAGGTACTTAAGCCCTCTAGGCTGCAGTCTCCCAACCTGTAAAATGGGGATAAAACCTTGCTTCCTCCAAGGTTTCTGTGAGGATCTAATGAGAAATGGAAGTAAGAGTTGAGTCCAGTAATCAGTTTTTAATACATATAAACTAATGTGAGGATAAGGGTAAGAATACTTGCTATCATTTATTGAATACTTATTATGTGTCCAATATTGTGCTAGTCTATTTACATATCTTTTCTCACTTAGCTTTCTTTTATCTGCCTTTCTATAGGCAAGAGATAACTGATGGCTCAGTTATGAGGAAATGCAGTTGTGAGGAAAATGTCAGAGGGAAAATGTACCAGAAAGTTAATTCCTAATGGATCTGTCAGCCTTAAACAGAGCATGTCTGTGCTAAAATGTATAAAATATCTGTGCTAAAACTACTCAATTGGGCAAGTTTTGATAAAGTATTAACTTAATGAATAGGCATAAACAGCTTGGAGCTTTTTGGAGGGTATGTGGTAATCTTAGTATTGGTGTGCTGACTTTTGAAAGTTCTATGGCGTATAGAAGTCAAAAAGAAGACCCGGAAATTGGGAGAACTCTCTCTGAAAGTTATTGGGGAAGTCTGGCTAGTAAGACTCCAAAAGGGAGAATCAGTAAGAGGCCAGGTTATTCATAGGCCTTCTAAGAATGTGTCCATGAGAAATATTTACAATGATTGGATGCCGGAATAAAGGAGAACACTGGCTCCATAAATGGTAACTTATTTTACACAAACAGGCTAATGATAAAAATAATGAAAATCTGATGGATTTTTAAGAGTTTCATTGACCAAACTGAGACAAAAGTGCATAACAGCTAGATGCTCATAGTTTTAATCAGTTCCCTTTGGAGTCAAGCAAAGATAGCACCTGAAATGGTAAGGGACGTTTATGCAAGGTCACCAAGATTTTTGGTGGTGCATTTGGGATATAAACCCATTTCCATAAGAATTCTTTCAGAAGTCAAATGTTTGCTTGTCAAAAAGAGCATGAACTTACTTCCAGGAAAAGTTCTTAAGAAAAAATAATTTGAGTAATGAAGAACACTGATGTAACAGTTACTTTAATTTAAGAACCCAGAAATAGAGGTAAAGAGTAAAGCAATTATGGGTTAAGAGTCTGCATAAATTCCCCTGGAAGGGGGATATGGTCAGAGATGGCAATTTGAAAACAGTGAGTCACCAAAAGTAAAAGTTTAAATTACAAGCTGTTTTGGGGGTCTTCAAGAGAGGTTTTATAGATAGAACAACAACAGCAGCAAGGATAAGATATAACGCTGTCATGTAGACTGCAGCCTGAAAAGAAAGCATTGCAGAAAAGCCACATCATCCTGAATTTATATTTCCGTGCATTTGAACAGATTGGAGAGCAGTAAAGTTGTTTTAAGAGCGAGTGATTTAAGTCAGCCAGCTTGTGAATAATACGAGATATTTTTGCATTTACATTAACTTATGTCCATAAATAACGAACTTTAACAATGAACAAAATCCATAATCCTGATAATGCTAAGAAAACTGGAAAGATACCTTTACCTTGAAAAGACAGGATAAAGAAGACAGCATAGAAATTTAGGGAGATTGCAGTTTTGGAAAAATCATATTAACATTTATTAGCTGCTACAGCTTTGAAATGTGATGATTTAAAGAAAGAAGTAGACTGTTGATTTCTAAAAGGTATTGTGTTGGCTGAAAGAGAAGAGAATCTTGTTGAGACCTAAAGTGTTCTTTTAAGGATATATTTCAATGTCATTTCAAAAAATAAATGCATTTCCCATAACAAAACAGTGAGGTTAATGGAATCATGCAGGTGAAAGCTTTTTGGCCCGAAGGAGTTCCATCCTTTGGAACAAAGTTTTATTGTTGAACACACCATGACCCAGGCCTGTGAGTGCCAGCACAGTGGCTGTTTTTACAAGATCTGGTACAATATTCACAGTGGTTCTGGCCTTAGCACTAGGCAAGGATCATTCTTTTTGTATCTTCCTGATTGCTTCCTCTACAGAAATGGGATAATCCCTCCTCTTCTAAACTGGAAAGTAGTTTCTTCCCTCAGTAAAACTAGTTTCTTCTCCAGGTTGAGCTTTTCCAACTCTTAGAGGTCTAAAATGAATGATAGGAAACATACTATATTTGCATCTATTTTTATTTAAGAGTTATCTAAGGAGATTTATCTAATTAAATAGGAATTTCCTAACAGATGCCAAAATAAACAATCAACAAGTTTTCTTTAAAGATCATA
Source organism: Delphinapterus leucas (assembly GCF_059928025.1). Taxonomy (NCBI): domain Eukaryota; kingdom Metazoa; phylum Chordata; class Mammalia; order Artiodactyla; family Monodontidae; genus Delphinapterus; species Delphinapterus leucas. The sequence continues at coordinate 162,818,240 of NC_143131.1, forward strand.
TATATTATATAACAAGATCCACCTAAGAGTTAAAATATAAGTAGGTATACAATTCAACTATTTGAAGATAATTTTTCTTCTTACCACTGAAGCAATAAGCAGGTAGTAGTACAATTTGGGGAAAACAATATTTCTGGCTTTTGTTTATTTTAATTTGTGATATTCATGAGATCTTTTGTGAAGCCTTTGGGTATATAGTAAAATTAATGGGTTTTTAACTTTGTATCGACTCGTACTTTTGTAGGTTTTAAATTTTTCTTCTGGCTTTAATTTATGCTATCTCCTTTTACTTCTTCATTTAGAAATAATGTATTTTTCTCAGGATTGCAATCTCAGTGCAGTCCTCTACTTTTCTATTTGTTTGGACGTTCTCTTAGACATCTACATTTTTATCTAGTTAGTACCTTTTTAGTTTTTTATACAATTGATAAGAACTCTTTAATCTTATGAATTCTTTATATTTTCTCTTTGGAGACAAGATTTATAGGGATTTCCTTGGGCTTAAACTAGAAAGAAAAACGAATTTGCATATGAAATGTTGAAGGCTTTGTTACAAAGTGGACTAACATTATATGTATGTTTGAAATAAACTGCTTCAACCGGAGCACCTAGCTGTTAACCTCCAGATTAATATCTATCATAAAATATGTGCGTGCTTCCAACACATGGCATTGCCTCCTATTACTGCATGTCCAGGAGAAATTGTTTTGTCTTGTAGCAAAAGACATTAGCTCTTTGCACATTTTTTTTTTTTTTTTAATGACAGCTATCCAAAAATCAAGCGTTCCCTTGTATGTGAGGACAGAAAAGGACAATTTTTAGACAGGTCTAATATCCAGTTGTACCTTTCAGTCACTTAGAGAGAAGGCTTAGACCCCTGAAGCCCAAAGTCACAGGTTTTTTAGGATTATGGTGGTATATACCTCCAGTTTATAGAAAAAAAAATGCGTTGTAGAAAATCCAAGTTAAATTAGGACTCAAATCCAAGTTAAATCTAGAACTAAAGTTTTACTGCCCCAAATACTTGTAAACTCTAGGTTACTGCTCTGTTGTCCATTTCATCAGTTGCAGAATATTCAAGTTAGCCTTTCAGTGCTAACAAGAACATAAAAATGCATTATGTCTAAAAGCAGAACATGATTGCCAAGGCAGATCTGTGCATTACCTGAGAGTTTGGGGGGCCACCCAAGCGGCATCTACTTGTTTGCTACTGACCTTCAGTTAGACTTGCTCAAGAATTGTTACAATGTAGTAACATACACCCTTATGTACTCTTGAGTTTATTGAAAACACACAGCAAATGTGCACACACACACACATACACACCAGCACACACCTACTCTAGAGCCTAGAATTTTAAGAGTCAGAACTTTTTACTTGCTTCTGGATTAAGATGGACCCTGTATTTCCTCAGCATGCTAATTAGAAACTCTATAAACAATTCAAAACCAGCTTAAAATTCTGTTTTACAAAAAAAAATTGATGTTAAATATTATCCTCATAGAGTTCTACTCTGACTTTTCAAATTGTTTTTTTCTCCCTTCATGGGATAAACAGTTAGGGTTTCTTTTTCTTTGTTTTTGTATCTCTCATTGTAAAAAATTCTATCTTGAAAGCTGATTTATTATTTCTTCCTTAGCATGGATGACATGGAAACAAAGATGATATTTCATCAGTCTTGTTTTTATTTAAGTTGAAAGGTTATATATTTCTACTGTCTACTGCAATACTGCTAAATATTTTTATAGTGCTTGTAAATCTTATGACATTATTTTTTTAGTTTGTATTTAAGGCATTTACTCAAAAGGGACCATATGCCTCAGTTCATGTCACTCTATCATCAGTGTGTATGGTCACTCTATTTTCTAATACTTTTAAGATTGGTTTTGGCCCCGACGTTCCTCTGCCAGATTTATTTCCTTTATTTTCCCCTATGTAGCACCATTTGGGCCATTTAATATGTAATCTCCCAACTCACCTTTATAGTTATTTTAAACATATGTATATATTTGAAATACCGAATTGTTTTGTATTTTCTAATTTTTGCAAAAGTAGTATCGACTACAAATCACATCCTATTCTTTTATTTTCTACTTTCATCTCTACACTTCCAGTGTCGAAGGCTGGACAGATCTGCCCACTTTAGTACTCTGGCAATTAAACAGAACCCTCTTCTGGCAGAAGCCTAGTCGAATTTGGGGAATGTGTACAAGGAAAGAGGGCAGTTGCAGGAAGCAATTGAGCATTACCGGCATGCATTACGTCTCAAACCAGATTTCATCGATGGTTATATTAACCTGGAAGCTGCTTTGGTAGCAGCAGGTGACATGGAAGGGGCAGTATAAGCTTACGTCTCTGCTGTTCAGTACAATCCTGATTTGTACTGTGTTCGCAGTGACCTGGGGAACTTGCTCAAAGCCCTGGGTCGCTTGGAAGGAGCCAAGGCATGTTATTTGAAAGCAATGGAGACGCAACCGAACTTTGCAGTAGCTTGGAGTAATCTTGGCTGTGTTTTCAATGCACAAGGGGAGATTTGGCTTACAATTCATCACTTTGAAAAGGCTGTCACCCTTGACCCCAATTTTCTGGATGCTTATATCAATTTAGGAAATATCTTGAAAGAGGCACGGATTTTTGACAGAGCTGTGGCAGCTTACCTTTGTGCCCTAAGCTTGAGTCCAAATCATGCAGTGGTACGTGCCAACCTGGCTTGTGTACACTGCGAGCAAGGCCTGATAGATCTGGCAATAGACACCTATTGGTGAGCTATTAGATTGCAACCACATTTCCGTGATGCTTACTGCAACCTAGCCAACGCTCTGGAAGAGAAGGGCCGTGTTGCCGAAGCAGAAGATTGTTATAATACAGCTCTGCGGCTGTGCCCCACCCATGCAGACTCTCTAGCCAATATCAAAGGAGACCAGGGAAACATTGAAGAGGCAGTTCGCTTGTATTGTAAAGCATTAGAAGTCTTCCCAGAGTTTGCTGTTGCCCATTCAAATTTAGCAAGTGTATTGGAGCAGCAGGGAAAACTGCAGGAAGCTCTGATGCATTATAAGGAGGCTGTTCGAATCAGTCCTACCTCGGCTGACGCCTACTGTAATATGGGAAACACTCTTAAAGGAGATGCAGGATGTTCAGGGAGCCTTGCAGTGTTATACTCCTGCCATTCAGATTAACCCTGCATTTGCAGATGCCCACAGCAATCTGGCTTCCATTCACAAGGATTCAGGGAATATTCCAGAAGCAGTTGCTTCTTATCGCACTGCTCTGAAGCTTGAACCTGACTTTCCTGACGGTTATTGTGATTAGGCTCATTGCCTGCAGATTGTCTGATTGGACAGACTATGATGAGCGAATGAAGAAGTTGGTCAGCATTGTGGCTGACCAGTTGGAGAAGAATAGGTTGCCTTCTGTGCAGCCTCATCATAGTATGCTCTATCCTCTTTCTCATGGCTTCAGGAAGGCTATTGCTGAGAGCCATGGGAACCTCTCCTTGGATGAGATCAGTGTCCTTCGTAAACCACCGTATGAACATCCAAAAGACTTGAAGCTCAGTGATGGTCGACTGCGTGTAGGATATGTGAGTTCTGACTTTGGGAATCATCCTACTTCTCATCTTATGCAGTCTATTCCAGGCACGCACAATCCTGATAAATTTGAGGTATTCTATTATGCCCTGAGCCCAGATGACGGCACAAACTTCCGAGCGAAGGTGATGGCAGAAGCCCATCATTTCATTGATCTTTCTCAGATTCCATGCAATGGGAAAGCAGCTGATCGCATCCATCAAGATGGTATACACATCCTTGTAAATATGAATGGTTATACCAGGGGTGCTCGAAATGAACTCTTTGCTCTCAGGCCAGCTCCTATTCAGGCAATGTGGCTGGGCTACCCTGGAACCAGTGGTGTGCTTTTCATGGATTATATCATCACTGATCAGGAAACTTCACCTGCTGAAGTTGCTGAGCAGTATTCTGAGAAACTGGCTTATATGCCCCATACTTTATTTATTGGTGATCATGCCAATATGTTCCCCCACCTGAAGAAGAAAGCAGTCATCGATTTTAAGTCCAATGGGCACATTTATGACAATCGGATTGTGCTGAATGGCATCGACCTCAAAGCATTTCTTGATAGTCTCCCAGATGTGCAAATTGTCAAGATGAAATGTCCTGAGGGAGGAGACACCGCAGACAGCAGTAATACAGCTCTTAATATGCCTGTCATTCCTATGAATACTATTGCAGAGGCAGTTATTGAAATGATTAACAGAGGACAAATTCAGATAACAATTAATGGATTCAGTCTTAGCAATGGACTGGCAAGTACCCAGATCAACATTAAGGCTGCCACTGGAGAGGAGGTTCCCCGTACCATTATTGTAACCACACGTTCTCAGTACGGGTTACCGGAAGATGCCATTGTGTACTGTAACTTCAATCAGTTATATAAAATTGACCCATCTACTTTGCAGATGTGGGCAAATATTCTGAAGCGTGTTCCCAATAGTGTACTGTGGCTGTTGCGTTTTCCAGCAGTAGGAGAACCTAATATTCAACAGTACGCACAAAATATGGGCCTTCCCCAGAACCGTATCATTTTTTCACCTGTTGCTCCTAAAGAGGAACATGTTCGGCGAGGCCAGCTGGCTGATGTCTGCTTGGACACTCCACTCTGTAATGGACACACCACAGGGATGGATGTCCTTTGGTCAGGGACACCCATGGTGACTATGCCAGGAGAGACTCTTGCTTCCCGAGTTGCAGCTTCCCAGCTCACTTGTTTAGGCTGTCTTGAGCTTATTGCTAAAAATAGTCAAGAATATGAAGACATAGCTGTGAAACTGGGAACTGATCTAGAATACCTGAAGAAAATTCGTGGCAAAGTCTGGAAGCAGAGAACATCTAGCCCTCTGTTCAACACCAGACAATACACAATGGACCTAGAGCGGCTCTATCTACAGATGTGGGAGCATTACGCAGCTGGCAACAAACCTGATCACATGATTAAGCCTGTTGAAGTCACTGAGTCGGCCTAAATAATGACTGTGTGCACAGGAGAATTACCCTGTACCTGAGCCTCAACCTTCTGGGGGAAAGGCAACTACTTTCTCCTTATCTGTACAATACCATGTTGCAGATGGGTGATAGACAATGATAAGATAGCACAGCCAGACTTGCTTCCTGCATGATCATGATCACGATAGGGAGAGACACAAGAGATGGGAAACTGCTGCTCCACAAGGAGTCTCCATAGAATTTTGCAGCATCCAGGTGTCTGGAAGGTCTGGAAGGTAAGTCTGGAAGGTCTGATCTCCCTTGGTCTTCCATGGGATGGATGGTTAGTGTGGAAGGGAGATAGAGATTGCCCAGCCGTTTTGTGATTATCATGGATTGATTGAGTCTTCTGGATTAATACTTTTCTTTATATTTTGGGTATTGGAGCTTTTAAAAATGTTTGGTTTCAGGTATTTTTATTCATGTGAAGTGTATATGATTCTCTTGAGATAAGGTTTTAAGCTAAAATATTCCTTATTTTAGTTTCTGAACTCTACAGATAAATGGGGACTTTGCTGGTGTAGTCTTTTTATAGGTTTTATAAACCACTTGAGCCTACATCAGTTATTTTAGTTTGTGACATAATGTTTGGAACTATCAGTGCTTTGTTGGTTTATAGATGATGGCTTAAATTCTTTTCCTGGTCCGCTTCCTTCTTCCCTTTCCCCCACTTTAAAAATTCTCCTGTAACTTGGCTAACAAAAAACCAAGTCTGATTCAAAACTTCCCGGAGTGTTTCTCTTAGCTCGAAGGGACTGTCCCTACTTGTTCCCCTCCTTGTTCCATTCCATGGGAGATAAATCACCAGGGCCCAGAAATCAGAAAGAATGTAAAATGAGACAAGCAAAGCTGTCTCCCCCCTGCACATGCAGGTTATTTTTGATGCTTCTGGGTTTATGGGTTTTCTCCCAGGGAAGTTAACCTTGAGCCGAGACAGTCTGTAGATAATGTAAACCACCATCTGGCAACCTTCCTTTTTCTAGTCTATATAATCTGCAACTGTAGCAGGAAGGTGTGAGTCTTCCTTTGGTTCCAGAGTGAAATGCGAGTTGGAGTTGGAGTTGGAAAAGAGGCCCACAACCAAGTGTTAGAGAAGGAAATGTGAAGTCATTAGTGAAAATCCAGGTTGAAGTTAAGGTGAAGAGGCATGAGGAAATGGTCAACTGTTACAGTATTACAAAGATCATCAAGAAGCATATCCATGAATGTGGTTTGTATTGCAATCTGCTGAAAAAGAGACAAGTATCCTGGCCTGGCCTTCATGGAGATTATATTTTATTGATTCTGATAATAGATTATTGTTGAAAAGGGCCTCCTATAAATTATAACCATGCAAAGGCAGCAAGATAATTTTTTTTCTTTATGTATGTGTTTCTCATTCCTACTCAATTCTCTCTTAGGGGAAGAGAAAATCACACACAAAAAAATGTCAAGTCTCAGCTATTCCTTTTCAAAATAATTTTTTTCCAAATTCCAGTGGAGGCAATAGGTTAACTGTTAAGATTTGTAAGGCTCAAAAAGCTAGATTTTTTACAAAGTGTACCCAAATTTTATTCTATAACTAATAGCTTTGGAAAGAATATGTCATGATGCAAAGTTGGAAAAAGCTGGTTTTTCTTCCGTGAATGACTTCAGTGTGTTGGGAGAAGAGGCAGAGAAGAAATCAAAGTAATTAAACATGGGGTGAGTTTTCCTGATAGGGGACTCTAGTGCTTTAAAATAGACTAGATAACCCTAGGGATAAGCTGAGGGTAGAACAGACCAATGCCTCATTTCCAGTCTGGTACCCTGGAAGAAAACAGTGTATTTCCTTTGAAGTCTTGAGAGGTTTCTCTTCTGCTTTGTTTTGTTTTTGGTTCATTTTGTAATCAACCTTATTAAGGCATCATTTACATACAATAAAATGCAGACATTTTTAGTCAATAGTTCAGTGACTTTTAATTAATGTATACATTTGTATAACTACCACCCCCATAAAGATAGATAACAATTCTAAAACCCTAGAAAGTTTCCTCCTAGGCTTTTGCAAAAGTATCCCCATCTCCCACCCCAAGGCAACCACGGATCTGTTTTTTATCTTTAGAGATGACTTTTGCCCAGTTTAGAATTTCATGTAAGTTGAATAATACAGTAGGTGCCCTTTTGATCTGGCTTCACTTGCTCAGCATATAGTTTTTGAAATTCATTCATGTTGGGATGTTTTAAACCAGGACTTTAGCCTGGGTGGCTGATGTTGTCTGAAGGCACTTATAGGTACATCTGAGTCTCTGGCATTGTCACTGTCTGTTCTTGGCTCCGTATTTTCAACTTTACTAAGCAGCACAAGGTTGAAGTAAGGAAGATCATTGTCAGTATAATGGAGGTGAAGTGGGTTCTGTTATATAATATTCTCAGCAAAAATTGACCTGCTTGGAATCATTGTGTTGATAATTGACAAGAATACTCTTCTTCCAAAAACCTTGGTACTATAAAACTTCTAAAGGACGCTGTCCTAGGACTCTTTTAGTTTTCATTTTTTGGGAAACATTTCTGGAAAATTCAAATGTTCACAACCTGAAAGAAGCAATTATTCACCTGAAGGCTGACTCTGCTAAAGTTGAGTTGTCCGACCTTTACATGCTGATAGAAGCCAAATAGCCTTGCAAAACAATGCTCTCTTGTTGGATATAAGCATATAGATTGTTTAAGATGGACGTGTATATGCAGTAAAGTGAAAAAACAGAGAATCTTTGGGTTTCCCTTGCTGGGTTTTTTTTATTTTTTCATTTAAGTTTCTATAGCGTATGCTAATAATTCAGGGTAACCTCAGGTTAGTTTTAGTTCCACTCTTTACATAAATGTTGAAGTACTCCATACCCACCGTTTTCCTACCTTCCTTCTTTTCTTCCATCTTTCCTTTCTCACTTCTTATAATCCATTATACTTAATCCTGCATTTGCTGAGGTGGCACTTAGTGTAGGAAAATACTGTGAAATTTTGCTGTTCAGAATGCATGTTGACCAAATTCTATATTGAGAAAAGGTCTGAATTTACCCAGAGTAACCCTTTCTCAGAGTCTTTGAATAAAGGCCATAGAAAGTGGGCTATATATAGTATCCTGACAGTATGTAGAATTCATAGCAATTGCCCTCAAAGAGCTTACCTATCGTAGATGCATATGAATGCATTTAATGATTGCTTTATTGGCAGCAGTGCCATCATACATGGTCTGTTTGGTTTTATATCATTCTCATTACCTGCTGATTACCACTGTATACATTGCAAATGGAATGGTTTCTATGGCTTGTGAACTTAACGGCCAAATAATATGTAATTTATTGCACACTTTAGTGTAGAAGATGGAGACTCCATAACTTTTCGTGTGTTCTTTGCCCCTTTGGAATGTATTACCCTGAGATCAGGCAAAGTAATAAATTTATTTCAAATGTGCGTGATAGCTAAACATCAGTTAGGAATGGTGGGCAATATTTCTTCTTCCAGCAACATAACAGTGTTTAAAGACTAAGCCATTGAACGTGGAGTTACTGAACATGGGACTCAGCTCACTGGGATCCCTTCTTAGAAAAATAAAGCAAAACTTGAATTGGATTTGTGTTGCTTATTCAAGTAGTAACTTATCAGCTACATCTTGAACTTAATTTGTCACAAACATTTGGTATTTTATGAACTCTCTTCCCCTTCTTCCCCCGACTCTCACGAGAACGGATCATGAGTATCTTAAAACATACTAAGTCGTCTTCCATCCCTGTTAATCTAACTACAAGAGCACACTTTCCTTATCCAATGCAACTTACTGTCTTTTAGAGTAGCTGTGCTTTTAATTCTGTACAAAATTACAACCAGCATAGAGAAACATTTTCAAGGAGCCACCACATTGTAGAGCTTTAGAAAGAAGACTTTAGAATTAAGGGCAAATATATCAATTTATAGCTAAAGCACCTGAGGCCTAAAGTAGGCAGGTTACCATCGAGGTCAGGGAAAGTGGTGGAAGATCAGGTTTCAAGCTGAGGAAGAGTCTAGAGGGACTCAATCTGAGCAGGTCAAAAACTGAAATGAGACGACGAATGTTCTGGGAAGGCTGGCATGTGGCCTCAAGTGTGGGATTCAGACACGGAGTGGGCCCGGGGGGAACTGAGCTTCTGCAGTAGGCAGAGAAGTCCACCTCCTCTCCGGAAAGTGCCGCTGACATCAGGGAGTTGAGGGGAAAGAGCAATGAGTTCCAGTCCACCTGAGAAAGCAGGCCAGTCTGATTAACTCTGAATTTAGGCTTATTTCAGATACTTCTTGAGAAAGAACTTGGACAAGAGCAAGTCCCACGCAGCCTCTTTTAAATCCATGCCCAGTATTTTCTGGTGGAGTTGCTTAAACCCTCCAAGTGACTCCAGCATTTTAATTTCACTCTGTAAATAATTCTGACAGTTCTATGATTGATTATTTAATGGGCAAATAAGTAGGGTCACAAAAGAGTGTGAATGTATTTTACAGAATGAGGATGGGCGGAGTGGAGCAGTCTGGAACAGCACACCAATAAAAAGGGATCTTGGTAAAGAAGAACGTCTATTAGAAATGGAGAGGAATTCGCAAGGAAATTAGTGCCTGACTCCACGCCCTTCTCTCTGCATGTTTAAAAGCTAGTTTCTAATTTTATTTTCATAGGAGATGTCTCTGTGATGAATTGTCTTTTACCTCCACACTAGTTATCACATGGACATATTGTGAAGTTTGTGTGAGAGAAAGCAAGTATTAGAATTTCTCTTGCAAGCAGCCATAAGCACTGCCTGGAACAGTCTAGGATAGAAGGAGAAGGAAAGGAAGGTGGAAACAAAGGAGAAAGACAGCTGATGATGCTGGAGTCTCTCGCTGGGATTTGTGGTATCTCATTTTGAAACTAAGTACAGAAAGTCAGAACTTGACTGATTGTTTCTTGATCACGGTTTGTTTTCATTTTTGCTTTTTTCGTGCTCTCTCATCAGTTATTCCAGCCAGTGCCATGTCATTTTCAGTTTCAGTAAGTAAGCATGCCTGTCTTGTTTCCATTTGCATTATTCATGCAAACGTTGATTGAACTGATGACCCCGAGTTATCACGGAAACATTAAATACACCAGTGGATACATTTCTTAATTTTAGAAAAAAATTACCGAGTGAAGGTTAAAACAACTCCTCTTCATTTTGTCATTTTAAAAATACTTCTCCTAACATGCAATACCTCATTGCCTAACAATGCCAGATAAATGAAGAATTCCTATGTATTCCTGAATGCAGGCTAGTCTGTATATTTTTTGGCAGGTATGACCGTTAGCGAGGGTAACGGCCTGGTTTGCTGGCCATGTCCTGTCTCCTAGAAAGTTGTACTTTCTGTTTTCTTTCAGTTGGTCCATTGGATATCAGAGGTGAATTTATAAAACTATACTTCCCTTTACACTTACTTTGTTTTGTTTTGTTTCCCTTGAAGACTAGTTGATTGACAATGTTGTGTTTCAGGTGTACAGCTAAGTGATTCAGATATATATATATTTCTTTTTCAGATCCTTTTCCTTTATAGGTTATTACAAGGTATTGAATATAGTTGCCTGTGCTATACAGCAGGACCTCGTAGTTTATCTACTTTATATATAGTATACCCTTACTTTCTGTGATCCACGCTGGTCAGACCACATAATTATTTTCACTTCTGATATAATTTTTTCCGGTCCAACCTCAAATCTTTGATAAGAAGATATTTTAAAATAAGTTTAGCATGTGTGTGCTCTAAATCCAACAGTAGTTATTAGAGATATGATTTTGCACTAGGTATTCCTCCCTTTTTTGTTCTTGGCCAACCAATTGAAAATTAGTTTTTATTTTCTGGTTGATTTGCTAGATGTTTATGACTATAATAAAAGTCTTAAATTTTGTCTCATATCTTAAAACACAATCTGAATTAGCAATGGATATTGTGCCATACATAGGGGCTGTGATATAAATATAGTTTCTAACTTCAAAAACATACAACCTAGAAGGGAACACAGACACATATGCAGCAATTATGGTAACTGCATTTGTTTACTAAGTGAAATAGTACTGAGATGGATAAAGTGCTAGCGAGCCTTGAACAGGCAAATCAGCGGCAAAAATAGATGCGCAGTTCTTTAAAAATCTTTTTAACATTTTTCCAGGTACATGTAGAATATAACTTAGCATAAAAACGGTATGGGTTTGAGGATATGGGGAGGGGGAAGGTTAAGCTGTGACAAAGAGAGTGGCATGGACATATATACACTACCAAAGGTAAAATAGATAGCTAGTGGGAAGCAGCCACTTAGCACAGGGAGATCAGTTCGGTGCTTTGTGACCACCTGGATGGGTGGGATAGGGAGGGTGGGAGGGAGACAAAAGAGGGAGGGGTTATGGGGATGTATGTATATGTATAGGTGATTCACTTTGTTATAAGGCAGAAACTAACACACCATTGTAAAGCAATTATACTCCAATAAAGACGTTAAAAATAAATAAATAAGTAAAAGAAGACTGACTCATCCAATTAAAAAAAAAAAGAAATTCTCTCATCCTGGATTCAAGAGAAGGGATGAAGTAAAAGGATGAGGAAGAACAAGAAGAGGAAATGTGAGCGTGGAGAGGGTAGGAGGAAGAGCAGAAGGCAAATAAGTGTATGTGCTTCTCTTGCCATCCCTGACTTTTTTTTTTTTTTTTTTTTTTTTTTGGCGCTTCAGGAAAACCCAAAAGCCAGAGAAGAGCACAGAGGTGCTCACCACTGCATGTGAACAAAAAGGTGGAGAGAAGAGAATGGTGGTAATCTGCGCAGGCAACTGGAGGATGACCTGAGTGCATCTCGCCAGGGAACAGTCCCCGTTCCATAGAATCCCTGAAGATGCCAGGCTCTTATGTTTAGATGGGGGGCCGAAGGTGTCTGTGGGGTCATCACATACATCACTCCTGGAGGTGTTGTTCACATTGTGTTCTTTGTAAAGAGTGTCCCTGGTGAGGTTCAACATCTCCCTCTGCAGGACCCAGCCTTGCCCTCCCAACCCGCCAAGGTCAGCAGACAACATCCCCAGTTAATCACCAGGTGTAGTGAGATATCTGGAGTGGCCCTGGTACCCCCCAGTTCAGGCGTCCTGGGGAAAGGGTGAGGAGGACAGAGGAACCGGGGCTTCTTCTCATGCAAGCAGACAGCTCACCTGGCCCAGCGCTGCTGCATCCCTGTGGGCACACAGTAGCCCTGTCATCCGGTAGGGGACACTGCAGGATCCACACCTGGCTGGGATTTGCCCAACCCCTGGGGACCCCTCAGCCTCTGTGGAGCCCCACTGAAGGGCCTGGGTCACCTCATGGCACCATTTCTCAACCTGAGGTTCTATAGATTTTTCATAGATGTGTAAAAATTGAATACAACACACACACAAAATGAAGGCAATTCAAAGCAATGCTAATTTAGGATGAGTTAAAGGGCCAGGATTCCAAATTAATTATGACCTTAAAATTAGATAACAAATACATCTGGTTTTATTACATGCTGAAAAGCAGTGTCTTCTACAAACTTTTCATGTTGGGATACAGCAAAGCTATAGAATTTATGATTCTGTGACCACAGCATCAGGATATTTTTAAATTAAAAAGCACAGGCAAGTTTGGCTGGGGTGTTAAAGAAAGAAAAACGATTATTAGGGGAAAAGGGAACATTGCGGTTCTCTGCCCACTTCCACTGTGCTGGTCTCATGATGGGCCGTGTTGCGTGTGGGCTGGAGGGACAGGGTCACTACTCCCACCTGTGTCATCAGACCTCCCACTCCTCACAGCGCCCAGGTGGGAGGGACCCACACTTTTCACCCTGGAGCCCCAGTGCCTCCCCTTTCCTCTGCATCACTTTCACTGTTCAGGGGACCAGTCGCTCGAACGCCGCCCGGCCAAATGCCCAGGTTAAATCGCCCCTGTAGGACAGGTCTCTCTGCTACCAGAACACACTTGGCAAAGAGCAGCAAACAGGCCCCAGTGCCCTGGGGATGTGAGCCCTGGGGATGTCAGGGCCCAAAGTCACTTGCAGGGTCTGAGTAGCCCCCTGGGTCCCACACACCGACCCCAGGGAGCCCACCTCCCCACTGACTCCAGTCCCTGCCTTTGTGTGGCAGGTTCTTGTCTGACTCCTGTGAAGACTGTGACCTGGAGGCCTCAGCCTGAGACTCAGAGGGGATGGAGCTTGTGCAGCATCTGGCAGCTTAAATGAGACACGAGGCCAAGGAAGGAGGGCCGCCTCTCTGCTCCGCCTCCGCTCCTGAGTCAGGTAGTGAGTGCCGGTTACTTCCTGTCGGAGCTGTACAGATTTAGCATAATTTTAGATATATGTCTTCCTTTTAACAGTGAAAGGCTGTTACATCAAACAAAATTGATCTCCTCTTTTTTTTTTTAAACATTTCTATGTAAAATAACACACAAGTATAGAAAAGCACCCTCCGCAAAGGGAGGGCTCAGTGAATTACAATGGGTGCTGCAGTCTGGGGAGCAGTAGTTCTTCCCTCTGTAAAAGCCCAGATGCTTCAGAGAAGCTCCTCTCAGCTTCCTTACTCTGGCCCCACCTCCACAGCGGAAATCCCAAAGGGACTGGATTCTCCCAGCCCTCCAGCACCCTCCACTACTTTCTCATTGTGCTGCCACACTCATTTTGAGTTATTTGTGTGTAAATCACTGCACTTGGAATATACATGGAGTAACTGACTTCATTCTTATAACCGAATAAGTTAGCACTTATTCTTCGACAGGGGGCGGCCAGAGTGCTGGGGACGTCCTGTATATTGAACTGGGTGTTGGTAACAGATGTGTTTATATTTACAAGAAACCATAAAGCTCTATGCTTAAGATCTGTGCCCTGTACAATACACCAAGTAAACTTCAATTAGAAAGAGATGCCAAAAAAATTTCCCCACAAAACAAACTTCAGGGCCAGGTGGCTTCCTCTGATTTCTACCAAACATTTAAGACAGAAACGATGCCCGTCTCCTACACACTCTTCCAGAGAACAGATACAGAGGGAACACACCCACACTGCTTTCATCGGACCAGGAGAATACTGATGTCATACCAGCAGTAGATATTACAGGACAGGAGAAATTCCAGGCTAAACACTTCTGAATGTCGATGTCAAAATCCAAAAGCAAATATTAGCAGTCTAAACCTAGAGGTTTTCAGAAAGGAAGGAAACTGGGATTTCGTGGCGGTATTTCCAGTGGTTGATGTGGACAGGATCACTGGGTGTTTGGGCGCTGCCTGGGAACGTGGAGAGAAGGGACAATGCCATCGGGTTAGTGGAATGAACATTTGGTGACAGAGATTAGGAGGGCCTGGGTCATCCTCAGAGACAGTCCTGGGATGGGGTCTCTAGGCTGTGGCTATGGAGGGGTCCCTCTAGAAGGGCATGGGCCTCTCTCCTGTGCCACTGCAGGGTCTAGGGATGGATGAGGAGTTTGTAGGGGCTGGATTTTGATGAGGAAGGATGAGCAGGGAAGGTGCGCCCTCAGAGCCAGTGCGGCCACGGCCCCTCCCCAGCCAGGCCGTAGCCCAGGCTACTCAGACAGTTGCTCACATCAATAGTCAGGCGACAGTGGGGCACGCCAGCTTCACCCACTAAACCACCAAGCACAGCCCAGCAGGCCACTGTCCTGATTAATCAGCACTAACTGTGCATCCAGGGCTGGTTGTTGAAGACCAAGCTAATTTGTTAGAGACGTGCCATGTGGGCAACTGGCTTGGAGAGACCAGGGCTCTGAGCCACGTGGAGACAAGCCGACCACTGGTCAGACCACCAGGAGGCTCACCCAGTGTGTGAAGACGCTGAGGGAGGAGGGACGTAGATGGGACCCCCTGATCCTTCAAGGGACCTTCTTTCAGGGATATTTAAGAGCTGTGGGGTCAGGGATCAACATGTAAGGGAGGCAGCGGGTCAGGCTTGGGCCCTCCTGTTGGCTCAGACCCCTCCTGTCCTTGGAGCAACCATGGGGCAGGCAGGAGGCTTGGGGGGATGGAGGGAGGGGAGCCCTGGGCTCAGGAGTCCAGAGCACCATCTAGAGGATTCAGGGGTTCAGGGATTTCTGTCCCAGGGAACCAACTACATTCCTGTCCCACATCCATCTGTCATCAGCTTTGCGACTCCGGGAAAGTCACTTAAAATCTTAACATTTTAGTGCCATGTACCATAAAATATGGTTCACAGCACCTGCCATGAGTTCCCCACGGGGCTGATGTGGGGATCACAGGAGATGATGACAGATATTCTTCACAAGCTCTAAAGCATCACACCCATAACCTTCCCCACTCCCCTGCCCTGTGGCATCCAGGTCCCCTCTCTGGAGGCAGCACTACCACATTTCTTGCTTATTCTTCCAGACATTTAATATTTGAACACTTAGGTAGCACTTATGAAGTAAGCATCATTTTTCATCAGGGTCTACCTGATTTGCTGTATTAAGCTTCCTCATGTAATACTAATAAGTGGACCCTATTAACATTTCCACTATCACAGAACAAGGAACTGAGGACAGAGGGTCTGCATAACCTTCCCAGGTTCATGTGGCTTCTGGTATGATTTGAATCCAGACCATCAGGCACCAGCCCCCACTCTGTCGGTCACTGTGCTGTGCTCCCTTTCTATATTATCTCACTAAATAAAGTCATGTCCCGTGCAGTCAGCCTGCTGGCTATTTTAAGTGCACACCACATTGCAACACCCTCTTCTCAGCCCAGCTTCGATTCACGTGACTCCCCTAGACTCCCCTAGGAGGCTGGTGAACAAAGAGAACAGACGTGTGACCTGGGAATGAATTGACACCTCTGCATGGTCTTCTCCCAGCAACACATCAATAGTTCTCTCAGTTTTTGTTGTGTTTTCCAGGATCATGACTCGGGTACCAAGAAGAAAAGGAAGATTATAAAGGAATCAAACACAGGATGCACAAGAATATCATCTGTGATCAAGATAATCTGCTGGCCATCCGCAGCGGTGGTTCAGGCACATCAGAATCAGCATCTGGCCAAACAACAGGGTAGGGACCCAAATAGCACCCCCACTGACCACTCCATTGAAGGTACTGTGGAACTAATACCAGCAAGTAGATTCAGGAGCAATGGCTGTAGTTTGTACAGCAGAGCCTGGATCTGGCTGAGGGAGGATTGGGCAGGGAAGGTGCCCACTCAGAGCCCGTGCAGCCACTGCCCGCTCTTAGCCAGGCCTTAGTCCAAGCTGCTCAGATGATTGGTCAGTTTCTAGTCAGTGAGACCCTGGGGGCCTGTAACCTTCATGTGTTAAGCCACCAAAACACCAGCCCAGTAGACCCTGTTCCCAGCTAATGAATATTAACTGCTCATCATCCGGGTTTGATCAGTTGAAGATGATGCTAATTCTCTGTGCAACTGTCATGTGGGCAGTTGGTTTGGAATGTCCTGGGTTTTGAGTCAGTTAGGGAGTCAAGTAGACTACTGGTCATTCAGGGTGGTCACCTGACCACCAGGAAGTCTCACTGCAAATCAGCTGCTAGAATCAAGTGCTGAGGGGGAAGGGAGGGGAGATGCACACATATTTGGATACCCTGGTCCATCAGGGGGTCTGCATTTGGGGGAAAGACACTGTATTTGGGGTCAGGGATTGAAACGTAGAGCCAGGAGGTGGGTCCAGGTTTGAGCCATTCTCTTGGGCCAGGCACCTCCTCCGAGTACCAGCTGTCTCCCTGCAGCATTCTTGGGGCAGGAGGATGTGGGAAAGGGAGTGAGGAGAGCTCTTGGTTTGTGTATCCAGGGTATGATCTCATGTCCATGTGTTCCGGAATCTCTGTCCCTCCCCTGCCTCAGACCCATCACTCACCAGTGTTGTGACACTAGACAAGTTACTCAATCTGTCTAAATTTCAGTGCCCTGAACCATAAAATATGGGTCACAGCCCCTACTCTGCCCACCCCACAGTGCATCACAAGAAATAATATTCTTTCCATGAGCTCTAAAACTTCTTACTCGTGTCATCAATGTGAAAAAGTAGGCTCTATCCTCCTATTTGTAGCCTCCTAGGTGCCCTTTCTGGAGACAACCTACTTATTCTTCCAGGCATTTAATACTTGAACATTTATGTAGGTAGCACTTATGAAGTACCCATCATTTTTCTTCAGGCTTTGTATTTACTAATTTTTAGCCTCAGAACATAATACGAATAAGCAGGTCCTACTAATATTTCCATATCCCTGGCCAGGGAACTGAGAAACAGAAGAGCTAAGTAACTAACCTTCCCAGGTACACATGGCGTTCGAATAGGATTTGATTTCAGGCCATCAGGCACCAGCACCCATACTCTCCCTCATTGTGTTGTGCTGACTTTGTACTTGTCTCATGTAAATAAAGTTATTTTCCCCATGTGATGAGCCTGTTGGGTATTTTAAGTGCACGCTAAAATGCAAGGTCCATCTTCATAAGCCCTACTTTGATTCAGGGGACTCCCCGGGCAGCTAGTAATAAGGAGCTCTGAAGTTTCACCTGTGAATAAGACTTTTGCCAGGAAGATGTCAACACCTCTCACTATTGTGAATGTATTTCCTAGGAGCTTGTTTCAGGAATATGAAGAGAAAAAGACAAGGATTCAAACCAAGGATACCATATGGGGATTGATCCTCCGTGAAGAAAATATACTGGCTGGCCCTCACCGTCATTCAACAGCTCAAAATGAACATCTAGTCCCAAAGGGTTGAGCCTCAAATATCATCCCATACAAGCCACTCCATTGAAGTCACTGTGAGAATTCCATCCTGAAACTGATCAAGAGTAATGACTATAAAAATGTTGTCATATTATCTTTTGATTGAGATATAATTCACATTTTTTTTAACTGTGTGATTCAGCTGCTTTTAGTGTGCTCAGGTTTTGCAATCAACATCTCTAATTCCAGTACATTTTCATCATCCCCAAGAGAAACCTCATACCTAGTATCAGTCATTCTCATTCTGTCCACCCCTTTCACCCCAGCCCTGGGTCTTTCTGTCTCTATTGATTTTCCTATGCTGGACCTTTCATATGAATAGAACCACACAATGTGCGGACTTCTGTGTCTGACTTTTGCAGTAAGCAAAATGTATTCAAGGTGCATCCAGGTTGTAGCATGTATCTGTCCTTCACCCTTTTAATGGCTGAATAATATTCATTGTATGGATATAACACATTTTATTTTTCCATTCCTCAGTTGGCGAATAGTTGGGTTGTTTCCACTCTTTGGCTATTATGAATAATGATACGACAATATAACACTCATGTACAAGTTTTTGTGTGAACATATGTTTTTTATTTCTCCTGGACATATACCTGGGAGTGGAGTTCCTGGGCCATATTGTATCTCTGTGTTGAACTTTTTGAGGAACGGCCAAACTATTTTCTTTTTCGTATTTGCACCAGCAATGATTGAAAGTGCCAATTTCCCCACATCATTGCCAACGCTTGTTTTTAAAAAAATTATATGGCACAATAGTGGGTATGAAGTGGTGTCTCACTGTGGTTTCAGTTTGCATAATTTTGACTTATAATTTTGCACATGTTTTCATGTGCTTATTGGCAATTTGTGTCTTCTTTGGAGCAGTATCTGTGCAGATTCTTTTTCTCATTTTTAAAATTTGGTTATTTGACATTTTATTGTTGAGTTGCCAGTGTTCTTTACATATTCTGAATACTAGGCTTTATCAGATATATGACTTGCAAACATTTTCCTTCATTCTGAAGGTTGTATTATGTCTTTCTTGATGGTGTTCTTTGAAACACAAAGGATTTTAATTTTGATAAAGTCCAATTTCTTTTTCCTTTTGTTGTCTGTGCCTTTGCTATCATATTTAAGAGTTCATTGCCAAATCCAAGACTATGAAGATTTATCCCTTTTTTTCTTCAGAAATTTGTATAGTTTAGCTCTTATATTTAACTCTTTGATCCATTTTAAATTCAAAGTCTATTTTGTCTGATATTGGTATAGACACTCCTGCTCTCTTGGTTACTATTTGAGTTTTCTCACTGAGTTTGGAATTCCCTTTTCTATCCTTTAACTTTCAACCTGCTTGAGTCTTTTGATCTCAAGTAAGTCTCTTGTAGACAGCATATAGTTGGATCATATGTTTTTACCTATTCCGCCAATCTCTGTATTTTGATTGGAGAGTTTAATGCATTTACATTTAAAGTAATTGCTGACCAAAAAAAGACTTATTTCTGCTATTGTGCTGTTTCTTTTCCATCTGCCCAAAGCTTTTTTGCCCCTCATTTCCTGCATTCCTCTCTTTCGTTGTGTGTGTTTAGCTGATTTCTTACAATACAATATTTAAATTACTTTCTCACTTCCTTTTGGGAATATTCTATAGCTCTTTTCTTTGTGTTTACCATGGGGATTACCTTTAACATCCTAAAATTAAAACACTCTAATTTGAACTTATACCAGGTTAAACTCAACAACATCCAAGTTCTTGAAGCTAAAAGAGCATCCTACTATCTCAATGCAAAAGACCTTCTCCAAGACACACTGCAGTTTCTGCCTGGCTGGGACATTGCCCCAGAGTGCGGTTAAGTTGAAGGAGTCGAAGGAGGCATACATTTCCATCCTCTGGATCACTGCTCACCAAAAAATACATAATGCCAGGCACATATGTAGTTTTGAATTTTCTAATGAAGACACCAGGAAAATAAAAATGGTGGAGTCAATGTAAATAATAGATTTTTAATTCAGTATCTGCAAAGTGTTCGAATGTTTACATGTGGCACGAGAACTGTGGTCATATTACGAGGGCTTGAGAGCCGCATGGAGCAAGATAGAAGACAAACAGCATGCACTTGAAACTCTAAGAAGTGAACGCTAACAGGCAGATGGGGCCTGGAAGTCCAAAGTTGAATAACAGCCCGTAACAGGGTGATTATGGTGGGTTTTTTTCCTGCCTCTGTCTCCCAGCTTACGCAAGGCACGCAAAGTCCAGCAACAGCTGAAAGTTAAAACCATGGGATCAACCTTTTATTTCTAGCCAGACAAGTGAGAAAGTGGGGGGCTTGGATGTTGAGGAGTGAGGGGGTCATCCCCATTGGTCTTTTTCTCCCCAGTTACCACATCTCCCCTGCAACCTCAGTGATGGCAGAGGCCTTCACTGAGAAATGGCCTGTGTCTCTGGACAAAGGAACAGGTTAAGAGACTCCTATTGTTTGAAGAGTGTGGGGGCATGCCCGTTATTTTCCTTTCTTTTCTCTTGCTATTTAAATTGACAAGAACAGATACTACACTTGATCTTAGCCAAAAGCCTGAGATGAAATAGACAAAATAAACTTTAAGCTAAAATTACTGTCAAGTATAAATTTTACTAATATAGTAATCCCAAAGGACCAAAGAGCAGGGCAGTGGCTTTATTGAGAACCCAGGATTTCCGAGTGTCCACCGTGCTCAGTCACTTTTAAATCATCAGCACAGCCCTATAATTCAGAGATTTAGGTGAAGTGACTTGCCCACGGTCACACAGCTAAGTGAGAGTCTTGTGGGACCAAGAGTAACTTTTGCAAAGGCGTCTCTTGCTATACTTAATCACTGCCACCATCTGACACTCACATTCTTTCTTTTTATACTGTTTCCTTGGGTCAAAGAATCCGACCCCTGAATTAAGGTTAAATAGGAGTTAGTGGCAGATCAAAAGCCAAAATCGCTTCAAGATATTCTTTTCATTCCCCCAAGTAATGCCTTTAGTCACAAAAATATAGAACAACATAGACAATTACAAGTCAAGTGACCTCAGTGTTCACAGGCCAGCACTAATACATTTTAATGTACCATGATCATATTAAAATAGAAATAACTATGAAACATTTTCTGCGGAGAAGCAGCCCCTGCGGCAGGCAGCAGAAAGGGACAGGAAGGCTGCATGGCGCCCAGGCCCCCAATGGCCTAGGTCTCACCCTGCAGCGCACTGTTGATGTGCCGGAACGCTGCTTCCTTCTCGGAGTCTAGGTCTTCAGTGGCGACAGGGAAACCCAGCTCAGGGCCTGGGGGCAGCCTCAGAGGCTCCCCTCGCCGGTGCGGCAGCAGAGGAATCCTGCGTTTTCGGGGCCTGGGACTGTCAGATGTGCGGGAGCCCTTCCTCCAGGGCCCTTTCTGCCCTCTTGCTGCCTCTGCATCTTTGTCAGGCTGGCTTTTCCTCCGGTAAACCACCGGAGCTGCAGAGGGCGACGGAGGGCCCTCCTCGCTCCCTTTCTTTGCAGACTTCTGGGGCAGCCCTTGCGGTATGGCGGGACCCCTCCTTCTCTTCACTGGCGGGAAACCTCGGGTGGAGCTATATGAGCTCGTGATGGCGTTTCTTTGGGGGCAGGAGCTCATACAAGAGGTCTGCTGTTTCCTGGCGGATCTATCTTCTGCCCACTTGGCGTGGAGGTCTCTCTGCAGAGGTCCAGACCTGGGCACGAAGAAAGAGCCCCCCAGGGGCCTAAATGCAGATCGTGCGCCCCCGGTGTCATCGGGGCCGCTTCTCTGGTCTTCGTTCCTCCCTGTGACTGTGGGGACTTCCTCCTGCTTGGCCATCCCTTGCCCGCTCTCTCCCAGGGCCCTCAACACCGTCTTCTCGATGCTGTAGTTCGGGACACAGCTGGGTGTCGTGGCCGGCACTGGCTGCCCCCGCGCCACACTGACAGTGACTGTGTCCACTGCGGACACTGAGCTGCGGGACGTCGTGGAGGTGCGAGCACCCATCACTGCCTTCTTCCGATGGCCTCGCCTGCAGATGGAGATAAGGACCCCCAGAAAGGAGCGCAGGGTCTGCGGGATGGTAGAATGTGGCCTCAGAGACTCTGTGGCAAAGCGCAGATGCAGAGTCACTGGACACTTGTGGGCTGGCCTGCGAGTGGATAGCCGGCCATAGACAGCTGGGTGACCCGGGCCGGCCACGGTAAGTTGGTGGGCGTGGGGAGCGGGCCGGGGGCAGATGAGCCCTCCTGGCAGGTGCTGATCCCCCAGTGCCCGGGGCGGGGGTGAGGGGCAGGGCCTACCTAAGTAACTGCCCCTAGAGAACTTGGGTGAGGTCGGTCCTTGGATAGAGAGCTGGGCTCCGAGCACTCTCCTTCAGCTGCCAACTCGGCCAAAATCGGAGTGCGCCCTCTTTGGCCTGTTGCTGGGATGCAGCTCTGGAACCTGTGAGCGAACAATGGGCGTGCGTTGGCGGGGCGCAAAAGTTTAGGGAGGGGGTGGCGCATGCGCAGAGTACACGTCAGGCCCTGGGGCGCACAGGTGAGGATGCGCGCCCCTGGACCGTCTAGCGCTTCTGAATCTCCCCGGGGGTCTGAGGGCTGGAGGTGTTTGCCTTGAGGGTGATGAGCTTCTTGGCAGGGCAGCTGCCCCTTCTCCCCCGGCCGGCTCTAACTGTACAGGATGGGTCCCCGGCCACCAGAGCAGGAAAGCTGGAGAGCAGGGTACCTGGCTCAGCAGCCGCCGCCCGAGGTGGCAGATTTGGCGTCAGCGCCTGTGCGTCCACCTGCCCTCCCACCTGGTAACATTGGAGGAGAGAGCCGCTAAGAACAGAAGTGCAAAAAAAAGAAAAAAAACCCAGAAGTGCCCAAGCCAACCGGATCCTGCTGGGGTGACAACTGAAGGGGCAGGCAGGGCGGGCTGGGAGGGACATATATACCAGGTCCAAACCCAGAAAGATCTGAAATGCACGAGTCAGAATGAAAGTCCAGAATCATCCTTGGGCTTTGGGCTGAGCTGGAAGTATAGCCAAACTCTTCAAGGTCTCCAGCTCCACCTGCAGTTTCTGCCTGGCTGGGACATTGCCCCAGAGTGGGGTTAAGTTGAAGGAGTCGAAGGAGGCATACATTTCCATCCTCTGGATCACTGCTCACCAAAAAATACATAATGCCAGGCACATATGTAATTTTGAATTTTCTAATGAACACACCAGGAAAATAAAAATGGTGGAGTCAATGTAAATAATAGATTTTTAATTCAGTATCTGCAAAGTGTTCGAATGTTTACATGTGGCACGAGAACTGTGGTCATATTACGAGGGCTTGAGAGCCGCATGGAGCAAGATAGAGGACAAACAGCATGCACTTGAAACTCTAAGAAGTGAACGCTAACAGGCAGATGGGGCCTGGAAGTCCAAAGTTGAATAACAGCCCGTAACAGGGTGATTATGGCAGGTTTTTTTCCTGCCTCTGTCTCCCAGCTTACGCAAGGCACGCAAAGTCCAGCAACAGCTGAAAGTTAAAACCATGGGATCAACCTTTTATTTCTAGCCAGACAAGTGAGAAAGTGGGGGGCTTGGATGTTGAGGAGTGAGGGGGTCATCCCCATTGGTCTTTTTCTCCCCAGTTACCACATCTCCCCTGCAACCTCAGTGATGGCAGAGGCCTTCACTGAGAAATGGCCTGTGTCTCTGGACAAAGGAACAGGTTAAGAGGCTCCTATTGTCTGAAGAGTGTGGGGGCATGCCGTTATTTTCCTTTCTTTTCTCTTGCTATTTCACCTGAAAGGTCAACCTGGTCATAGGGAACTGCATGACAGCATGGCGGCTTAAACACTTTAAGGAACATGTAGGAGGGGCCCCTGAAGCCTGAGAATGTGGGTAGAATTCCAAAGAGGAGAGAGCTATAGGAGGAGATTATTTAGGTCTGTGTACGAGCCCACATAAGTCCTGGGATCCCCCTGAGCCTCATGCACAGACAGAGCCAACGAGGCAGAGTAGAGGCTTGCGGAAGTGAACTACAGTATAAACTGCCACTCAATTCCGAGATTAACCCCTGAGTGGTACGTGCACCATGTGGACACAAACAGCACAGCAGTGTCCTGAAAACTGCACCAAGACTGGAACAACTCAGAAGACAAGGCACAATACCTGTTTGACCATAGGTTCATGAATTGCTTAATAAAAACCACAGAAAAAGGAAAAGTATCAATCTCCTGAGGATTTTAATAGGAACCAGAGTCTCGAAACATAATAAGCAAACTTTCCAGGATACCACCCAAAATCACACAACGGAGCATACAAAGAACTAGGAAAATGTGACAAATTCTCAAGAGAAAAATGCAATCAACAGACCCAGCCCTGAAATAACCCACATGGAGGAATTAGCAGACAAAGCATCCATTACAACCATGCTCCATGAGTTAAAGGTAAATCCTCTTGAAATTAATGGAAAGAAGTTCTTCACTGAGAAGTACAAACTATGAAAAAGAAGCAAATGGAAAGTTTAGAACTTAACATGCAATATCCAAAAGCAAACATTCACTGGATGGGCTGAATAACAGAACAGAGAAAACAGAGGAAAGATTCAGAAAACTTATGGATCAATAGAAATGGCACAATCTGAAAAACAAAGAGGATACATGACTGAACAAAAATTAAGTCTCAGAGACATGTGAAACAATATTGCAAGTTCTACCTTTTGTGCCGTTGGAGGGTCTGAAGGAAAGGTGCAGAAGAAAATATATGAGGAAAAGAATAGTTGAAAACGTCACTGATTTCGAGACACAGACCTAAGCTCAGAAAGCCTCACCCTGACACACAATCTGATAAAAAAGCCAAGGTGAAGAATAATCTTGAAAGCAGTCAAGGAAACCGACCTGTTATACATCACAGAATGTCAACTTGAAGGACTGTGATTTCTCATCAGAAAACAGAGACCAGAAAAGAATGGAATAACATCTTTAAAGTATTAAAGGAAAAGACCAAACCAGGATATGATATCCTTAAAGCAAGGATATCCTTAAAGACTGAAAGCCAAACAAAAGCCAAAATGAAGTCTGTTGGAGATGAGAGAAAACTAAGAGAATTCATCACCAGACAATTTGCTATAAAAACATTACATGAAAGGAACTTCTTCAGGCTGAAGTGAAATGACACAAGAAAGAAGTAAGCTTGCAACTTCAGGAACAAAGGAAGGGCAACAAAAATGGCAAGTATCTGGAAAAATTATCCTCTTACATTATTTTATATATGTATGACTTTTTTTTTTTTTTGGCCACGCCTGCGTGGCCTGCGGCATCTTAGTTCCCCTACCAGGGACTGAAGCCGGGGCCCCAGCAGTGAAAGTGTTGAGTCCTAACCACTGGACCGCCAGGGAGTTCCCTGTATATGTATGAAAAAAGGATACCACAGTCTCAGAGGGTGGCGTTGAAGTCATATAAAGGTGACACATATGACAGCTATAACAAAGAGTGGAAGGTAAAAGAATCTATATGGATGTAAGCCTTCTGAATTTTATTTAATTGGTAAAATATTAACTCTAGACTGTGAAACAATACGTATACATAGTGTTATTCCAAGAACAATTAAAAAATGACAAACTCAAGAAAATTGGATAACCTCAATAGTCCTATATTTAGGAATTGTGGACAAGATAGCTAAAACATTCACATACGTGTTTTGTGAAAAGTTTTTCTCTTGGTTAACTGCCTAGGAGTGGGTTTTTGGGTCATATGGTAAGTATGGCCCTCTCAGCCAGCCCTGGCCACCACTTCAGGTGTCACCCCAGCAGGATCTGGATGGTGTGGGCACTTCCGTTCTTAGCGGCTCTCCCCTCCAGTGGCGCCAGGGGAACACAGAGGCGCTGCTGCCAAAGCTGCCGCCTCTTGTGGGAGCTGCACAGCCAGCAACCTTGCTCCACGTTGCTGGGCGGGGATCCCGTCCAGTCCAGTTAGTTACCCCGACAGCACTGGGGCGCGGCCAGGGGAGAAGGGCCAGCTGTCCTGCCAAGAAGCTCATCACCCTCAAGGCAAACACCTCCAGCCCTCAGACCCCCGGGGGATTCAGAAGCGCTAGACGGTCCAGGGGCGCGCATCCTCACCTGTGCGCCCCAGGGCCTGACGTGTACTCTGCGCATGCGCCACCCCTCCCTAAATTGTTGCGCCCCACCAACGCACGCCCATTGTTCGCTCACAGGTTTCAGAGTATAAAAAGGCAACAGGCCAAAGAGAGCGCACTCCACTTTTGGCCGAGTTGGCAGCTGAAGGAGAGTGCTCAGAGCCCAGCTCTGTATCCACGGACCGACCTCACCTAAGTTCTCTAGGAGCAGTTACTTAGGTAGGCCCTGCCCCTCACCCCCGCCCCGGGCACTGGGGGACCAGCACCTGCCAGGAGGGCTCGGCTGCCCCCAGCCCGCTCCCCGCGCCCACCGACTTCCCGTGGCCGGCCCGGGCCACCCAGCTGTCTATGGCCGGCTATCCACTCGCAGGCCAGCCCACAAGTGTCCAGTGACTCTGCATCTGCGCTTTGCCACAGAGTCTCTGAGACCCCATTCTACCATCCCGCAGACGCTGCACTCCTTATGGGGATCCTTATCTCCATCTTCAGGCGAGGCCATCGGAAGAAGGCAGTGATGGGTGCTCGCACCTCCACGACGTCCCGCAGCTCAGTGTCCGCAGTGGACACAGTCACTGCCAGTGTGGCGCAGGGGCAGCCAGTGCCGGCCACGACACCCAGCTGTGTCCCGAACTACAGCACCGAGAAGACGGTGTTGAGGGCCCTGGGAGAGAGCGGGCAAGGGATGGCCAAGCAGGAGGAAGTCCCCACAGTCACAGTGAGGAACGATGACCAGAGAAGCGGCCCCAATGACACCGGAGACGCACGATCTGCATTTAGGCCCCTGGGGGGCTCTTTCTTCGTGCCCAGGTCTGGACCTCTGCAGAGAGACCTCCACGCCAAGTGGGCAGAGGACAGATCCGCCAGGAAACAGCAGACCTCTTGTATGAGCTCCTGCCCCCAAAGAAACGCCATCACGAGCTCATATAGCTCCACCCGAGGTTTCCTGCCAGTGGAAAGAAGGAGGGGTCCCGCTATACCGCAAGGGCTGCCCCAGAAGTCTACAAAGACAGGGGGCGAGGAGGGCCCTCCATCGCCCTCTGCAGCTCCGGTGGTTTACCGGAGGAAAAGCCAGCCTGACAAAAATGCAGAGACAGCAAGAGGGCAGAAAGGACCCTGGAGGAAGGGCTCCCGCACATCTGACAGTCCCAGGCCCCGAAAACGCAGGATTCCTCTGCTGCCGCACCGGCGAGGGGAGCCTCTGAGGCTGCCCCCAGCCCCTGAGCCGGGTTTCCGGGTCACCGCTGAAGACCTAGACTCGGAGAAGCAAGCAGCCTTCCGGCGCATCAACAGTGCGCTGCGGGGTGAGACCTATGCCATCGGGGACCTGGGCATTTCTCCCCAGCATAGGACACCCATGTGTGTGGACTCTCCTGTCTTCACCCCACAGAACCTACCTCCCGTCACCAGCCCTACTGCCCCCTCCCCAAGCCTGCCCGTTACGTGTACTGTCAGTTCCAGACCCTCACCCGGCACATCTGCGGGCCTGGCACCCCAGGCCGCTTCTGACCCTGAGGTCACCCCCATGGACACCACTCCACCCTCCCATCCTCTCCTCTTGGGGTCCGCCCCTGGCTCCAGTGGGAGCCTCTTCTCCTCGACCCAGGCCCGGCAGACGCCCCCCAGTGACAGCACATCCTCAGTCACAGTCACCACCAGCTTGCTTGCACTCAGGTCCCGCACCCAAACTCTGAGATTTCCTCTGCAGCCTGGAGCCACTACCCAGCCCATCTCTGGGGCCCCTGATTGGCAGCAGCGAGGAACCACCGCCTGTGGCAGCTCTCCCCAGCATAGGAAGCGGAAAGCTCCAGGCTTTGCCTCTGCTCCAGGCCCCGCAGCTTCGGACGGCCCCGCACAAGCATCTTCTGGGTGTTCATCATTTACAAATTCCACCGTGGGCACCCATGCCAGCACACAGCTGGGTTTTGGGAGCAGAGCGGCTGCCCGAGATCTGAGCTGCATGTTTGCAGCTCTCAGCCTTACAACAGCAACGAGGGGACCCCCGAGCACCACACACAGCAAAGGGGGCAGCGTGGGCCTGAACTCCTGGGGCCCTCCTCACCAGAGCCACCCCATGGTGACCACGGGACCCAGCCCTAAGAAGAAGCCTGGGTTTG
This sequence comes from Delphinapterus leucas, assembly GCF_059928025.1. Classification (NCBI taxonomy): domain Eukaryota; kingdom Metazoa; phylum Chordata; class Mammalia; order Artiodactyla; family Monodontidae; genus Delphinapterus; species Delphinapterus leucas. The sequence goes on from NC_143131.1 coordinate 162,846,238, forward strand.
GAGGCACTACTGCCTCCATCTTCAGTCACATCCCTGGGGGCCCTGACTGGCAGCAGCAAGGAACCACCGCCTGTGGCAGCTCTCCCCAGCATAGGAAAAGGAAAGCTTCAGCCTTTGCCTCTGCTCCAGGCCCCCCAGCTTCGGGCGGCCCCGCACAAACATCTTCTGTGGGTTCATCATCCACAGGTTCCACCGTGGGCACCCATGCCAGCACACAGCTGGGTTTTGGGAGCAGAGCGGCTGCCCGAGATCTGAGCTGCATGTTTGCAGCTCTCAGTGTTACGGGAGGGCCCACCTTAGGTCACATCCCCGTGGGCGCACCCAGGCAGGGCCCCCCTACTTCCAGCGGAGGGCGCAACCCATGCCCAGCCAAGACTGACTTTAGGGGTGTGTCGGTTCCGGCCTCTACTACTATCAGCCCCAGCTCCGCAGTGGGCACAGCAAGGTGCAGCCTTGCTCTTAGGGCCCCCTCATCACCTGCCAAGCGCTTGGCTGGACAACAAACCGCTGGGCCATCGACCAAGTCATTCTCCTCCGGGTCACGATTCATTACCTTGGGGTTTAAGAGGAGGAAGTTGGCCTGAGCCAATAATTTTGTGGCGAGGCCATCAGTGTCCACCTCCTCCCAGGCTGGGCCTCGTGTGGACCCTGTTTCGATGTGAAACTTATAATAAAGCTTTGTTCTTGTTCTTTTGCATAATCCTCACGTGTCTGTGATCTGTAGATCAAGTGGGAAAAGCACTGGCTTGTATGAGTGGTAACATGGAAAGCCAGACCTGTTTACAGTTTCCTGTGACCCTGCTCATGGGTTGTGAAGAGTAGCACAACAAGATGGCTACAAGGGCCCTATATTAAAAGTGTGTTTTGAGTTTAAACGATGCAGCCCGGAATAAAATGGGCCCAGAGGGAGGGGTAAACAGGGAGGGTCATCCTTGTCTGTTGTAATTGCTGCTTCCCACCCACCTCTCTGGCCTGGAGGGGGCTGGGTCATCCCGAGCACACACCAGCCGCCCATACTCTACATGTTTAGTATTTTCTAATGTAGCAGTTTCTTTGACTTTTTTTGTTTTGCTTTAATAAGTCTTAGGCAAATCATTTACATGCACATCTCAGTCAGAGAGTATATGTCCATACAACCTAAAGCAATCTACAGATCCAGTGCAATCCCTATCAAAATTCCAATGACATTTTTTATATAAATAGGAAGAACAATCCTAAAATTGGTATGGAACTGCAATAGACTTCAAAAGCCACAGCAATCCTGAGAAAGAAGAACAAAGCTGGAGGCAACACTTTTCCTGATTTCAAATTATACTACAAAGCTAGAGTAATCAAAATAGTATGGTACTGGCATGAAAACAGACACATACACCAATGCAACAGAATCAAGAGCCGAGAAATAAATCCACACACATACAGGCAACTAACTGACAGGGATCCAAGAATACTCAACAGGGAAAAGATAGTCTCTTCAGTAAATGGTGTTGGGAAAACTGGATACCCACATGCAAAACAAAGAAAGTGGACCCCTATCTTACACCATTTGTAAAAATTAACTTGAAATGGATTAAAGACTTAAATGTAAGACCTGAAACTGTAAAACTCCTAGAAGAGAACATAAAGAGAAAGCTCTTTAACATTGGTCTTGGTGATGATTTTTTGGGTATGACAACAAAACCACAAGCAACAAAAACAAAAAGCAACCAATGGGACTACATCAAACTAAAAAGCTCCTGCAGAGCAAAAGAAACAATCAACAAAATGAAAAGGCAACCTAGGAATGGGAAAAAATATTTGCAAACCACATGTATGATAAGAGGTTAATATCCAAAATCTATAAGGAATTCAAACAACTCCATAGCAAAAAACAAACAAACAAACAAACCAAAACAAATAACCTGATTCTAAAATTGGCAAAGCAGGGGACTTCCCTGGTGGTCCAGTGGTTAAGACTCCACACTTCCACTGCAGGGGGCATGGGTTTGATCCCTGGTCAGGGAATTAAGGCCCGCATGTCATGCAGTGTGTGTAAAAAAATAAAATAAAATAGGCAAATCAAGACTAGGAAACAACTAAGTGTCCAACAGGTGAATGGATAAAGAAAATGTGACATATAGATATAGATAGATAGATAGATAGATATAGATAGATAGATAGATAATGGAATTTTATTCAGCCACATGAAAAGAAGGAAATCTGCCATTTGTGACAACACAGATAGACCTTGAGGGCATTATGCTAAGTGCATTAAGTCAGAGGGCGAAACATAAATACTGTATGAGATCACTTATATGTGGAATCTTTAAAAGCAAAGAAGAAACAACTCACAGATACATAGAATAGACTGGTTGCCAGAGGTGGGAGGTGGGTGAAATAGCTGAAGGTGGACCAAAGGTACAAACTTCAAGTTATAAGATAAATAAGTCCTGGGGATGTCATGTATAATGTAGTGACTATAGCTAACAATATTGTTGTGTATTTGAAAGTTGCTAAGAGAGTAGATCTTAAAAGCTCTCATCACAAGAAAAACATAATTTGTTACTGTGAGTGGTGATGTATGAAAAGCCATGGAAGAAGCTTAAATGCATATTGCTAGTTGAAAGAAACCAGTCTGAAAAGACTACACACTGGATGATTCCAACCATATGACATTCTGGGAAAGGCAAAACTATGAAAACAAGAGGACATGTGGCCCCAGTGGACACCACTGTCTCTCCTTTCAGGAGCCTCCAGGTGCTGGAGACCTTCCCCCCTGAGATCCAGGTCTTCATGAAGGACTCCAGTGGCCAGGGCAAGCCTTACACCATTGACCCTGATGACTCCATCCACGACTTGAAAGAGAAGATTGAAGAGGCTGGAGGACCTTACATGGAGGATCAGATAGTCAGGTTCCGGGGCCAGAAACTGTGGAATCAATAGCTTCTCAGACTGCACATCAAGGATTGTGACACCATCATGCTCGTTAAGAGAGGCCCCACATCCCCACGAGTGCCAAGATCAGGCTGTTCATTTTGTAGACTTCTATGGTCATGTCCCCCTAGCTCACCCCTTTCTACCCAGACCACTGTGCTCTTTCTGAAGCATAAATAGAAACAGAATCCTCCCCTGCTTAAAATTCTCCAATGGCTCCTATTACCTACAGAATCAAGTTGAAGTTCCTTTGCTTGGCATTCAGGGTTCTTGACCATTTAGCTCTTGCTGACCTCTCAGTCTCTCCTCGTCACTCTCAGAACATACCAGACGTGGCCAAACACTTGCAATTCCAGAACACTGAATGCTGGCTCACAACTCCATGACTTTGAGTCAACTTTCCTTCTCCCCCATGTTGTCACCTTTCAAAGCTCAAACCTCTAAGTTATTGATTCTCAAAAGTAAGGACCCCAGACCAGCAGAATCAACATCATCTGGAACCTCTTTGAAATAAAACTTCTCAGCAACTAGCCCAGAATTACCTGAGTTAGGTTCTCTGGTAGTGGGACTCAGCAATCTGTGTCTTAACAAGCCTTCCAAGTAATTCTGAGCAAATATGGAAGTTCCAGGGAGTTAACACCCCAGGGGGTAAGCCTTGGCGCATTGAAAGACAGGAACCAGTGAGTGCAGCGAGTGCATACTCCCCTCCTCCACCTCTCAGGTGGATAATTTTGAGGCACGTTCTGCATTGCTCCTTAGAGGGTCCCCAGTGGGATCAAAGCTCAGCTGCCCACAGTAGTGATCAATTTCATGATATTTCTTGGACTGTTTTTTCCTCCTTCTCAATCCCCCACACCTGTCCCTTGGGATCATTTCCCAAAACAAGTCTCATGCAACTCCTTGTCTCAGGCTCTGCATTTGGAGGAACACAAGCTAAGAGAAAACCCATCTTTATGTATCTTCCTCTTCCTAAAACCCAGCCCACACCCTTCCTAACTACTAGCTCTTCCCCCACCGCCATAGAAATGTGCCCAACTACGTGGCATTTCTACAAACCATAAAACCAATACACAATCGACTGCATGTTCCCTTTTTTTTTTTTTTTTTTTTGCGGTACGCGGACCTCTCACTGTTGTGGCCTCTCCTGTTGCAGAGCACAGGCTCCGGACGCGCAGTCTCAGCGGCCATGGCTCACGGGCCTAGCCGCTCAGCGGCGTGTAGGATCTTCCCAGACCGGGGCACGAACCCATGTCCCCTGCATCGGCAGGCGGACTCCTAAACACTGCGCCACCAGGGAAGCCCCATGTTCCCCTTTTAAATCGTTTTTTTTTTCCCTTATTTTGGCCACTCTGCAAGGCCTGCAGGTTCCTAAATACCAGACCAGGGATTGAACCCTGGTCCCTGGCAGTGAAAGCCCAGAGTCCCAACCGCTGGACTGCCAGGGAATTCCCCCTTTCGAAATCTTGAAAGCTGCTGAACTCCCAGATATCTCATGAAAGTGAATAATGAAATAAATCAAAACTAATATGTAAAGTCTATTGAGCAAAGTGGTGGCTACCAGTGGGGAGAGGCAAAATAGGAGGACGGGATTAAGAGGTACAAACTACTGTGTATAAAATAGATAAGCTACAAGGACATATTGTACAGCACAGGGAATAGAGCCAATATATTATAATAACTTTAGTTTTTCAAAGGTTTATTATTTATTTAATTTATTTTTGGCTGCATTGGGTCTTAGTTGCGAGACGCAGGATCTTCACTGAGGCGTGCGGGATCTTTCATTGCAGGACGTGGGCTCTTCGTTGTGGTGTGGAGGTTTCTCTCTAGTTGTGGCCTGCATGCTTCAGGGCACATGGGCTCAGTAGTTGTGGCACGCGGGCTTAGTTGCCCTGCCGCCTGTAGGATCTTAGTTCCCCGACCAGGGATCAGACCTGTGTCCCCTGAATTGTTGGAAGGCAGATTCTTTACCACTGGATCACCAGGGAAGTGCCTATAATAACTTCAAATGGAGTACAACCTGTAAAAATATTGAATAACTATGTTGTACACCTGAAACCGATATAGTGTTGTAAATCAATTATACTTCAAAAAAAGTTTTAAACTAAGATGTAAGGTCTGAATGTTTGAATAACTTTTGTTTGAATAACTTTTATATTGCCTTGAAGCTCATTATCTGTCATTATAAACATAGGACAAATGTTTGGAATCTCACTTTATTGTTGACTTTGGTTTGCGAAATTGCCACTGCTCTTTAAACAGTTATAATATAGGACTGTTTAAGGACCAGGCACTACCAAACTTTGAAAATATGGAGACTTTTAGAATTTATGTAATTAAAAATGTGATTCTTTCCGTTTGGGGTTAGCCAGTTGGAAAGTTTAAATTGAAACGTGTCATGATTGAGGGTTTTTTTTTTCCCCCAAATGGTATTTAAGACAACAAACACCCTCCACCCCACCACTTCCTCCAGCTAACACCTGGTCTTTCTCCTCCCTTTCACGACAAAGTTCTTGAAAGTGTTATCTACACTCCTGGTCTCCATCCTCCTCACCCAACTTACTCTTCAACCCCGCACCTAAAATCTGGCTTCTGCTCCCAGCTCTCCCTTACATTTCACCCACAATGATCACCAGTAGCCTCTTGGGTGCTTCTCAGACCTATATTCCTGAACTTATCGGAAGCATTAGGCAATGTGGACAACTTTTTTAAGCTCTCTGGCTTAAACAGCTACCCTTGTAGACCTCCCCACTTCCCACTCCTCCTTTTATCTTCCTCCCTTTGTTAACAGTACCCTCCATCCATTACCCAGGTACCCAAGCCAGAGAGCTGATAGCCATCCTGTCTTTTCCCTCACCTCCTACCTGTAGTCACCAAGTCCTGTTCACCCTCCCCCCAAGGTAGACCTAGAATCCCATCCCTTCTCCGGCCAAGTCCGGGTCACCTTCCCTCTCACCTGGATCACTGTACAGTGTCCTGACACGTTTCCCTACATATCTACCCCTGGCCCCTGCAATCCATCCTCCCCACAGAAGCAGCCAGACCAATCTTTCCAGAATGGTCATTTCACCTCTGGTCGCTCCTCTGATTTGCCACTGCCCTCAGGACAAAGTCAGCGCAGATTCACCTGATATGTGACCCAGTGGATCACTTTCTCTTTCCTAGAACAATGTTTCCACTTGGCTATCAAAACACACTGCTGATTTTTCTTCCACCTCCCTGGCTACTCCTTCGCATTCTTGTTTGCCGGATGCTTGCCTCTCCCCAATCACTTAATACTATTAAGTGTTTCAGGGCCCAGTCACTGGTCCTTTTCTTGTCTTGCTCTATACTCACTCCCTTGGTGAACCCATCCAGCCTCATGGCTTTAAATATATCTATGCTGGTAATTTGTATCTCAACCCCAGACTTCGTCCCTGAAATCCAGACTCAAATATGCAACTCCCTAGCCAACTTGGATCTCTCTCACTAGACACTCAAGTTTGCTTCCAAAGCCGAGCTCCCGACCTTCATGCCTACACTGTGCCCTGGCCCAGTCTTTCCCTTCTCAGTTAAGGACAATTCCATCCTTCCAGTGCTAAGGCCAAAAGCCTTAGAGTGGTCCTTGACTCTAATTTTTCTCTCACATCACACTCTATCCTTTAGCAAGACCTGTTTATACTCAAAATATAGCCAGTGAAATGATATGAGGTCTGGGATTCACTTCCAAATAATACAGGAGGGGAGATGTGGATGGAGATATCATTGAAACAAGATTGTCTGTAGGTTGGGACTTCCCTGGTGGTCCAGTGGTTAGGACTCTGTGCTTCTACTGCAGGGGGCATGGGTTCAATCCCTGGTTGGGGAACTAAGATCCCGCGTGCCGGGTGGCCAATAAAAATAAAAATGGGCAGAAGACCTGAATAAACATTTAAAAAACTGTCTACAGGTTGATAATTGTTGAAGATGGGGGATGGTACATGGAGGTTCATTGTATTATTCTACTTTTGTTCATGTTTGAAATTTTCCATAATAAGAAAATTGAATCATACCACTTCTCCCTACCTTTCACTGCTACCATTCTGATCCAAGGCGCCACGTCTCTTGCCTGGACTGTTGTAGTAGCTTCTTAACTGAATTCCTGCTTCTGCTCTCACCTCCACTCCCCACCCTCTGCTTTTAATCCAATCTTCCCACGAACAGCCAGTGTGATACCGTTAAAATGAAAGTCCATCCATGTCCCTCTTCTGCTTGGAACTCCCCAGTGGTTCCCCATTTCAATCAGAGTAAAAGCCAAAGTCTTCGTAGTCTTCAAGATCCTACACAATTTGCCCCCTACACTTGTACTCAAACCTCATCCCCTCCCACTCTCCCCCTTTGATCATTCCATTCCAGTCACACTGCTATTCCTCAATCCCACCAGGCATACTGCCGCCACAGGGCCTTTGCACTTGCTGTTCCTTCTCCCATTCTTCTTTAATTTTTTTAATTTATTTAATTTATTTTAAATTTGTGGCTGAGCCGGCTCTCAGTCACGGCACACGGGATCTTTCGTTGGGGCGTGTGGACTTCTTAGTTGCCGCATACAGACTCTTAGCTGCGGCATGCGTGTGGAATTTAGTTCCCCGATCGGGGATCGAACCTGGGCCCCCTGCATTGGGAGAGTGGAGTCTTACCCACTGGACCACCAGGGAAGTCCCACTTTCTCTCATTCTTCCCTCTGACATACATACCGCTCACTCTTCGCCTCCTTCATGTCTTTGCTCAAATGTCTCCTTTTCAGACCTTCCCTAGCCACCTTTCTTGAGACTGAACCCCTGAACATTGCCACTTCTCACCCCCCACACACACGTAGTCAGTATCTTTTAACCTCTTTCCCTGCTTTATTTTCCTGATTAGCACTTATCACCGTCTTAATTATTATAATGTTACTTATTTATCCTGTTTATTATCTGTCTCCACCATTAGAGTGTTAGCTCTCTGCAGTCCGAGAATTTTGCCTATTCACTGCTGTATCCCCAGGACACCTGCCTGGCACATAGCAGGCACGCAACAAATGTTTGTTGAATGAATGAATGAATGGCATTCCGAGTTTCAATCCCTGCCCACCTGTCCAGGCACAGCTCTCACCTCTCCCCTCCCTGCCCTCCATGCCAACGTGGATCTGACAGCCGAGTCCTGGCACATACCAGGATGATTCACACTTCTCAGCCTTATCCTGTCTTGTGCCCTCTGTCTCCTGGCCGCGTTCCCAGTCTTTTAAGACTCATCTCAAGCAGGTGTTCACTGACACCACAGGTGACCCCAAAGAAACTCTTCTGCCTGAATTTCCACCAAGTTTCTGTGCCCTCTTTGCTCCTAGTACACAGGACACTGGACTCTCTGTGTCTCCTGCGTCTCCCCCACTGCTCTGGGAGCCCCTGGGGCAGGAACCACGTCTTACATTGTCTTCTTAGCACAATGTCTGGCACCCAGCCAGCACTCAATAGATGTCCAGTGAACGAATAACAATACTTGCATTTACTTAATGTTTTCTCTGCTAAATGTTCTCTTGCTTAATCCACACAACCTATGGGGTAGGTATTATTCTTAAACCCATTTTAAGGATTATTTCTGTGAGAGTCAGAGAGGTTAAGAGTCTGGCAAAGGGCAGACTGGAATTCCAGAGTTTGTTCTGCGGAACCCTAGAATTCCCACTGTTCAGCCCAACCTCCAGCGAGTGCCTGCTCTTACTGAGCCTGTTTTGGGCGACAAGGTTGTGGGGATGGGATTGGTGGATACCATCCAGCTCCCATCTCCTGGGGGAGTTGCCTTTCCCAGAGCCATCCTCAAGCCAGTTTCAGTTTCCAAGTTGTAAAAGGAAAATTAAGAGGTGAGAAATGAAACCTACAGCAGAAAGGGTGACTAAAAGCCCCGCCTGTTAATGTGGTTTCACCCAGGGTCCCTCGATACCCCAGCTGCAGTGAATGGCCTCCAGGAAGAGGATACCCTGGTCAGCCAGACACCCCTTGTTTCCTCTCCACTCTGGTCCTTTATTCCACAGGGTGCTGGAGGTCAGCTGAGGAGGAGTCCCCTTAAAGAAGAGTGTGTGTGCCAGGAGCTGGGTAGGTGTGTGGGTATATATCTAGCCACCAGTGGTACTCTCAAGACAGAGATGGCAGTGCCCCCGAAGCTCTTTGTCACCCCAGCTTCCAGGCTGAACTCCTTCGTGGCTCACTGCCTGCATCCCAGCCAGAAGTGGAAAAAAGAGGTGTTGGAGACTGTGCAGGCTGTGGAGCAGTTCCTGAGGGAGCAGAGCTTCCAGGGGGAGCATGGGCTGGACCAGAAATCGGGGGTGCTGAAGGTGGTCAAGGTGAGACTGGTTCCCTCCATCCCCAGGCCAGGGCTGGGCAAAATGCAGCTTGTGGGTCTACATCCCTGAGGATGCTGGGACCTGTTGCCTCATTATCTCTAGCCCATGCTACTGACATCTCAAGACACTCCATCCCAATGCACTGCTGCCTTGAGCAGAGCAAGTCCAGTAAGGAAGCTAATAATAATAGTGTACATTTTTGGATGCACTAGCCTAACCCCTTAACATGTATTATGTCTAATTTGTGTACCCTGTGAGGTATGTATTATTCTTTTCCCATTTTACAGATGAGCAGAATGGAAACTCAGTGATTTAAGATCCATAATGACCAAATGCAATGCAAGGTCTCTGATTGGATCTTGGTGTGAATGGACCATCTGTAAAATATAATTTGGGAACAGTTGCGGAAATTTCAATGTGGCCAGAATATTAAATAATATATATATATAAGGGAATTGTTTTTTTAATATTTATTTATTTTCTTGGCTGCGTCAGGTCTTAGTTGTGGCAATGCGGGATCTTTTGTTGCAGCGTGCGGGCTCGGGCTTCTCTCTAGTTGTGGCGTGCGGATTTTCTCTCCCTAGTTGTGGCGCGTGGGTTCCAGGGTGTGTGGGCTTTGTAGTTTGCGGCACACGGGCTCTCTAGTTGAGGCGTGGGAGCTCAGTAGTTGTGGCACGTGGACTTAGTTGCCCTGCAGCATGTGGGATCTTCGTTCCCTGACCAGGGATCGAACCCGAGTCCCCTGCATTGGAAGGTGGATCCTTTACCACCGGACCACCAGGGAAGTCCCAGGGAACTGTTTTATTGAGGCGTAATAGTTTTGTGGTTATGGGGGGAAATGTTCTCTTTTGTTGGACACAAATGCTAAAGTATTTAGGGACGATGGTCCTTAGCGTGTGTAATTTACTTTAAAGTGGCTTAGTTGAAGCAAATATGGCAGAGTTTAGACTTGTTGAATCTGGGCGGATGTATAAGTGTTCATTGTATTCTCTTTCTATTTTTCTGTTTAAAATTTTTGATAATGGAAATTTTTTTTTAATGGAAGCTCAGAGAGGTGAGGTCACTTGCCCAAGGTCACACAGCTAGTGGTGAAGCTGGGATTTCACCCAGGATCTATCTTACTCCACTCCAGGCTGCCCTCACTGAGCTTTTTTCCCCAAGCCCTTCCTGCAGCTGCGTCATGTCACCTGCTGTCCTAGCTGGGATCATAATGCAAGAGGGTCAAAACTAGAAAGGGGTGATGAGGAAAACAACTTTGAGGAAAACGATTTTGTTTTTCTGAGTCGCTGCCTAGGCATTTTACAGTATGGTGACCCTACTAACACCAAAAGTTCAGAGTCTGGACTTTTAGATAGGTTTAGGGTATCCCCACAGGTTCCTGCTTTGCCTTCCCTGGTGGAACCTTTTAATATAACCACTGAGTGGGCTTCCCTGGTGGTCCAGTGGTTAAGACTCTGAGCTTCCACTGCAGCGGGCATGGGTTTGACCCCTGGTCAGGGAAGTTCTGCATGCCACACTGTGTGGCCAGAAAACATAAATAAATAAAAGTTTAAAAACATTTAGAGCTAAGCGGGTTTAAAATAAAATTGTTTAATGTAAATTGATACAGCCACTATGGAGAACAGTATGGAGGTTCCTTAAAAAACTACAGATAGAACTACCATACGACCCAGCAATCCCACTACTGGGCATATACCCTGAGAAAACCATAATTCAAAAAGAGTCATGTACCAAAATGTTCATTGCAGCTCTATTTACAATAGCCAAGACATGGAAGCAACCTAAGTGTCCATCAACAGATGAATGGATAAAGAAGATGTGGCACACATACACAATGGAATATTACTCAGCCATAAAAAGAAACGCAATTGAGTTATTTGTAGTGAGGTGGATGGACCTAGAGTCTGTCATACAGTGTGAAGTAAGTCAGAAAGAGAAAAACAAATACCGTATGCTAACACATATATATGGAATCTAAGGGAAAAAAAAAGAAGGTCATGAAGAACGTAGGGGTAAGACAGGAATAAAGACACAAACCTACTAGAGAATGGACTTGAGGATATGGGGAGGGGGAAGGGTAAGCTGTGACAAAGTGAGAGAGTGGCATGGACGTATATACACTACCAAACGTAAACTAGCTAGTGGGAAGCAGCCGCATAGCACAGGGAGATCAGCTCGGGGCTTTGTGACCCTCTAGAGGGGTGGGATACGGAGGGCGGGAGGGAGACGCAAGAGAGAAGAGATATGGGAACATATGTATATGTATAACTGATTCACTTTGTTATAAAGCAGAAACTAACACACCATTGTAAAGCAATTATACTCCAATAAAGATGTTAAAAAAAAAATAACCACTTAGAGTTAAGCCTGTGAAAAGTTAGTAGCCTCTGCCCCAATCACCTTGTAAGGACTAGGTGCTTGCTACCCTGCTCTATCTCCTGCTGGCTTGTGACCTGGGGTGGAAGACTGCCCTTCCCCCGGCTCACTGTGTCCCTTTGCTTCTGGGATATATAAGTAAGAAATCATTTTTTGTAAATTAATTTTTGTTGGAGCACAGCCGCTTTACAGTGTTGCGTTAGTCTCTGCTGTACAGCAGAGTGAATCAGTTACACGTGTACGTATATCCCCTCCTTTTTAGATTTCTTTCTCATTTAGGCCACCACAGAGCATTGAGTAGAGTTCCCTGTGCTATACAGTAGGTTCTCATTAGTTATCTATTTTTGAAAGTAATAAATCTTATGACTCTACTCCCTTTGTATGGGTGTATTGAAACTGCACCTTTCCTCCAAATGACCCCGGGGGTTTCATTTCCCCACAGAGGGAGTTTGGATGCTGAGGGAGCTACCTGCCCACACTGTGTGGGCGGCTTGTGGCCCCGGCCAACGAGAAATTAACACTTTATTTGGGCTTTAAACTCTCCCCCAACCCCTGAAAATCTGGTAAGCTGTGCTGGTCCATAAGAGTGAATGCTTGTCCTTGGGTTTGAATAGGTTTGAACTGAAGCAAGTCATGAAGCCTGTTCTAGAACGCTCTTCCCTCTCTGCCTATATCTTACCACTGGAAAAGGTGGGAAGGGCAGCACAGGCACAGCCTTCAGCGGGATGTGCTCTGTGCCATTCCCAGCCCTCTCACATAGGGCAGAAACGCCCCGCCCCCGCCAATTCCTGAGTTAAAGCCCTCACCTCTAATGTGACTGTATTAGGAAATAGGGTCTTTAAGGAGGTAATTAAGGTTAAATAAAGTCATAATGGTGAAGCCCTAATCAGACTGGACTCGTGTCCTTATAAGAAGATAGAGACATCAGCGGCCTCTCTCTGTCCATGCACACACACAGGTAAGACCATGTGAGGACTCAGTGAGAAGGCAGCTGTCTGCAAGCCAGGAAGAGAGGCCTCAGAAGGAAGCAACTCTGCTGGCATCTTGATTTTAGACTGCAGAATTCCAGAACTGCGAGAAAGGAAATTTCTGTTGTTTAAGCCTCCAGTCTCTAGTATTCTATTATGGCAGCCCAAACAGACTAATGCACCATTGTACGTTGGCTTTTTTCCCCAGGAGAACGGTACCTAGAACAGTAGACTAGCATCCTGGTCCCCAGGTCATTTTGGTTCAGTTAAATTCTTAAAGTAGCACTTACATCTTACCTCACACTGAAATAAATCCTTTTGTAGCACGTGAGTGGCACAGAGTGGAGCTTAAAAGATTTAGCGGGCCATCATGCTCTCTCTAACCCACCCCTCGAACCTGCCTTATAGCATCCTCTTTACTTCCCAGTCCAAACCCTGTGTTCCAGTCTTTTCCCTGTCCCCCATTTATAGTGCCCACTCCTTCCTTGCCCAGTTGGAATTTTCTCTAGCTTCCATGCCGACTGCCCAAACCCCATCTGTTCTTCAGGGTCATCCTAAGCCTTACATCTTTGGGGCCTCTTCTCAACCTTCCAGCCAACCTCTGCATCACTCTGGTACTTCCTGCCTTTGCAGAAATTTAACAGAAAGAGAGGAGGGGATTGGAGGCACTGGGCCTAAGATCTCAGGTGGATGAGATTCTTCCCTGCAAGCCAAGTGTCCGGCTGTAAACAATACCTTCAGGGCCTAAACAGTGAATAGAGGGATAGAAAGTGACTTGACTGGTGTATGTATGTGTTTATACCCATATATGTGAAGTCTGTGTTCTTGGAGTAGAGTCCCATTCATTTAGAGAAAAAAGAGCCCGCTCCAAATTCCCCATCTGGAACTAGAAATTTGTCCTTAATGAGGCACATGTATAACACAGGTTATAGATTAAGACTGACCTGAAGAGAGCACACTGACTTTTGTCTAAGCACGTCACACGTCAAAGACAGCTAGACGTGGAAGAAACCAAGAAATCAAGTGTAGGATTTCCCAAACTGCAGTCAGTTACTAACCACATTAATAACTTTTTTAAACCTTATTCACATTGCATCAAAGGGATGCTTTGATGCACTGCTGAGGTCTTCTCAGCAAAGCTCATGGGAATTTGGTACATGAGGATCCACAATAGCGATCCATTTCATCGGTGTCAATCTTTCTGGACAGTTTGGGTGGAAAGGACAATTCCTGAAGGTGCGATACCTTCACCGCATGTACTAGCATTGGGTCTTGCTTGTGTGTGTGTCACCGACTTCAGCCTTGCTGTAGCAATAATAGCTAAGATACTGTAGAGCTGAGAGGCTATTTAAGTATTTATAGATATATACATAAGATAAAAGCACCTAACTTGTTTCTACCTATTGCTTACTTTCCACAGCGGTGTACACACCACACTTTAGGAAACAGTGATGTTGTCCAATTTGTCTTCTCATTTGAAGATGAGAAATGAAGGTCTGGGGACCTTTCATTGCTCAAGGTCATTCGAGTGTTTAAGGGCAGGATGCTGGGGTTCCTGACTTCCAGAGAACCTAACTTTTCTCTGAAATTATACTGCCCCTTAATCTCTTAGCAGTACATAAAACAAATATTGGCGACCTCGTGACCTGCCAGCCCTCGGGTGAAAGGGAGATCTGTGACTGGCTCTCCTGTTAAACGTTTAAGAAATGGGAGTCTAGGGAAAGAAACCCAAAACAGTCATGCAAAGACTCACTCACGGAAGGGGAGCCCATGGTCGTCTAGCTCAGTGCTGGGCTGAACCCTGGATCGTCCAAGGAGGCTCTTGGAGGCCTCTCTGCAGGCCAAGAAGTCAAGGCATAAGGGGGAATAAGGCAGGTTTGCTTCTGTGTCTTCATGTTATTTTCATGTAAGATAGCACTGAAAATTTCAAAAGTAACACTGGAGATGTTCTTGTCCATTTTCATCTTATAGATAATGACATGAAGGCTCAAAGGGGGATCGTGTTTTGCTAGTTAATAACAGACAACATTCCTCATCCAGCATTCCTATAGCTTAAAAAAGCAATAGAGGCAAGTGGGTCCATGAACGTGGGTTTTGTGGTCACGCAGATTTGAACGTGCATCCCAGCAGGGCTTGAATGGAGTTTTTCTCTCCAAATTAGGCAAATTGTTTCTCCAAGGCTCATGGGGTGGTCAGTGTTGTTATAGGGGAGTGAGGTAAAAGCATTTTCCTCACCATATCCTTCCCCAGACATGTTATCTGAAAGGAAGGAAGGAATGAAAAATGGGAGGGATATATGGAGAAAGAGGGAGGAAACTAAGGTGGCAGAGAACATGCCTAAAAGTCCTCCATGTTACTTCTGCTGTGCTTCCACACGCTCCTTGGGACCTCGCTTGCCAACAGAAATGTTGATTAAGCACTCTGGTTCTTATGTACTTTCTGCATTGGGAACACTTATAGTTAGGTTTCAGGGCTCTGAACTCCCCAAACTGGGGAACTTGTCATTAAAAGGTCTTTTAAAAAGCACAAGTGCCCCAAAGTTTAATGGCATTAGATTTTGGCAATGATTTCTTGAATATGACACCGAAGGCACAGGCAACAAAAGGAAAATAGAGAAATTGGACTTCATGAAAATTTTTAAAAATCTGTGCATCCAGACCCTATCAACAGAGGAAAAGGGCAATCGCAGAATGAGAGGAGATGTTTGGAAATCACATATCTGATAAGGGATTAATATCTAGAGTGTACAGAGAACTCCTAAAACTCAACCACAAAGCAAACAACCTGGCTAAAAAACGGGCAAAGGACTTGATTAGACATTTCTGCTAAGAAGATACATAAATGGCCCATAAACACCTCAAAAGATGCTCAGCATCAGCGATCATTAGGAGAGTACAAGTCAAGACTACAGTGAGATACCACCTTACACACATTAGGGTGGCTACTGTGAAAACAAAAAATAACAAGGGTTAATGAGGATGTAGGAAATTGGAACCCTGTGCACTACTGGTGAGAATGTAAAATGGTACAGCCATTGTGCAAAATATCATGGTGGTTCCTCAAAATTAAAAGTAGGATTACCATATGGTCCAATTCCACTTCTGGGTATATACCCAACATAACTGAAAGCAGGTTTTGCAAGATACTTTGTATACCTCTGTTCATAGCAGCATTGTTCACAATAACTAAAATGTGGAAGGAACCCAACTGCCCACTGACAGATGAATAGATGAGCAAAACGGGGTATATACACAACAGAATATTATTCAGCCTTGAAGAGGAAGTTCTGACACAGGCTACAACATGGATGAATCTTGAGGACATGATGCTAATCTACCAGTCACAGAAAGACAAATGCTGTCAATTCCACTTGTATGAGGCACCTAGAGTGGTCAAGTTCATACGGGCAGAAAGTCGAATGGTGGGTGCCAGGGGCTGGGGGTAGCGGTTGCTGGAGGGCAGAGAGTTCCAGTTTTTCCAGAAGAAAAGAGTTCTGGAGTTTGGCTGCCGCACAACGTGAATGTCCTGAACGTGTCTAAACTCTACACTCATAAGTGATACGATGATACAATTTTATGTGCATTTCACTACAAATAAAAACCAAACATGGACTTCCCTGGTGGCGCAGTGGTTAAGAATCCGCCTGCCAATGCAGGAGACACGGGTTCGAGCCCTGGTCCGAGAAGATCCCACATGCCGCGGAACAACTAAGCCCGTGCACCACAACTACTGAGCCTGCACTCTAGAGCCTGCGAGCCACAGCTACTGAAGCCCGTGTGCCACAACTACTGAACTGCATGCACCTAGAGCCCGTGCTCCGCAACAAGAGAAGCCACCACTGTGAGAAGCCCGCACACCGCAACGAGGAGTAGCCCCCGCTCGCCGCAACTAGAGAAAGCCCGTGCACAGCAACGAAGACCCAACACAGCCAAAAATAGATAAATAATAAATAAATAAATAAATTTAACAATTAATTTACAAAATTATTTAAAAAATAAAATACCAAACAAAAGTGCCCCTCGGAGACACAGTAAATATTTTTGTCGTTCACAGTTTAGAGCTGCCTCATTGTCAGGGTGCTAGTCTTCAGTCAACTAGCTGAGAACTGGTACGGAGGGGATGGGAACTTCCATGAAAGAGCTTCTGAAGCTAAGTAGCCTGGTCCATTTCCTAATTTCTTTAGCGCATATCTGAGTGCTTGCTGGAGCCGGGCACTGTACTTGGTCCTCGAGATAGACGGCTGTGAAAAAATTATACAGAGATCCTTGCAATCTGGGAGTGAGAGGTGGGGTAGGGAAGGACCCGCAAATAAAAGCATGGAAGTTTTTAGCATGTTACCAGATGATGTAGGTTACGGGAACAATAAAGCATCAAAGGGAAAGAGGGCTCCCCTAATTTGAAGGGGACATGTGGACAGACCGGAGAGAGCAGCCCCTGTAGTTATGGAGAGAAAGAACATTCTAGGCAGAGAGAATAGTAAGTGCAGGAGGCTATGGGGAGGGAGCTGCTAGGAACAGCCAGGGACAGCGTGCCAGTGTGTCTGGAAGGGCTTGAGGGAAGGGGAGGGATGGTGTGTGTGTGTGTGTGTGTGTGTGTGTGTGTCAGAGAGTCAGAGAGACAGAGACAGAGAGACAGAGAGAGACAGAGAGAGAGAGGAATGGGGAGGGGGAGAGGGGGAGAAGACTGCTTTTGTTCGAATCCAGATGGGAGCCTCTGAAGGGTTTTGAGCTCTGAGCAACACGATCTGACTTGGGACTCACCAGGATCACCCTGACTGCTGTACCTAGAACGGATTGAATGGGAGGGGGCAACGCAGGAAAACGCATTTGAAAGGGGTGCACAGAAGGGGAGAGCAGGGCTGGTGGGACCTGAGGGGAGAGGTTTTCTGTCTCTTGCAGGGTGCCAGCTAGGGTTTAGTCTGGGTGTGGCCGCCCCGCTCCCCGTCTGCAGCACTCTGCCCTCCTCACCTCCTGTAAAGGGAGGCTAAGTACATCCTTGAGGCTCTCCCAGAGAGTTGATGGCCTGCCTGGGACAGTCCTGAGTCACAGCCCCTTGGCTGTCACCAGCTCCAGGGATGCTCCTGTCCTGAGCATTAACCTCCCTCAGGGGGAGTCCTCATTCTCCAGGGAGGAAATTGATATCTCACTGCTGCGGGATCTGAACTCCTGTAAAGCTGCAGGACAAATGACTTCGCTGAACATGCTTCATGCAGGGAAGAATGGGTAATCTCAGAGAAGGGAATAAAACTTCTCAAAACTCCGAACCAGGGGATTGCAGAGAAGCTCGCTGTCTTTTCTCTTGGCTGTGTGTGTGTGAATCGGAGAAGGAGAGGGCAGGCAGCGACTTGGGTCTCGGTTCGCCCCCGCGGACCATCCTTCCAGGGCAAGTTTTTCTTAGTGTCACTCGATTTCCTGAAGTGGGAGAATGAATACCCAGTGTAGAAAAGGGGGAAGAAAAGCGTGTTAGCATGAAATATGGTCATCTGATGACTTGTCCATTATGTATTTGAGGAAGTGGAGATTCTGAAGACCTTCACCTACTCAAGGAGAGGAAATTGCCTCTGTCTACACCAGGACCTCTTACTTTTGCCACTGGTGACATTTTGTGTCCGATAATTCTTTGCTGTGGGCTGTCCTGGGCATTGTGGGATGCTCCTACAGTATCCCTGGCCTCTGCCCAGCGGACGCCAGCAGTCCTTCCCCAGCTGTGACAGCAGAAATGCCTCCTGAACTTGTCAATTGTCCGGGGGGCGGGGAGCTGGGGGGAGGGGGGCAGAGTTGCTCTGGGTTGAGAGCCCCTGACCCAGGCTCAGCAGGCACATGGGTGAAGTCTGGACTGTGTATGTCAGGTCCTCTCTGGCTAACAATAATTGATGGAGTTAAAACTAGTAGTGGCTTCTGCTTGGTCACTGGGACAGCAGAGCATTCACTGTTCTGCCTTGAGAGAACAATTTTCCTGTGTTTTAACTAATAAGGCCCTTGTGATGGCTGGATTCTGGGCACCCCAACTAATAAGCGTGCCTATAAGGCAAAGAAACCAAAACCAACGTCCTCCCTGATTGCCAGGGAGGGGGCATGTTTTCTTTCCGCTCCCTCTCCTGGATCCATGCAGTAATTAGCCAAAGTAAAATGAATTTTAGCTCATGCTTAATTGCCTTTACAGCGTACTCGCCAGCACGGATGCAGTAGTGCTAAACTAATTTTTTTAATAAATTAAAAAAAATTATTTTTTTATTTTTGCCTGCCTTAGGTCTTTGCTGCTGCGCGCGGGCTTTCTCTAGTTGCGGTGAGCGGGGGCTACTCTTCGTTGCGGTTCACGGGCTTCTCATTGGGTGGCTTCTCTTGTTGCAGAGCACGGGCTTTAGGCGCGTGGGCTTCAGTAGTTGTGACACTTGGGCTCAGTAGTTGTAGCTCGCGGGCTCTAGAGTGCAAGCTCCGTAGTTGTGGCGCACGGGCTTAGTTGCTCCGTGGCATGTGGGATCTTCCCGGACCAGGGCTCGAACCGATGTCCCCTGCACTGGCAGGTGGATTCTTAACAACTGCACCACCAGGGGAGTCCCTAAACCAATTATTTTTTTAACTTTATGGCTTTAAATAATCCTTGGCTCTGAAATTCCCTGTACCCCTCAGCTACGTAACCACAGCCCCCTCTGCCCTAAATCCTTTTCTTATACTTTTGTAGCTTTTTAAGCAAGGCCCCTCTTTAGGAAGACATAATCCCTTCTCTGTAGAAAACATGAAAGACCTGAACAAATCAAGATTTCTCCATGGAGAATTCAGCTAGTCCTGTGCTTAGCTCCAAACAAGGAAGTCCATCTCTCTACCAAGCATGCCATTACCCAGACTAATGCCTGACTTGAATAACAAGCAAATTGTTGTGCTTTTAATTGTACCCTGCTGTGTCACAAAGCTTGTGAGGGAGGAATGTGCCCAGCTTCTCCAGGAGAAACAGGTGAGGCCTCTAATCCCCCTTTTCTGTCACCTTCCCCTCTCCCTTTCCAATCCTTTCTCTTCCCAGCAGAGCAGAGGGACAAAAAAGAGACAGCTAAATTATGTTTAAAATGGAAGAGTCTAAAAGAAGAAAAACGGTGGTCAGTACTGACTTGGGAGAGGATGAATTATCTATCCACAGCCTCTGCAGTGTGGCCCATTTGAGGACAATCAGTGCTCTCACCGGCTTGCTGGAGGGTGATATCTGAGAGCCTAAACCAGGCTTTCTCAGCCTCAGCACGACTGCTGGGTGGGGTTGGATGCTTCTTTGCTGTGGGCCTGTCCTGTGATGGAAGAACATTTAGCCTCGCGTAAGCTGTGACCATCCAAAGTGTCCCAAGACACTTTCAAATGTCTCCTGGGTGCAAAATTGCCCCTGGTTGAGAACCACGGCCCCAAGCCCTTCCATATTGGGATGTACTTGCTCTCTCTCCCAATCTCTTCCCCCCCTCCCCAGTACACAAAACCCAAGAAAATCATGGTTCCTGTGTTAAAACTGGGGAGATCAACGTGCTCTTCATGTAGGTAGAATGAGCGGAAAGGAAAAAGACACTGACTTGCGTGTAGTCAGGGGACAGAGTGGGAACCTCCTCAACGCCAAGAGTGAAAAGAGTCTTAGGATGTGGGTGTGTTTGTGGCTCCGGCTGGGAAGTGGCAATGCCCCTGGTTGAACAAGCCAACTTTCGAACGCCTCTACCCTGTGCACTTTGGAATCGGGCTTGCTGTGGGCGAGATGAGGAGTGATGGCGAGGCTGCAGAGATGAAGGCGCCTCTGAAGGTGCTCACTGTCTCCTCCCACACTACTTGGGACAGGGAAGAATTACCCAGCTTCACAGAGATAGCCATTGCTCAGACAATGACGATCCTGTCTTGGACCTAAACATCGGGATGAAAGAGGGCTACTGACAAGACAGACGTTGTGCAAGCATGGGGTTGCACTTTCATTACAGACGTTGAGGCAAACATTTCACTCCTGGTGATATAATGAGACCTCCCTATTTTTAGGAATTTACAAGAAGCATTATTGCTTGTCCTTACCGGCCAGAAGGAAAGGCGGGAGAGCGAGCACACTGCAGTGAGCCCCCATGTCCACTAGATGGCGGAGTACATCTTCCTCAGAAGCCGGGCGGGCAGCGCTCTGGGCAGCTCGTTGGCCTAATCAAGACAAGGGCCACTCTACTTTTGGGAGGCAGGCGTCTCCTGTCATTGTCGGCACAAACAGCCCCAAACAATTGCACTGACCACACAGCTCTAAGCCACGTTCCAGGGCACTGCCGTCTGTTCAGGAGTGAATGCTGGGAAAATGAACCACGCTGCTAATTTGCTTGATTGGGGGCAAAAATAAGATCTCAAGTGACAGTGGGTGTGATTTATTTTTCCAACAAGAATAGGGGCAAAGCCATTTCATCCCCCCCCCCCGCCCCAACTGCAACCATAAATGAAAGCAATCACCTAATTAGTCCTGAATTACTAACTGGCAGGGTAAAGATCTGCTGGAATTCAAGCTGAAGTGGGGAGTCTGGAGAAAGGGATGTGATTTCTGCAGGGGAGGAGGGGAGGGGTAGGGCAGGGTGGGAGGGGCGGGAGGGGAGGGGAAGGCCTGAAGCCCATTGTGAGGTCCTGCGCCCCTGTGGTCTGGGGGCCGTGCTGGCCCTGACCCTGGGAGAAAAAGAGGCTCAGTGATGTCTTCAGGCCGTTCATTTTGTGCAGGAGAATGACTTTCTAAAGTGAAGGAAAAAGAACCTGTTGGAGAAAACCTATCCGAGAGTTTCTCTGAAAATGCTACAGATGGAGATGAACTGGCTTGGGAAGGAGAGCACAGCCCTGTGGCGCCTGGCCACCCCGCTGCTGGTGGACCCCCCAGGAAGGTCCTGTCACGGAAACGACAGGCAGATCTGAAACCAAGTTGGGCTTTACATCATTAAGAAATCCCCCAAAGGAATGGAATAAAGGCCTCCTTTCACACTTTGGGTTTTGCATGTGTCCTGAGAAAGCGCCTCTTCCCCAGCTGAGACAGCGCGCTGTCCCCGCGACCCAGTGAGCGGCCCTCGTCCTGCGGGGAAAGCAAAACAGCAGCGGGGTGGGTGCGCGCCCAGAGCTGCCCCTCTCCCAATTGGTTTGTTCAGGGGTGACTTCTTGCGTTCTAGTTAGATGTGACTTTAATCGAAGTGCTTTCCTAAGGAGATTTATCACAACTGTGAACCGTCAGTTTGCACAGCTGCTGCTCTTTTAGGGAAACGCACAGGCTCGGGAGGCGGAGGGGCCGGCGCGGGCTCCCCTCTTTCCCACGGACCGGCCCGCGTGCCGCTCGCCCACCTGAAATATGTGCGCCGCGTCCTCAGAGGCCGCCGCTTCGGTGCTCGGGCTCCTCTGCTGTTTCTGGCTGCTGAACAGCCATCTCCTCTCTCCTGGGAGGGGCAGCTGGTTTCCTTTTGGGGCGCTCCCCTTCTCCCCGTCTCAGCTCCTGCAGCGGAGACGAGGCTGCCCCTCTCTCCCTGCACGCTGTGGGCTGGGTGTGCAACACGGCTCGGGCCACAGTCCCCCCACCCTCACCCCACCCCCACACCCCCGTCCCCGCCGACCCCGCTCGGCGCCCACCACAGCCGGCAAAGCCCACACGGGGCGCTCAGTTAAAGCTGAACCTTAGGTGAAAACCACGACTTTTTAGGGTGTCTTCAACATTGCATGCAACATACTTCTATAAAAAAATTACTGTTTATCTGAAGTTCAGCTTTAACGAGGCGGGCATCCTGTGTTTTGTCTGGCAGCCTTCTAGGTTCTAAAGAAAATGTCCAGAGCAGATCAAATTGGAATCAGCCTAGGACTTTTAACTGGAGCTTTGGGACTGCTAGGCTGGTAGGATTCATGCTTGCAACCGCTGGGAGCCAGCTTTGCTATCATGTGGGGAGAGCTGCTTGAACTAGAAGCCAACACCACAGAGAGCAGACCTGTTTCATTTGAACAGGTGGATCCAGCTGTTCTTGAAGCTGGCCCGGTGGGTGGTAGAGGTCAGGGTGCTGATGGCCAGGAGGGATAATAATTTCCTACCCCTCAAATCTGGGAAGTGAAAACAGCAGGGCTGAATGTGCCCACGGGGCATGGCTTCTGTTCAACTGGAAGAGTGGTGAATGGCTATTGGGTGACCAAAACAGTCGGTCTACTATATTCTTACTTGGTTTGCTAATTGTTTTGCTGCATGTAAACTCTTTGTTGCATTAGCTCTTGTTCATGACATCATGTCTGGAGACAGGGTCTGATAGACTTACATGTGGAATTGGAGACTTAAATTTCAAATCTGCCTCTGCCTGGTTGAGTGGCTTTAGAGTCCTCCTAACCTCTACAGTGTTGAGTTTCTGGGTCTGAAACCGAAGGACAGAGGTTATCGTAATCCATTTGGGCTGCTATAACAAAATACCAGAGTCTGGGTAGCTTATGAACAACAGAAGTTTATTTCTCATAGTTCTGGAGGTTGGAAGTCTAAGATCAGGGTGCGAGCAGATTCACAGTCCGGTGAGTATCCTCTTCCTGGGTCACAGTTGGCGTGTTTTCTCTGTAACCTCCCATGGCAGAAAAGTCGAGGGACCTCTGCGGGGTCTCTTTTATGAGGGCACTAATTTTGTGCATGAGGGCTCTACCCTCATGACCTTATCACCTCCCAAATGCCACACCTCCTGATACCATCACTTTGGGGGTTAGGATTTCAACATATGGATTTTGGGGGAGGCAAATGTTAAATCTATAGCAGAGGTACTTTCCCCATAGGATGGGGGAGAGGGAAAGTATGTAAGCACCTGTCATAGGGCCTGGTGGGGAGCAGGTGCCCCATACAGATGTTATTACAAAATACTGAGTATAGTTCCCTGTGCCATAGAGGAGATCCTTCTATCTGTTCTATGCCTTCTTTGAACGACCGTAGCACTTGTTGTCTGTATCATTTTTATGTCTGTTGTTGCTTTGTGACTGAAAATGAAAAATTTCTATTTGTCCATGTCCTGGCCCTTACATAAAAATGTGTTCATTTATCTATTTCATATTTATTGACTACATCTTAGACACCGTGTTAACTGCTGGTTCTAGATGTTAGTAAAATATAGACCTTCCTGCTCAAAGGGTCACAATATTTGTGGGAAACCAAAAAATGAACAACCTATGTCTCTAAGAGCTTTGTACTTCCCAGAGAGAACACACCTCGTAGGTACAATGAATACATGTGTCATACGTAAATGTATAACTAGTTAATGGGATTATACACCTGAGATAACTGCTTTTCGATTCTGACGAAATGATGATTATATTTCACCAGGAGCTCAATACCACTCTGAGAATGAGGGCTGAACCCCCGACTTGACTCACTGCATCGCTTTCCTATATAAAAATACACAAGTCTGTACATACGCTCTAGAAAAAGGCTTATCTGGCATGAATTTCAGATAGCAAGAAGAAAACTTCAAGAGGTTCAGAGAAGCATCCAGAAGCTCAGATGATTGTCTGGCACTAATACAACTTGCCTGACAGGGAAATAGAACTGTAAATCTCACAAAATTAAATGATCTTTTAATAATTTCAAAACCTCCTGCTATTAATTGGAAATTCTAGAAGAATAGCTTCTTTTAAAATGTACTGATAATATGCTTTACAGCTTAATATTCAGAAGCCTATGTTTTGGCTAAGTGAGCTTCAGGAAGGAAGGAAATTTGTGGTTTACCTCCACTTACTTTGGAACCGCTGGTTCCAAACATCTACTTCTATGCACAGTCATCTTATCATCTGTAAAATGGAGGCAACTCTAAGACAACAGAGTTACAGAGATGTTGCACAGCTCCATGTGTCATTGTCTTCCTTTGTTTCAGAATACCAATGACATCTAAGCTACTACTGAAAGAGTGCTATATTATTTGGGGTCATCTAGTGCAGCTCTGTCAAAGTAAAGAAAAGGGACCTAGAATGACTATAATTTTCCCAAGAGGACACAATTATTTTATGGTAAATCTGGGACACGAACCCTGATCTCTTGGATCCCATTCCATTGTTCTTTCATTGGGTTCTGAACAACCCAGAGAAATAAAGAGAAACAAAACTCCTGTGTGCTGTGTCACTGGTACAGGGCATGGCAAGATTGGAATTGGAGCACTACATATTAAGAGGTATCTGAGAAATTCTTCAAACTAATTGAGATATATACCAGGTACATAGAAAACAGTATGTTTTATGAAGATGATTCTGTGCAATGAACAGAACTGGTAACACACACTGGAAGGTGAATTCTCGTTTTCTGGCACCTTGAAAACTCCACCTCAACATACACGTTAAAATAAACATTTGAACTGGGTCATATTTAATTCTGCATGCTCTTGTAAGTCAGCAAAATATTCCATATATCATTTAAGTTGTCACTCACTTTTTAACTTGACTTTGAATTTCTAAAAGTCTTTCCAAACATAAAACAGAGGTGGGAAAATGGTATACGGGAAGCTGCAGAGATGAAATAAGCTTATTTCACTAGGCATAAAGATGAATATCCAAACAACTTCTTCATGGCTGAAAGTGTCCAAATCTACTGTCTTCATTTTGTAGTCAACGCTTCCGGAAAAATATGCTAATGGATTCCTTATTACCCAAATGCCCCATATCAGTTTCAGTAGGTATCATTATATACTATGGAAAGTTTTCTCAGTGACAGTGAAAGACATCCTGGCTGAACATCCCCCTGCCCATGACACAGAGATGATGGTCTCACGCTATCTTGAAGGCATTGGAGCCCACACTATCCATTACTAATATTAATGGAGGATAAAACTTCATATTCTGTTTGCTCTATATTTGTTAAATCACTTCTTCCCTTCATTAAACTGGATGGCCCATAATTGAGTCTGTAGTGTGTCTATCATTGGAAACTGAACAAAGTTTTGTTGGTTTTATTAATGTCATACGTTTCAAGGGAGGGTCTATTAAATAACTAAGTCTAGTTTCACAGTTACAAATAAATTATGATGTAACTTTGAATAAATTAAGCTCATCATAAAGGAAGGATGCTGAGAGTTGCTACTACCCCTTCCTTGAGGGGCTCTCGTAAAGCACTAAGTAAAGTAACAGCGGTGTATATGTATGCATATATTTTCAATGATATTTGTACAGACTTAAAAAGAACTCTACAGAATGCATTATAAAAACCTTAATGCTGTGTGTCCCTAGTTCCCAGCTCTCTCATTAAAACTACTTAAATGAACACAATCTTATCTGTTAGGATAGCTATCAGAGTACTCCAAATATTACTTCTTGCAGTACCCTGTCCCAACCATTTGCCATCCTCTTCCCATTAGTCCTCAAGTCAGAAGCCCCGAAGATCTGTTCATTAATTTATGAACACATTTCTTCATCCAGCCAAGAAAATTGATTGATCCCTTACCAAATTTCAGGCACCATTCTTCAGTATGATTTATAGGCATGTTCAGGAAACACAGCAGTGATTAACACAGATGAATATAGTCTCTCTTGAGCTGAGAGGGGAGAGAAAAGTAAATAAGCAAATATAAAATCGTAAGTATAGGGCTTCCCTGGTGGCACAGTGGTTGAAATTCCCCCTGCCGATGCAGGGGACACGGGTTCGTGCCCCGGTCCTGGTAGATCCCACATGCCGCGGAGCGGCTAGCCCCGTGAGCCATGGCCGCTGAGCCTGTGTGTCCGGAGCCTGTGCTCCACAATGGGAGAGGCCACAACAGTGAGAGGCCTGCGTACCGCAAAAAAAAAAAAAAAAAAAAAAAAAAATCATAAGTATAAATATGTAAATAAAAATTAAATAAATGGATAGAATAGTATATCAGGTAAGTGTTGGAGAAAAACAGCAAGCAGGGAAGGGAGATGGAGATTGTTAGCTGGTAGGAGGAGGCTGCAATCTGAAACTAAGTGGTCGATGAGGGCTTTCTGGGGAAGATAAAATATAAGAGGGAACTTAAGGTTGTGAGAGGGAGCAAGGTGCATATCTGGGAAGTGAATAGTACAAGCAGAGGGAACAGTCAGATGGAAAGGCAATGAGGCAAGAGTGGGTTTGGAGTATCCAAGGAGCAGAAAGGATGTCAGTGTGTGGAAAACAGAGGGAGCAAAGTGGAGAGGAGAAGGAAACAGTCAGACAGGAAACAGAGGCCCACATTTCTAGGGCTGTGGACGCACTTTGAGGACTTTGCTTTTCCTGTGAAGGAGCCATTGAAGAGACTTAAGTGACATGATCTCACTTATGTTTTAACAAGATTTCTCTGGACGCCATGTTGATTAGAGACTGTAGGAGAGTAAGGACAAGCCCCAGAAGACCAATAGTTGATTCAAAGAAGTGATTACTCAAACATGGTCCCCCTCCTCTGCATCAGTAAGGACGCAGAGCAGAAATCGGCAAAAAATGGCCACAAATCAAATCAGGCTCTCAGCCTGGATCTGTGGGACTGTGAGCTAATAATGGTTCTCACGTTTAGAAAGGTTGTTGAAGAAAAAAGCGTAGAAGTTACAGAAACTGTATAAGGCCCACAAAGCCTAACTGCTTAATTCTTTTTTTTTTTTTAAGGGCAACTCATTCATTTATTGTTTAAAGATTGCAAGACAACTTCTGAATTTATGTAGCACAATTTAAATGTTTTACTTTTTTGATAAATCAGAGTATAATAGAGAAAACAATTAGTTTCCAGTAATATCTATATCTCTATGCAGAATTAAGTCTTCCACAGACATGTAACCTGGAAACAAAAGCCTGTTACAATAAGCAAAGCTTCAACAGAGCTGCTACTTTTTGGGCCAGGGAAAGGTTCATCCCTATAGGAGGAGGATGTGCTATGTAAAATGGCTGCAAGGTCACAGCCTTGAGGGCACTGGAAGTCTATTATCCTATCCCACATTAAGTAGTTTGGTGAACTTCAAACGTCCGTTCATCTGCAACCAAGCTGGCAAACTTTAACTGATATTTCAAGCAGGTAAAAAATAAATTAAAAGAAATCCTTACACTGATGTTCCTTGATTCACACTGTTAAATGGTTCATTAACATGTAATTCTGGCTAAGAATTACATTTGAGACTCCTTGCTCAGATTTTGGTTAACAGTACAAATCTTTCAGAAATTCAAGTTCTTATTAATCAATAATTTGTCAGCTAGGATACATTCAGGCATCAGCTGCAACTACAGAATAGGTGCACTGCCTCAGCGCTGTGGAGAGACATAATCCAGAACGCTACTAGCAGACAAAACATCTGTTACTAGACAGCACAGGTGCAGTACAGCAAGACAAAACCATATATTCATGCGTGCCGCGGACCAGCCGGAGAAAGAGAATTTCACCGCCCAGGGTCAGAAGGGAAGGGGTAAGGAACTGAAGTAGCACCGACGAATGGGGTCAGAAGGACCAAGACAACTGACGGTTGCAAGGCAAATTTTATTATGCTACAGTTGCAGATAATATAGACTAGAAAAAGGAAGGTTGCCAGATGGTGGTTTACATTATCTACAGACTGTCTCGGCTCAAGGTTAACTTCCCTGGGAGAAAACCCATAAACCCAGAATCATCAAAAATAACCTGCATGTGCAGGGGGGAGACAGCTTTGTTTGTCTCATTTTACATTCTTTCTGATCTCTGGGCCCTGGTGATTTATCTCCCATGGAATGGAACAAGGAGGGGAACAAGTAGGGACAGTCCCTTCGAGCGGCGGCCGCATGCCTGGCATGTCCTTACCTGCTCTCAAGGCTGACTGCTTCCCACAGGTCCCCCTTTTTTATTTTTTAACTTTTGCTGCAAAATAATTCCATGAAGTTTAGTGCCGAGAGTAGTATACTGTTGCATGAGGATACGAAACAGACATGAGAAGATTATTATCAATAATAGGCAAATTATGGCCAGGGTAATAAATCCTGACAACCTTCCAGTAATCCAAGACTGAGGGTTTAACCACTTTAAATGATCCAGTAAAGTTTGAATTACATCTTCTGGCGAAACATCAACAAGATGTGTATTTTGTATATCCTGAATTTCAGCATTTAATTTCTTAAGATCAAGACTAATATTATTATCTGACCAAACACTCAGCAGATGCATTTTTACTTTTTCCCATTCCCAAATACAGTCACTGCACTTTTAAGGAGTAACACACATCCATGTATACTTTGCATGACAAGCTACACGCATCCTCAATTTTAATGCTGCCATCTGATCTCCAATCCCCAAAATTGCCTTTTTAAATTCACCTAACTTGTTATTAATCTGTAAATCTATGTGACTTTGTAAAGATAAAGCAAGACTGGTATGTTGAGATAACGGATTAGCAAAGTGAGCATGATGAATACTCTGTGAAAGAGCAAGACCGGCAGTAGCCACGGTAGCAGACAGAGCAGCCGAGGCAAGTAAACTTACTATTAGCCACCCAAGAAAGCGTCTCCTTCTCTGCAAGGCTTTAGAGAGTTCCACCCATGCCTGTACTCCAGTATCTTCATACCAAGGTTCTCTCAGATGTACAGGCACCATAACATACATGGGTTGCTTTAGTATAAGCACAGATTGCGCTCCTGCAGAAGGGAACATACAACTGCTAAAAGTACAATTAACACAGCTAATATTATATCCTCCTTTGGAAGAATTACCAATGTTAATAGAACCACACAAACGTGTATATGGAGGAGCAACACAAGTTTTAACAGGTGTACTGGAATAAGTTAGAGCTAGTTTCCATATATCCCTGTTCTTTTGAAATGTGATAAACCTATGTATGATGGGAAAAGAAGAGATAAGAATTGACACCTTGGTATAATCTATAGTACACCATATTTGGTTATTATTCCAAGATGCATTGCAACGTTCAAAACTGGATCCAGGAAAGTTAACAGTCATAAAAGGAGGCAATTGGTTTTTTGATTTTCTGTTAAGCATAGTAACCTTATGTCCAGCTATAAGTATCCCTTGTCCTCCAAGTAAACGCTTCATACAGAAATAATTTCCTGAATCTTCACCTGTAACCTTGGCTATAGTAATAGCGGAATCCCTAAGTGGTGAGGCGTATGAGATTTGACCTCTAATATTAATAGCTTGCCCATTTTATACCAAATGATGGTATCATTAAGATCCTCTCGTCGGCTGGTAGCCGGGCATGTAAGAGTAATGTTGGTTCCTGTAAAACGAAGGATGCCTGGAGAGCCTGACAAACTAATTGATTGATCCGTTCCCTCATAAACATCTGTATGCTCATAACTAATAGCCTTTACACATCCAGTTTCCAGATGCAATGGGCTAAGACAGACAGGATAGGTACTAAACCAGTTAGTATAATTTACATATTGATTTGTTTTATATTCCCAATAAGAGGCCCATAAACAGTTATCATTGTAAAATACAGGAAACTGTGCTTCAGACCAAGATATGGGTTGTAATAGTGGAGGATCAGGTACACAGGCCCAGTAAGTTGCTGCATTAACAGAGGGAACACATGAAATGGTTGCCAACAGAACCAAAAATAAAGTTACAGGTGTAACAGGATTATTCTGTTGTTTCACTGACTCTTGAGCTCGTGAAACCAGTTGTTTAATTTGTCCCCAAGTTGGAACATCACTCCTTTGAGTCGTCCTGGCAAGTGGTCTCCTCTTCTTCTTCTTTTTCTGAATCAACACTGTCAAATTTTCCGGAGAGGTGCAGAGCTTCTTCATCTTCTGAACTAGGTGAGCTGTGGCGAGCCATCTATTTGCTTGACTAAGCGCTCAGGAAGCCAGCAAGGTCCAGGCGCTGATCTGGGATAAGATACACACGTGACCACGTCCCCAAATCAACACAGGATCAGGACCACGCCAAGTGCTGGTTAACGGATCTTTCCAGAGGACCTCCGGAGATTAAGAGGCCAATCTTGGCTCAGCCACAAACCTTCCCCCTGCAGAGCAGCCAAATTTGTCAACAGTGAGAACATCTAAAATAAACAGAGCATGATTTATAAGGTTACGTGGTGTTGTTCTAGACAATTCCCCCCTTTTTATTTTTTCAATAGTTAGCTTTAAAGATCTATTTGCACGTTCTATAATACCTTGTCCTTGAGGGTTATATGGAATGCCTGTAATATGGGTAATTTTGTAATGAATTACAAAATGTTGCAAAAGCAGCGGGCCCATTATCTGTTTGAATAATTTTGGGAAGGTTCATGAAAGCAAAACAGTGTAATAAATGAGTGATAACATGTTTAGTAGCTCCTCCGGTCTGTGCTGTAGCACAGAGGAAATCAGAGTAAGTATCGATAGTGACATGAACAAACTGTAATTTCCCAAAAGACGGGATATGAGTAACATCCATTTGCCATAAATGTCTAGGTAATAATCCACGAGGATTAACAACATAATGTGGAACAGGAAGGTGAGGTAAGCATTGTGGGCATTGCTTAACAATTTGTCGGGCGGCTTCACGAGTAAGGGAAGATTGTGTGTGTAATGTAGCCGTCGACTGACGGTGTAGAGCGTGCAACGGCTGTGCTGCTTGTGAAGCAGTCTGATCATAACTTACCGTAATATGAGGGTGTCCAGGACATGGACCATGAGTATCAACAGTATGAAGATAATGAATGCAGTACATTAGCCATTCTTGACAGCATGACGAACGGAAAGGAGGAGTACAGTAAATTGGGACATGTCCTGCTTTAGGGAAAAGAGATTGAGGAGGAGGAGTAACTTCAACTCTATTCTTGGGAGGAAAATGTACAGGATAAAGATCACGTTTACATCGAGTTAAAACATCTGCAGTCGCATTAAGTTTAGTCAATGGACCAGGCAAGTTAGAATGAGCACGGATATACAGACCTGCAACAGGACCATCGTGGGAACGAATAAGCTGTTGAAGCAAACGAAAAGAGGATGATAATTCAGGGTTATTAGTATGTCCTATGGTCGCAGTCTCCAGAAGAAATCATAAGCTAATAAGATATTTACTATCAGAAAACAAATGAAAAGATATAGAAGGCAAATGTTTAAAAGCCATAATGACAGCATACAGTTCAACACGTTGAGCTGAAGTCAAGGAAGTTTCTTTAATGAGGTTTGCTCCGTCGTCAATGATTACAGTAGCCACTCCTGAAGAAGAACCGTCCGTAAAAACCAAAGGTACATGAGGAACAGGCTGTTGCCTAATTATAGAAGGAAAGATATGAGTTAAGTTTGCTGAATTGGATCAATTTATCAGCAGGGTCATGGCATTCCAAGGTACCTGAAAATCCTGCAAGAGCAAGACCCCATTCATTACTATGTTGAAAAAGCCAATTTTGTTGACTAACTGAATAAGGGATAATAATTTGAGAAGGTTCTATACTTATAGGTTGTAAGCATCTAGTTCTACCTTGCATTATTAAATTACTAATAAGTTCATAATAAGGGTTAATAACTTTAGAGGGTGTAGTTTTCATATGAATCTATTCAATAATTCCAACAGTTTGCCATAAGACGGCAGTAGGCACATGAGGAGTTGGACAAATTATGAAGAAAATTGGAAGGTGAGTATGAATTCTAGTTAATTGTGTAGAACTGATAGATCTATTGACTATCTGTAAAGCTTGAAATCCTTCTGGAGTCATAGAGCGTGAAGAAGAAGGATCTGAGTCACCTTTAAGAACATCAAAGAAAGGCTGTAATTGAGCAGTAGTAAGTTTTAAGGAAGGCCTTAGCCAATTAATATCTCCAAGTAATTTTTGAAAATCATTTAATGTTTTTAAATTATCAACTCGAATTTGCAGTTTTTGAGGCCTAATAGTAGTCTTATCAATGTATTTTCCCAAATATAAAAATGGAGATTGTCTTTGAATTTTTTTTGAGGCAATGACCAAGCCAAATGATTGTAAGGACTGTTGTAAAAACTGAAAAGCAGTCTCTAATAAAGAAATATTATCAGTGGCTAAAAGTATATCATCCATATAATGTATGAGATATAACGATGGAAACCTTTTTCTCACAGGAGTCAAGGCCTGAGCCACATATTTTTGGCATAATGTAGGACTATTTGCCATGCCCTGAGGCAATACTTCCCATTGAAATCTCCTCATGGCTTCCTTAAAATTTAAGGAAGGCAAGCTAAAAGCAAAATGTTTTCTATCTTCAGGAAACAAAGGAATAGTGAAAAAACAATCTTTTAAATCTATAACTAAAAGATGATAATTGTGTGGTATGGCTGTTGGAGAGGGTAGGCCTGGTTGAAGAGCTCCCATTATTAGCATAGTTTTATTAACAGCTCTTAGATCCTGTAATAACCTATATTTTCCAGATTTTTTCTTGATAATAAAAATAGGAGTATTCCAAGGACTACTGGAAATTTCTAAATGCCCTAATTGTTCCAGTACTAATTGTTCTGCAGCTTCTAATTTCTCCTTTGTGAGGGGCCACTGGTCCACCCATACAGGGTCATCAGTCAGCCAAGTAATTGGATCAGCAGTGAGTGGAGGAGAATCCAAGGCTCCTAAGAAAAACCCAGACCTAGTCTATCATTTTTTATTATCACATCAATAGGATAGACAGTTCCTTGTTGATTTGTTCCCAGCCCTTTTGTGGGAAGAAATCCTTGATCCAACATCATATTAGAGACTTGAAAGTTTGGACTATAAAGTAATACTCCCATTTCTTTTAATATATCTCGGCCCCAGAGGTTTAAAGGCAGCCCAGGCAAAACATAAGGCTGGAAGTATCCTGAATGGCCCTCACTATCTTGCCATAATAAAAACTGACTACTTTGCATAGGAGAAGAGCTTTGTCCTATTACGTGAAGTTCTGTAATAGTAGGACTAATGGGCCAATGTTTAGGCCAGTGTATCTGCGTCATAACAGAGACATCAGCTCCAGTGTCTAACAAACCTGAAAAAACCTTTCCATTAATGGTTCATTTCATTTCTGGACGTTCTTTCCCTATCTTCTGAATCCAGTAGGCAGCATTAGACGATCCAAAAGCCTTTGTTTCTCTCTTTTGATGTTGTCAAATTTGTCCATGAGGTACAAAGGGCAAAAGTAGCAATTGTGCAATTTTATCACCAGGAGAAATAGTTATTATATTTTTAATAGTTTGTGCCATGACTTTTATTTCTCCTTCGTAGTCAGAATCTGTGACTCCTGGCATAACAGTTAAACCTTTCATGGTGACACTACTTCTTCCCAATAATAGTCCCATCAAACCCTTGGGTAAAGGTCCACAGATGCCCGTAGAGAGGGCCTGAGGACCCATTTCAGGAGTTAATACATATCGGGCGGAGGTACTGAGCTCCAGTCCTGCGCTTCCTGGTGTTGCTCTGGAGAGCGAGGATATTGTATGTTTTTGTTTTTGGTTAATGTCTGATTGATAATTTGAGGAGGATACACAGACATTGCCCTTATTATTTGTTGGGGCCGGGGAAGGCCCCGGGAGGAGTTCCCCGACAGTGGTGGCCCATCCTTGTGGGCCACTGAGCAACCATCTTGTGCCCAATGTTTTCCCCTGTTGCATTTAGGGCATAAACCAGGGATTTTCTGACCATCTGGAGGTTTTTGAGTAGGGAAGGAAGGACTAGGGTTAGAATTAAAAGATCTACATTCTCTAGCAAAATGACCTGCCTTTCCGCATTTAAAACAAGTCTTTGTTTTCTTTTGACTGTTTTTAAACCCCACTTTAGTTAATGCTGCAGCCACAGCAGCACCCTGTATGTAAGTAGGCCCAATGTCTGCACAAAGGCGAATATAATCCTCCAATGTTCCCCGTTTTCTCCAAGGTCGAATCGCAGCCTGACATGCATTATTAGCATTCTCAAAAGCAAGCTGCTTAACTACAATTGTACCAGTGAGTCCGTCCACAATGAGTCTCCCCACCGCCTGTGACAATCTATCTACAAAATCAGCATATGGTTCATCAGGTCCCTGTCTAATTGTTGAAAGATCCTCAGTTTTGTGTGTAGAAGGTCATTTCCTCCAGGCTTGTAATGCCAAATGATTTATTTGAGGATAAGCAACAAAGGGATAAGTTAATTGATCTTGTAAAGAAAGATATTGTCCTTCCCCAATCAGCATATGATAATCAACTGGAATATTATGGGCAGCATTCTTTTCTGCTTGTTCAGCAGCCCGTTCATAAAAATCAAACTTCCATATTAAATAATCTCCACCATTTAAACAAGCTCGTGCAATAGACTTCCAATCGGCGGGGGGGAAGAGCTTCTCCTGTCAACCATAGCAGTAGTAAAAGGAGCAGTGGGCCCATATTGAGCACAGGCAGATTTTCAATCTTTCAAAACTTTAAAAGGGAGAGACTGATGCTCCTTAGTAGCTTGTTGAGGATTATTAGAATCAGGTCTTTCTATGACGGGACAACGGAAAATAGGATCTTCTCCTCGTTTTATTGCTCCTTGTACAGCGCGCTGCAAGGGACTGAGCATTTTTACAGATGTAGATTTTTGAGGAAGACAGTCCTTATTAACCTGCAGCTTTTTCACTGACTTATCTATCATAGCCATTAGAAAATCATCCTCAGGATATTTCTCTCTTTTATGTTTAAAAGCCTCATCTGTTAAGTCCAAATGTTCCTTTTCATCTAAAATATTTAAATTAATTAGCTCTTTCGGTTTAGGAAGTGGCGACACAGTAGCTGATAATACAGTCTCTCCTTCTGTCAGAGGCTTATGTTTTTCTGACTTTACATTCAAATCAACACTATCATGAGAAGAATCTAAACATATTTTTATCAGAGTCCACAAACTATATGTAACAACAGGAGTATGAGTAGGCCCTCGAGACTCATAATAATTTTTTAAATCTTCTCCAACTTTCTGCCAGATTTCTATGTCAACAGAGCTGCCATCAGGAAACCAGGGAGATACACCATGGATATGCTGTAAAAATTCAGTCAACTGTGAGGTAGAAACTTTATTACCCCGAGCTTTAAGCATCGAAAGTAAAACCTGAGCAAATAATTCACACTCCTTTGAGCCCTTCTGCCCCATCTTATTTTACTTCTGACTATTGCCTTATGCCTCTATTAGTTTCACTTTTACTGGTGGCCACACATATTTTGCATAAGGGTTCTCTTACCTGCACTTTCTTTTTCTTTTAATTGCCTTCACGCTTCAGGTCCCTGTTCGAGTGCCACTTGCCGCGGACCAGCCGGAGAAAGAGGATCTCACCGCCCAGGGTCAGAAGGGAAGGGGTAAGGAACTGAAGTAGCACCGACGGATGGGGTCAGAAGGACCAAGACAACTGATGGTTGCAAGGCAAATTTTATTATGCTACAGTTGCAGATTATATAGACTAGAAATCGGAAGGTGGCCAGATGGTGGTTTACATTATCTACAGACTGTCTCGGCTCAAGGTTAAATTCCCTGGGAGAAAACCCATAAAACCAGAAGCATCAAAACTAACCTGCATGTGCAGGGGGGAGACAGCTTTGTTTGTCTCATTTTACATTCTTTCTGATCTCTGGGCCCTGGTGATTTATCTCCCATGGAATGGAACAAGGAGGGGAACAAGTAGGGACAGTCCCTTCGAGCAGCGGCCGCATGCCTGGCATGTCCTTACCTGCTCTCAAGGCTGACTGCTTCCCAAACATATGTTGCCTTGTTTAAGCCTCAAGCCCTCGATCCTTTGTTGAAATACAATAATTTCATTCCTATGGTTTTCAGTACCAAAAACTCAGCCTCCAGGAGGGCTAAAGTCTAATTTGTACTCCAAACCAAGTAGCAGTGCAGTTCGCTACTACTGAGGCTGAATCCATAAAGACTTCAAGACCACGTCCAGAAGACAAGTTATTATATATAATACCCTAGAAGGTCTGAAACATAATTATCATATACATAGCTGGTCCTTCAGAGCTTTTTACCTATAACATGTTTTTTGATGAAAGTTATTTAATGTACTGGAGATAACTGTGACTTACTGATCAAATATTTGAATACTTATACTTACCTGGGATTTCATTTCTGCTGAAAGAAAAAGGAAGGACAGGACCCACTAAAAAAAAAACAAACTTTAGCAATGAAAGTAAAAATCTTAACACACACTATCACTTTTGGAAGCAGCATAGAGGGGCAGTCAACGGTAAAACACTGGTGAAATAGGTCAAAACTCTAGGCCAAAAATCCATTATTATTATCATCAGTGACAGTACCACAACTGTGCCCTTCAGAATTAATAATCGCTCCTAAGAAACTTCATTTGGCATCAGAAGATGTGTTTAAGAGAAACACTCTGGGAGGTTTTGAATCAGACTTGGTTTTTTGTTCGCCAAGTTACAGGAGAATTTTTAAAGTGGGGGGAAGGGAAGAAGGAAACGGACCAGGAAAAGAATTTAAGCCATCATCTATAAACCAACAAAGCACTGATAGTTCCAAACATTATGTCACAAACTAAAATGACTGATGTAGGCTCAAGTGGTTTATAAAACCTATAAAAAGACTACAGCAGCAAAGTCCCCATTTATCTGTAGAGTTCAGAAACTAAAACAAGGAATATTTTAGCTTAAAACCTTATCTCAAGAGAATCATATACACTTCACATGAATAAAAATACCTGAAACCAAACATTTTTAAAAGCTCCAATACCCAAAATACAAAGAAAAATATTAATCCAGAAGACTCAATCAATCCATGATAATCACAAAACGGCTGGGCAATCTCTATCTCCCTTCCACACTAACCATCCATCCCATGGAAGACCAAGGGAGATCAGACCTTCCAGACTTACCTTCCAGACCTTCCAGACACCTGGATGCTGCAAAATTCTATGGAGACTCCTTGTGGAACAGCAGTTTCCCATCTCTTGTGTCTCTCCCTAGCACGATCATGATCATGCAGGAAGCAAGTCTGGCTGTGCTATTTCTTATCATTGTCTGTCACCCATCTGCAACATGGTATTGTACGGATAAGGAAAAAGTAGTTCCCTTTCCCCCAGAAGGTTGAGACTCAGGTACAGGGTAATTCTCCTGTGCACACAGTCATTATTTAGGCCGATTCAGTGACTTCAACAGGCTTAATCATGTGATCAGGTTTGTTGCCAGCTGCGTAATGCTCCCACATCTGTAGATAGAGCCGCTCTAGGTCCATTGTGTATCGTTTGGTGTTGAACAGAGGGCTAGATGTTCTCTGCTTCCAGACTTTGCCACGAATTTTCTTCAGGTATTCTAGATCAGTTCCCAGTTTCACAGCTATGTCTTCATATTCTTGACTATTTTTAGCAATAAGCTCAAGACAGCCTAAACAAGTGAGCTGGGAAGCTGCAACTCGGGAAGCAAGAGTCTCTCCTGGCATAGTCACCATGGGTGTCCCTGACCAAAGGACATCCATCCCTGTGGTGTGTCCATTACAGAGTGGAGTGTCCAAGCAGACATCAGCCAGCTGGCCTCGCCGAACATGTTCCTCTTTAGGAGCAACAGGTGAAAAAATGATACGGTTCTGGGGAAGGCCCATATTTTGTGCGTACTGTTGAATATTAGGTTCTCCTACTGCTGGAAAACGCAACAGCCACAGTACACTATTGGGAACACGCTTCAGAATATTTGCCCACATCTGCAAAGTAGATGGGTCAATTTTATATAACTGATTGAAGTTACAGTACACAATGGCATCTTCCGGTAACCCGTACTGAGAACGTGTGGTTACAATAATGGTACGGGGAACCTCCTCTCCAGTGGCAGCCTTAATGTTGATCTGGGTAGTTGCCAGTCCATTGCTAAGACTGAATCCATTAATTGTTATCTGAATTTGTCCTCTGTTAATCATTTCAATAACTGCCTCTGCAATAGTATTCATAGGAATGACAGGCATATTAAGAGCTGTATTACTGCTGTCTGCGGTGTCTTCTCCATCAGGACATTTCATCTTGACAATTTGCACATCTGGGAGACTATCAAGAAATGCTTTGAGGTCGATGCCATTCAGCACAATCCGATTGTCATAAATGTGCCCATTGGACTTAAAATCGATGACTGCTTTCTTCTTCAGGTGGGGGAACATATTGGCATGATCACCAATAAAGAAAGTATGGGGCATATAAGCCAGTTTCTCAGAATACTGCTCAGCAACTTCAGCAGGTGAAGTTTCCTGATCAGTGATGATATAATCCATGAAAAGCACGCCACTGGTCCCAGGGTAGCCCAGCCACATTGCCTGAATAGGAGCTGGCCTGAGAGCAAAGAGTTCATTTCGAGCACCCCTGGTATAACCATTCATATTTACAAGGATGTGTATACCATCTTGATGGATGCGATCAGCTGCTTTCCCATTGCATGGAATCTGAGAAAGATCAATGAAATGATGGGCTTCTGCCATCACCTTCGCTCGGAAGTTTGTGCCATCATCTGGGCTCAGGGCATAACAGAAGACCTCAAATTTATCAGGATTGTGCGTGCCTGGAATAGACTGCATAAGATGAGAAGTAGGATGATTCCCAAAGTCAGAACTCACGTATCCTACACGCAGTCGACCATCACTGAGCTTCAAGTCTTTTGGATGTTCGTACGGTGGTTTATGAAGGACACTGATCTCGTCCAAGCAGAGGTTCCCATGGCTCTCAGCAATAGCCTTCCTGAAGCCATGAGAAAGAGGATACAGCATACTATGATGAGGCTGCACAGAAGGCAACCTATTCTTCTCCAGCTGGTCAGCCACAATGCTGACCAACTTCTTCATTCGCTCATCATAGTCTGTCCAATCACAGACAATCTGCAGGCAATGAGCCAAATCACAATAAGCGTCAGGAAAGTCAGGTTCAAGCTTCAGAGCAGTGCGATAAGAAGCAATTGCTTCTGGAATATTCCCTGAATACTTGTGAATGGAAGCCAGATTGCTGTGGGCATCCGCAAGTGCAGGGTTAATCTGAATGGCACGAGTATAACACTGCAAGGCTCCCTGAACATCCTGCATCTCCTTTAGAGTGTTTCCCATGTTACAGTAGGCGTCAGCAAAGGTAGGACTGATTCGAACAGCCTCCTTATGATGCATCAGAGCTTCCTGCAGTTTTCCCTGCTGCTCCAATACACTTGCTAAATTTGAATGGGCAACAGCAAACTCTGGGAAGACTTCTAATGCTTTACGATACAAGCGAACTGCCTCTTCAATGTTTCCCTGGTCTCCTTTGATATTGGCCAGGTTATTCAGAGAGTCTGCATGGGTGGGGCACAGCCGCAGAGCTGTATTATAACAATCTTCTGCTTCGGCAACACGGCCCTTCTCTTCCAGAGCGTTGGCTAGGTTGCAGTAAGCATCAGGGAAATGTGGTTGCAATTCAATAGCTCGCCTGTAGGTGTCTATTGCCAGATCCATCAGGCCTTGCTCATAGTATACACAAGCCAGGTTGGCACGTACCACTGCATGATTTGGGCTCAAGCTTAGGGCACAAAGGTAAGCTGCCACAGCTCTGTCAAAAATCCGTGCCTCTTTCAAGACATTTCCTAAATTGATATAAGCATCCAGAAAATTGGGGTCAAGGGTGACAGCCTTTTCAAAGTGATGAATTGCAAGCCAAATCTCCCCTTGTGCATTGAAAACACAGCCAAGATTACTCCAAGCTACTGCAAAGTTCGGTTGCGTCTCCACTGCTTTCAAATAACATGCCTTGGCTCCTTCCAAGCGACCCAGGGCTTTGAGCAGGTTCCCCAGGTCACTGCGAACACAGTACAAATCAGGATTGCACTGAAGAGCAGAGACGTAAGCTTGTACTGCCCCTTGCATGTCGCCTGCTGCTACCAAAGCGGCTGCCAGGTTAACATAACCGTCGATGAAATCTGGCTTGAGATGCAATGCATGCCGGTAATGCTCCATTGCTTCCTGCAACTGCCCTCTTTCCTTGTACACATTCCCCAAATTCGAATAGGCTTCTGCCAGAAGAGGGTTCTGTTTAATTGCCAGAGTACTAAAGTGGGCAGATCTGTCCAGCCTTCGACACTGGAAGTGTAGAGATGAAAGTAATAAAAGTACTCCAGTATTGTCAGGCTCTTGTCTCCACAGCTGCATGCAGCGTCTCTCAGCTGCCTCAAAATCTCCTGCCTGATATTCTCGATGTGCCAACTCAGCTAACCCTTGGAAGGAAAGCATACGTTTCGTTGGTTCTGTGCTGTCGGCCACGTTGCCCACAGAAGACGCCATCTGGAGCTTCTGGAGAGAGTGAGAAAAGGGGGTAATTGAGTCCCGCTGCCGCCACTACTGGCAAGAATGTTTCCAGAGGTAGCAAATACGAGGGCAGCAGCCGTACCACTGCTTTGGCAGGCTTAAGCGGCGGCAACAGTTACAGGCACCGAACCTTAGGAACTCTGGTTGGCCATCTACCTCTCACGCTCTTGAAATCTTAATTCTTAACCCTGCCCTCTTCCACCATTTTTCTCCTAATCAGGGAATAAAAATTACCTATACACTTGCCTTAGAAGAAATCAAAAGTCAGTAGTCCAAACACTTTTTAAATTTTTGTTTTCTGTCCAGTTGGAAAGGAAATACATGATTGACTTTACTTCATCATTCATGTAGTCAATGTGGAAAACATTAGGGCCGTGTATTTCAATACAGTAAGATCAGAAAATTTTAAATTGGCCTTCCCAAACCACTAATAAGTAACCAACGTTGTATATAATGCTCAAATCTTAGAGACTGAGTTTGATATTTTAAAAGTTCTGAAAGGATTAGCTAATTTCTCCTCATCATATTTCTCATGCCTCAAACCCGAGTATTACTTTTTTAAAAATAAATCTATTTATCTTTATTTATTTTTATTTTGGCTGCGTTGGGTCTTCAATGCTGCGTGCAGACTTTCTCTAGTTGCGGCGAGCGGGGGCTACTCTTTGTTGCGGTGCCCGGGCTTCTCATCACAGCAGCTTCTATTGTTGTTCCACAACTCTATGGGTTCCTTTTTAGGTCCTATGAAGAACCCTAGGAATTAGTTCATGGAATTATAAGTTTTTGCAAAATTGTCAAAAGTGAGATATTTTAACTTCCATCAGGTAAGACCAGCGTCTCTTTCTTTGCCAATTTTCCTTCTATCATATTCCGCTATGTTGGATCATATTGGAATGGCCACAGGCTTTTTTGAAATCTGGCTAAGGAGATTTTCTTTTTTCTGTGGTACGCGGGCCTCTCACTGTTGTGGCCTCTCCCGTTGTGGAGCACAGGCTCTGGACGCACAGGCTCAGCGGCCATGGCTCACGGGCCTAGCCGCTCCGCGGCATGTGGGATCTTCCCGGACCGGGACACGAACCCGTGTCCCCTGCGTCGGCAGGTGGACTCTCAACCGCTGCGCCACCAGGGAAGCCCTAAGGAGATGTTTTAAGTGAGGCTATTGTGTGATTTTCAGACACCGCCGTATGTAATTGACTATATACTATCCCATTACAGGAATAACTTCCAGTACTCATACTGACTACTCTACTGACTTAACCTAGCACAAGACACAGAAGCATAAGGACAAAAACCACCTTACAATATAGCCATGTCTTGCACTTCACAGCTCTCAAAGCATGTGCGTTTGAAGAAGAAAAAAACAACTGAAAAGTACAAAACCAGAAGCTATTCTGTGGAAAATTATTTCAATCATCAGGCATGTGAAAGATAAGTCAAAGATTCAGTTCTCATCAATGCTTAGTCAAAACGGAAATTTTCTTCTGTCAGGAATATACTCCAGGGGCTTCCCCGATGGCGCAGTGGTTAAGAAGCCACCTGCCAATGCAGGGGACAAGGGTTCGAGCCCTGGTCCGGGAAGATCCCACATGCCACGGAGCAACTAAGCCGGTGTGCCACAACTACGGAACCTGCACTCTAGAGCCCGTGAGCCACGACTATTGAGCCTGCGAGCCACAACTACTGAAGCCTCCGTGCCTAGCGCCCGTGCTCTGCAACAAGAGAAGCCACCGCAGTGAGAAGCCTGTGCACCGCAA
Source organism: Delphinapterus leucas (assembly GCF_059928025.1). NCBI lineage: Eukaryota > Metazoa > Chordata > Mammalia > Artiodactyla > Monodontidae > Delphinapterus > Delphinapterus leucas. The sequence continues at coordinate 162,888,656 of NC_143131.1, forward strand.
CGAAGAGTGGCCCCCAGTCCCTGCAAGTAGAGAAAGCCTGCGCACAGCAACGAAGACCCAACACAGCCAAAAATAAATAAATAAATGAATATACTCCATCAACAATGTGTGTAATGGAATGGTGTATTTTATCAGAATCCCTGTAATGCACAGACCTATAGCAGTACTGAAATCAGTAATGCATTTATAATAGTAAATACTTATGAGGAAGTAATCCATAGAGGTTTTCTCAAAGTTAACAATGAAAATTAATGTGACATTATCAATAATAAATTGTGAAGCTGAAATAAACTTTTCTAAACTATTAATAACTAGAAGCAAATTCTAATCAACCATGTTACAAGAAATCTATGTCTAAAAACTGCAAAGTTTATTTCTTAAAATTTTATTTCGAAAATACATAAACTGTCGTATGAGGAGGCAGTTAAAGAATATATAGCTAAAAGAGTGGGGGAAAAGTTTTATAGAGACACATCTGGCAGTAGTTGATTTTTAAATGTCATTTTTCTAGATTTTGTGACACCTATAGTATTGATATTTGAAAGCATTTAAAAAATTGTAATTTGAAGATCTGCTACTTCCAGGTAGAATAAAATATTTTGAAGCAAAACAACGTTTCCACTGAGAAAAACAAAAAAAGCCAAATGAAATAGCCAGCATTCAATCAAAAAGTTCTAGACAAACCAAGAGATAGAATCATATGGCTAAAATTCTAAGAAAAGAAGAGATAATACAAAAATATTTATATAAGATATTGTGTATCTTTATCAGGAAAAGTCTTTATCAAGAAAAGACTTCAAAATCATCAGAATTAATATTATATTTTATTTATTTGTATGTTATATTTACACATAGATATTTATATATTTATATAAAGAACTTAAAGATAAAGCCCTAGTTAAGGCAGTGACAATAGCAGTAGCAGTGGGAGTGAAAAGAAATGGTTATATTCAAGCATATTTTGTCAGGAAAAGTCCAAGATCAAATGTCTGACTGCATACATGGGATGGATAGACGGAGTGGGAAAAATCAAAGTTAACTATAGAGGTTCTAGTGAAGATGGGGTTGCCGTCACCCAACCCAAGGGGCTGCGATCATCCCCAAAGTCTAGGAGACTCAAAGGGAAGGTCATGGTCAGAGGCAAAGTTAATTGGTGGGAAAATAAGACTCCCAGTCTCTCCATCTCCTTATACCAGTTTTTTTTTTAAACATCTTCATTGGAGTATAATTGCTTTACAATGGTGTGTTAGTTTCTGCTTTATAACAAAGTAAATCAGTTATACATATGTCCCCATATCTCCTCCCTCTTGCATCTCCCTCCCTCCCACCCTCCCTATCCCACCCCTCTAGGTGGTCACAAAGCACCGAGCGCATCTCCCTGTGCTATGCGGCTGCTTCCCACTAGCTATCTCTTCCTTATACCAGTTTTGTTTTTCTGCTCATATACGTAGCAGCATTTCATTCAAGGGGAAAGTCATTGATCTGACTGGTCAAATTAAACAACATAGTTCAAGGCACATTTACAGTGGTTAGTTCCTCCACAATTTAGAAAGTCACATTCACAATTTCCCTCTTCCTATGCCGCGGAACACATTGGCCATTCCTCCAAAGTTTCCACTCCACAGAGTGGACCAGAGATGACGTTAGCCCAGAACTGAGAGCTTGGCATGAGATGGTGTCAGCCCCACGTAGAGCTCTGGCATAAGTTATAACCCAACCCAGGTCTACAGAGAGCTCTGCATGGAATCCTGGGAGTAAACTCAGCCATAATAATGTGATTCTGTTTTTCATTTGCTTTTCTTCCTTGCTTCACTTTCCCTGGCCACTCTGACAAACAAACTTTCAGGCATTCCTGGGCCACTCACTAACTTTATTCCATTTAATGTCATCCAGATTCCCAAGAAAATTACTAACTATAAGGAGGGAAATTTGGAACATGGTGAGTTTTAGATGCCTGAAATATACAGGTCATTGAATCCAGTTAAGTAGCAAATTATCTGGATCTCAAACATGCCAGTAGAATAGCAGACTAAGCTCAATTTAATGTACTCTTACTGGAGACACATGTAAATTCTGGGTCAATTTTGAACAAGTTAAAAGCACCTAGCTGAGATTAAAAGAAAGAAAGGAACACCTGCATGTTTCAGAAAGTAACAGAGAAATTAAATCCAGAGAAAGAAGAGCGGACTGATGTCTGTGGGTTCCGTTCCTTAGTATAGGCCTTATGTAAATAGGGGCTGGAGCTAGAAATCTAACATTACCTTGAGGCCAGGAATTTAGACTCAGGATGGAACAATACTGAGAAGTTGGTACAGATAGCCTACAGAAATTTCATGAGGAACTGCTTAGTCCATTAAGAGGGCCAAGGGCGGTGGTGAGGAAGATTGATATCTCTTGAAAACCTTCAGCTACAGAAAACATCAACACCTCTGAAAAGTAGGCCTGTCCTTCCCAGCGTTGTGATGGCCAGGTTGTCACTAACCTGTAAGGCCCTGTATGAATCAGAAACTGCAAGGAGAGTAATTCAAAGAAAAACAGATGCAGGATGGGTGTGGCAATAAATCCTAGGACCCTATCAGAAACAAAATTAAAACCACTCTAAAGGGAAATTTTAACAAACCAGAGCAGAGAGTATCCTAACCAGAACAGAATAATAATTCTGAGGAAGTTACTTTAGTTATTTAAGTAATATTCAATGCATTTCCATGGCCAGGCCCTTTTGAAGAATTCTAAAACATATACGAACAATTCGTTTACATCTTATATATCCGACCATCCAGAGCAAAATTCACTTAAGTACTGTACTGGTGGAAATTGGGCAGCACTATGGAGACAATAAAAAGGTGTTTACCATCAAAAAACATCAAGGTAAGAAAGAGAATGTCTAATTTTTAATTATCCTGTGGTTTATTGAAATCTTTTGGAAACCCAAAATAGAGAAAACCTAGGAGGCAAGGAAGACTTAAATCTTTAGAGATTTATCAACTCATCTATAAAAGCTTTATTAATCTCTTCTTTTAATATCATTCCTGAGAGGTATAAATGTGTCCAGTGATAGGGTTGAAGAAGCCTGAGAGAATTTCAATTGTTTACTATTCTTGGTCAGCTATTAAGACCTTTCAGGAGCATCTTGATTTTCATGGCATCATCCAACAAAAAGCAGGATATCTTACAGAAAGTCCTGGTCCACTTTTTGGCTTGCTTTTGTGTTTATGTTTTTGGTTTTCTCACATTGGGCGGTACATTAGGCTACCTATTGCACACTCCCTCATTCATGCATGCATTCATTCAAACAATATTTACTGAGTTGAGATATTTAATTAACACCCAATAAATGATGTTTAGATGAATGAATGCGCTTTTTATCAAAGTAAGTGTAAGTACTGAGAAAAATTACAGAATGTACGATCCCAGCCCCACAAAAGCGTATAATTGTGTTGAGGATATAACACATGCTGGTGAAATAACTAATATATCATATTGGACAGCTTCTAAGTTCAAAAATGAGTTTTTATAAATAATCAGAGCCTAAGGAGGACAAAGAAGGGACAGTTCATTATGGGTTGAATCTATCAATAAATGTACATTTCAGATGAGATTTGAGATTGACCTTAAAGAAAGAAGAGGACTTAGATATATGAACAGAGAACAAAAAAGGCATGGTGATAGCATGTGCATAGATAGTGTGGCCAATATTTACGTTCTTCATTAAAGACAGTCAGAGATAACCCAAATGTAACTGTTTCCATGGGTCCATTCTCAGTATCCAAACAAAACGGCAAATCCTATCTTAGTAAAACTAATGAAAAACACAGTCTTTAACAAAGACATTGTGAAGGAAAGGGGGAGAGAAAGGCTTGCATCCCACACCACACAACAAAACTTATTTAATTATTTGTTTCATTTTCTCCCTCTGAAAATTTCCTCTCCCTCTCTCTGTACGTCTCTCTTCTCCCACATCTGGCCACACTCTACCAGCCACCTTTCCAGATCTTTCCACAACTCTCCATCCTAGTTTCATTATGCCACAAGTTGAACATCTCACAGGTCTCCAGGATGCATCCTCATCACTTATTCCACAAAGACAAACAAAGGACACTTCTCAGGATCACGTTTCTTGGAAGGAAGAGGTCACGAGGAGTGATTATAAATAATATAAGGTGGAGAGCAGTGACTTAAAATACCATTTTTTCCTCTTAGAATGTGAATGCAGGGAACTTTGGGAAACTAGAACATCTAGAAAGGATTCATTGATAATTATTTATTTTCAAGGAATAAAATAAAATGTAATAATACGGCTAAACTCTGACAGTTTAACCTTTTCAAAAGTTGCTTTCACACACCTTCACTATTGGGATGTTTGATAAACACATCTTTCTTCTTTCTTTGCAGATACTGGCACCAAACTTTCAAACAATAAGAACCTTCCCGTAAGTCCCTTGCCAGGCAAGATTAAGGTATAACAATCCAAACAGATTTTTGAAGAAGATAACTGGTTGAAAGCACAGGAAAAGAGCTGGGTTTCTCTTTTTTCAACAGTCACATAATGAGTAATGTGGCAATTGGTTTACAAAGTCTCTCTCCATGAGGGGCTAAGGTTAAGATTAGAACTTCTGAGGCCAGAAGAGCAAAATAACTACAACAACCCACATATTTTCAAGAGCTGCCCTTTGGATGTGAGGGATTGATTTTTCCCACGCTTTTTTCAGCAACCCAACTGGTGTCTTTAGTAAATGACATAAGAGAATACAGTGTGGCCAAGAAGGCTTAGATTTCCTTAGCCCCAAGTCAGATATTCTCAAGTGACTGTCCACTCAAATTAAAAAGAGAGATTTACAAGAGGAAACTGGATACAACTGAGTGTACTTTTATTTCAACCCTTTACCTGAATGTTTTGTTTTGTTTTCAGTTCTCCACTGAAGTTGCCTACATTAATATATTTTTAAGAGCATTTCCTTAAGTTGAAGTATTCATTCAGTATATTCATTTACTATAATTGAGAAAAGCCAAATGACTTAGGCAAATTCATTTCTATATTGCCACAGCAGTGTATTGTGAACTAAATGACACCTGGCAGTTCTTTCCTCAGATACTAACTCAATTAGAAGGCAGAACAAGGATACCTACCCATTCAGGGAAGGAAAGGTCACTTAGCCTCTGTAGCTGTCTTAGGTCTCTTATCATCACAGTAACAAACTGAAGACTAAAAACCATACGATCACCTCAATAGATGCAGAAAAAGCTTTTGAAAACATTCAATATCCATTCATGGTAAAAACTCTCCAGAAAGTGGGCATAGAGGGAACATACCTCAACATAATAAAGGCCATATATGACAAGCCCATAGCTAACATACTCAATGGTGAAAAGCTGAAAGCATTTCCCCTAAGATCAGGAACAAGACAAGGATGCCCACTCTCACCACTTTTATTGAACAGAGTTTTGGAAGTCCTAGCCACAGCAATCAGACAAGAACAAATAAATAAAAGGACTCCAAAATGGAAAGGAAAAAGTAAAACTGTCACTGTTTGCAGATGGCATGATACATAGAAAATCTGAAAGACACCATCAAAAACCTATTCGAGCTCAAACATGAACTTGGTAAATTTGCAGGATACAATAGATTTCTATATATAAATTTTGTATTTCTATACACTCACAGTGAACTATCAGAAAGAGAAATTAAGGAAACAATCCCATTTACAATCGCACAAAAATGAATAAAATACATAAGAATAAACCTGCCTAAGGAGGTAAAAGACCTGTACCCAGGAAACTATATGACACTCATAAAAGAAATGAAAGATGACACAAACAGCTGGAAAGATATACCATGGTCACGGATTGGAAGAATTAATATTGTTAAAATGACCATCATACCCAAGGAAATCTACGGATTCAATGCAGTCTGTATCAACATATCAAGGGCATTTTCCACAGACCTAGAACAAATAATTTTAAAGTTTGTATGGAAACACAAAAGATGCTGAATAGCTAAAACAGTCTTGAGAAAGAAGAACACAACTGGAGGAATCATGCTCCCTGGCTTCAGACTGTGCTACAAACCTACAGTAATCAAAACAGTATGGCACCGGCACAAAAACATCCATCACTGGAACAGAATAGAGAGCCCAGAAAGAAACCCATGCACTTATGGTCAATGAATCTATGACAAAGGAGGCAAGAATATGCAATGGAGAAAAGTCTGGGCTTCCTTAGGGATGGTTTCATCAATTAATTTGTTTTCTTAAATGGACCATACTTTTCCATGTCTTTGTATACCTTGTGAGTTTTTTGGTTGAACATTTGGCTTTCAAATATTATAATGTGGTGTCTATGGAAATCAGATTCTCCCACTTTCCCAGGGTTTTCTGGGCTTTTGATTGTTGAAGGCTGTAGTAGTCTGTTTGTTTAGGGACCTTTCCAAACTAGCTTTGCAATGACTGTAATGACTTTGACTTTCCAAAATAGCTTTGCAATGACTCCTTATCGTATGTAGGCACTGAAGTCTCTGTCCCTTTAGTTCATGTTTAGCTAATGTTTTGACAGAGATGTCCTTGAATTCCTGCACCTAAGACAAACAAAAACAAATATACACAAGCACATCCACATGCACACTCAAAACCACACACCTCTCCCCATTGTGCAGATTGCTGGATCACTCCTTCAACATTTAGCTGACCTGCACTGAGTTCAGGGCTCAGCCCATGGTGAAAGCTTACAGACTCCTCTGGTGTTTTCAGAACACGCATCTTATCTTGAGTATGCATGCGGCTTTCCTAATTTCTCTGGACACATGTGTACTTTTTGTATGTTCTAAGTTCCCAAAGAATCTCCCCCAACTTTTGCTCCTGCATCTTATGTGGTCTATTGTATTTCAATGCACAGTCTTCTGCCCCAGCCATCTGTGCTTTGTTAGTTCACCTTGCACTTTTTTTCAGCAATGACCGCTGCTTTTCCAGACTGTGTTCCAGGTTAGCTAAGACAGAGATAAGCATCTTGTGTCAGTCCTTCAGGTAGCTCCCAGACAGGTTACAACAGATACACATAATAATCTGAGAGTACGGTCTCTTCTGCTCCCTCCTGAAGCAGGATTGAGGGTCCCATACTACGAATGGTCTGCCGCTACTTTAAGACTATCACTGCATTAAGACTCCACCACTTTAAGACCATCTCTACACTAACAGTGGATGGGGCAAGGGCAAGTAAAAATGCCACAAAGCTTTCCTGCCATTTTCCAATTGCCTCTTCCCTGGTTCAGTATGTGTGTGGTTGCTGTAAATCTTTGGCTGATTTCAGGACTAAGAGAAACTCAAGGAACCCCACAACAAGAAACAGTATAATCAAACTCTCAGATGCCAAAAGACAGAGAAAGAATCTTTTCTCCCAAAGGAGAAAGAAAAAACAAATTTGTTACAAAGCAGGGATCCTCAAAAAGATTCATAGCTAATTTTCTATCTGAAACCACGGAAGCAAGAGGCCAGACATATTTAAAGGGCTGAAAGAAAGAAACTGTCCACCAAGAATTCTATATTTGGCCAAAATGGTTTCAAAACTTAGGGAGAAATTAACACATTCCCAGATGAACAAAGGCTGAGGGCGTTTGTTTTACAACTTCCTAACACTGCCCTATGACAAATGCTAAATTGAACCTTCAGGTTGAAATGAAAGGACACTAGACAGCAACTCGAAGCTGTATAAAGAAATAGAAGTCTCCAGTAAAGATAAATACATGGGCAGATACTAAAGCCAGTATTGCGCTACTGGCTTGTAACCCTACTTTTTATTTCTTACATGATTGAAAAAACAAATGCATAAAATAATTATAAGTCCATGTTATTGGGCTCACAAAGTATAAAGGTGTAATTTGTGACAACAATAATGTAAAGAGGAGGAATGGAACTGTAGAGGAACAGAGTTTCTGTGTGCTATTGAAGTTGGTTTCAATTCAAATGATATTGGTTGAACTTTAGAAGGGTAAATGTAATCTTCTTGATAACCACAAAGAAAATATCAATAGACTATATGCAAAAAGAAATGAAAAAGGGATCAAGAGTTCACTACAAGAAAATCGGCAAACCACAGAAGAAGTCAGTAATGGAGTAAATAAGCGGCAAAAAATGCATAAGACATACAGAAAACAGGAAACAGACAGAATTAAGTTCTTCCTCATCAGTAATTTTTGAAAAAGTAAGTGGATTAAGCTCTCCAATAAACATACACATATTGGCCAATGGACTTTAAAAACAACCATAATCCAAGTATATGCTGTCCGCAAAAAACTTACTTGATTACAAGAGACACAAGTTGGTTGAAAGTTAAAGCATAGAATAAAATATCCCATGCAAATAGTAACAAAAAGAAAGAAAGAGAGAGAGAGAAAAAGAAAGGAAGGAAGGAAGGAAGGAAGGAAGGAAGGAAGGAAGGAAGGAAGGAAGGAAGGAAGGAAGGAAGGAAGATAGATCTGGGATGGCTACGTTAATATCACACAAAATAAACTTTAAATCAAAAACTATCACAAGAGGAAAAGGAGGCCACTATATGTTGATAACAAGTTCAATCTATCAAGAAGATATAACAACTATAAACATATATGTACCAAACATCCCCCAAATATGTGAAGCAGACATTGACAGAATTGAAGGAAGAAATACATAGTTCTAAAATAATAGTTGGAGATCAATACCTTGCTTTCAATAATGGATAACACATCTAGACAGAAGATCAGTAGAGAGGTAGGGGGACTGAATAACACATTTAACCAACTAAACCTAACAGCCATATATAGATCACTCCACTCAACAACAGCAGAATACACATTTTTCTCAAGTACACATGGAACATTCTCCAGGAAAGACCATATGTTACGCCACAATACAAGTACCAATACATTTTTAAGAAACTGAAATCATACAAAGTATCTTCTTTAACCACAGTGAAAGGAAGGTAGAAATCAATAACAGAACCATTGGTAGCCATTTCCCATCATGCCTGCCACACATGATATAAAGCAATGAAGGGAAAAACATAATTGACCATTTAGAAAAGTGGGAAAGAGGACATATCATTGACACAGAGTGTGTGCTGTTTCCCGTTGTCAGGGAGAGAAATAAATTAGCATCAATTATTCATTAGTGTGTTAATTTCTTGGTCAATCATTGGGCAGCCAGTGTTTCTGCCTGATGGGAAGATTTCCTATACTCAGTGTTGAGTGCAGACAACCTTGAAAGGGACATTTAAAAGGATTATACTGTGATGGGCTTAGCAGTACCCTTCCTCCTATGCCAGTATTTAGGCTGGGGTATTTCCATGCAGTGTGTACAATCGTAGGCCCCAGGTCACCAGAATTTAGTTGGATTCGTTTTGTTAATACATTCCTTCAGTACTTTGTCTTTTATTTGACTGTTGCACTTACTTCATTCTTTATTATCACTGCGAAACAACTTTGTTTCCTGTTCAGATGCCAAAAAGTGGGTATCAATACCTCCTGAGTTTTACACATCACAGATCTGTTTTACATATCAGAGACAGAGACAGCAACTATTTCCAATGACTTTGAGACATACTTTGAACATGTGATTAACATGTTGAGTGTTGAAATGTGTGTCGAGCTCATTATACTTGCTCTAAAAGGTTTCAAACTGCAAAGATTTAAAACTCTTTATGTTTGAATAGTTTTCCTGTGCTGTCCCTTTGTGTCAGACTGTTAATGTGCAGTCTGGCACCTTCAAATAACGTGGCTTTGTAACCAATTATTTACATGTTGTTTTATCCACAATCTTTTTTTTAAAAATAAATTTATTTATTATTTATTTTTGGCTGTGTTAGGTCTTTGTTGCTGCACATGGGCTTTCTCCAGTTGGGGCGAGTGGGGGCTACTCTACATTGTGGTATGCGGGCTCCTCATTGCTGTGGCTTCTCTCGTTGCAGAGCACGGGCTCTAGGCGCTGGGGTTTCAGTAGTTGTGGCACGCGGGCTTCAGTAGTTGTGGCTCATTGGCCCTAGAGCACAGGCTCAGTAGTTGTGGCGCACGGGCTTAGTTGCTCCGCGGCATGTGGGATCCTCCCAGACCAGGGCTCGAACCCATGTCCCCTGAACTGGCAGGCGGATTCCCAACCACTGTGCCACCAGGGAAGTCCCCACACAGAGAATCTTAAGGTCAAAACATACAACTCGATTAACTACACGTCCTCCTGTTCACATTTCCCTCATCTTTTCTTCATCTTCTGTCTATGTTTCCTTGGCCCTGTTTATATTAAGTGCTTTTGCCATTATATTTGATTGTCTGTATTCCGCTGAGATACCACAATGCTTTATGAGACACGGTAGGATATAAATGCATTTAAGTTATATATATATATATATATATATAGTTTGCTTGAGTGCAGTGTTTTTTGTTTTCTGTACTGAATTCATTAGCATGGGTTGGTATAAAATTTAGCATAGGTCAATATGTAATTTGTAAACTAATAAGGTCTTAAAAGTGAGGAATTAAGTCTTTTAAATATAATTATTTATTGTAAAGAGCAGAATAGCATACATAAACAGGTACCTAAGGAAAACTTGTATTCTAATATGGAACTCTCATGAACACCATTTTTTTTTTCTTCTAATGGTATGATAGTAGGCCATTTGATTATTTCTATTTTTATGGCTTTACCTTTAGAACAATGAAATATTCGTCAATTTTAAAAAGTATTTTTCTTTATTTGATGCGGGTGGGATACTGGAGAAATGAAAGGTCAAACACCTATTGAGGAATCCATACTTGTCTATATATTGTGTACTTTTATTTCAAGAACTGATTTAAAATTCCTAAAAGGATGCTATAATAAGTTATTATGCCATTTTACAGACTGAATTAAGTGAATTTCAGGGAGGTATGAAACTTGCCTAAGGCTATCCAGCTGCCAAGTGGTAGAAGTGAGAATTAAATCCACGTATACCTATCGCCAAAGTTTCTGCTCATCTCTTTACATCATCCACTTTTAATAGCCAATGCTTTCCTGCTTACAAATATGACTGAGGTTTCCAGACAGTCAACAGTCCTTTTTAATCAGATAGAAAAATTACTGTTGATTCTCTAAAGACATATTCCTTTTCCATTAAGTGACTTTAGTTGTTCAAATAATACTTCCAGACAGCAGTAATCATACAGTTGGAGACTAAGAACAGAACTCAGGGATGTGTCTAGCAGTCAGTAAAGACCAACTGGGCTCACTGATGATATTTACGGTCATTTCCTCTAGACTAACATAATCTTATTAATAAGACCCTAATAATTCACAGTACTGCCCTTGCCTGATTGTTTGTTCTTCTCCCTCTATCACTCTCTCTTTCCCCATATTATTATTATTTTTGGCAATTTTTGGTGAATTAAATTCAGGGATTAGTATTCAGGAGTACTCGTCACAAAAGCAGAGAATCTTAGCTCACACCAAAGGAAAAAAAGAGAGAAAAAGTATAAATTATATGAATACACACACATACACACATGTGCCAACTATATGTTGCACTTCTCCAAAATCTATTCAGTATCTGTACATTTACTGTATATTAGCAGTAAGACCAGAAATGAGCGTAACGCTCTGTTTACAAGGCACAGAAAACAGACCCAAATATGGAAATTACTAGCAATGAGAATGGGGAAGAAAGACTACAACAAGGAATGTAGATGATATTTTTGTTTCCTAGCTATGATGCCAAATATTGAACTTTCAACTTGAGACAAGGAGGCCACAAAAAGTTGTATTAGTTTCCTAGAGCTGCCATGACAAAGTACCAGGGACTGAGGAGGTTAAACAACAGAAATTTACTCACTCACAGGTCTAGAGGCTAGAAATCTGAGATAAGGTGTCAGCAGGATTGATTTCTTCTCAAGTATCTCTTCTTGGTTTGTACATGCCATGTTTTCCTTTTGTCTTCACATGGTCTTCTCTCTGTGCATGTCTGTGTCCTAATATTTTCTTTTTATAAGGACACCAGTCATATTGGATTAGAGCCCACCCATTTGACCTCATTTGACCTCAATTACCTATGTAAGGGCCTTATCTCCAAATACAGTCATATTACGAGGTATTGGGGGTTAAGACTTCCACATATTAACTTGAGCAGGACACAATTCAGCTGATAATAGAAGATAAGAGTAATTTAAGCAAGTAAGTAACTGTTGTTTACAGTGAGTTGCTTAAGGATATGAATTTACTCAAGAAAAACAAGAAGAAATTATGTAACACTGTATGTTATACAAAGATATTAAATTAATCATCATAACATCCTGTGAGATGGGCATTAAATTAGACTAAGCAAGATTAAGCAACTTATCCAGAATTGTAGAGTTGGTACTTTCCAGAATTTAAACCAGGTATTTTCCCAGTTCCATTCTACATTATATATTCATTTCATTATTTGAAATGAATTTTGAGTCTTCATTTTGCTTAGTTTCTGAAGTTATATGGGGATAGAATGGACTTGGATATTTTCAGTGACATTCACACATGGGGAAGGAAATTGAGTCCAGAAGCTTCAGCAATGTTTCCATGGAGAGCACTAACAACAGAACCAGAAACACCGTTATCCTTTTGGTTCAGTGATCTTTCCTGAAGCACTACAAGAATCAATTTTAAGAAGCCCAGTGTTTTCCAAACTTTCACCAATGGGCTCTGTAGGGTCCTCTAACAGTATCTAAGAGACTAACTAGTTTCTCATCCCAAGCCACTTAAGACAAGGAGTTCTGATTGTTCTCTGTGAGGAAATCAAGTGACAATCATAGCTGGTGATTTAGGATAGTTTCTTCAGGGCCCAGGCAAAACCTAATACACAGTAATAATCATTGTTAACTGCATCTTTGACAAGGATTAATCAGGTATCAAAGAGGTCTATAAATTGGCAGAAATTATGATCAAAGAGAAACATAGACCACAGATATTTAATTAATGCTCAATTATTTATGAGTTTAACTTTGGTTAACCTAATTTTCCTTCTTCTAGACAATTTCCAATTCGTCTCCACAAAGAGACCAGAATAAGCACCTTCCAATACAAGATTTATTGTGTTGCTTTAATTTAAAGCATACAGTGACTTCTACATTCACTCCACCAAGTTTTGCCAGGGGAGAAAAGGAGACGTTATATTTTGTCTTGAATTAGATATGCCACCATACTTGACTTAGCTCGTCCCACTGGAAGCACTTTGAGGGCAGATTCTACAGTCTTGTCTTACATCCTCTACGGAATCAAGCCAAGGGAATCACACACAGTTACAGCTGGAAAAACATTTGTTCTGGGTTAATACTTTTAGCCTTTACCACCAAGACTTTATCACCAAGACCTATCTTTACAGTCTCTAAACAGGAGACCTTCTTGCCTTCCCTTTTCATATTGACTAGGAAGGTAAAGGGAAGAACTGAGAAGTACCCAAAGTCAGCTAGCAGCCAGCACGGATAAATCATCTGTGGAGATATTGTTTCTTTCAAAAGATATAAACATAAGAGGAAGTCCTAGTGTTTGAAACAACTGTGCATAATAAAATTCCATGAAAACCTAGAACTCCAGATGCAGATCAGTAACATATTGGTTAAATAAGCTGTTATGTTCATGCAATGGACAAGTGCACATACATTAAGAAGAACGAGATACTCTTTTCTATGAGATTCTCTTTTCACTGAACTCATCAGTGCTGCAAAAACAATGTTACATAATACTTTTTCTTTAACATTATATCAGGCATCCTCCTCTTGTCCTGCATTTATTGCCAGTGTCACTAAAGTCTACCACTTACCTCTTTCTCTTTTAGACATATAATTTCTTCTTATTTTGGAAGCATTCATCAATCCCTATTTTACTCTTTCTTTTAAATTACAAATGAATATTGAATTTTATAAAATATCTTTTGGGGGATATTTCAAGTGATTGTATAGTTTTGCTCTCCTTTGACCTTGTTATATGGTAAATTATATTTTGTTATTTTATATTATGTTATTTATCATATACTGTATTCTGTTTACTAATGACATTTATTATATTATAATTACATTATTTTTAAGGTAGCATTTTGTTTTAGATAGACAAAACAACCAGTGGAATAGGAAGCATCTTAAAATTAGATGCAAGAGCATAAGGGAATTGAGATGAAAATAAAATTCACGTTTTGGATCAGCAAAAATTATTCAACAAAAGTGGGAAAATATAGCTATCATAGAATTAGTAAATTCTAGATAGAGCAACGAGTTAAAAGTTAAAAAATAATGAAAGTGTAAAAGTATCAGAAACCTGGGAGACTTGAAATAAATTATTCATGAGGAATACCTTTCTAAGATACAAAGAAAAAAGGATACATTTAATTATATAAGAATTAAAATTCTCCTCATGGCAAAATGCACTACAAAGGTCAGAAAACAAGCCAAAGAAATTGGGAAATATATTTAGAAATGGATATGCCTTCTTTACAACTTTTGAGAGAAGCACATGTTTCTTTTTCCTTTAACCTGTTATGTGGGTATTAATCTATAATGTAAGTGCATGGTTCCTTTCCTTTAACCTGTAATGTGAGATTTAATCTATATGGTAAGTGCATGGTTCCTTTCCTTTCATCTGTAATGTGAGTGTCAACATGGGGCACTGTTTCCAAGCACAGACTTTGGATGTTCCTGTACTGGTCCCGTCACTGACCATCCACAAAAACTTACAAATGTTGCTTTACTTTCCTGGGGGTTAGAGTCTTAGCTAAGAAATGGAAGCAAAATAGAACTTTCCCCCAGGGATGATAGAAGGTTTAAAGGAGTAAATATGTAAGTGACTTGGCACAGTGCCTACTACAAGAGAGATCAATATAAGTACTTACCAATTTTTTAAAGACACAGATGAAAGAAATAAAATGTGGTGATTTCAATCTATTGATATATATTCTTGACATTAAACTACCTTTTCATTCATTGGATGACCTAACTTGCTCATGCTTTTTCTTACTCTAGTGAACTTGGGTAGCTAATATCATAGTTTTAAATTTTTCCTTTTATAGTTACAAGTAAATTTGACCTGTAAATTTCTTTTCCCTTACAGTCCTAATCTGTTTTCAGTATTAGGATTATATAGACTTCATAAGATGAATAAAGGCGCATTCTTCCTTTGCTACTCTCTAGAAGTTTTTCTTTGTTAATACTGATGTTATCTGTTTAACAGAAGTTTGATAGAATTCACCTCCCAAATGATCTGGCCGGGTCTGGTATTTTCTTGGTGAAAGACTGTAAACTATTGACTTAATTCCTTTACTGGTGCAAGAACTCCAGCTACAAATTTCCTCTTGTGTCACTTTTGGTAAACTTTAGGAGCTAGGAAATTGTCCACTTTACAGAAATGTTCAAATTTACTGGCATTTCATATATTCTCTGTTTGTACTCTCTGCTATAACATTGTCCTGATTCTTTCTGTATATTATTTACTTACGTTTTTGTTTTGCTTAATCAAAGTTTTGTTTTTTTAAATCTTTTCAAAGAATATTCTTTTGACTTACTAAATCACCTCAATTTTATACTTTTTTCTGTTTTATTAAGTTCTGCTCATATCTTTATTGTCTATTTTTCTATGTTCTCAGGGTTTATTGTTTTACTCTTCTGATGTCAATTAAAACACTTGGTTATTCATTTTAATAAATCTTTTTACTTATAAATAGTTGAACTTTTTGAAGGTTCCAGCTTAGTTGTACGTATCTAAGGGTCAGCTCCTCCTCATAGTTGCTGGCCTAAGGCTTAGTTCACCCTATAGCAATGTATATATTGACATTTTTTCCCCTCGACTTTCTGTGTTTTGCTACTTCTCACTTTTCTTTGCAGAGAAGCCCTTTGAAATACCCTCAACTTATTTTACAGCCAATAAGTCTTTAAAATACTGTGTATTTTTTAAGATAAATCAACTTATATAATTAGGCAGGAAATCTGATCTGCCATATTTTAAAAAGCAGCATCATTTCACTCTTCTCCACGATTAATCTGCTGTATTACACGACCTTCGAGTTTTTAGCTTTATCAATGACATGTATTTTAAAAATGTTTGAAAGATCCTACCCAGTCTTTTAAAACATCCTTGCTCCTTGTTTCAGTTCTAGTTTTATGTATATGTTCTGCCTGGCACCTGATTATTCCAACATCTGATGGATGGCCTTGGGAATTTCATTCTGGTATTGATTGTTTTTGCTGATTCTCTCCACTTGGAGCTGATTTCTTCATTATTGTGTAAATTTAGATCATGAGCTCACGTTTAGCTAAACTTTATCTGTGGGAACGCTATAGGCCTGTGTTGAGGGTCTACCTCTCCAGAAAGGGTTTAGTTTTGTGTTTGGAATACCACCGATTTGGGAGCATTTTAAGTTAATTTCTTGGCTTCTGTTTGCAAGACCGCAAATAAATTTGCAACCCAAACACTGTGAACACAGATCGGCGGTTCAGAATTCTCAAGATTTCCTACCTGTTTCCTACCCAGAGCAGAGGCCAAGAGAATTTGCTCTTAGTCTCCCTTTGCCAGCAGATATTTTTTTCTCCTGGCACACCCTTTCATTAAAGGTGAAGCTAGGGATAGATAGGTTTAGTTCTAACTTCCCATCTAGTAGGGATGGAGTCTTACCTCCTGCCTCCCATGTGGTCATGGCCATTTAAAAACAAGTCTCTATACCAGGTGTGTCATTCAACTACGGCCTGTATTCCAAATCCAGACAGCTGCCTATTTTTTATGGCCTATGAGCTAGGAATAATTTTCACGTTTTAACTGGTAACATTTTAAATGGTTACCTAAGTACCTAAATAATATCCTCAATTTTGCCTCTTTGGTCTACAAAGCCTAAAATATTTGCCATTTGGCTCCATAAAAACAGGATTTCCAGCTTCTGTTCTAAGCTATCAAGATCTTCAATCCACTCTTAACAGAGCTATAACTCTTACACATGTACCACCCTTCCTTCATGGGTCCTGGAAATTTCGACTGCACACTTCCAAAATCAACCACGCACTTAAAAATAAGTTGTGTACATTTAATCTAGCATACCTAACCCATTTCTTTTAGGAGAGTTTTTCAAGTAATCTTGCCCACCGTATTCTTCAGAACTTCATTAATAATGGCAAAAGGCTGGGCTTACCTGGTGGCGCAGTGGTTGAGAGTCCGCCTGCCGATGCAGGGGACACGGGTTCGTGCCCCGGTCTGGGAAGATCTCACATGCCGCGGAGCGGCTGGGCCCGTGAGCCATGGCCGCTGAGCCTGTGCGTCCGGAGCCTGTGCTCCGCAACGGGAGAGGCCGCAACAGTGAGAGGCCTACGTACCAAAAAAAAAACAAACATAAAACAAAAAAAGGCAAAAAATTAAAACAACTTAACATTCAACAAAAATGGGAAATGTTCATAACAATTATAGAAGCACATACAGTAGAAAACTATAAACTGTTATTGAAACAGTGAGACATAACTTTTTATTCTTAGAGAACTATGTTTATTTAGGTCCCTTTTGTTTAAATAAGTATATTTCTGTGTATGTATGTATACAGTCATGTATTGATATACACATACATTGTTTGTATGATATATTTATATAAACATATGAAATACATACCTATACACATACCTTTGATTTATATTTGTATACATACACAGGAATATATTACATATTTATATACATTGAACTGAAAACTGGTACTATACATGTATATCGTGTATAAATGTGTGTCTACGTGCATGTGTAGAAAAGCCGGTTGAGAGATGTGGAAGCATGAGTTAGACAGGGTTCAAGATTTTAAAAGTAGTTATGTGTAGGTAGTGAGGTTAAGGCCCATTTGATTGAAAATATTGCATATTTTTACATCAATTGTTATGATGACCAGATTCCTATGTAAATAAAATTATAAATAGCTATACATACTCGTATGTGTAATGTATAACTAAAAGATATATAGTTTTATATATGTATTATATTTATATTATATAATACAATTATACTAATACATTATATATTGTGTTATATAGAATATATTAACTATAGTGTATTATATCAGATAATAATATATATTTATATATTATGATATAATTGTTTTATAATCAATATTACAGGATATATCATATTAATATTATGAACATATTAACCATAGAAATACATTTCATTACTCATATATTTTGTATATAATATATGCTAGGCAAAAATATATATTAATATAATACATAATTGTTATACACTAAATATTAGTATATTACAATTATACATCAATATAATATTTAATATTGGTATATTTATATTATTTTTAATATATACAGAGCTAATGCTCTTTAAAGCCATCTGCTACAAGTAGAATAAGACCAGGAGTATGGCCAAAGCAAATTGTAAAAATATTAGATTACTTATATTCATTTAAATGTCATTTTCCTGGAATCTGCATCTGGCTACTAGAGAGGACACACAGCAAAATCAACAAAAAGTGCCCAGGACATAGGATCCTTTATTCATTGGAACCTCAAAGGAAACACAGTGCTATTCAGTCCCCCTTCAAAGAGCCAAGAGCAAACCTTGAAGCACCCAGTAAAAGCCAATTCAAACAAAAAAGCTTTTCCACTTAAACTGGAAGAAGTTAAGTTCCCAAGAGACCCCCTACATCAACCACTGAAGCTCATTTCGCAGTAAAAACAATAATGTTCACCGAACAACAAGAAACACAAAACAATAGGTGTTTTACCAAAAACACAAAAAAGCAGCTAATTAGTGTCTTTCCTGTTTGAAAGAAGGGGGTGGGAAGTGGGCAGAAGACCTGATAGCAAAGATAAAAAGAAAAGGAAAAGGAAAATAACAGTTTCCAGTTTGACACTCAAGCTGTCTTCTGCATCCATTTCGTCAAGACCACCAAGTCAACGTGGAGGCTTTTTCCTCCTTCCCTTTTCTTTTCATGAGACCGATCACAACCAGCACTGCAGATTCCATCCAATTAAGGAATGCTGTTGCCTACATGTGTGAATGAGCTGTGAGTAAAGTACTGAAGTAGAGGACACCTAAAGTGAAACGTCTTCATGAATGTCCACGTGGCTGAGCAGCAAGCTAACCTTTCACAGATGTGCTAAAGAAGAAGAGTTGGGTTTTATCTTATTTACTTCTCCCTGGACTGTGTCGAATGACTGTCATCGACAAGTTCAGGCTACTTTTTGCTGAGGATTAATGCACTGGGAGAGCTGAGAGAACACTGAACGGTACAGCTGTCTTTTTCTTGACCAGTTCACCTTAGTTTCCCAAACTCTAAGTCTTTCCCTAATTCCTTCTCCTTTTTATTGTAGTAAAATGAACATAACACAAAATCCACCATTTTGATCATTTTACAATTCACTGTACCATTCCGTGGAATTTACTACTGTCACAGTGTTGTGCAACTATCACCACTGCCCAACTACAAAACATTTTCACCACCCCAAGAGGAAACACACACCCATTTTGAGGAGTCATTCCCTATTTCCCTCTCTTCCAAACCCCTGGAAACCACTAATGTATAATATTTTCCGTGTGTATGGATTTGCCACTGCTGGATATTTCATAAATATGGAACCATACAATATAGAGCCTTTCGTGCCTGACTTCTTTCACTTAGTTGCATCCATGATGTAGCATGTATCAGTAATCCATTCACTTTTATGGCTGAATTCCCTGATCCTGTTTTCTTCATACTGTTTGAATACAAAATTTAAAATAAGTTGAGAGTGAAGCTCTGTTTTAAGGGCACATCTACGAGGCCAATTCTTTTAAAAAAGGTGAAAATGGAGATATTGTTGTGAAATGATAATCGTTGAGAAGCCTCAGCCAATTTGATAATGAAAAGTTTGGGAAATGTTGCAAAAAATTATCTGCTTTATATTAAAAGCCTTTTAAGCAAGGATTCAGGAGATTGTCTTTTTCTTGCAGGTAACTTAAATGAGTCAGAAGGAAATAACTGCCCTTTAAAACAGATTTTGAAAGGATTCTATTTATTCTTAATAGACGAATGGGAGTACAGGTAGTTCACATCCAATATGGACTCCCTGTCCAAACACTGTTTATCGTTTTAGCCACCACTATCGAATTATATTTCTTGAGAGTAAGGCAGCTCAATTCCTGCATATTACTTTTCTTTTTCCTGCATATTACTTTTTAAAATTCATCTATCAAATTATCAAATTCATCAATCCATTAATACAGTATAAACAAGAGATGTTCATGTTTCAGTGCAGTTCAAATATCAGGTATAAAGAACCACCAGCAAGAAAAAGAATCCTATATCTCTTGCCAGAATGTGGTCAGCTCTGGGGTGCTTTGCTAGCTGAAACACACTTTCATTGTTAAGAGGATAGAGGCTGTTTAAGAGGGATGAGAGCCAAAAAATGTTAACTACGTGTATGTGTTAAGAACAGTGCTAGGTTATCTCATATTCTAGATCAGCCAAGGCTCACCATTTTACATATGTGAAAAGCGAAGTTAAAAGTGTTTTAGTAGGGCTTCCCTGGTGGCGCAGTGGTTAAGAATCTGCCTGCCAGTGCAGGGGATGCGGGTTTGAGCCCTGGTCCGGGAAGCTCCCACATGCCACGGAGCAACTAAGAGCATGTGCCACAACTACTGAGCCTGCACTCTAGAGCCCGTGAACCACAACTACTGAAGCCCACACACCTAGACCCCGCGCTCAGCAACAAAGAGAAGCCACCACATTGAGAAGCCCGCACACCGTAACAAAGAGTAGCCCCCGCTCACCGCAACTAGAGAAAGCCCGCGCATAGCAAGGAAGAGCCAACGCAGCCAAAAATAAATCTATTTTTTAAAAAAAAAAGTGTTTTAGTAACTTCCTAAAAGGCACGCAATCAGTAAACTTGAGCAAGAATTCAATCCCAAATCTGTCACACTGAAGTTTAAGCTAATACATGAGATTAATAAAAACAGCACTAAATTAAAAGTTCAGAGATATTTTTAATTTCATACTCTTTCACTAACGCTCTTTGGAGAGAAATCATTTCTTTTATATGGGCCTTAGTTTTCACAACTATAATAGTTGGAAGCTTGACTAGATGATCTGTATGTAGTCTTCCAATTCTAAAATGTTCCACTCATTTGGATTCCTACAATAGTTGCCCTTGCAATACATGCATGCTGCCACCAAGTAGCCGTACAGACTATTAGTTCCTTTTATATCCCTAGTGGGGAGTGCATTTTGACATCAGACTTACCGGTCAATAGTACAACCTGTTACTATAACTATAAAATAACAAAATAATCTGGTATTATTTCCTGTAAAGCAGAAGCTTTACATTGTCTGTGAATCATATCAGAATCAGCTGTAGGTTTGTTTTGTTGTGTTTTAACATATTTATTGGAGTATAATTGCTTTACAATGGTGTGTTAGTTTCTGCTTTATAACACCTGTAGGTTTTTAAACATAG
Source organism: Delphinapterus leucas (assembly GCF_059928025.1). Taxonomy (NCBI): domain Eukaryota; kingdom Metazoa; phylum Chordata; class Mammalia; order Artiodactyla; family Monodontidae; genus Delphinapterus; species Delphinapterus leucas. The sequence goes on from NC_143131.1 coordinate 162,910,068, forward strand.
AGGAAATCCATAACCCATTGAATGAGAATCTTCAGAGACAGGACATGGGCATCTGGATTTTTGGGCTCCCATCATCCGTATATTTTATTTTATTTTTTGCCTATGTACAATATTTGTCACATCCTCTTGAATCTTTAAACGTTTCTTTTTGTTTTAAAATTTTAGAATATTCCATAATCTTCACCTACTTTTCATAAGGTGTTATCTGTTATGTTTATTCGATCTTGTGCTTCTCCTGGTTAAGTCTTCTTTTTTTCCTTTTTTTTTTGGGGGGGGGGCCCTGCCTCATGGCTTGCAGGATCTTAGTTCCCTGACCGGGAATTGGACCCCAGGGCCCCAGCAGTGAAAACGCCAAGTTCTAACCACTGGACCACCAGGGAAGTCCCAAGACTTCTGTTTTAAATGACTTTTTTTCCCACTCTAATTCATTCCTGGGATCAGTTTCATGTTTGAACATTAAACCAACCTTGCATTACTAGAATAAAGCTACTTTGATTGTGATATATGATTGTTTTACATACCATGGATACAGTTTGTGCTTCTGTTTACACATTTTGCATGCATGTTCAAAAGAGAAATTGGCCTGTGATTCTATTCTTGTAATATTCCTTTTAGTTTTGATCTGAAGCTTATGTTGGCCTTATAAACATTTTGAGCAATATATACTTTTCTGTTTCCTGGAAGATTTTTATGTAAGATTACCAATATTTCTTCCCTAAATATTTGGAAGAATTTACTTGGAAAGCCATTTATCCCTGGAAATCATCTTCTGTAAAGGTACTTAATTATACAAACAACTTTTGCAGTAGATATAGGGTTTTTAGATATTTTTTCTTTCTTGGGTTAGTCTTGTTAGCTTGCATTTTTAATGAATTTGTCATTTTCGATGAATTTTCAAATTTATAAATATAAAATTATCATAATTTTAACAGCTTTATTGGGATGTAATTTACATACCATAATTTCAACACATTAATGTATACAATTCAGTGGTTCTCAGTGTAACCACTAAAAGACTTGTGTAAGCATCACCAGAATCCAATTTTAGATTTCTGTCCCCCCACAAAAAAACCATTACACATTAACAAGCTTTCTTCAATCTCCTCAACCCTCTCAGCCCTAGGCAACCACTCATCTACTTCCTGTCTCTACAGATTTGCTATTCTGGGCATTTCATATAAATGGGACCGTACAATATGTGATCTTTTGTGAGTGGCTGCTTTTACTTTACATAATGCTTTCATGGTTCATCCATGTTGTAACATGGATCAATAGATCATTCCTTTCTATAGCTGAATGCTATTCTATTGTATGGATATTCCACATTTTGTTTATTCATTTATCCGGTTGTCATTCGAATTATTTCCACCTTTTGTTTTTAGAAATATGCTTCTATGAACATTCACGTAGAAGCTTTTGTGCAGACATAAGTTTTTATTTCTCTTAGGTATATATTTAGTAGTGGAACTGCTGGGTCACAGGGTAACTCTATGTTTAACACTTGCAGGAACTCTCAAGCTGTTTTGTAAAATGGCCGCACCATTTTACATTCCCACCAGCAATGTATGTGGGTTTCAATCTCTTCTCTTACAGCCTAGCATGTCATCTATGCTGGAAAACGTTTCACATGTAGTTGAGCAGGATGAGTATTTTACTGTTTGGTTGAGTGTTCTGTAAACATTTATTAGGTCTTGTTAATTCATAGTCTCGTCCAAGTCTTCTATATCTTTGTTGACCTTCTGCCTAACTGTTCTATCCATTATTGACTGTGGAGTACTGAAGCCTCTACCTAATGTTGTGCAATTATCTATTTCTTCCTTCAATTCTTCATGGATTTTGGTATTTTCTTCTTCATGTACTTTGGTTTTACCTTATTCAGGGCAAATATGTTAAAGATTTTTGTATCTTCCCTTTCTTTATCATAAAATGTCCCTTTTCATAGCTAGTAACTTTTTTGTTTGTTTTAAAGTCTATTTTTTCTGGTATTAGTATAGCCACTTCAGCAATGCTTACGGTTGCCATTTGCATGATGTATATTTTTTCATCCTTTTACTTGGTACACATTAGACTTTTGAGTCCAAGCAGTGCCTGCTATAGAAAACATCTTTTAATACCCAGTTCGACAATATCTGCCTTTTGATTGTATTGTTTAATTCATTTACATTTAGTTTTTATTATTGATATGGTAGGATTTATTTATGTCTATCATTTTACCTTTGGTTTTCTACATGTCTCATGTTTTTGCTTTTTTGTTATTGTTCCTCCATTTTCCTTTTATAGTAAGTAGATATTTTCTACTGTAACATGTAATTCCTTTAATGATTTTTAACCACATTGTTTGAGTAATGGCTGCACTAGGGCTTATGTAATACATCTCAGAATCTCTTCAGATTTTTACTAGGTTCATTCCAGATAGAAACAGAAACTGTACTTTTATAGAGCTGTATGCCTTCCCCTCTTTTTTGTTTTTATTACATTTATATATGTTACATACTTAACATATTATAATAATTACTTCTCACAAGCTTATTTTTTCAAAGAGCTTAGAGAAGAAAGTTGAGCAAATAAATATTTTTGAGTTTGTCGGGTTAATCTATTTACCATTTCTGGTTCTCTTCCTTTCTTCCTGCGGATTCAGCTTATGATCTACTGTCATTTTTATTCTAACACAGCTTTGTTCTCACTGCCTTCGTTGTGCCATATCATCAAATATATGATATTTTTTTATGTTATATAGAGAACAATCCAAATATAGTCATATTGTTTAGGCACTTACTTTTTAAATTAGTTAAGAGAAGAAAGGAGAAGAAATTTGAAATTACAGTATCTTTTATAATTCCCTACACAACTGCTCTAGTCAGCATTCTTTGTTTTGTTTTTATGGCTTGAGTTACTGTCTGCTATCATCTGAAGAACTTCCACTAGTATTGCTTGTGAAGCCCGTCTGCTAACAATGAACTCACTCAGTTTCTTTTTCTGTTTCTGAGTTATGGTGAAGTATTGATGATAAGTTGTGGAGTGGTAGGAAAAACTAAAATGCGATGTGCTGTATGATGTATGTTTCACTGAAGTGTCTTGGTCAAATACTAATGATTTATGATAGAAATCACATAAAGCAAGCATCACAATTCTCCAGGAATGTTCTGTAGAATGCTAATGTTAATGATGAATATGTGATCCCAAATCTTTCACTTGTATTGACCTTATCTCATTAATTCTTCTCCCAACAATGCCATAACTAGAGTTGAGTTCTAAAGTCTACCTTCCTCTTTTCCAATAGAAATGGTCCCACAATTTCAGAAAGTTCTCAAAGGTGGAAAAGTGCACACGGCGTTTATCACGTTTGCAAATGCCAATGAAAATGCTAAGGTAACACTGTCCAAAATGCAATATTCTTCTGCGAGGGCACCCAACTTTAAACAAATACACATATTCTAAATACAGCTTAGATCTGTGACATGTTTTGGCCAATGAAGTGTGAGCAGACATGATGGCCTTCAATGAGCAGCAGAGGCCTTAAGTGGGCTTGTGCAGTTGGGCTCACCTCTTATGTTTCAGTGAACTTTGTGAGAAGACAGGGCCTGGGAGCTGCGGCCTCACAGTTGGGCTCCAGAGGAAGATGTGTGTTACAGACCTCAAACTGACCCAAAACACGGAGCAAAACCAGCCATCTAGAGGTCTAAAAGAGAGCCACTGCAGCTAGCCAATAGGTCCAAGAAAAATAAATTCTTGTTTATGGAACTGAGTTTTGGGTCGATTTGTTCCAAAGCATTATCACAGCAAGAGCTGACTAACACAACATCCTCCAAATCATTGTTATGTAAATGGCTGCCACCATGCCTACAAGTAAGGCAATTGTGTACTCAAATTGTGAGAGTTCTTGAACTCTTGGTGCCTCTCCAACACAATGTACATGGCTAAATTTCCACAAATAAGTTCACTAATATACCACAAAGATCTCCCTAAGCTTTTATTAAATGTAATGCAAAGTTCTTTCTTTTCATTTCCTGCTTCTACATAGTTAAAATGCTTTTTATCAATGTAAAATGGCTCTTACCTTTTGGCTTCTGTCGTGAGAGTCTTTTGAAGTCTGAAACACTGTAGGATATCACCTATATATGGAATCTAAAACATACAACAATTGAATGAATATAACAAAAAAGAAGGAGAGTCACCGATAGAGAGAACAAACTAATGGTTGCCAGTGCGGAGGGGGAGGAGGGGGCAATACAGGGGTGGGGAAGTGAGAGATGTAAACTACTGGGTGTACGACAGGCTCAAGGAGGTATTGTACAACACAGGGAATATAGCCAATATTTTGTAATAACTGTAAAGTAACCTTTAAAAAGTATATAAAATTTTTTTAAAAAGAAATCATACTTAAAATTCGAAACAATTTAAATGTCCATCAACAGGAAAATGCACATATAAATTATTGTATTTCCCTACATGGGAATCCTACGTAGCGAGGAAAGTACATGAACTAGACAGACCTTTACATGTCAGCATGGATGAACCTAGCAAAGATAACACTAAATAAAGCAAGTAACAAGAGAAAACAAAATAGAATACGATATGCAGTTTAAGAATACTTAAACATGTAGCCTACATAGAAAGACATCCATGCCAGTGATGGAGACCAAGTTCAGAGGAGTGGTTACCCAGGGTCAGCTGGGGAGTGGCTGTGTTTGGGAAAGTGGTCACACCAGAGACTCTTCAACAGGAATGGTAATCTTTCACTTCACACGCTGGCTGGAGGATGGAGGAGTATCTGCGATGTTATAATGCGAGCACGCTGCATGTAAAAGCCATTGCTGACCACATCTAGGGGAACTGATGCGTGGGAGCTGGTAGTGGGTGGAGGCATCCAGAAGGTGGTGGTAGAAGAGGAACGTTGTACACGTAACGCCTAAGGCCTGACCAGAGGACGACCACTGCTCTAGAAACTGGACACAAATCCAACCTCTACGGCCAATCTTAGAAGACAAACTGAGGCATATTTAAAATTTGAACACTTTATGTGCGCAAAAATAGATTCAATTCACGCACCACAAAGCGGAAGAGGTGAGGAGCACTCCAGCCACAGGAGCTGCAGAGATGTTTATTTTAAAAGGGCAGAAGCAAAGCAAGGAAACGAGTGATTTGCTATGGCTTTAAGGCCTAGTTGGTGGTGTGTGACTGGGTGTCCTCGGCGCTGTTCGTCACCCTGAGGCGTTGACAGGCTTAGATTTTGGTTGGTTTAACTAGGCGGCCGCATCGCTAGAGCCACCGCAGGCTAACGGCCTCCTTGCAGGCTTAATTTACTAACACCAAATGTCTGAGTCCTTCCTCTTACTCAGTCACTTCACTTCCTATGCCTCAGTTTCTCTTCTGTAAAGTGGATATTCAGTAGTAAATTCTCTGTGGAGGTGTCAGTACAAAACAAAGTATTAGGAACCACGATCATGTCCTGAATGCACGGAACACGTCACCGTTTGCCAACCACCGTGTCAAGTCAGCAGAAACGACAGAAATTAAGAGCTCTCCGCAGAAATTCACACACCCGTGCACCAGGTAAGGGACCACAGGCAGACGTTCACTCAGCCTTTCCTGCGTCCCTCACGGAGTTCACGCTCTCTCCTGGGCGGGGCGAGCACAGACACTTTGCGGGAGTTTAACTACTTTTAAAATGCGCTGATACAACCATGTCTCACTTTTGTTTGGATCAGTCAGCAAACGCTTTTTGGAAACCCCAAATTCTCCACACCTCCTACCTTTCGCGCTGCCGTAGTCTCGAAGCTGCCGACACCGCTACTCAGGCCGCGTCGTCATGGGAGGCGGGTCTGCGTGCTGCTCCTCAAGCCGCGTCGTCATGGGAGGCGGGTCTGCGTGCGGACGCACGGCGAGCGCGCAGAAGTCCTCGAGCCCCGCCCCCACGGGCCCGCCCGCCCGGAGGCTTAAACCGCCACCCCGCGGCTCGGGAGGGCGTTGATGCCCGCGCCAACAGCAGGCCGCGCGTGGGCTCCAGAGCGCGGCATGGAGGGCCCGGCCTAGCTGGGGCCCGTGGCCCTATGTCTTCTGGCTGCGACGCCGGTCCTGCGCACGATGCGGGGCCGCAGCCGCCGGGCCGCAGCCGCCGGGCGGTGGGCGCCCGAGGGGCCGGGAGGCGAGCCGGGACCCACAGGCGGGTGTGGGCATCCTGTCTGCAGCCAGCGTCCCCGAGGCCGCGCTCAGGCCATGAACACTCGGTGAAGCTGCGCCCGGACAGCGCGGCCGACTCCTTCTCGCGCTCTGAGGACCTGTGCGCGCTGCAGGACTCGGTGCCTCTGCCCTCCGTGCGGGCTTCCCTGAGGGAGGGCCTGCTGGACTTAACGCCGACCGCCTCCGCGGGGTAGACTGGGCGCCGCTCCTGAGCACCCTCTGCCCCTGATCTGTATCCAGAGCTTCTTCCAGCCACGGCTTGTCGAGACAGGTTTGTACTTGCCGCCTCCAGGGGCCCTCGCGTGGGCGCTGAGAAGCGGGGTTTTAAATGGTTAAAGGTGGAGGGCGGGCACTAGAACCGGTGCCCAGTGCCCGGGTGTGCGTGCGCTAGACGGGGCGTGCGGCCTAGGACTCCTGCCAGCTCGGTGAGCCCGGCCGAGTGCCTTAAGGCTTCAAGGCCTCAGTGTTCTCATCTGTAGCGTGGGCTTAACAGGACCCAGCCTCCGTGGCGGTTACAAGGATGCACTGTGTTAATGCTTCTCGACTCTACAAAGTAGAACACTTAGCACAGTTTGGAGCATCGTTCATTGTTGCACAGATGTTACCTGGTCTGCTGAATGACTTTGCCTGGTACACACCAAAGCGATTAGGAAATGCATATATCCCAGCTTCATTTCCTTTCCATTCAAACAGGGCTCAGGAAAAAAAAAATGTTTTTCAATAGGTGTATCATATATAGTGGAAAGAGCACCGGTGTCAAGGCAGCTTAGGGTTTGAATTCCAGGGCTTATGCTCTCTGTGGCCTGGACAGGTTTCTTTTGCACTGCAATCCCCACACTTGTAAAATGACATTAAAAACCACTCTTTCTGTGGGTTCTTAGAATTAATGAAGCAGGTTATGTGTGTAAAGTATCCTGGCACTTGAATGAGTTGTCAGAACCAAGGGCTGCTGGAGACGATGCTTCTGCCCTAGGTAATCTTCCCTTCTACTGGGCAGCAAGTAAACACAAGCACAGGAGTCAGTGCTCTGGAAGAAGTGAGTTCTGCTGCTACAGAGCACAGAATCTCTTTTTTCTTTAATTTAATTTTTATTCTATATTGGAGGATAGTTGATTTACAATATTGTGTTAGTTTCAGGTGTACAGTAAAGTGATTCAGTTATACATATATCCATTCCTTTTCAGATTCTTTTCCCGTACAGTTTGTTACAGGATATGGAGTAGAGGTCCCTGTGCTATGCAGTAGGTCCTTGTTGATTATTTTATATATAGTCATGTGTATATGTTAATGCCAAACTCCTAATGTATCCCTCCCCGCCATCTTTCCCCTTTGCAGAGCACAGAAACTTGGAAGGGAAAGTTCAGGGTAGGATTCTTGGAGGAAGTGCCATCCTTTCTAAGGATATGTAGAAGCTCCTGGGGTGGCAGGAGAAAGCAGTGTGTGTTGAAGTTTGAGAAATGTAAGAAAATATGGCAAAACTAATGTACAGGACTGGAACTCAGGGTTTGGGAAAGAAATGAGAGTTGATACTGAAAACTCAGTGGGGCCCAACAGAAAGGCGCCTTGTTTGTCCTGTCAGAAGTTTGGATGTTTATCCTGAAGGCTGCGGGAAACACCAAAGAACAGTGAAATGGAATTCTGGTTTAGAGGCTCACTTGGACCTCCATGTGGAAGGCAGTTGATTGCGTGCAGGGTGAATTGTAATCTGAGGGTCCCACTTAAGTTACAAAAGGTGGGACCGGGTTTTGCAGATCTGAGAGAGAATGGGTGAGGCCTGGCGACCAGTTAGAAAAGGGAGGGCAGCAAGCGTGGGTGACAGTTTACAGCTGCATCTTTTTGAGAGACACAGAGCACAGTAGAAAGGGATTGGGGGTGGCGAGAGGATCTTACTTCATCTTCAGTGCTTTAGAGGGGCCTGGTAGACAGGTCTGGGCCCAAGGTACAGATGTGGGCTTTTGGGAGGACAGGTGTTTGAAGGCATGGTAGAGACTTAGGTTTATCCACAAGAATATCCAAAGAATCATAGGTCTGAGAGTTTTTTTAAGTGGGTATATTTGAGGATGTTTATAAGCTGCGAGAAAGTAGCCAACAGAGGAAGGGTGTAAAGATCTAGGAGAGGAAGTGATTGTTCATTTGTTTTTGAAAAGCTGAACACTTATCGTGTGCCTGGCCCGTTTCTAGGATCTGGGGTTCACACCATCTGTTACCTCTTCTGCAAGGACAGTTCAGTTCATCCCCTGGTGAACAGAAGTCAGATTATTCTTTGCATCCCATTCAGGTGTAAGAACTGTTTTGTGCCTCTGAAGGGAAGCAAGCTCTATCCTTTGGTCACCTGCTGATGATAATAGCATTGGCTGAGAGCTGACCATTTACAACGAAGGCACTTCTGTAGGTAATAAGTTCCAGGAGGGCCCGAACTGAGTATGTCTGTTTCAGCATTTAGCATGGTTTAGCATCTGAGAGGCCGGTACATTATTGGCATATAGTAGACTTAAAAATGAATATTTGTGGATTGTCTGAATGAGTGGATGTGTGTGATTCACATCCTATTTGCGGGTCTTATGCCCTACAATGGATTTTCAGTGTCAGGTTGTGAAAGTATTTATGAAGGGGATTGGCATTGTTCCCTATCTAATGGATAAAGATTACACATGAAAGGACTTTACACTGACATCCTAAAAGCCTCATAGGAATTACTTAACAAAAAAATAAAATTGGATTCTGTATAATTTCTAATTTGTAAGCTGGCCAGAACACTGGTATTTCAGCCAGTCCTCTGGTAGTTCCGATGACGTCCCCATGATCACCCATGCATGATCAGAATGGCTTTAGGATTTGGGAGCCAAAATGTTCCTCAGTATTTACGGCTTTGCTAGTCCATTTAAGAAAATGGACTATTGAAAAAATAGCTTCAGACACAATATGGCATTTTATGATTTAGCATGAAATCTGAGAAATACAGAGGTTATCGGAAGCCTGCAATGGTAAAGTTCCCTCTGCTATTGAAGTTATTGTCTTTAAACAAAGATTCTACATCACTAATGCTATATATATATATTTTATGATATTCAGGTTAATTTCCAATTCTAAGGAAGTAATTGGTTGGTTGGTGTGAGAGATGGTGTGGCTTCCAAAGGTGAAAAGCATTATTTTGTTGTAATTTCCGGCTACCTAAGGATGGGAGAGGCCCAGGACACTGCAGTCAGTATATTATGTGGAGCAGGTTATATTGTGGTTTATTTATGAACTTTTACATGTTTATTTTCTTCTTTGCGGTATGCGGGCCTCTCACTGTTGCGGCCTCTCCCGTTGAGGAGCACAGGCTCCGGACGCGCAGGCTCAGCGGCCATGGCTCAGGGGCCTAGCCACTCCGCGGCATGTGGGATCTTCCCGGACTGGGGCACGAACCCCTGTTCCCTGCATCTGCAGGCAGACTCTCAACCACTGCGCCACAAGGGAAGCCCACATGTTTATTTTCTATGCAAGTTTGTGTGCTCCTTTTTGAGTTTTGGTAGATAAGTGTTTTGTAACTTTGGAATACTTGGAGTTTTATGTATATATATATATAAAACATATATATATATATATATATATATATATTTTTTTTTAATGTAGTAGTTAAAGCCGTGGAGAGTGTACTAGTCTACCTAGGTTCAAATTCTGGCTTTACCCTATGACTTCCCTGTAGCTTCCTCTGCTCACCTATTAAAAAGGAGGATAATAAGACTGCTGTGGTGAGTTACATACTAAGTGCTATTTAAGCATTTGCTATAATGATCATGTATACTCGAAGGCAAGGAACTTGCCCCTTGATCGTCTCTGTATTCCTAGTGCTTAAGAATTCCTAGTGCTTTCCTAGTGCATTGTCTTAGGATAGAGATAGCTCAGTATAGTTCTTCTCACTATGAAGCACTGTTACGTTGAAAGTCTTTGCTTGTGTACTAATAATCTATGACATATCTGCTGAGGACAAGGAAAGGAATAGCTTTAAAACTGCAACGGATAACAAAAGATTGTATGATGTAATGCCTTTATTATGTAATTATAAAACTAACAAAAGATCATGGTAAAAATTTGAAAAACGCCTAGACAAAAGAGAGATCAACAACATTTGGAGTAACTTTCAGAGTGTAGAGTTGTCCGTGAATATTAGTGCTTTCATATTTTCCAGGACTTTAAGTAGACTCTGCTTCTTAAGAGTCTATTCATGATATTTTACTTTAATGATGTTTTCATCATGGGGACACACACACACAGAAATCTGTTTAAAAAAAAAAAAAGAAAGGCATGTAAATCACTGATGTTTCAGATAGCCACATGAAATAAAGTGAGAAAGGTCAACAAGCTGAAAGAATGTGGAGTAGCATCTCCTTAATTGCTTACATAACTCTGATAATTACCTCTTTGTGGATAAAGTAATTAATGGGGAATCTAATTCAAGAAAAATGTATGAACTTCAAGCCTTCTCAAAGCCAAGTATTTCTTTCCACAAAAGGTTACTTTCCACGGCCATTCTTCCTTATTACCAGACAGGGAAAGAGTATTGTTATGGCAAAGGATCTTCCTGAAGGAGGGCGCTTCCCACACTGATTGTCATAAATGACGTCGGAATTACTGTTGCTGTATTACCAAAATCTTAAACTAGGATATTTTTGACAAATGCGGTCCTTAGTTAATTTTTAGAGCTACAAACTGTCAGATGGCTCTGCAATAACAATTGTCTGGCTGTTCTTCAGGGTGATCACAGTATGGTAATGACCTTGAGGTATCACTAAAAAGCAGGAAGGTGTGAGTCTTCCTTTGGTGCCAGAGTGAAATGCGAGTTGGGGTTGGAGTTGGAAAAGAGGCCCACAACCAAGTGATAGAGAAGGAAATGTGAGGTCATTGGTAAAAAACCAGGTTGAAGTTAAGGTGAAGAGGCATGAGGAAATGGGCAACTGTTACAGTATTACAAAGATCATCAAGAAGCATATCCATGAATGTAGTTTGTATTGCAATCTGCTGAAAAAGAGACAAATATCCTGGCCTGGCCTTCGTGGAGATTATATTTTATTGATTCTGATAATAGATTACTGTTGAAAAGGGCCTCCTATAAATTATAACCATGGAAAGGCAGCAAGATAATTTTTTTTTCTTTATGTATGTGTTTCTCATTCCTACTCACTTCTCTTAGGGGAAGAGAAAATCACACACACAAAAAAATGTCAAGTCTCAGCTATTCCTTTTCAAAATAATTTTTTTCCTAATTCCAGTGGAGGCAATAGGTTAACTGTTAAGATTTGTAAGGCTCAAAAAGCTAGATTTTTACAAAGTGTAGCCAAATTTCATTCCATAAATAATAGCTTTGGAAAGAATATGTGGTGATGCAAAGTTGGAAAAAGCTGGTTTTCCTTCCGTGAATGGCTTCACTGTGTTGGGAGAAGAGGCAGAGAAGAAATCAAAGTAATTAAACACGGGGTGAGTTTTCCTGATAGGGGACTCTAGTGCTTTAAAATAGACTAGATAATCCTAGGGATAATCTGAGGGTAGAACAGACCAATGCCTCATTTCCAATCTGGTGCCCTGGAAGAAAACAGTGTATTTCCTTTGAGGTCTTGAGAGGTTTTTCTTCTGCTTTGTTTTGGTTTTGGTTCATTTTGTAATCAACCTTATTAAGGTATCATTTACATACAATAAAATGCAGACATTTTTAGTCAACGGTTCAGTGACTTTTAATTAATGTATACATTTGTTTAACTACCACCCCCATAAAGATAGATAACAATTCTAAAACCCTAGAAAGTTTCCTCCTAGGCTTTTGCAAAAGTATCCCCATCTCCCACCCCAAGGCAACCACGGATCTGTTTTTTTATCTTTAGAGATGGCTTTTGCCGAGTTTACAATTTCATGTAAGTTGAATAACACAGTAGGTGCCCTTTTGATCTGGCTTCACTTGCTCAGCATATGGTTTTTGAGATTCATTCATGTTGGGATGTTTTAAACCAGGACTTTAGCCTGGGTGGCTGATGTTGTCTGAAGGCACCTATAGGTACATCTGAGTCTCTGGCATTGTCACTGTCTGTTCTTGGCTCCGTATTTTCAACTTTACTAAGAAGCACAAGGTTGAAGTAAGGAAGATCATTGTCAGTATAATGGAGGTGAAGTGGGTTCTGTTATATAATATTCTCAGCAAAAATTGACCTGCTTGGAATCATTGTGTTGATAATCGACAAGGATTCTCTTCCTCCAAAAGCCTTGATACTATATAAAACTTCTAAAGGATGCTGTCCTAGGACCCTTCTTTGAGTTTTCATATTTTGGGAAACATTTCTGGAAAATTCAAATGCTCGCAACCTGAAAGAAGCAATTATTCACCTGAAGGCTAACTCTGCTAAAGTTGAGTCGTCCGACCTTTATTTACATGCTGATAGAACCCAAACAGCCTTGCAAAACAATGCTCTCTTATTGGATATAAGCATATAGATTGTTTAAGATGGACGTGTATATGCAGTAAAGTGAAAAAACAAAGAATCTTTGAGTTTCCCTTGCTGGTTTTTTTTTATTTTTTCATTTAAGTTTCTACAGCTTTTGCTAAAAGCTCAGGGAAACCTCAGGTTAGTTTTAGGTCCACTCTACATAAATGTTGAAGTACTCCATACCCACCTTTTTTCTACCTTCCTTCTTTTCTTCCATCTTTCCTTTCTCACTTCTTATAATCCATTATACTTAATCCTGCATTTGCTGAGGTGGCAATTAGTGTAGGAAAATACTGTGAAATTTTGCTGTTCAGAATGCATGTAGACCAAACTCTATATTGAGAAAAGGTCTGAATTCACCCAGAGTAACCCTTTCTCAGAGTCTTTGAATAAAGGCCTTAGAAACTGGGCTATATATAATATCCTGACAGGTATGTAGAACTCATAGCAATTGCCCTAAAGAGCTTACCTAGCATAGACGCATATGAATGCGTTTAATGATTGTTTTATTGGCAGCAGTGCCAACATACACAGTCTGTTTTGTTTTATATCATTCTCATTACCTGCTGTTTACCACTGTACACATTGCTAATGGCATGGTTTCTATGGCTTGTGAATTTCGCGGCCAAAGAATATGTAATTTATTGCACACTTCAGTGTAGAAGATGGAGACTCCATAACTTTTCCTGTGCTCTTTGCGCCTTTGGAATGTATTACACTGAGATCAGGCAAAGTAATAAATTTATTTCAAATGTGCGTGATAGCTAAGCATCAATTAGAACTGATGGGCAGTATTTCTTCTTCCAGCAACATAACAGTTTTTAAAGACTAAGCCATTGAACGTGGAGCTACTGAACATGGGACTCAGTTCACTGGGATCCTTCTTAGAAAACTAAAGAACAACTTGAATTGGATTTGTGTGGCTTATTCAAGTAGTAACTAATCAGCTACATCTTGGTGAACTTAATTTGTCACAATCGTTTGGTATTTTATTAACTCTCTTCCCCTTCTTCCCCCGACTCTCACGAGAACGGATCACGAGTATCTTAAAACATACTAAGTCGTCTTCCATCCCTGTTAATCTAACTACAAAAGCACACTTTCCTTATCCAATGTAACTTACTGTCTTTTAGAGTAGCAGGGGTTTTAATTCTCTACAAAATTAAAACCAGCAAAGAGAAACATTTTCAAGGAGCCACCACATTGTAGCGCTTTAGAAAGAAGACTTTAGAATTAAGGGCAACTATATCATTTTATAGCTAAAGCACCTGAGGCCTAAAGTAGGCAGGTTACCATCGAGGTCAGAGAAAGGGGTTGAAGATCAGGTTTCCAGCTGAGAAAGAGTCTAGAGGAACTCAATCTGAGCAGGTCAAAAACTGAAATGAGGCCACGAATGTTCTGGGAAGGCTGGCATCTGGCCTCAAGTGTGGGATTCAGACAGGGAGTGGACCCGGGGGAACTGAGCTTCTGCAGTAGGCAGAGAAGTCCACCTCATCTCCGGAAAGTGCCACTGACATCGGAGTTGAGGGGAAAGAGCAATGAATTCCAGTCCACCTGAGAAAGCAGGCCAGTCTGATTAACTCTGAATTTAGGCTTATTTCAGATACTTCTTGAGAAAGAACTTGGACAAGAGCAAGTCCCACGCAGCCTCTTTTAAATCCATGCCCGGTATTTTCTGGTGGAGCTGCTTAAACCCTCCAAGTGACTCCAGTATTTTAATTTCACTCTGTATTTAATTCCAACAGTTCTATGATTGATTATTTAATGGGCAAATAAGTAGGGTCACAAAAGAGTGTGAATGTATTTTACAGGATGAGGATGGGCGGGGTGGAGCAGTCTGGAATAGGACACCAATAAAAAGGGATCTTGGTAAAGAAGAACGTCTATTAGAAATGGAGAGGAATTCGCAAGGAAATTAGTGCCTGACACCACGCCCTTCTCTCTGCATGTTTAGAAGCTAGTTTCTAATTCTGTTTTCATAGGAGATGTGCCTGTGATGAATTGTCTTTTACCTCCACACTTTTTTTCACATGAACATATTGTGAAGTTTGTGTGAGAGAAAGCAAGTATTAGAATTTGTTTTGCAAGGAGCTATAATCACTTCCTGGAACAATCTAGGGTAGAAGGAAAAGGAAAGGAAGGTGGAAACAAAGGAGAAAGACAGCTAATGATGCTGGAGTCTCTCGCTGGGATTTGTGGTATCTCGTTTTGAAACGAAGTACAGAAAATCGGAACTTGACTGATTGTTTCTTGTTCACAGTTTGTTTTCATTTTTGTTTTTTTTCTTGCTCTCTCATTAGTTACTCCAGCCAGTGCCATGTCATTTTCAGTTTCAGTAAGCATGCCTGTCTTGTTTCCATTTGCATTATTCATGCAAAGGTTGACTGAACTGATGACCCCGAGTTATCACGGAAACATTAGATACACCAGTGGATACATTTCTTAATTTTAGAAAAAAATTACCGAGTGAAGGTTAAAATAACTCCTCTTCAATTTGTCATTTTAAAAAAACTTATCCTAACATACAATACCTCATTGCCTAACAATGCCAGATAAATGAAGAATTCCTATGTATTCATGAATGCAGGCTAGTCTGTATATTTTTTGGCAGGTATGACCGTTACCGAGGGTAACGGCCTGGTTTGCTGGCCATGTGGTTTCTCCTAGAAAGTTGTACTTTCTGTTGTCTTTAAGTTGGGCCATTGGATATCAGAGGTGAATTTATAAAACTATACTTCCCTTTACACTTACTTTGTTTTGTTTTGTTTTGTTTCCCTTGAAGACTAGTTGATTGACAATGTTGTGTTTCAGGTGTACAGCCAAGTGATTCAGATATATATATTTCTTTTTTCAGATCCTTTTCCTGTACAGGTTATTACAAGGTCTTGAATATAGTTGCCTGTGCTCTACAGTAGGACCTCATAGTTTATCTACTGTATATATTGTATACACTTACTTTGTGTGATCCACGCTGGTCAGACCACATAATTATTTTCACTTCTGATATAATATTTTACGGTCCAACCTCAAATCTTTGATGAGAAGATATTTTAAAATAAGTTTAGCATGTGTGTGCTCTAAATCCAACAGTAGATATTAGAGAGATGATTTTGCACTAGGTATTCCTCTCTTTTTTGTTCTTGGCCAACCAATTGAAAATTAGTTTTTATTTTCTGGTTGGTTTGCTAGATGTTTATGACTATAATAAAAGTCTTAAATTTTGTCTCATATCTTAAAACACAATCTGACTTAGCAATGGGTATTGTGCTATACATAGGGGCTGTGATATAGTTTCTAACTTCAAAAACATATAACCTAGAAGGGAACACAGACACATATGCAGCAATTATGGCAACTGCATTTGTTTACTAAGTGAAATAGTACTGAGATGGATAAAGTGCTAGCAAGCCTTGAATAGCCAAATCAGCTTCAAAAATAGATGCGCAGTTCTTTAAAAATCTTTTTAACATTTTTCCAGCTACATGTAGCATATAACTTAGCATAAAAACGGTATGGGTTTTATTTTAAGTAATTTAGCATTTTGACATCCTCATAATGAAATTAAATCCAGAAGGAGGTTTCTCTCCATGATCTCTTGAAATGGTCCTTGATTATCCGCAATATTTCCCATCATCACAAAGGTGGTACCAAGGGCAGGGAATTCCAACATTATTAAAGTTTCATAAAGCAAAGTCAATTTTAAGAATATAATGTCCCCAAACTGGTAAAGGTCTTGACAGATAATTTCAAGGGAAGCATAAATTATTTTTTGTTTGTCAGAGGGCAAAAATATTTAGGTTGAGTTAATGAATGGTAGAGTTTTTGAGTGGAGAGTGTCCTTAAAATATTATGTAGATCTGTACTGTCAACAGATGCTAGCCACGTGGCATTATTTATATTTAAACAAATTTAAAAATAAGATTAAAAATTCAGTTCCTCATTTGCATTTGCCATATTTCAAACATGTTTATTAGCTTCATGTAGCTATTGAATACTGCTTTACATAGTACAGATATAGAATATTTTCATTATCAACAAAAATTCTATTGAGCAATACTAAAATTATACCCAGATATGCACAGAGAAGGCAACCAAGTCTCAAGGAAATAATGTAACTTCCCCAAGATCACACAGCTGTGTTTTTAAAAAAAAACAAAATGACACAAAGGAAATAGTAACAGAGGCATTAACGAAACCCAGTAAGTTTCTGGAGCAGTCAAAGTAGGGTTTAAAAGTGCATACTTAGCTGTTAGCAGGGTTGAAGCTCTTGATGGTTGGTAAGATCAACCTGCCTGAATTTGGACATTAGCATTTTATGCAATGAATTAAAAGCAAAAAGTAATTTCAACGAATGGCTTCCAGCTCCATATTTTTAGCCACTGCCATGCTTCCAGGTTATGTTTATCACTTTCATATACAGGGCACCACTGTGAAATGTGATGGTTTATCTGACCCCAGAGAAATCAAGAAATCTTGTGGGGATTATGGCTATATTTGAAAAGGTTGATTTTTAAATGCATCATGCAGACTGGCCCTGTTTTAAAAGGGATTCCTGCCATCAAAAAATCAAAATGTAAACTGTCTTCTCACCTTGCAAAAGTCAAAGATAGTCCCTGCATCTTTATTATTTCATTG
Organism: Delphinapterus leucas; assembly: GCF_059928025.1. NCBI lineage: Eukaryota > Metazoa > Chordata > Mammalia > Artiodactyla > Monodontidae > Delphinapterus > Delphinapterus leucas. The sequence continues at coordinate 162,927,338 of NC_143131.1, forward strand.
AAATCCAAATATTATTTTTCCATTCTCTAACTTGTTTTCCTCACAGTGTGATCAACTATTGCCAAGGAAGGAAAGGTTAGATTTATCAATCAAAGTTTGCTAAAGGCCCCCTATGTAACTGAATCCTCAGGAGAAACAATCGTCATGTATTCATTTTCTGTTGTTTCAGTATCTTCGTAAAGAGTCATTTCAATATGTTTGGTTCTGTAGCAGAGGTTCTGTGAAGTGCTTATCTTCCTCAGAGGTGCAGAAAGCCTGCGAGTCTGTGGGTAAAGATGGGTAAGGAGAGAGAGGGAAGGAGGCTAGACAGAGGCTCAGTGCTGAGATAAGGACAGTGTTCTAAAGCCTCCTGGGGGTGAGGCTGGGGTGCACAAACACCCACGACTAATCTAGACAGAAAGTGAATAATCAAGGGGACGACCAGTGTGAAGTCATGTGGTCGCCTCTCCCTCTAGAAATAAACATTGCCCTCAGTAAGTCTCCCCCCACCCCAGAAGAGCATTAGGAAGGTCTGGAGAGGGGGATTATTGGCAGAAATGGGAAAAGCAGGTTGAAGGGATTAGCCTGGAGCAGAGAGCCCAAGAAACCTAAACCAGTAGATGGAAGGCAGACTTTTCATGGAAGTCTCCAAGCCCACGTCAAGTTCTGGGACCACCAAGTACAAGTCAAAGAGTGCTCATTTAACCCCTTTGGGCCCCCACGGGAGTGGAGGAAGGCTGGACAGAGAGGGAGAAGGGGCCATTGAAGGTACAGTATTTACTATGGGATTTAACTCCTCAAAGGCCTCCCAGTAGCTTCAGATCTTCTCAAGAATCCTTCCTGTCCTGCTGGTTTGCAGCGAGTGGCTCACAGCTTCAAGGCCTCCTCTGCCAGATGGAGAACTATTTCAAACATCCTGCCTCTATTTTGTACTGTAGCGATGCAGTCAGGAAACCTGACCCCATTTTCAGGTTCTAAAGAGAAATTCTAAGTACCTGAAAGACTGAGGAACATGGTGGCTTTTACTTAAGATGTGGAGATAGAGAGCACATACCTGGACTTGGGCCTGCAGCAGCACCAAATTGCACCAAGTGTTCCCTTTATTTTCTCTCGCATCTCTGTTTCTCCTTTTCTCTCTGCTGGATTAGCCACGGGGACTCCAAGTTCTTTCTTGTGTGGTCCTGGTACCAAGATTCTCCTGGGAATTATAAAGCTATTCACCTTCTACATCGAGCACTTCTTATTTTTTCCCCAGCAACATAAGTCATCCTTAAGAGGGGTCAGGGTGCTAGCTCTTAAATATATTTTAGTCATCCCTTTGTACATTAAATTCTCTTTCTTGGAGACTGCTCCTGACATGGTGTTCACCGTGCTCTCAGCTGGCCTCCTGAAGTTCTGCCCTGCCTTCCCCACCAGGTACAGTTCAGGAGCTGCCTACCTCAGGGTGATAGGTTCTCTTCTAGTTGCTTTATTCCTTTCCGTTTTACACTTAGAGAGTATAATTGGAATACATAAACTTCTCTGTGACCACAGCTTTATTTGCAACCCACAGGTTTTGTTATGGCATATTTTCATTATCATTGAATTAATAAAATTCTAATTCCCATTGCAACTTTATCTTTGACCTACATAATGATCAGAAGTATGTTTTTAATATCCAACTATTTGGTAAAATATTGGTTATATAGGTTTAAATTTCTTGCTTATTCGGAGTCTTGTTTTATAACCAGAATATAGTCAATTTTATAAATGTGCCATGTGCACCTAAAAATTTCTGCATAATATATATATTCCATCATTGTTGGTGCAGTGTTTTATGTAAATTTAGGCCAAAGTTTTTAATGATGGTATTCAGATCTTCTATAATCTGCTGATTTGTTGTTGTGGTTCTATGTTACTGATCTAGGTAATTTAGATTTTTCTATTTCTACTTAGATTTTTGGAATTTCCCTTCATATATTGCATTGAAGTTTAGATTTATAATATATTCCTCGTAAAGTAACAGTGGGTTTTATTATCCTGCCTTATCGCCAGTGATACTTTTTGCTTTCAAATCTATGTTAAGATTAAAAAGTCTTCTTCAATTTTACTTATTGTTGTTATGACATAACTTTTGAATCCTTTCATTTTCAATCTGACTCTTGTCTCTTGTAGGTGGCATAGAATTAGGTTTTTTGTTTGTTTCAATAATCCTTGTCCTTTAATTTGAATATTTACAGTTAATGTATTTTCTTACAGACTGTTTACTCCTTGTTTACTCTTTGTCCCACCTTGTTATGTTCCTTTTGCTCTTATTTCTTCCTTTGATATTTCTTCAAATTCCATTTTCCCTTATATTAGCTTGTTACTTTTACACAAGTAGCAGTTACACATGTACCATGACTTATTAGCTCTTTCACTGCTTCTCAAGCAATGCTGAGATCTTAAATTTCTTTTACTACATTTTCTTCTTCCATTTGTTTTAATGCATTCTAATTTTTGATATATTTTATTATTACTCTTTTGTGCTGTTAGATTTTATTTAGTTTTATCCACTTATTTCCGTGATAACTCGGGGTCATCAGTTCAATCAACGTTTGCATGAATAATGCAAATGGAAACAAGACAGGCATGCTTACTGAAACTGAAAATGACATGGCACTGGCTGGAATAACTGATGAGAGAGCAAGAAAAGAACAAAAATGAAAACAAACCGTGATCAAGAAACAATCAGTCAAGTTCTGACTTTCTTTACTTAGTTTCAAAACGGGATACCACAAATCCCAGCGAGAGACTCCAGCATCATCAGCTGTCTTTCTCCTTTGTTTCCACCTTCCTTTCCTTTTCCTTCTACCCTAGATTATTCCAGAAGTGTTTATAGCTCCTTGCAAGACAAATTCTAATACTTGCTTTCTCTCACGCAAACTTCACAATATGTCCATGTGATAAATAGTGTAGAGGTAAAAGACAATTCATCACAGGCACATCTCCTATGAAAATAGAATTAGAAACTAGCTTCTAAACATGCAGAGAGAAGGGCGTGGTGTCAGGCACTAATTTCCTTGCGAATTCCTCTCCATTTCTAATAGACGTTCTTCTTTACCAAGATCCCTTTTTATTGGTGTCCAATTCCAGACTGCTCCACTCCGCCCATCCTCATCCTGTAAAATACATTCACACTCTTTTGTGACCCTACTTATTTGCCCATTAAATAATCAATCATAGAACTGTCGGAATTAAATATAGAGTGAAATTAAAATACTGGAGTCACTTGGAGGGTTTAAGCAGCTCCACCAGAAAATACTGGGCATGGATTTAAAAGAGGCTGCGTGGGACTTGTCCTTGTCCAAGTTCTTTCTCAAGAAGTATCTGAAATAAGCCTAAATTCAGAGTTAATCAGATTGGCCTGCTTTCTCAGGTGGACTGGAATTCACTGATCTTTACCCTCAACTCCCTGATGTCAGTGGCACTTTCCGGAGATGAGGTGGACTTCTCTGCCTACTGCAGAAGCTCAGTTCCCCCCGGGCCCACTCCCTGTCTGAATCCCACACTTGAGGCCAGATGCCAGCCTTCCCAGAACATTCGTGGTCTCCTTTCAGTTTTTGACCTGCTCAGATTGAGTTCCTGTAGACTCTTCCTCAGCTTGAAACCTGATCTTCCACCCCTTTCCCTGACCTCGATGGTTACCTTCCTACTTTAGGCCTCAGGTGCTTTAGCTATAAATTGATATATTTGCCCTTAATTCTAAAGTCTTCTTTCTAAAGCTCTACAATGTGTGGCTCCTTGAAAATGTTTGTCTTTGCTGGTTTTAATTTTGTAGAGAATTAAAAGCACAGCTACTCTAAAAGACAGTAAGTTGCATGGGTTAAGGAAAGTGTGCTTTTGTAGTTAGATTAACAGGGATGGAAGACGACTTAGTATGTTTTAAGATACTCGTGATCCGTTCTCGTGAGAGTCGGGGGAAGAAGGGGAAGAGAGTTAATAAAATACCAAACGATTGTGACAAATTAAGTTCACCAAGATGTAGCTGATTAGTTACTACTTGAATAAGCCACACAAATCCAATTCAAGTTGTTCTTTAGTTTTCTAAGAAGGATCCCAGTGAACTGAGTCCCATGTTCAGTAGCTCCACGTTCAATGGCTTAGTCTTTAAAAACTGTTATGTTGCTGGAAGAAGAAATATTGCCCATCAGTTCTAATTGATCTTTAGCTATCATGCACATTTCAAATAAGATTATTACATTGCCTGATCTCAGTGTAATACATTCCAAAGGGGCATAGAGCACAGGAAAAGTTATGGAGTCTCCATCTTCTACACTGAAGTATGCAATAAATTACATATTATTTGGCCGTGAAATTCACAAGCCATAGAAACCACGCCATTAGCAATGTATACAGCGGTAAACAGCAGGTAATGAGAATGATATAAAACAAAACAGACTGTGTATGTTGGCACTGCTGCCAATAAAACAATCATTAAACGCATTCATATGCATCTATGCTAGGTAAGCTCTTTAGGGCAATTGCTATGAGTTCTACATACCTGTCAGGATATTATATATAGCCCAGTTTCTATGGCCTTTATTCAAAGTCTCTGAGAAAGGGTCACTCTGGGTAAATTCAGACCTTTTCTCAATATAGAATTTGGTCAACATGCATTCTGAACAGCAAAATTTCACAGTATTTTCCTACACTAATTGCCACCTCAGCAAATGCAGGATTAAGTATAATGGATTATAAGAAGTGAGAAAGGAAAGATGGAAGAAAAGAAGGAAGGTAGAAAAAAGGTGGGTATGGAGTACTTCAACATTTATGTAGAGTGGACCTAAAACTAACCTGAGGTTTCCCTGAGCTTTTAGCAAACGCTATAGAAACTTAAATGAAAAAATAAAAAAAAACCAGCAAGGGAAACTCAAAGATTCTTTGTTTTTTCACTTTACTGCATATACACGTCCATCTTAAACAATCTATATGCTTATATCCAATAAGAGAGCATTGTTTTGCAAGGCTGTTTGGGTTCTATCAGCATGTAAATAAAGGTCGGACGACTCAACTTTAGCAGAGTTAGCCTTCAGGTGAATAATTGCTTCTTTCAGGTTGCGAGCATTTGAATTTTCCAGAAATGTTTCCCAAAATATGAAAACTCAAAGAAGGGTCCTAGGACAGCATCCTTTAGAAGTTTTATATAGTATCAAGGCTTTTGGAGGAAGAGAATCCTTGTCGATTATCAACACAATGATTCCAAGCAGGTCAATTTTTGCTGAGAATATTATATAACAGAACCCACTTCACCTCCATTATACTGACAATGATCTTCCTTACTTCAACCTTGTGCTTCTTAGTAAAGTTGAAAATACGGAGCCAAGAACAGACAGTGACAATGCCAGAGACTCAGATGTACCTATAGGTGCCTTCAGACAACATCAGCCACCCAGGCTAAAGTCCTGGTTTAAAACATCCCAACATGAATGAATCTCAAAAACCATATGCTGAGCAAGTGAAGCCAGATCAAAAGGGCACCTACTGTGTTATTCAACTTACATGAAATTGTAAACTCGGCAAAAGCCATCTCTAAAGATAAAAAAACAGATCCGTGGTTGCCTTGGGGTGGGAGATGGGGATACTTTTGCAAAAGCCTAGGAGGAAACTTTCTAGGGTTTTAGAATTGTTATCTATCTTTATGGGGGTGGTAGTTAAACAAATGTATACATTAATTAAAAGTCACTGAACCGTTGACTAAAAATGTCTGCATTTTATTGTATGTAAATGATACCTTAATAAGGTTGATTACAAAATGAACCAAAACCAAAACAAAGCAGAAGAAAAACCTCTCAAGACCTCAAAGGAAATACACTGTTTTCTTCCAGGGCACCAGATTGGAAATGAGGCATTGGTCTGTTCTACCCTCAGATTATCCCTAGGATTATCTAGTCTATTTTAAAGCACTAGAGTCCCCTATCAGGAAAACTCACCCCGTGTTTAATTACTTTGATTTCTTCTCTGCCTCTTCTCCCAACACAGTGAAGCCATTCACGGAAGGAAAACCAGCTTTTTCCAACTTTGCATCACCACATATTCTTTCCAAAGCTATTATTTATGGAATGAAATTTGGCTACACTTTGTAAAAATCTAGCTTTTTGAGCCTTACAAATCTTAACAGTTAACCTATTGCCTCCACTGGAATTAGGAAAAAAATTATTTTGAAAAGGAATAGCTGAGACTTGACATTTTTTTGTGTGTGTGATTTTCTCTTCCCCTAAGAGAAGTGAGTAGGAATGAGAAACACATACATAAAGAAAAAAAAATTATCTTGCTGCCTTTCCATGGTTATAATTTATAGGAGGCCCTTTTCAACAGTAATCTATTATCAGAATCAATAAAATATAATCTCCACGAAGGCCAGGCCAGGATATTTGTCTCTTTTTCAGCAGATTGCAATACAAACTACATTCATGGATATGCTTCTTGATGATCTTTGTAATACTGTAACAGTTGCCCATTTCCTCATGCCTCTTCACCTTAACTTCAACCTGGTTTTTTACCAATGACCTCACATTTCCTTCTCCATCACTTGGTTGTGGGCCTCTTTTCCAACTCCAACCCCAACTCGCATTTCACTCTGGCACCAAAGGAAGACTCACACCTTCCTGCTTTTTAGTGATACCTCAAGGTCATTACCATACTGTGATCACCCTGAAGAACAGCCAGACAATTGTTATTGCAGAGCCATCTGACAGTTTGTAGCTCTAAAAATTAACTAAGGACCGCATTTGTCAAAAATATCCTAGTTTAAGATTTTGGTAATACAGCAACAGTAATTCCGACGTCATTTATGACAATCAGTGTGGGAAGCGCCCTCCTTCAGGAAGATCCTTTGCCATAACAATACTCTTTCCCTGTCTGGTAATAAGGAAGAATGGCCGTGGAAAGTAACCTTTTGTGGAAAGAAATACTTGGCTTTGAGAAGGCTTGAAGTTCATACATTTTTCTTGAATTAGATTCCCCATTAATTACTTTATCCACAAAGAGGTAATTATCAGAGTTATGTAAGCAATTAAGGAGATGCTACTCCACATTCTTTCAGCTTGTTGACCTTTCTCACTTTATTTCATGTGGCTATCTGAAACATCAGTGATTTACATGCCTTTCTTTTTTTTTTTTTAAACAGATTTCTGTGTGTGTGTGTCCCCATGATGAAAACATCATTAAAGTAAAATATCATGAATAGACTCTTAAGAAGCAGAGTCTACTTAAAGTCCTGGAAAATATGAAAGCACTAATATTCACGGACAACTCTACACTCTGAAAGTTACTCCAAATGTTGTTGATCTCTCTTTTGTCTAGGCGTTTTTCAAATTTTTACCATGATCTTTTGTTAGTTTTATAATTACATAATAAAGGCATTACATCATACAATCTTTTGTTATCCGTTGCAGTTTTAAAGCTATTCCTTTCCTTGTCCTCAGCAGATATGTCATAGATTATTAGTACACAAGCAAAGACTTTCAACGTAACAGTGCTTCATAGTGAGAAGAACTATACTGAGCTATCTCTATCCTAAGACAATGCACTAGGAAAGCACTAGGAATTCTTAAGCACTAGGAATACAGAGACGATCAAGGGGCAAGTTCCTTGCCTTCGAGTATACATGATCATTATAGCAAATGCTTAAATAGCACTTAGTATGTAACTCACCACAGCAGTCTTATTATCCTCCTTTTTAATAGGTGAGCAGAGGAAGCTACAGGGAAGTCATAGGGTAAAGCCAGAATTTGAACCTAGGTAGACTAGTACACTCTCCACGGCTTTAACTACTACATTAAAATATATATATATATATATATATATATATATATGTTTTATATATATATATACATAAAACTCCAAGTATTCCAAAGTTACAAAACACTTATCTACCAAAACTCAAAAAGGAGCACACAAACTTGCATAGAAAATAAACATGTGGGCTTCCCTTGTGGCGCAGTGGTTGAGAGTCTGCCTGCAGATGCAGGGAACAGGGGTTCGTGCCCCAGTCCGGGAAGATCCCACATGCCGCGGAGTGGCTAGGCCCCTGAGCCATGGCCGCTGAGCCTGCGCGTCCGGAGCCTGTGCTCCTCAACGGGAGAGGCCGCAACAGTGAGAGGCCCGCATACCGCAAAGAAGAAAATAAACATGTAAAAGTTCATAAATAAACCACAATATAACCTGCTCCACATAATATACTGACTGCAGTGTCCTGGGCCTCTCCCATCCTTAGGTAGCCGGAAATTACAACAAAATAATGCTTTTCACCTTTGGAAGCCACACCATCTCTCACACCAACCAACCAATTACTTCCTTAGAATTGGAAATTAACCTGAATATCATAAAATATATATATATAGCATTAGTGATGTAGAATCTTTGTTTAAAGACAATAACTTCAATAGCAGAGGGAACTTTACCATTGCAGGCTTCCGATAACCTCTGTATTTCTCAGATTTCATGCTAAATCATAAAATGCCATATTGTGTCTGAAGCTATTTTTTCAATAGTCCATTTTCTTAAATGGACTAGCAAAGCCGTAAATACTGAGGAACATTTTGGCTCCCAAATCCTAAAGCCATTCTGATCATGCATGGGTGATCATGGGGACGTCATCGGAACTACCAGAGGACTGGCTGAAATACCAGTGTTCTGGCCAGCTTACAAATTAGAAATTATACAGAATCCAATTTTATTTTTTTGTTAAGTAATTCCTATGAGGCTTTTAGGATGTCAGTGTAAAGTCCTTTCATGTGTAATCTTTATCCATTAGATAGGGAACAATGCCAATCCCCTTCATAAATACTTTCACAACCTGACACTGAAAATCCATTGTAGGGCATAAGACCCGCAAATAGGATGTGAATCACACACATCCACTCATTCAGACAATCCACAAATATTCATTTTTAAGTCTACTATATGCCAATAATGTACCGGCCTCTCAGATGCTAAACCATGCTAAATGCTGAAACAGACATACTCAGTTCGGGCCCTCCTGGAACTTATTACCTACAGAAGTGCCTTCGTTGTAAATGGTCAGCTCTCAGCCAATGCTATTATCATCAGCAGGTGACCAAAGGATAGAGCTTGCTTCCCTTCAGAGGCACAAAACAGTTCTTACACCTGAATGGGATGCAAAGAATAATCTGACTTCTGTTCACCAGGGGATGAACTGAACTGTCCTTGCAGAAGAGGTAACAGATGGTGTGAACCCCAGATCCTAGAAACGGGCCAGGCACACGATAAGTGTTCAGCTTTTCAAAAACAAATGAACAATCACTTCCTCTCCTAGATCTTTACACCCTTCCTCTGTTGGCTACTTTCTCGCAGCTTATAAACATCCTCAAATATACCCACTTAAAAAAACTCTCAGACCTATGATTCTTTGGATATTCTTGTGGATAAACCTAAGTCTCTACCATGCCTTCAAACACCTGTCCTCCCAAAAGCCCACATCTGTACCTTGGGCCCAGACCTGTCTACCAGGCCCCTCTAAAGCACTGAAGATGAAGTAAGATCCTCTCGCCACCCCCAATCCCTTTCTACTGTGCTCTGTGTCTCTCAAAAAGATGCAGCTGTAAACTGTCACCCACGCTTGCTGCCCTCCCTTTTCTAACTGGTCGCCAGGCCTCACCCATTCTCTCTCAGATCTGCAAAACCCGGTCCCACCTTTTGTAACTTAAGTGGGACCCTCAGATTACAATTCACCCTGCACGCAATCAACTGCCTTCCACATGGAGGTCCAAGTGAGCCTCTAAACCAGAATTCCATTTCACTGTTCTTTGGTGTTTCCCGCAGCCTTCAGGATAAACATCCAAACTTCTGACAGGACAAACAAGGCGCCTTTCTGTTGGGCCCCACTGAGTTTTCAGTATCAACTCTCATTTCTTTCCCAAACCCTGAGTTCCAGTCCTGTACATTAGTTTTGCCATATTTTCTTACATTTCTCAAACTTCAACACACACTGCTTTCTCCTGCCACCCCAGGAGCTTCTACATATCCTTAGAAAGGATGGCACTTCCTCCAAGAATCCTACCCTGAACTTTCCCTTCCAAGTTTCTGTGCTCTGCAAAGGGGAAAGATGGCGGGGAGGGATACATTAGGAGTTTGGCATTAACATATACACATGACTATATATAAAATAATCAACAAGGACCTACTGCATAGCACAGGGACCTCTACTCCATATCCTGTAACAAACTGTACGGGAAAAGAATCTGAAAAGGAATGGATATATGTATAACTGAATCACTTTACTGTACACCTGAAACTAACACAATATTGTAAATCAACTATCCTCCAATATAGAATAAAAATTAAATTAAAGAAAAAAGAGATTCTGTGCTCTGTAGCAGCAGAACTCACTTCTTCCAGAGCACTGACTCCTGTGCTTGTGTTTACTTGCTGCCCAGTAGAAGGGAAGATTACCTAGGGCAGAAGCATCGTCTCCAGCAGCCCTTGGTTCTGACAACTCATTCAAGTGCCAGGATACTTTACACACATAACCTGCTTCATTAATTCTAAGAACCCACAGAAAGAGTGGTTTTTAATGTCATTTTACAAGTGTGGGGATTGCAGTGCAAAAGAAACCTGTCCAGGCCACAGAGAGCATAAGCCCTGGAATTCAAACCCTAAGCTGCCTTGACACCGGTGCTCTTTCCACTATATATGATACACCTATTGAAAAACATTTTTTTTTTCCTGAGCCCTGTTTGAATGGAAAGGAAATGAAGCTGGGATATATGCATTTCCTAATCGCTTTGGTGTGTACCAGGCAAAGTCATTCAGCAGACCAGGTAACATCTGTGCAACAATGAACGATGCTCCAAACTGTGCTAAGTGTTCTACTTTGTAGAGTCGAGAAGCATTAACACAGTGCATCCTTGTAACCGCCACGGAGGCTGGGTCCTGTTAAGCCCACGCTACAGATGAGAACACTGAGGCCTTGAAGCCTTAAGGCACTCGGCCGGGCTCACCGAGCTGGCAGGAGTCCTAGGCCGCACGCCCCGTCTAGCGCACGCACACCCGGGCACTGGGCACCGGTTCTAGTGCCCGCCCTCCACCTTTAACCATTTAAAACCCCGCTTCTCAGCGCCCACGCGAGGGCCCCTGGAGGCGGCAAGTACAAACCTGTCTCGACAAGCCGTGGCTGGAAGAAGCTCTGGATACAGATCAGGGGCAGAGGGTGCTCAGGAGCGGCGCCCAGTCTACCCCGCGGAGGCGGTCGGCGTTAAGTCCAGCAGGCCCTCCCTCAGGGAAGCCCGCACGGAGGGCAGAGGCACCGAGTCCTGCAGCGCGCACAGGTCCTCAGAGCGCGAGAAGGAGTCGGCCGCGCTGTCCGGGCGCAGCTTCACCGAGTGTTCATGGCCTGAGCGCGGCCTCGGGGACGCTGGCTGCAGACAGGATGCCCACACCCGCCTGTGGGTCCCGGCTCGCCTCCCGGCCCCTCGGGCGCCCACCGCCCGGCGGCTGCGGCCCGGCGGCTGCGGCCCCGCATCGTGCGCAGGACCGGCGTCGCAGCCAGAAGACATAGGGCCACGGGCCCCAGCTAGGCCGGGCCCTCCATGCCGCGCTCTGGAGCCCACGCGCGGCCTGCTGTTGGCGCGGGCATCAACGCCCTCCCGAGCCGCGGGGTGGCGGTTTAAGCCTCCGGGCGGGCGGGCCCGTGGGGGCGGGGCTCGAGGACTTCTGCGCGCTCGCCGTGCGTCCGCACGCAGACCCGCCTCCCATGACGACGCGGCTTGAGGAGCAGCACGCAGACCCGCCTCCCATGACGACGCGGCCTGAGTAGCGGTGTCGGCAGCTTCGAGACTACGGCAGCGCGAAAGGTAGGAGGTGTGGAGAATTTGGGGTTTCCAAAAAGCGTTTGCTGACTGATCCAAACAAAAGTGAGACATGGTTGTATCAGCGCATTTTAAAAGTAGTTAAACTCCCGCAAAGTGTCTGTGCTCGCCCCGCCCAGGAGAGAGCGTGAACTCCGTGAGGGACGCAGGAAAGGCTGAGTGAACGTCTGCCTGTGGTCCCTTACCTGGTGCACGGGTGTGTGAATTTCTGCGGAGAGCTCTTAATTTCTGTCGTTTCTGCTGACTTGACACGGTGGTTGGCAAACGGTGACGTGTTCCGTGCATTCAGGACATGATCGTGGTTCCTAATACTTTGTTTTGTACTGACACCTCCACAGAGAATTTACTACTGAATATCCACTTTACAGAAGAGAAACTGAGGCATAGGAAGTGAAGTGACTGAGTAAGAGGAAGGACTCAGACATTTGGTGTTAGTAAATTAAGCCTGCAAGGAGGCCGTTAGCCTGCGGTGGCTCTAGCGATGCGGCCGCCTAGTTAAACCAACCAAAATCTAAGCCTGTCAACGCCTCAGGGTGACGAACAGCGCCGAGGACACCCAGTCACACACCACCAACTAGGCCTTAAAGCCATAGCAAATCACTCGTTTCCTTGCTTTGCTTCTGCCCTTTTAAAATAAACATCTCTGCAGCTCCTGTGGCTGGAGTGCTCCTCACCTCTTCCGCTTTGTGGTGCGTGAATTGAATCTATTTTTGCGCACATAAAGTGTTCAAATTTTAAATATGCCTCAGTTTGTCTTCTAAGATTGGCCGTAGAGGTTGGATTTGTGTCCAGTTTCTAGAGCAGTGGTCGTCCTCTGGTCAGGCCTTAGGCGTTACGTGTACAACGTTCCTCTTCTACCACCACCTTCTGGATGCCTCCACCCACTACCAGCTCCCACGCATCAGTTCCCCTAGATGTGGTCAGCAATGGCTTTTACATGCAGCGTGCTCGCATTATAACATCGCAGATACTCCTCCATCCTCCAGCCAGCGTGTGAAGTGAAAGATTACCATTCCTGTTGAAGAGTCTCTGGTGTGACCACTTTCCCAAACACAGCCACTCCCCAGCTGACCCTGGGTAACCACTCCTCTGAACTTGGTCTCCATCACTGGCATGGATGTCTTTCTATGTAGGCTACATGTTTAAGTATTCTTAAACTGCATATCGTATTCTATTTTGTTTTCTCTTGTTACTTGCTTTATTTAGTGTTATCTTTGCTAGGTTCATCCATGCTGACATGTAAAGGTCTGTCTAGTTCATGTACTTTCCTCGCTACGTAGGATTCCCATGTAGGGAAATACAATAATTTATATGTGCATTTTCCTGTTGATGGACATTTAAATTGTTTCGAATTTTAAGTATGATTTCTTTTTAAAAAAATTTTATATACTTTTTAAAGGTTACTTTACAGTTATTACAAAATATTGGCTATATTCCCTGTGTTGTACAATACCTCCTTGAGCCTGTCGTACACCCAGTAGTTTACATCTCTCACTTCCCCACCCCTGTATTGCCCCCTCCTCCCCCTCCGCACTGGCAACCATTAGTTTGTTCTCTCTATCGGTGACTCTCCTTCTTTTTTGTTATATTCATTCAATTGTTGTATGTTTTAGATTCCATATATAGGTGATATCCTACAGTGTTTCAGACTTCAAAAGACTCTCACGACAGAAGCCAAAAGGTAAGAGCCATTTTACATTGATAAAAAGCATTTTAACTATGTAGAAGCAGGAAATGAAAAGAAAGAACTTTGCATTACATTTAATAAAAGCTTAGGGAGATCTTTGTGGTATATTAGTGAACTTATTTGTGGAAATTTAGCCATGTACATTGTGTTGGAGAGGCACCAAGAGTTCAAGAACTCTCACAATTTGAGTACACAATTGCCTTACTTGTAGGCATGGTGGCAGCCATTTACATAACAATGATTTGGAGGATGTTGTGTTAGTCAGCTCTTGCTGTGATAATGCTTTGGAACAAATCGACCCAAAACTCAGTTCCATAAACAAGAATTTATTTTTCTTGGACCTATTGGCTAGCTGCAGTGGCTCTCTTTTAGACCTCTAGATGGCTGGTTTTGCTCCGTGTTTTGGGTCAGTTTGAGGTCTGTAACACACATCTTCCTCTGGAGCCCAACTGTGAGGCCGCAGCTCCCAGGCCCTGTCTTCTCACAAAGTTCACTGAAACATAAGAGGTGAGCCCAACTGCACAAGCCCACTTAAGGCCTCTGCTGCTCATTGAAGGCCATCATGTCTGCTCACACTTCATTGGCCAAAACATGTCACAGATCTAAGCTGTATTTAGAATATGTGTATTTGTTTAAAGTTGGGTGCCCTCGCAGAAGAATATTGCATTTTGGACAGTGTTACCTTAGCATTTTCATTGGCATTTGCAAACGTGATAAACGCCGTGTGCACTTTTCCACCTTTGAGAACTTTCTGAAATTGTGGGACCATTTCTATTGGAAAAGAGGAAGGTAGACTTTAGAACTCAACTCTAGTTATGGCATTGTTGGGAGAAGAATTAATGAGATAAGGTCAATACAAGTGAAAGATTTGGGATCACATATTCATCATTAACATTAGCATTCTACAGAACATTCCTGGAGAATTGTGATGCTTGCTTTATGTGATTTCTATCATAAATCATTAGTATTTGACCAAGACACTTCAGTGAAACATACATCATACAGCACATCGCATTTTAGTTTTTCCTACCACTCCACAACTTATCATCAATACTTCACCATAACTCAGAAACAGAAAAAGAAACTGAGTGAGTTCATTGTTAGCAGACGGGCTTCACAAGCAATACTAGTGGAAGTTCTTCAGATGATAGCAGACAGTAACTCAAGCCATAAAAACAAAACAAAGAATGCTGACTAGAGCAGTTGTGTAGGGAATTATAAAAGATACTGTAATTTCAAATTTCTTCTCCTTTCTTCTCTTAACTAATTTAAAAAGTAAGTGCCTAAACAATATGACTATATTTGGATTGTTCTCTATATAACATAAAAAAATATCATATATTTGATGATATGGCACAACGAAGGCAGTGAGAACAAAGCTGTGTTAGAATAAAAATGACAGTAGATCATAAGCTGAATCCGCAGGAAGAAAGGAAGAGAACCAGAAATGGTAAATAGATTAACCCGACAAACTCAAAAATATTTATTTGCTCAACTTTCTTCTCTAAGCTCTTTGAAAAAATAAGCTTGTGAGAAGTAATTATTATAATATGTTAAGTATGTAACATATATAAATGTAATAAAAACAAAAAAGAGGGGAAGGCATACAGCTCTATAAAAGTACAGTTTCTGTTTCTATCTGGAATGAACCTAGTAAAAATCTGAAGAGATTCTGAGATGTATTACATAAGCCCTAGTGCAGCCATTACTCAAACAATGTGGTTAAAAATCATTAAAGGAATTACATGTTACAGTAGAAAATATCTACTTACTATAAAAGGAAAATGGAGGAACAATAACAAAAAAGCAAAAACATGAGACATGTAGAAAACCAAAGGTAAAATGATAGACATAAATAAATCCTACCATATCAATAATAAAAACTAAATGTAAATGAATTAAACAATACAATCAAAAGGCAGATATTGTCGAACTGGGTATTAAAAGATGTTTTCTATAGCAGGCACTGCTTGGATTCAAAAGTCTAATGTGTACCAAGTAAAAGGATGAAAAAATATACATCATGCAAATGGCAACCGTAAGCATTGCTGAAGTGGCTATACTAATACCAGAAAAAATAGACTTTAAAACAAACAAAAAAGTTACTAGATATGAAAAGGGACATTTTATGATAAAGAAAGGGAAGATACAAAAATCTTTAACATATTTGCCCTGAATAAGGTAAAACCAAAGTACATGAAGAAGAAAATACCAAAATCCATGAAGAATTGAAGGAAGAAATAGATAATTGCACAACATTAGGTAGAGGCTTCAGTACTCCACAGTCAATAATGGATAGAACAGTTAGGCAGAAGGTCAACAAAGATATAGAAGACTTGGACGAGACTATGAATTAACAAGACCTAATAAATGTTTACAGAACACTCAACCAAACAGTAAAATACTCATCCTGCTCAACTACATGTGAAACGTTTTCCAGCATAGATGACATGCTAGGCTGTAAGAGAAGAGATTGAAACCCACATACATTGCTGGTGGGAATGTAAAATGGTGCGGCCATTTTACAAAACAGCTTGAGAGTTCCTGCAAGTGTTAAACATAGAGTTACCCTGTGACCCAGCAGTTCCACTACTAAATATATACCTAAGAGAAATAAAAACTTATGTCTGCACAAAAGCTTCTACGTGAATGTTCATAGAAGCATATTTCTAAAAACAAAAGGTGGAAATAATTCGAATGACAACCGGATAAATGAATAAACAAAATGTGGAATATCCATACAATAGAATAGCATTCAGCTATAGAAAGGAATGATCTATTGATCCATGTTACAACATGGATGAACCATGAAAGCATTATGTAAAGTAAAAGCAGCCACTCACAAAAGATCACATATTGTACGGTCCCATTTATATGAAATGCCCAGAATAGCAAATCTGTAGAGACAGGAAGTAGATGAGTGGTTGCCTAGGGCTGAGAGGGTTGAGGAGATTGAAGAAAGCTTGTTAATGTGTAATGGTTTTTTTGTGGGGGGACAGAAATCTAAAATTGGATTCTGGTGATGCTTACACAAGTCTTTTAGTGGTTACACTGAGAACCACTGAATTGTATACATTAATGTGTTGAAATTATGGTATGTAAATTACATCCCAATAAAGCTGTTAAAATTATGATAATTTTATATTTATAAATTTGAAAATTCATCGAAAATGACAAATTCATTAAAAATGCAAGCTAACAAGACTAACCCAAGAAAGAAAAAATATCTAAAAACCCTATATCTACTGCAAAAGTTGTTTGTATAATTAAGTACCTTTACAGAAGATGATTTCCAGGGATAAATGGCTTTCCAAGTAAATTCTTCCAAATATTTAGGGAAGAAATATTGGTAATCTTACATAAAAATCTTCCAGGAAACAGAAAAGTATATATTGCTCAAAATGTTTATAAGGCCAACATAAGCTTCAGATCAAAACTAAAAGGAATATTACAAGAATAGAATCACAGGCCAATTTCTCTTTTGAACATGCATGCAAAATGTGTAAACAGAAGCACAAACTGTATCCATGGTATGTAAAACAATCATATATCACAATCAAAGTAGCTTTATTCTAGTAATGCAAGGTTGGTTTAATGTTCAAACATGAAACTGATCCCAGGAATGAATTAGAGTGGGAAAAAAAGTCATTTAAAACAGAAGTCTTGGGACTTCCCTGGTGGTCCAGTGGTTAGAACTTGGCGTTTTCACTGCTGGGGCCCTGGGGTCCAATTCCCGGTCAGGGAACTAAGATCCTGCAAGCCATGAGGCAGGGCCCCCCCCCAAAAAAAAAAGGAAAAAAAGAAGACTTAACCAGGAGAAGCACAAGATCGAATAAACATAACAGATAACACCTTATGAAAAGTAGGTGAAGATTATGGAATATTCTAAAATTTTAAAACAAAAAGAAACGTTTAAAGATTCAAGAGGATGTGACAAATATTGTACATAGGCAAAAAATAAAATAAAATATACGGATGATGGGAGCCCAAAAATCCAGATGCCCATGTCCTGTCTCTGAAGATTCTCATTCAATGGGTTATGGATTTCCTCTATGTTTAAAAACCTACAGGTGTTATAAAGCAGAAACTAACACACCATTGTAAAGCAATTATACTCCAATAAATATGTTAAAACACAACAAAACAAACCTACAGGTGATTCTGATATGATTCACAGACAATGTAAAGCTTCTGCTTTACAGGAAATAATACCAGATTATTTTGTTATTTTATAGTTATAGTAACAGGTTGTACTATTGACCGGTAAGTCTGATGTCAAAATGCACTCCCCACTAGGGATATAAAAGGAACTAATAGTCTGTACGGCTACTTGGTGGCAGCATGCATGTATTGCAAGGGCAATTATTGTAGGAATCCAAATGAGTGGAACATTTTAGAATTGGAAGACTACATACAGATCATCTAGTCAAGCTTCCAACTATTATAGTTGTGAAAACTAAGGCCCATATAAAAGAAATGATTTCTCTCCAAAGAGCGTTAGTGAAAGAGTATGAAATTAAAAATATCTCTGAACTTTTAATTTAGTGCTGTTTTTATTAATCTCATGTATTAGCTTAAACTTCAGTGTGACAGATTTGGGATTGAATTCTTGCTCAAGTTTACTGATTGCGTGCCTTTCAGGAAGTTACTAAAACACTTTTTTTTTTAAAAAATAGATTTATTTTTGGCTGCGTTGGCTCTTCCTTGCTATGCGCGGGCTTTCTCTAGTTGCGGTGAGCGGGGGCTACTCTTTGTTACGGTGTGCGGGCTTCTCAATGTGGTGGCTTCTCTTTGTTGCTGAGCGCGGGGTCTAGGTGTGTGGGCTTCAGTAGTTGTGGTTCACGGGCTCTAGAGTGCAGGCTCAGTAGTTGTGGCACATGCTCTTAGTTGCTCCGTGGCATGTGGGAGCTTCCCGGACCAGGGCTCAAACCCGCGTCCCCTGCACTGGCAGGCAGATTCTTAACCACTGCGCCACCAGGGAAGCCCTACTAAAACACTTTTAACTTCGCTTTTCACATATGTAAAATGGTGAGCCTTGGCTGATCTAGAATATGAGATAACCTAGCACTGTTCTTAACACATACACGTAGTTAACATTTTTTGGCTCTCATCCCTCTTAAACAGCCTCTATCCTCTTAACAATGAAAGTGTGTTTCAGCTAGCAAAGCACCCCAGAGCTGACCACATTCTGGCAAGAGATATAGGATTCTTTTTCTTGCTGGTGGTTCTTTATACCTGATATTTGAACTGCACTGAAACATGAACATCTCTTGTTTATACTGTATTAATGGATTGATGAATTTGATAATTTGATAGATGAATTTTAAAAAGTAATATGCAGGAAAAAGAAAAGTAATATGCAGGAATTGAGCTGCCTTACTCTCAAGAAATATAATTCGATAGTGGTGGCTAAAACGATAAACAGTGTTTGGACAGGGAGTCCATATTGGATGTGAACTACCTGTACTCCCATTCGTCTATTAAGAATAAATAGAATCCTTTCAAAATCTGTTTTAAAGGGCAGTTATTTCCTTCTGACTCATTTAAGTTACCTGCAAGAAAAAGACAATCTCCTGAATCCTTGCTTAAAAGGCTTTTAATATAAAGCAGATAATTTTTTGCAACATTTCCCAAACTTTTCATTATCAAATTGGCTGAGGCTTCTCAACGATTATCATTTCACAACAATATCTCCATTTTCACCTTTTTTAAAAGAATTGGCCTCGTAGATGTGCCCTTAAAACAGAGCTTCACTCTCAACTTATTTTAAATTTTGTATTCAAACAGTATGAAGAAAACAGGATCAGGGAATTCAGCCATAAAAGTGAATGGATTACTGATACATGCTACATCATGGATGCAACTAAGTGAAAGAAGTCAGGCACGAAAGGCTCTATATTGTATGGTTCCATATTTATGAAATATCCAGCAGTGGCAAATCCATACACACGGAAAATATTATACATTAGTGGTTTCCAGGGGTTTGGAAGAGAGGGAAATAGGGAATGACTCCTCAAAATGGGTGTGTGTTTCCTCTTGGGGTGGTGAAAATGTTTTGTAGTTGGACAGTGGTGATAGTTGCACAACACTGTGACAGTAGTAAATTCCACGGAATGGTACAGTGAATTGTAAAATGATCAAAATGGTGGATTTTGTGTTATGTTCATTTTACTACAATAAAAAGGAGAAGGAATTAGGGAAAGACTTAGAGTTTGGGGAACTAAGGTGAACTGGTCAAGAAAAAGACAGCTGTACCGTTCAGTGTTCTCTCAGCTCTCCCAGTGCATTAATCCTCAGCAAAAAGTAGCCTGAACTTGTCGATGACAGTCATTCGACACAGTCCAGGGAAAAGTAAATAAGATAAAACCCAACTCTTCTTCTTTAGCACATCTGTGAAAGGTTAGCTTGCTGCTCAGCCACGTGGACATTCATGAAGACGTTTCACTTTAGGTGTCCTCTACTTCAGTACTTTACTCACAGCTCATTCACACATGTAGGCAACAGCATTCCTTAATTGGATGGAATCTGCAGTGCTGGTTGTGATCGGTCTCATGAAAAGAAAAGGGAAGGAGGAAAAAGCCTCCACATTGACTTGGTGGTCTTGACGAAATGGATGCAGAAGACAGCTTGAGTGTCAAACTGGAAACTGTTATTTTCCTTTTCCTTTTCTTTTTATCTTTGCTATCAGGTCTTCTGCCCACTTCCCACCCCCTTCTTTCAAACAGGAAAGACACTAATTAGCTGCTTTTTTGTGTTTTTGGTAAAACACCTATTGTTTTGTGTTTCTTGTTGTTCGGTGAACATTATTGTTTTTACTGCGAAATGAGCTTCAGTGGTTGATGTAGGGGGTCTCTTGGGAACTTAACTTCTTCCAGTTTAAGTGGAAAAGCTTTTTTGTTTGAATTGGCTTTTACTGGGTGCTTCAAGGTTTGCTCTTGGCTCTTTGAAGGGGGACTGAATAGCACTGTGTTTCCTTTGAGGTTCCAATGAATAAAGGATCCTATGTCCTGGGCACTTTTTGTTGATTTTGCTGTGTGTCCTCTCTAGTAGCCAGATGCAGATTCCAGGAAAATGACATTTAAATGAATATAAGTAATCTAATATTTTTACAATTTGCTTTGGCCATACTCCTGGTCTTATTCTACTTGTAGCAGATGGCTTTAAAGAGCATTAGCTCTGTATATATTAAAAATAATATAAATATACCAATATTAAATATTATATTGATGTATAATTGTAATATACTAATATTTAGTGTATAACAATTATGTATTATATTAATATATATTTTTGCCTAGCATATATTATATACAAAATATATGAGTAATGAAATGTATTTCTATGGTTAATATGTTCATAATATTAATATGATATATCCTGTAATATTGATTATAAAACAATTATATCATAATATATAAATATATATTATTATCTGATATAATACACTATAGTTAATATATTCTATATAACACAATATATAATGTATTAGTATAATTGTATTATATAATATAAATATAATACATATATAAAACTATATATCTTTTAGTTATACATTACACATACGAGTATGTATAGCTATTTATAATTTTATTTACATAGGAATCTGGTCATCATAACAATTGATGTAAAAATATGCAATATTTTCAATCAAATGGGCCTTAACCTCACTACCTACACATAACTACTTTTAAAATCTTGAACCCTGTCTAACTCATGCTTCCACATCTCTCAACCGGCTTTTCTACACATGCACGTAGACACACATTTATACACGATATACATGTATAGTACCAGTTTTCAGTTCAATGTATATAAATATGTAATATATTCCTGTGTATGTATACAAATATAAATCAAAGGTATGTGTATAGGTATGTATTTCATATGTTTATATAAATATATCATACAAACAATGTATGTGTATATCAATACATGACTGTATACATACATACACAGAAATATACTTATTTAAACAAAAGGGACCTAAATAAACATAGTTCTCTAAGAATAAAAAGTTATGTCTCACTGTTTCAATAACAGTTTATAGTTTTCTACTGTATGTGCTTCTATAATTGTTATGAACATTTCCCATTTTTGTTGAATGTTAAGTTGTTTTAATTTTTTGCCTTTTTTTGTTTTATGTTTGTTTTTTTTTTGGTACGTAGGCCTCTCACTGTTGCGGCCTCTCCCGTTGCGGAGCACAGGCTCCGGACGCACAGGCTCAGCGGCCATGGCTCACGGGCCCAGCCGCTCCGCGGCATGTGAGATCTTCCCAGACCGGGGCACGAACCCGTGTCCCCTGCATCGGCAGGCGGACTCTCAACCACTGCGCCACCAGGTAAGCCCAGCCTTTTGCCATTATTAATGAAGTTCTGAAGAATACGGTGGGCAAGATTACTTGAAAAACTCTCCTAAAAGAAATGGGTTAGGTATGCTAGATTAAATGTACACAACTTATTTTTAAGTGCGTGGTTGATTTTGGAAGTGTGCAGTCGAAATTTCCAGGACCCATGAAGGAAGGGTGGTACATGTGTAAGAGTTATAGCTCTGTTAAGAGTGGATTGAAGATCTTGATAGCTTAGAACAGAAGCTGGAAATCCTGTTTTTATGGAGCCAAATGGCAAATATTTTAGGCTTTGTAGACCAAAGAGGCAAAATTGAGGATATTATTTAGGTACTTAGGTAACCATTTAAAATGTTACCAGTTAAAACGTGAAAATTATTCCTAGCTCATAGGCCATAAAAAATAGGCAGCTGTCTGGATTTGGAATACAGGCCGTAGTTGAATGACACACCTGGTATAGAGACTTGTTTTTAAATGGCCATGACCACATGGGAGGCAGGAGGTAAGACTCCATCCCTACTAGATGGGAAGTTAGAACTAAACCTATCTATCCCTAGCTTCACCTTTAATGAAAGGGTGTGCCAGGAGAAAAAAATATCTGCTGGCAAAGGGAGACTAAGAGCAAATTCTCTTGGCCTCTGCTCTGGGTAGGAAACAGGTAGGAAATCTTGAGAATTCTGAACCGCCGATCTGTGTTCACAGTGTTTGGGTTGCAAATTTATTTGCGGTCTTGCAAACAGAAGCCAAGAAATTAACTTAAAATGCTCCCAAATCGGTGGTATTCCAAACACAAAACTAAACCCTTTCTGGAGAGGTAGACCCTCAACACAGGCCTATAGCGTTCCCACAGATAAAGTTTAGCTAAACGTGAGCTCATGATCTAAATTTACACAATAATGAAGAAATCAGCTCCAAGTGGAGAGAATCAGCAAAAACAATCAATACCAGAATGAAATTCCCAAGGCCATCCATCAGATGTTGGAATAATCAGGTGCCAGGCAGAACATATACATAAAACTAGAACTGAAACAAGGAGCAAGGATGTTTTAAAAGACTGGGTAGGATCTTTCAAACATTTTTAAAATACATGTCATTGATAAAGCTAAAAACTCGAAGGTCGTGTAATACAGCAGATTAATCGTGGAGAAGAGTGAAATGATGCTGCTTTTTAAAATATGGCAGATCAGATTTCCTGCCTAATTATATAAGTTGATTTATCTTAAAAAATACACAGTATTTTAAAGACTTATTGGCTGTAAAATAAGTTGAGGGTATTTCAAAGGGCTTCTCTGCAAAGAAAAGTGAGAAGTAGCAAAACACAGAAAGTCGAGGGGAAAAAATGTCAATATATACATTGCTATAGGGTGAACTAAGCCTTAGGCCAGCAACTATGAGGAGGAGCTGACCCTTAGATACGTACAACTAAGCTGGAACCTTCAAAAAGTTCAACTATTTATAAGTAAAAAGATTTATTAAAATGAATAACCAAGTGTTTTAATTGACATCAGAAGAGTAAAACAATAAACCCTGAGAACATAGAAAAATAGACAATAAAGATATGAGCAGAACTTAATAAAACAGAAAAAAGTATAAAATTGAGGTGATTTAGTAAGTCAAAAGAATATTCTTTGAAAAGATTTAAAAAAACAAAACTTTGATTAAGCAAAACAAAAACGTAAGTAAATAATATACAGAAAGAATCAGGACAATGTTATAGCAGAGAGTACAAACAGAGAATATATGAAATGCCAGTAAATTTGAACATTTCTGTAAAGTGGACAATTTCCTAGCTCCTAAAGTTTACCAAAAGTGACACAAGAGGAAATTTGTAGCTGGAGTTCTTGCACCAGTAAAGGAATTAAGTCAATAGTTTACAGTCTTTCACCAAGAAAATACCAGACCCGGCCAGATCATTTGGGAGGTGAATTCTATCAAACTTCTGTTAAACAGATAACATCAGTATTAACAAAGAAAAACTTCTAGAGAGTAGCAAAGGAAGAATGCGCCTTTATTCATCTTATGAAGTCTATATAATCCTAATACTGAAAACAGATTAGGACTGTAAGGGAAAAGAAATTTACAGGTCAAATTTACTTGTAACTATAAAAGGAAAAATTTAAAACTATGATATTAGCTACCCAAGTTCACTAGAGTAAGAAAAAGCATGAGCAAGTTAGGTCATCCAATGAATGAAAAGGTAGTTTAATGTCAAGAATATATATCAATAGATTGAAATCACCACATTTTATTTCTTTCATCTGTCTCTTTAAAAAATTGGTAAGTACTTATATTGATCTCTCTTGTAGTAGGCACTGTGCCAAGTCACTTACATATTTACTCCTTTAAACCTTCTATCATCCCTGGGGGAAAGTTCTATTTTGCTTCCATTTCTTAGCTAAGACTCTAACCCCCAGGAAAGTAAAGCAACATTTGTAAGTTTTTGTGGATGGTCAGTGACGGGACCAGTACAGGAACATCCAAAGTCTGTGCTTGGAAACAGTGCCCCATGTTGACACTCACATTACAGATGAAAGGAAAGGAACCATGCACTTACCATATAGATTAAATCTCACATTACAGGTTAAAGGAAAGGAACCATGCACTTACATTATAGATTAATACCCACATAACAGGTTAAAGGAAAAAGAAACATGTGCTTCTCTCAAAAGTTGTAAAGAAGGCATATCCATTTCTAAATATATTTCCCAATTTCTTTGGCTTGTTTTCTGACCTTTGTAGTGCATTTTGCCATGAGGAGAATTTTAATTCTTATATAATTAAATGTATCCTTTTTTCTTTGTATCTTAGAAAGGTATTCCTCATGAATAATTTATTTCAAGTCTCCCAGGTTTCTGATACTTTTACACTTTCATTATTTTTTAACTTTTAACTCGTTGCTCTATCTAGAATTTACTAATTCTATGATAGCTATATTTTCCCACTTTTGTTGAATAATTTTTGCTGATCCAAAACGTGAATTTTATTTTCATCTCAATTCCCTTATGCTCTTGCATCTAATTTTAAGATGCTTCCTATTCCACTGGTTGTTTTGTCTATCTAAAACAAAATGCTACCTTAAAAATAATGTAATTATAATATAATAAATGTCATTAGTAAACAGAATACAGTATATGATAAATAACATAATATAAAATAACAAAATATAATTTACCATATAACAAGGTCAAAGGAGAGCAAAACTATACAATCACTTGAAATATCCCCCAAAAGATATTTTATAAAATTCAATATTCATTTGTAATTTAAAAGAAAGAGTAAAATAGGGATTGATGAATGCTTCCAAAATAAGAAGAAATTATATGTCTAAAAGAGAAAGAGGTAAGTGGTAGACTTTAGTGACACTGGCAATAAATGCAGGACAAGAGGAGGATGCCTGATATAATGTTAAAGAAAAAGTATTATGTAACATTGTTTTTGCAGCACTGATGAGTTCAGTGAAAAGAGAATCTCATAGAAAAGAGTATCTCGTTCTTCTTAATGTATGTGCACTTGTCCATTGCATGAACATAACAGCTTATTTAACCAATATGTTACTGATCTGCATCTGGAGTTCTAGGTTTTCATGGAATTTTATTATGCACAGTTGTTTCAAACACTAGGACTTCCTCTTATGTTTATATCTTTTGAAAGAAACAATATCTCCACAGATGATTTATCCGTGCTGGCTGCTAGCTGACTTTGGGTACTTCTCAGTTCTTCCCTTTACCTTCCTAGTCAATATGAAAAGGGAAGGCAAGAAGGTCTCCTGTTTAGAGACTGTAAAGATAGGTCTTGGTGATAAAGTCTTGGTGGTAAAGGCTAAAAGTATTAACCCAGAACAAATGTTTTTCCAGCTGTAACTGTGTGTGATTCCCTTGGCTTGATTCCGTAGAGGATGTAAGACAAGACTGTAGAATCTGCCCTCAAAGTGCTTCCAGTGGGACGAGCTAAGTCAAGTATGGTGGCATATCTAATTCAAGACAAAATATAACGTCTCCTTTTCTCCCCTGGCAAAACTTGGTGGAGTGAATGTAGAAGTCACTGTATGCTTTAAATTAAAGCAACACAATAAATCTTGTATTGGAAGGTGCTTATTCTGGTCTCTTTGTGGAGACGAATTGGAAATTGTCTAGAAGAAGGAAAATTAGGTTAACCAAAGTTAAACTCATAAATAATTGAGCATTAATTAAATATCTGTGGTCTATGTTTCTCTTTGATCATAATTTCTGCCAATTTATAGACCTCTTTGATACCTGATTAATCCTTGTCAAAGATGCAGTTAACAATGATTATTACTGTGTATTAGGTTTTGCCTGGGCCCTGAAGAAACTATCCTAAATCACCAGCTATGATTGTCACTTGATTTCCTCACAGAGAACAATCAGAACTCCTTGTCTTAAGTGGCTTGGGATGAGAAACTAGTTAGTCTCTTAGATACTGTTAGAGGACCCTACAGAGCCCATTGGTGAAAGTTTGGAAAACACTGGGCTTCTTAAAATTGATTCTTGTAGTGCTTCAGGAAAGATCACTGAACCAAAAGGATAACGGTGTTTCTGGTTCTGTTGTTAGTGCTCTCCATGGAAACATTGCTGAAGCTTCTGGACTCAATTTCCTTCCCCATGTGTGAATGTCACTGAAAATATCCAAGTCCATTCTATCCCCATATAACTTCAGAAACTAAGCAAAATGAAGACTCAAAATTCATTTCAAATAATGAAATGAATATATAATGTAGAATGGAACTGGGAAAATACCTGGTTTAAATTCTGGAAAGTACCAACTCTACAATTCTGGATAAGTTGCTTAATCTTGCTTAGTCTAATTTAATGCCCATCTCACAGGATGTTATGATGATTAATTTAATATCTTTGTATAACATACAGTGTTACATAATTTCTTCTTGTTTTTCTTGAGTAAATTCATATCCTTAAGCAACTCACTGTAAACAACAGTTACTTACTTGCTTAAATTACTCTTATCTTCTATTATCAGCTGAATTGTGTCCTGCTCAAGTTAATATGTGGAAGTCTTAACCCCCAATACCTCGTAATATGACTGTATTTGGAGATAAGGCCCTTACATAGGTAATTGAGGTCAAATGAGGTCAAATGGGTGGGCTCTAATCCAATATGACTGGTGTCCTTATAAAAAGAAAATATTAGGACACAGACATGCACAGAGAGAAGACCATGTGAAGACAAAAGGAAAACATGGCATGTACAAACCAAGAAGAGATACTTGAGAAGAAATCAATCCTGCTGACACCTTATCTCAGATTTCTAGCCTCTAGACCTGTGAGTGAGTAAATTTCTGTTGTTTAACCTCCTCAGTCCCTGGTACTTTGTCATGGCAGCTCTAGGAAACTAATACAACTTTTTGTGGCCTCCTTGTCTCAAGTTGAAAGTTCAATATTTGGCATCATAGCTAGGAAACAAAAATATCATCTACATTCCTTGTTGTAGTCTTTCTTCCCCATTCTCATTGCTAGTAATTTCCATATTTGGGTCTGTTTTCTGTGCCTTGTAAACAGAGCGTTACGCTCATTTCTGGTCTTACTGCTAATATACAGTAAATGTACAGATACTGAATAGATTTTGGAGAAGTGCAACATATAGTTGGCACATGTGTGTATGTGTGTGTATTCATATAATTTATACTTTTTCTCTCTTTTTTTCCTTTGGTGTGAGCTAAGATTCTCTGCTTTTGTGACGAGTACTCCTGAATACTAATCCCTGAATTTAATTCACCAAAAATTGCCAAAAATAATAATAATATGGGGAAAGAGAGAGTGATAGAGGGAGAAGAACAAACAATCAGGCAAGGGCAGTACTGTGAATTATTAGGGTCTTATTAATAAGATTATGTTAGTCTAGAGGAAATGACCGTAAATATCATCAGTGAGCCCAGTTGGTCTTTACTGACTGCTAGACACATCCCTGAGTTCTGTTCTTAGTCTCCAACTGTATGATTACTGCTGTCTGGAAGTATTATTTGAACAACTAAAGTCACTTAATGGAAAAGGAATATATCTTTAGAGAATCAACAGTAATTTTTCTATCTGATTAAAAAGGACTGTTGACTGTCTGGAAACCTCAGTCATATTTGTAAGCAGGAAAGCATTGGCTATTAAAAGTGGATGATGTAAAGAGATGAGCAGAAACTTTGGCGATAGGTATACCTGGATTTAATTCTCACTTCTACCACTTGGCAGCTGGATAGCCTTAGGCAAGTTTCATACCTCCCTGAAATTCACTTAATTCAGTCTGTAAAATGGCATAATAACTTATTATAGCATCCTTTTAGGAATTTTAAATCAGTTCTTGAAATAAAAGTACACAATATATAGACAAGTATGGATTCCTCAATAGGTGTTTGACCTTTCATTTCTCCAGTATCCCACCCGCATCAAATAAAGAAAAATACTTTTTAAAATTGACGAATATTTCATTGTTCTAAAGGTAAAGCCATAAAAATAGAAATAATCAAATGGCCTACTATCATACCATTAGAAGAAAAAAAAAAATGGTGTTCATGAGAGTTCCATATTAGAATACAAGTTTTCCTTAGGTACCTGTTTATGTATGCTATTCTGCTCTTTACAATAAATAATTATATTTAAAAGACTTAATTCCTCACTTTTAAGACCTTATTAGTTTACAAATTACATATTGACCTATGCTAAATTTTATACCAACCCATGCTAATGAATTCAGTACAGAAAACAAAAAACACTGCACTCAAGCAAACTATATATATATATATATATATATAACTTAAATGCATTTATATCCTACCGTGTCTCATAAAGCATTGTGGTATCTCAGCGGAATACAGACAATCAAATATAATGGCAAAAGCACTTAATATAAACAGGGCCAAGGAAACATAGACAGAAGATGAAGAAAAGATGAGGGAAATGTGAACAGGAGGACGTGTAGTTAATCGAGTTGTATGTTTTGACCTTAAGATTCTCTGTGTGGGGACTTCCCTGGTGGCACAGTGGTTGGGAATCCGCCTGCCAGTTCAGGGGACATGGGTTCGAGCCCTGGTCTGGGAGGATCCCACATGCCGCGGAGCAACTAAGCCCGTGCGCCACAACTACTGAGCCTGTGCTCTAGGGCCAATGAGCCACAACTACTGAAGCCCGCGTGCCACAACTACTGAAACCCCAGCGCCTAGAGCCCGTGCTCTGCAACGAGAGAAGCCACAGCAATGAGGAGCCCGCATACCACAATGTAGAGTAGCCCCCACTCGCCCCAACTGGAGAAAGCCCATGTGCAGCAACAAAGACCTAACACAGCCAAAAATAAATAATAAATAAATTTATTTTTAAAAAAAAGATTGTGAATAAAACAACATGTAAATAATTGGTTACAAAGCCACGTTATTTGAAGGTGCCAGACTGCACATTAACAGTCTGACACAAAGGGACAGCACAGGAAAACTATTCAAACATAAAGAGTTTTAAATCTTTGCAGTTTGAAACCTTTTAGAGCAAGTATAATGAGCTCGACACACATTTCAACACTCAACATGTTAATCACATGTTCAAAGTATGTCTCAAAGTCATTGGAAATAGTTGCTGTCTCTGTCTCTGATATGTAAAACAGATCTGTGATGTGTAAAACTCAGGAGGTATTGATACCCACTTTTTGGCATCTGAACAGGAAACAAAGTTGTTTCGCAGTGATAATAAAGAATGAAGTAAGTGCAACAGTCAAATAAAAGACAAAGTACTGAAGGAATGTATTAACAAAACGAATCCAACTAAATTCTGGTGACCTGGGGCCTACGATTGTACACACTGCATGGAAATACCCCAGCCTAAATACTGGCATAGGAGGAAGGGTACTGCTAAGCCCATCACAGTATAATCCTTTTAAATGTCCCTTTCAAGGTTGTCTGCACTCAACACTGAGTATAGGAAATCTTCCCATCAGGCAGAAACACTGGCTGCCCAATGATTGACCAAGAAATTAACACACTAATGAATAATTGATGCTAATTTATTTCTCTCCCTGACAACGGGAAACAGCACACACTCTGTGTCAATGATATGTCCTCTTTCCCACTTTTCTAAATGGTCAATTATGTTTTTCCCTTCATTGCTTTATATCATGTGTGGCAGGCATGATGGGAAATGGCTACCAATGGTTCTGTTATTGATTTCTACCTTCCTTTCACTGTGGTTAAAGAAGATACTTTGTATGATTTCAGTTTCTTAAAAATGTATTGGTACTTGTATTGTGGCGTAACATATGGTCTTTCCTGGAGAATGTTCCATGTGTACTTGAGAAAAATGTGTATTCTGCTGTTGTTGAGTGGAGTGATCTATATATGGCTGTTAGGTTTAGTTGGTTAAATGTGTTATTCAGTCCCCCTACCTCTCTACTGATCTTCTGTCTAGATGTGTTATCCATTATTGAAAGCAAGGTATTGATCTCCAACTATTATTTTAGAACTATGTATTTCTTCCTTCAATTCTGTCAATGTCTGCTTCACATATTTGGGGGATGTTTGGTACATATATGTTTATAGTTGTTATATCTTCTTGATAGATTGAACTTGTTATCAACATATAGTGGCCTCCTTTTCCTCTTGTGATAGTTTTTGATTTAAAGTTTATTTTGTGTGATATTAACGTAGCCATCCCAGATCTATCTTCCTTCCTTCCTTCCTTCCTTCCTTCCTTCCTTCCTTCCTTCCTTCCTTCCTTCCTTCCTTTCTTTTTCTCTCTCTCTCTTTCTTTCTTTTTGTTACTATTTGCATGGGATATTTTATTCTATGCTTTAACTTTCAACCAACTTGTGTCTCTTGTAATCAAGTGAGTTTTTTGCGGACAGCATATACTTGGATTATGGTTGTTTTTAAAGTCCATTGGCCAATATGTGTATGTTTATTGGAGAGCTTAATCCACTTACTTTTTCAAAAATTACTGATGAGGAAGAACTTAATTCTGTCTGTTTCCTGGTTGTTTTCTGTATGTCTTATGCATTTTTTGCCGCTTATTTACTCCATTACTGACTTCTTCTGTGGTTTGCCGATTTTCTTGTAGTGAACTCTTGATCCCTTTTTCATTTCTTTTTGCATATAGTCTATTGATATTTTCTTTGTGGTTATCAAGAAGATTACATTTACCCTTCTAAAGTTCAACCAATATCATTTGAATTGAAACCAACTTCAATAGCACACAGAAACTCTGTTCCTCTACAGTTCCATTCCTCCTCTTTACATTATTGTTGTCACAAATTACACCTTTATACTTTGTGAGCCCAATAACATGGACTTATAATTATTTTATGCATTTGTTTTTTCAATCATGTAAGAAATAAAAAGTAGGGTTACAAGCCAGTAGCGCAATACTGGCTTTAGTATCTGCCCATGTATTTATCTTTACTGGAGACTTCTATTTCTTTATACAGCTTCGAGTTGCTGTCTAGTGTCCTTTCATTTCAACCTGAAGGTTCAATTTAGCATTTGTCATAGGGCAGTGTTAGGAAGTTGTAAAACAAACGCCCTCAGCCTTTGTTCATCTGGGAATGTGTTAATTTCTCCCTAAGTTTTGAAACCATTTTGGCCAAATATAGAATTCTTGGTGGACAGTTTCTTTCTTTCAGCCCTTTAAATATGTCTGGCCTCTTGCTTCCGTGGTTTCAGATAGAAAATTAGCTATGAATCTTTTTGAGGATCCCTGCTTTGTAACAAATTTGTTTTTTCTTTCTCCTTTGGGAGAAAAGATTCTTTCTCTGTCTTTTGGCATCTGAGAGTTTGATTATACTGTTTCTTGTTGTGGGGTTCCTTGAGTTTCTCTTAGTCCTGAAATCAGCCAAAGATTTACAGCAACCACACACATACTGAACCAGGGAAGAGGCAATTGGAAAATGGCAGGAAAGCTTTGTGGCATTTTTACTTGCCCTTGCCCCATCCACTGTTAGTGTAGAGATGGTCTTAAAGTGGTGGAGTCTTAATGCAGTGATAGTCTTAAAGTAGCGGCAGACCATTCGTAGTATGGGACCCTCAATCCTGCTTCAGGAGGGAGCAGAAGAGACCGTACTCTCAGATTATTATGTGTATCTGTTGTAACCTGTCTGGGAGCTACCTGAAGGACTGACACAAGATGCTTATCTCTGTCTTAGCTAACCTGGAACACAGTCTGGAAAAGCAGCGGTCATTGCTGAAAAAAAGTGCAAGGTGAACTAACAAAGCACAGATGGCTGGGGCAGAAGACTGTGCATTGAAATACAATAGACCACATAAGATGCAGGAGCAAAAGTTGGGGGAGATTCTTTGGGAACTTAGAACATACAAAAAGTACACATGTGTCCAGAGAAATTAGGAAAGCCGCATGCATACTCAAGATAAGATGCGTGTTCTGAAAACACCAGAGGAGTCTGTAAGCTTTCACCATGGGCTGAGCCCTGAACTCAGTGCAGGTCAGCTAAATGTTGAAGGAGTGATCCAGCAATCTGCACAATGGGGAGAGGTGTGTGGTTTTGAGTGTGCATGTGGATGTGCTTGTGTATATTTGTTTTTGTTTGTCTTAGGTGCAGGAATTCAAGGACATCTCTGTCAAAACATTAGCTAAACATGAACTAAAGGGACAGAGACTTCAGTGCCTACATACGATAAGGAGTCATTGCAAAGCTATTTTGGAAAGTCAAAGTCATTACAGTCATTGCAAAGCTAGTTTGGAAAGGTCCCTAAACAAACAGACTACTACAGCCTTCAACAATCAAAAGCCCAGAAAACCCTGGGAAAGTGGGAGAATCTGATTTCCATAGACACCACATTATAATATTTGAAAGCCAAATGTTCAACCAAAAAACTCACAAGGTATACAAAGACATGGAAAAGTATGGTCCATTTAAGAAAACAAATTAATTGATGAAACCATCCCTAAGGAAGCCCAGACTTTTCTCCATTGCATATTCTTGCCTCCTTTGTCATAGATTCATTGACCATAAAAGTGCATGGGTTTCTTTCTGGGCTCTCTATTCTGTTCCAGTGATGGATGTTTTTGTGCCGGTGCCATACTGTTTTGATTACTGTAGGTTTGTAGCACAGTCTGAAGCCAGGGAGCATGATTCCTCCAGTTGTGTTCTTCTTTCTCAAGACTGTTTTAGCTATTCAGCATCTTTTGTGTTTCCATACAAACTTTAAAATTATTTGTTCTAGGTCTGTGGAAAATGCCCTTGATATGTTGATACAGACTGCATTGAATCCGTAGATTTCCTTGGGTATGATGGTCATTTTAACAATATTAATTCTTCCAATCCGTGACCATGGTATATCTTTCCAGCTGTTTGTGTCATCTTTCATTTCTTTTATGAGTGTCATATAGTTTCCTGGGTACAGGTCTTTTACCTCCTTAGGCAGGTTTATTCTTATGTATTTTATTCATTTTTGTGCGCTTGTAAATGGGATTGTTTCCTTAATTTCTCTTTCTGATAGTTCACTGTGAGTGTATAGAAATACAAAATTTATATATAGAAATCTATTGTATCCTGCAAATTTACCAAGTTCATGTTTGAGCTCGAATAGGTTTTTGATGGTGTCTTTCAGATTTTCTATGTATCATGCCATCTGCAAACAGTGACAGTTTTACTTTTTCCTTTCCATTTTGGAGTCCTTTTATTTATTTGTTCTTGTCTGATTGCTGTGGCTAGGACTTCCAAAACTCTGTTCAATAAAAGTGGTGAGAGTGGGCATCCTTGTCTTGTTCCTGATCTTAGGGGAAATGCTTTCAGCTTTTCACCATTGAGTATGTTAGCTATGGGCTTGTCATATATGGCCTTTATTATGTTGAGGTATGTTCCCTCTATGCCCACTTTCTGGAGAGTTTTTACCATGAATGGATATTGAATTTTTTCAAAAGCTTTTTCTGCATCTATTGAGGTGATCGTATGGTTTTTAGTCTTCAGTTTGTTACTGTGATGATAAGAGACCTAAGACAGCTACAGAGGCTAAGTGACCTTTCCTTCCCTGAATGGGTAGGTATCCTTGTTCTGCCTTCTAATTGAGTTAGTATCTGAGGAAAGAACTGCCAGGTGTCATTTAGTTCACAATACACTGCTGTGGCAATATAGAAATGAATTTGCCTAAGTCATTTGGCTTTTCTCAATTATAGTAAATGAATATACTGAATGAATACTTCAACTTAAGGAAATGCTCTTAAAAATATATTAATGTAGGCAACTTCAGTGGAGAACTGAAAACAAAACAAAACATTCAGGTAAAGGGTTGAAATAAAAGTACACTCAGTTGTATCCAGTTTCCTCTTGTAAATCTCTCTTTTTAATTTGAGTGGACAGTCACTTGAGAATATCTGACTTGGGGCTAAGGAAATCTAAGCCTTCTTGGCCACACTGTATTCTCTTATGTAATTTACTAAAGACACCAGTTGGGTTGCTGAAAAAAGCGTGGGAAAAATCAATCCCTCACATCCAAAGGGCAGCTCTTGAAAATATGTGGGTTGTTGTAGTTATTTTGCTCTTCTGGCCTCAGAAGTCCTAATCTTAACCTTAGCCCCTCATGGAGAGAGACTTTGTAAACCAATTGCCACATTACTCATTATGTGACTGTTGAAAAAAGAGAAACCCAGCTCTTTTCCTGTGCTTTCAACCAGTTATCTTCTTCAAAAATCTGTTTGGATTGTTATACCTTAATCTTGCCTGGCAAGGGACTTACGGGAAGGTTCTTATTGTTTGAAAGTTTGGTGCCAGTATCTGCAAAGAAAGAAGAAAGATGTGTTTATCAAACATCCCAATAGTGAAGGTGTGTGAAAGCAACTTTTGAAAAGGTTAAACTGTCAGAGTTTAGCCGTATTATTACATTTTATTTTATTCATTGAAAATAAATAATTATCAATGAATCCTTTCTAGATGTTCTAGTTTCCCAAAGTTCCCTGCATTCACATTCTAAGAGGAAAAAATGGTATTTTAAGTCACTGCTCTCCACCTTATATTATTTATAATCACTCCTCGTGACCTCTTCCTTCCAAGAAACGTGATCCTGAGAAGTGTCCTTTGTTTGTCTTTGTGGAATAAGTGATGAGGATGCATCCTGGAGACCTGTGAGATGTTCAACTTGTGGCATAATGAAACTAGGATGGAGAGTTGTGGAAAGATCTGGAAAGGTGGCTGGTAGAGTGTGGCCAGATGTGGGAGAAGAGAGACGTACAGAGAGAGGGAGAGGAAATTTTCAGAGGGAGAAAATGAAACAAATAATTAAATAAGTTTTGTTGTGTGGTGTGGGATGCAAGCCTTTCTCTCCCCCTTTCCTTCACAATGTCTTTGTTAAAGACTGTGTTTTTCATTAGTTTTACTAAGATAGGATTTGCCGTTTTGTTTGGATACTGAGAATGGACCCATGGAAACAGTTACATTTGGGTTATCTCTGACTGTCTTTAATGAAGAACGTAAATATTGGCCACACTATCTATGCACATGCTATCACCATGCCTTTTTTGTTCTCTGTTCATATATCTAAGTCCTCTTCTTTCTTTAAGGTCAATCTCAAATCTCATCTGAAATGTACATTTATTGATAGATTCAACCCATAATGAACTGTCCCTTCTTTGTCCTCCTTAGGCTCTGATTATTTATAAAAACTCATTTTTGAACTTAGAAGCTGTCCAATATGATATATTAGTTATTTCACCAGCATGTGTTATATCCTCAACACAATTATACGCTTTTGTGGGGCTGGGATCGTACATTCTGTAATTTTTCTCAGTACTTACACTTACTTTGATAAAAAGCGCATTCATTCATCTAAACATCATTTATTGGGTGTTAATTAAATATCTCAACTCAGTAAATATTGTTTGAATGAATGCATGCATGAATGAGGGAGTGTGCAATAGGTAGCCTAATGTACCGCCCAATGTGAGAAAACCAAAAACATAAACACAAAAGCAAGCCAAAAAGTGGACCAGGACTTCCTGTAAGATATCCTGCTTTTTGTTGGATGATGCCATGAAAATCAAGATGCTCCTGAAAGGTCTTAATAGCTGACCAAGAATAGTAAACAATTGAAATTCTCTCAGGCTTCTTCAACCCTATCACTGGACACATTTATACCTCTCAGGAATGATATTAAAAGAAGAGATTAATAAAGCTTTTATAGATGAGTTGATAAATCTCTAAAGATTTAAGTCTTCCTTGCCTCCTAGGTTTTCTCTATTTTGGGTTTCCAAAAGATTTCAATAAACCACAGGATAATTAAAAATTAGACATTCTCTTTCTTACCTTGATGTTTTTTGATGGTAAACACCTTTTTATTGTCTCCATAGTGCTGCCCAATTTCCACCAGTACAGTACTTAAGTGAATTTTGCTCTGGATGGTCGGATATATAAGATGTAAACGAATTGTTCGTATATGTTTTAGAATTCTTCAAAAGGGCCTGGCCATGGAAATGCATTGAATATTACTTAAATAACTAAAGTAACTTCCTCAGAATTATTATTCTGTTCTGGTTAGGATACTCTCTGCTCTGGTTTGTTAAAATTTCCCTTTAGAGTGGTTTTAATTTTGTTTCTGATAGGGTCCTAGGATTTATTGCCACACCCATCCTGCATCTGTTTTTCTTTGAATTACTCTCCTTGCAGTTTCTGATTCATACAGGGCCTTACAGGTTAGTGACAACCTGGCCATCACAACGCTGGGAAGGACAGGCCTACTTTTCAGAGGTGTTGATGTTTTCTGTAGCTGAAGGTTTTCAAGAGATATCAATCTTCCTCACCACCGCCCTTGGCCCTCTTAATGGACTAAGCGGTTCCTCATGAAATTTCTGTAGGCTATCTGTACCAACTTCTCAGTATTGTTCCATCCTGAGTCTAAATTCCTGGCCTCAAGGTAATGTTAGATTTCTAGCTCCAGCCCCTATTTACATAAGGCCTATACTAAGGAACGGAACCCACAGACATCAGTCCGCTCTTCTTTCTCTGGATTTAATTTCTCTGTTACTTTCTGAAACATGCAGGTGTTCCTTTCTTTCTTTTAATCTCAGCTAGGTGCTTTTAACTTGTTCAAAATTGACCCAGAATTTACATGTGTCTCCAGTAAGAGTACATTAAATTGAGCTTAGTCGGCTATTCTACTGGCATGTTTGAGATCCAGATAATTTGCTACTTAACTGGATTCAATGACCTGTATATTTCAGGCATCTAAAACTCACCATGTTCCAAATTTCCCTCCTTATAGTTAGTAATTTTCTTGGGAATCTGGATGACATTAAATGGAATAAAGTTAGTGAGTGGCCCAGGAATGCCTGAAAGTTTGTTTGTCAGAGTGGCCAGGGAAAGTGAAGCAAGGAAGGAAAGCAAATGAAAAACAGAATCACATTATTATGGCTGAGTTTACTCCCAGGATTCCATGCAGAGCTCTCTGTAGACCTGGGTTGGGTTATAACTTATGCCAGAGCTCTACGTGGGGCTGACACCATCTCATGCCAAGCTCTCAGTTCTGGGCTAACGTCATCTCTGGTCCACTCTGTGGAGTGGAAACTTTGGAGGAATGGCCAATGTGTTCCGCGGCATAGGAAGAGGGAAATTGTGAATGTGACTTTCTAAATTGTGGAGGAACTAACCACTGTAAATGTGCCTTGAACTATGTTGTTTAATTTGACCAGTCAGATCAATGACTTTCCCCTTGAATGAAATGCTGCTACGTATATGAGCAGAAAAACAAAACTGGTATAAGGAAGAGATAGCTAGTGGGAAGCAGCCGCATAGCACAGGGAGATGCGCTCGGTGCTTTGTGACCACCTAGAGGGGTGGGATAGGGAGGGTGGGAGGGAGGGAGATGCAAGAGGGAGGAGATATGGGGACATATGTATAACTGATTTACTTTGTTATAAAGCAGAAACTAACACACCATTGCAAAGCAATTATACTCCAATGAAGATGTTTTAAAAAAAAACTGGTATAAGGAGATGGAGAGACTGGGAGTCTTATTTTCCCACCAATTAACTTTGCCTCTGACCATGACCTTCCCTTTGAGTCTCCTAGACTTTGGGGATGATCGCAGCCCCTTGGGTTGGGTGACGGCAACCCCATCTTCACTAGAACCTCTATAGTTAACTTTGATTTTTCCCACTCCGTCTATCCATCCCATGTATGCAGTCAGACATTTGATCTTGGACTTTTCCTGACAAAAT
Source organism: Delphinapterus leucas (assembly GCF_059928025.1). Taxonomy (NCBI): domain Eukaryota; kingdom Metazoa; phylum Chordata; class Mammalia; order Artiodactyla; family Monodontidae; genus Delphinapterus; species Delphinapterus leucas. The sequence continues at coordinate 162,965,356 of NC_143131.1, forward strand.
ATGCTTGAATATAACCATTTCTTTTCACTCCCACTGCTACTGCTATTGTCACTGCCTTAACTAGGGCTTTATCTTTAAGTTCTTTATATAAATATATAAATATCTATGTGTAAATATAACATACAAATAAATAAAATATAATATTAATTCTGATGATTTTGAAGTCTTTTCTTGATAAAGACTTTTCCTGATAAAGATACACAATATGTTATATAAATATTTTTGTATTATCTGTTCTTTTCTTAGAATTTTAGCCATATGATTCTATCTCTTGGTTTGTCTAGAACTTTTTGATTGAATGCTGGCTATTTTATTTGGCTTTTTTTGTTTTTCTCAGTGGAAACGTTGTTTTGCTTCAAAATATTTTATTCTACCTGGAAGTAGCAACTCTTCAAATTACAATTTTTTAAATGCTTTCAAATATCAATACTATAGGTGTCACAAAATCTAGAAAAATGACATTTAAAAATCAACTACTGCCAGATGTGTCTCTATAAAACTTTTCCCCCACTCTTTTAGCTATATATTCTTTAACTGCCTCCTCATACGACAGTTTATGTATTTTCGAAATAAAATTTTAAGAAATAAACTTTGCAGTTTTTAGACATAGATTTCTTGTAACATGGTTGATTAGAATTTGCTTCTAGTTATTAATAGTTTAGAAAAGTTTATTTCAGCTTCACAATTTATTATTGATAATGTCACATTAATTTTCATTGTTAACTTTGAGAAAACCTCTATGGATTACTTCCTCATAAGTATTTACTATTATAAATGCATTACTGATTTCAGTACTGCTATAGGTCTGTGCATTACAGGGATTCTGATAAAATACACCATTCCATTACACACATTGTTGATGGAGTATATTCATTTATTTATTTATTTTTGGCTGTGTTGGGTCTTCGTTGCTGTGCGCAGGCTTTCTCTACTTGCAGGGACTGGGGGCCACTCTTCGTTGCGGTGCACAGGCTTCTCACTGCGGTGGCTTCTCTTGTTGCAGAGCACGGGCGCTAGGCACGGAGGCTTCAGTAGTTGTGGCTCGCAGGCTCAATAGTCGTGGCTCACGGGCTCTAGAGTGCAGGTTCCGTAGTTGTGGCACACCGGCTTAGTTGCTCCGTGGCATGTGGGATCTTCCCGGACCAGGGCTCGAACCCTTGTCCCCTGCATTGGCAGGTGGCTTCTTAACCACTGCGCCATCGGGGAAGCCCCTGGAGTATATTCCTGACAGAAGAAAATTTCCGTTTTGACTAAGCATTGATGAGAACTGAATCTTTGACTTATCTTTCACATGCCTGATGATTGAAATAATTTTCCACAGAATAGCTTCTGGTTTTGTACTTTTCAGTTGTTTTTTTCTTCTTCAAACGCACATGCTTTGAGAGCTGTGAAGTGCAAGACATGGCTATATTGTAAGGTGGTTTTTGTCCTTATGCTTCTGTGTCTTGTGCTAGGTTAAGTCAGTAGAGTAGTCAGTATGAGTACTGGAAGTTATTCCTGTAATGGGATAGTATATAGTCAATTACATACGGCGGTGTCTGAAAATCACACAATAGCCTCACTTAAAACATCTCCTTAGGGCTTCCCTGGTGGCGCAGCGGTTGAGAGTCCACCTGCCGACGCAGGGGACACGGGTTCGTGTCCCGGTCCGGGAAGATCCCACATGCCGCGGAGCGGCTAGGCCCGTGAGCCATGGCCGCTGAGCCTGTGCGTCCAGAGCCTGTGCTCCACAACGGGAGAGGCCACAACAGTGAGAGGCCCGCGTACCACAGAAAAAAGAAAATCTCCTTAGCCAGATTTCAAAAAAGCCTGTGGCCATTCCAATATGATCCAACATAGCGGAATATGATAGAAGGAAAATTGGCAAAGAAAGAGACGCTGGTCTTACCTGATGGAAGTTAAAATATCTCACTTTTGACAATTTTGCAAAAACTTATAATTCCATGAACTAATTCCTAGGGTTCTTCATAGGACCTAAAAAGGAACCCATAGAGTTGTGGAACAACAATAGAAGCTGCTGTGATGAGAAGCCCGGGCACCGCAACAAAGAGTAGCCCCCGCTCGCCGCAACTAGAGAAAGTCTGCACGCAGCATTGAAGACCCAACGCAGCCAAAATAAAAATAAATAAAGATAAATAGATTTATTTTTAAAAAAGTAATACTCGGGTTTGAGGCATGAGAAATATGATGAGGAGAAATTAGCTAATCCTTTCAGAACTTTTAAAATATCAAACTCAGTCTCTAAGATTTGAGCATTATATACAACGTTGGTTACTTATTAGTGGTTTGGGAAGGCCAATTTAAAATTTTCTGATCTTACTGTATTGAAATACACGGCCCTAATGTTTTCCACATTGACTACATGAATGATGAAGTAAAGTCAATCATGTATTTCCTTTCCAACTGGACAGAAAACAAAAATTTAAAAAGTGTTTGGACTACTGACTTTTGATTTCTTCTAAGGCAAGTGTATAGGTAATTTTTATTCCCTGATTAGGAGAAAAATGGTGGAAGAGGGCAGGGTTAAGAATTAAGATTTCAAGAGCGTGAGAGGTAGATGGCCAACCAGAGTTCCTAAGGTTCGGTGCCTGTAACTGTTGCCGCCGCTTAAGCCTGCCAAAGCAGTGGTACGGCTGCTGCCCTCGTATTTGCTACCTCTGGAAACATTCTTGCCAGTAGTGGCGGCAGCGGGACTCAATTACCCCCTTTTCTCACTCTCTCCAGAAGCTCCAGATGGCGTCTTCTGTGGGCAACGTGGCCGACAGCACAGAACCAACGAAACGTATGCTTTCCTTCCAAGGGTTAGCTGAGTTGGCACATCGAGAATATCAGGCAGGAGATTTTGAGGCAGCTGAGAGACGCTGCATGCAGCTGTGGAGACAAGAGCCTGACAATACTGGAGTACTTTTATTACTTTCATCTCTACACTTCCAGTGTCGAAGGCTGGACAGATCTGCCCACTTTAGTACTCTGGCAATTAAACAGAACCCTCTTCTGGCAGAAGCCTATTCGAATTTGGGGAATGTGTACAAGGAAAGAGGGCAGTTGCAGGAAGCAATGGAGCATTACCGGCATGCATTGCATCTCAAGCCAGATTTCATCGACGGTTATGTTAACCTGGCAGCCGCTTTGGTAGCAGCAGGCGACATGCAAGGGGCAGTACAAGCTTACGTCTCTGCTCTTCAGTGCAATCCTGATTTGTACTGTGTTCGCAGTGACCTGGGGAACCTGCTCAAAGCCCTGGGTCGCTTGGAAGGAGCCAAGGCATGTTATTTGAAAGCAGTGGAGACGCAACCGAACTTTGCAGTAGCTTGGAGTAATCTTGGCTGTGTTTTCAATGCACAAGGGGAGATTTGGCTTGCAATTCATCACTTTGAAAAGGCTGTCACCCTTGACCCCAATTTTCTGGATGCTTATATCAATTTAGGAAATGTCTTGAAAGAGGCACGGATTTTTGACAGAGCTGTGGCAGCTTACCTTTGTGCCCTAAGCTTGAGCCCAAATCATGCAGTGGTACGTGCCAACCTGGCTTGTGTATACTATGAGCAAGGCCTGATGGATCTGGCAATAGACACCTACAGGCGAGCTATTGAATTGCAACCACATTTCCCTGATGCTTACTGCAACCTAGCCAACGCTCTGGAAGAGAAGGGCCGTGTTGCCGAAGCAGAAGATTGTTATAATACAGCTCTGCGGCTGTGCCCCACCCATGCAGACTCTCTGAATAACCTGGCCAATATCAAAGGAGACCAGGGAAACATTGAAGAGGCAGTTCGCTTGTATCGTAAAGCATTAGAAGTCTTCCCAGAGTTTGCTGTTGCCCATTCAAATTTAGCAAGTGTATTGCAGCAGCAGGGAAAACTGCAGGAAGCTCTGATGCATCATAAGGAGGCTGTTCGAATCAGTCCTACCTTTGCTGACGCCTACTGTAACATGGGAAACACTCTAAAGGAGATGCAGGATGTTCAGGGAGCCTTGCAGTGTTATACTCGTGCCATTCAGATTAACCCTGCACTTGCGGATGCCCACAGCAATCTGGCTTCCATTCACAAGTATTCAGGGAATATTCCAGAAGCAATTGCTTCTTATCGCACTGCTCTGAAGCTTGAACCTGACTTTCCTGACGCTTATTGTGATTTGGCTCATTGCCTGCAGATTGTCTGTGATTGGACAGACTATGATGAGCGAATGAAGAAGTTGGTCAGCATTGTGGCTGACCAGCTGGAGAAGAATAGGTTGCCTTCTGTGCAGCCTCATCATAGTATGCTCTATCCTCTTTCTCATGGCTTCAGGAAGGCTATTGCTGAGAGCCATGGGAACCTCTGCTTGGACGAGATCAGTGTCCTTCATAAACCACCGTACGAACATCCAAAAGACTTGAAGCTCAGTGATGGTCGACTGCGTGTAGGATACGTGAGTTCTGACTTTGGGAATCATCCTACTTCTCATCTTATGCAGTCTATTCCAGGCACGCACAATCCTGATAAATTTGAGGTCTTCTGTTATGCCCTGAGCCCAGATGATGGCACAAACTTCCGAGCGAAGGTGATGGCAGAAGCCCATCATTTCATTGATCTTTCTCAGATTCCATGCAATGGGAAAGCAGCTGATCGCATCCATCAAGATGGTATACACATCCTTGTAAATATGAATGGTTATACCAGGGGTGCTCGAAATGAACTCTTTGCTCTCAGGCCAGCTCCTATTCAGGCAATGTGGCTGGGCTACCCTGGGACCAGTGGCGTGCTTTTCATGGATTATATCATCACTGATCAGGAAACTTCACCTGCTGAAGTTGCTGAGCAGTATTCTGAGAAACTGGCTTATATGCCCCATACTTTCTTTATTGGTGATCATGCCAATATGTTCCCCCACCTGAAGAAGAAAGCAGTCATCGATTTTAAGTCCAATGGGCACATTTATGACAATCGGATTGTGCTGAATGGCATCGACCTCAAAGCATTTCTTGATAGTCTCCCAGATGTGCAAATTGTCAAGATGAAATGTCCTGATGGAGAAGACACCGCAGACAGCAGTAATACAGCTCTTAATATGCCTGTCATCCCTATGAATACTATTGCAGAGGCAGTTATTGAAATGATTAACAGAGGACAAATTCAGATAACAATTAATGGATTCAGTCTTAGCAATGGACTGGCAACTACCCAGATCAACATTAAGGCTGCCACTGGAGAGGAGGTTCCCCGTACCATTATTGTAACCACACGTTCTCAGTACGGGTTACCGGAAGATGCCATTGTGTACTGTAACTTCAATCAGTTATATAAAATTGACCCATCTACTTTGCAGATGTGGGCAAATATTCTGAAGCGTGTTCCCAATAGTGTACTGTGGCTGTTGCGTTTTCCAGCAGTAGGAGAACCTAATATTCAACAGTACGCACAAAATATGGGCCTTCCCCAGAACCGTATCATTTTTTCACCTGTTGCTCCTAAAGAGGAACATGTTCGGCGAGGCCAGCTGGCTGATGTCTGCTTGGACACTCCACTCTGTAATGGACACACCACAGGGATGGATGTCCTTTGGTCAGGGACACCCATGGTGACTATGCCAGGAGAGACTCTTGCTTCCCGAGTTGCAGCTTCCCAGCTCACTTGTTTAGGCTGTCTTGAGCTTATTGCTAAAAATAGTCAAGAATATGAAGACATAGCTGTGAAACTGGGAACTGATCTAGAATACCTGAAGAAAATTCGTGGCAAAGTCTGGAAGCAGAGAACATCTAGCCCTCTGTTCAACACCAAACGATACACAATGGACCTAGAGCGGCTCTATCTACAGATGTGGGAGCATTACGCAGCTGGCAACAAACCTGATCACATGATTAAGCCTGTTGAAGTCACTGAATCGGCCTAAATAATGACTGTGTGCACAGGAGAATTACCCTGTACCTGAGTCTCAACCTTCTGGGGGAAAGGGAACTACTTTTTCCTTATCCGTACAATACCATGTTGCAGATGGGTGACAGACAATGATAAGAAATAGCACAGCCAGACTTGCTTCCTGCATGATCATGATCGTGCTAGGGAGAGACACAAGAGATGGGAAACTGCTGTTCCACAAGGAGTCTCCATAGAATTTTGCAGCATCCAGGTGTCTGGAAGGTCTGGAAGGTAAGTCTGGAAGGTCTGATCTCCCTTGGTCTTCCATGGGATGGATGGTTAGTGTGGAAGGGAGATAGAGATTGCCCAGCCGTTTTGTGATTATCATGGATTGATTGAGTCTTCTGGATTAATATTTTTCTTTGTATTTTGGGTATTGGAGCTTTTAAAAATGTTTGGTTTCAGGTATTTTTATTCATGTGAAGTGTATATGATTCTCTTGAGATAAGGTTTTAAGCTAAAATATTCCTTGTTTTAGTTTCTGAACTCTACAGATAAATGGGGACTTTGCTGCTGTAGTCTTTTTATAGGTTTTATAAACCACTTGAGCCTACATCAGTCATTTTAGTTTGTGACATAATGTTTGGAACTATCAGTGCTTTGTTGGTTTATAGATGATGGCTTAAATTCTTTTCCTGGTCCGTTTCCTTCTTCCCTTCCCCCCACTTTAAAAATTCTCCTGTAACTTGGCGAACAAAAAACCAAGTCTGATTCAAAACCTCCCAGAGTGTTTCTCTTAAACACATCTTCTGATGCCAAATGAAGTTTCTTAGGAGCGATTATTAATTCTGAAGGGCACAGTTGTGGTACTGTCACTGATGATAATAATAATGGATTTTTGGCCTAGAGTTTTGACCTATTTCACCAGTGTTTTACCGTTGACTGCCCCTCTATGCTGCTTCCAAAAGTGATAGTGTGTGTTAAGATTTTTACTTTCATTGCTAAAGTTTGTTTTTTTTTTAGTGGGTCCTGTCCTTCCTTTTTCTTTCAGCAGAAATGAAATCCCAGGTAAGTATAAGTATTCAAATATTTGATCAGTAAGTCACAGTTATCTCCAGTACATTAAATAACTTTCATCAAAAAACATGTTATAGGTAAAAAGCTCTGAAGGACCAGCTATGTATATGATAATTATGTTTCAGACCTTCTAGGGTATTATATATAATAACTTGTCTTCTGGACGTGGTCTTGAAGTCTTTATGGATTCAGCCTCAGTAGTAGCGAACTGCACTGCTACTTGGTTTGGAGTACAAATTAGACTTTAGCCCTCCTGGAGGCTGAGTTTTTGGTACTGAAAACCATAGGAATGAAATTATTGTATTTCAACAAAGGATCGAGGGCTTGAGGCTTAAACAAGGCAACATATGTTTGGGAAGCAGTCAGCCTTGAGAGCAGGTAAGGACATGCCAGGCATGCGGCCGCTGCTCGAAGGGACTGTCCCTACTTGTTCCCCTCCTTGTTCCATTCCATGGGAGATAAATCACCAGGGCCCAGAGATCAGAAAGAATGTAAAATGAGACAAACAAAGCTGTCTCCCCCCTGCACATGCAGGTTAGTTTTGATGCTTCTGGTTTTATGGGTTTTCTCCCAGGGAATTTAACCTTGAGCCGAGACAGTCTGTAGATAATGTAAACCACCATCTGGCCACCTTCCGATTTCTAGTCTATATAATCTGCAACTGTAGCATAATAAAATTTGCCTTGCAACCATCAGTTGTCTTGGTCCTTCTGACCCCATCCGTCGGTGCTACTTCAGTTCCTTACCCCTTCCCTTCTGACCCTGGGCGGTGAGATCCTCTTTCTCCGGTTGGTCCGCGGCAAGTGGCACTCGAACAGGGACCTGAAGCGTGAAGGCAATTAAAAGAAAAAGAAAGTGCAGGTAAGAGAACCCTTATGCAAAATATGTGTGGCCACCAGTAAAAGTGAAACTAATAGAGGCATAAGGCAATAGTCAGAAGTAAAATAAGATGGGGCAGAAGGGCTCAAAGGAGTGTGAATTATTTGCTCAGGTTTTACTTTCGATGCTTAAAGCTCGGGGTAATAAAGTTTCTACCTCACAGTTGACTGAATTTTTACAGCATATCCATGGTGTATCTCCCTGGTTTCCTGATGGCAGCTCTGTTGACATAGAAATCTGGCAGAAAGTTGGAGAAGATTTAAAAAATTATTATGAGTCTCGAGGGCCTACTCATACTCCTGTTGTTACATATAGTTTGTGGACTCTGATAAAAATATGTTTAGATTCTTCTCATGATAGTGTTGATTTGAATGTAAAGTCAGAAAAACATAAGCCTCTGACAGAAGGAGAGACTGTATTATCAGCTACTGTGTCGCCACTTCCTAAACCGAAAGAGCTAATTAATTTAAATATTTTAGATGAAAAGGAACATTTGGACTTAACAGATGAGGCTTTTAAACATAAAAGAGAGAAATATCCTGAGGATGATTTTCTAATGGCTATGATAGATAAGTCAGTGAAAAAGCTGCAGGTTAATAAGGACTGTCTTCCTCAAAAATCTACATCTGTAAAAATGCTCAGTCCCTTGCAGCGCGCTGTACAAGGAGCAATAAAACGAGGAGAAGATCCTATTTTCCGTTGTCCCGTCATAGAAAGACCTGATTCTAATAATCCTCAACAAGCTACTAAGGAGCATCAGTCTCTCCCTTTTAAAGTTTTGAAAGATTGAAAATCTGCCTGTGCTCAATATGGGCCCACTGCTCCTTTTACTACTGCTATGGTTGACAGGAGAAGCTCTTCCCCCCCGCCGATTGGAAGTCTATTGCACGAGCTTGTTTAAATGGTGGAGATTATTTAATATGGAAGTTTGATTTTTATGAACGGGCTGCTGAACAAGCAGAAAAGAATGCTGCCCATAATATTCCAGTTGATTCTCATATGCTGATTGGGGAAGGACAATATCTTTCTTTACAAGATCAATTAACTTATCCCTTTGTTGCTTATCCTCAAATAAATCATTTGGCATTACAAGCCTGGAGGAAATGACCTTCTACACACAAAACTGAGGATCTTTCAACAATTAGACAGGGACCTGATGAACCATATGCTGATTTTGTAGATAGATTGTCACAGGCGGTGGGGAGACTCATTGTGGACGGACTCACTGGTACAATTGTAGTTAAGCAGCTTGCTTTTGAGAATGCTAATAATGCATGTCAGGCTGCGATTCGACCTTGGAGAAAACGGGGAACATTGGAGGATTATATTCGCCTTTGTGCAGACATTGGGCCTACTTACATACAGGGTGCTGCTGTGGCTGCAGCATTAACTAAAGTGGGGTTTAAAAACAGTCAAAAGAAAACAAAGACTTGTTTTAAATGCGGAAAGGCAGGTCATTTTGCTAGAGAATGTAGATCTTTTAATTCTAACCCTAGTCCTTCCTTCCCTACTCAAAAACCTCCAGATGGTCAGAAAATCCCTGGTTTATGCCCTAAATGCAACAGGGGAAAACATTGGGCACAAGATGGTTGCTCAGTGGCCCACAAGGATGGGCCACCACTGTCGGGGAACTCCTCCCGGGGCCTTCCCCGGCCCCAACAAATAATAAGGGCAATGTCTGTGTATCCTCCTCAAATTATCAATCAGACATTAACCAAAAACAAAAACATACAATATCCTCGCTCTCCAGAGCAACACCAGGAAGCGCAGGACTGGAGCTCAGTACCTCCGCCCGATATGTATTAACTCCTGAAATGGGTCCTCAGGCCCTCTCTACGGGCATCTGTGGACCTTTACCCAAGGGTTTGATGGGACTATTATTGGGAAGAAGTAGTGTCACCATGAAAGGTTTAACTATTATGCCAGGAGTCACAGATTCTGACTACGAAGGAGAAATAAAAGTCATGGCACAAACTATTAAAAATATAATAACTATTTCTCCTGGTGATAAAATTGCACAATTGCTACTTTTGCCCTTTGTACCTCATGGACAAATTTGACAACATCAAAAGAGAGAAACAAAGGCTTTTGGATCGTCTAATGCTGCCTACTGGATTCAGAAGATAGGGAAAGAACGTCCAGAAATGAAATGAACCATTAATGGAAAGGTTTTTTCAGGTTTGTTAGACACTGGAGCTGATGTCTCTGTTATGACGCAGATACACTGGCCTAAACATTGGCCCATTAGTCCTACTATTACAGAACTTCACGTAATAGGACAAAGCTCTTCTCCTATGCAAAGTAGTCAGTTTTTATTATGGCAAGATAGTGAGGGCCATTCAGGATACTTCCAGCCTTATGTTTTGCCTGGGCTGCCTTTAAACCTCTGGGGCCGAGATATATTAAAAGAAATGGGAGTATTACTTTATAGTCCAAACTTTCAAGTCTCTAATATGATGTTGGATCAAGGATTTCTTCCCACAAAAGGGCTGGGAACAAATCAACAAGGAACTGTCTATCCTATTGATGTGATAATAAAAAATGATAGACTAGGTCTGGGTTTTTCTTAGGAGCCTTGGATTCTCCTCCACTCACTGCTGATCCAATTACTTGGCTGACTGATGACCCTGTATGGGTGGACCAGTGGCCCCTCACAAAGGAGAAATTAGAAGCTGCAGAACAATTAGTACTGGAACAATTAGGGCATTTAGAAATTTCCAGTAGTCCTTGGAATACTCCTATTTTTATTATCAAGAAAAAATCTGGAAAATATAGGTTATTACAGGATCTAAGAGCTGTTAATAAAACTATGCTAATAATGGGAGCTCTTCAACCAGGCCTACCCTCTCCAACAGCCATACCACACAATTATCATCTTTTAGTTATAGATTTAAAAGATTGTTTTTTCACTATTCCTTTGTTTCCTGAAGATAGAAAACATTTTGCTTTTAGCTTGCCTTCCTTAAATTTTAAGGAAGCCATGAGGAGATTTCAATGGGAAGTATTGCCTCAGGGCATGGCAAATAGTCCTACATTATGCCAAAAATATGTGGCTCAGGCCTTGACTCCTGTGAGAAAAAGGTTTCCATCGTTATATCTCATACATTATATGGATGATATACTTTTAGCCACTGATAATATTTCTTTGTTAGAGACTGCTTTTCAGTTTTTACAACAGTCCTTGCAATCATTTGGCTTGGTCATTGCCTCAAAAAAAATTCAAAGACAATCTCCATTTTTATATTTGGGAAAATACATTGATAAGACTACTATTAGGCCTCAAAAACTGCAAATTCGAGTTGATAATTTAAAAACATTAAATGATTTTCAAAAATTACTTGGAGATATTAATTGGCTAAGGCCTTCCTTAAAACTTACTACTGCTCAATTACAGCCTTTCTTTGATGTTCTTAAAGGTGACTCAGATCCTTCTTCTTCACGCTCTATGACTCCAGAAGGATTTCAAGCTTTACAAATAGTCAATAGATCTATCAGTTCTACACAATTAACTAGAATTCATACTCACCTTCCAATTTTCTTCATAATTTGTCCAACTCCTCATGTGCCTACTGCCGTCTTATGGCAAACTGTTGGAATTATTGAATAGATTCATATGAAAACTACACCCTCTAAAGTTATTAACCCTTATTATGAACTTATTAGTAATTTAATAATGCAAGGTAGAACTAGATGCTTACAACCTATAAGTATAGAACCTTCTCAAATTATTATCCCTTATTCAGTTAGTCAACAAAATTGGCTTTTTCAACATAGTAATGAATGGGGTCTTGCTCTTGCAGGATTTTCAGGTACCTTGGAATGCCATGACCCTGCTGATAAATTGAAACAATTCAGCAAACTTAACTCATATCTTTCCTTCTATAATTAGGCAACAGCCTGTTCCTCATGTACCTTTGGTTTTTACGGACGGTTCTTCTTCAGGAGTGGCTACTGTAATCATTGACGACGGAGCAAACCTCATTAAAGAAACTTCCTTGACTTCAGCTCAACGTGTTGAACTGTATGCTGTCATTATGGCTTTTAAACATTTGCCTTCTATATCTTTTAATTTGTTTTCTGATAGTAAATATCTTATTAGCTTATGATTTCTTCTGGAGACTGCGACCATAGGACATACTAATAACCCTGAATTATCATCCTCTTTTCGTTTGCTTCAACAGCTTATTCGTTCCCACGATGGTCCTGTTGCAGGTCTGTATATCCGTGCTCATTCTAACTTGCCTGGTCCATTGACTAAACTTAATGCGACTGCAGATGTTTTAACTCGATGTAAACGTGATCTTTATCCTGTACATTTTCCTCCCAAGAATAGAGTTGAAGTTACTCCTCCTCCTCAATCTCTTTTCCCTAAAGCAGGACATGTCCCAATTTACTGTACTCCTCCTTTCCGTTCGTCATGCTGTCAAGAATGGCTAATGTACTGCATTCATTATCTTCATGCTGTTGATGCTCATGGTCCATGTCCTGGACACCCTCATATTACGGTAAGTTATGATCAGACTGCTTCACAAGCAGCACAGCCGTTGCACGCTCTACACCGTCAGTCGACGGCTACATTACACACACAATCTTCCCTTACTCGTGAAGCCGCCTGACAAATTGTTAAGCAATGCCCACAATGCTTACCTCACCTTCCTGTTCCACATTATGTTGTTAATCCTCGTGGATTATTACCTAGACATTTATGGCAAATGGATGTTACTCATATCCCGTCTTTTGGGAAATTACAGTTTGTTCATGTCACTATCGATACTTACTCTGATTTCCTCTGTGCTACAGCACAGACCGGAGGAGCTACTAAACATGTTATCATTCATTTATTACACTGTTTTGCTTTCATGAACCTTCCCAAAATTATTCAAACAGATAATGGGCCCGCTGCTTTTGCAACATTTTGTAATTCATTACAAAATTACCCATATTACAGGCATTCCATATAACCCTCAAGGACAAGGTATTATAGAACGTGCAAATAGATCTTTAAAGCTAACTATTGAAAAAATAAAAAGGGGGGAATTGTCTAGAACAACACCACGTAACCTTATAAATCATGCTCTGTTTATTTTAAATGTTCTCACTGTTGACAAATTTGGCTGCTCTGCAGGGGGAAGGTTTGTGGCTGAGCCAAGATTGGCCTCTTAATCTCCGGAGGTCCTCTGGAAAGATCCGTTAACCAGCACTTGGCGTGGTCCTGATCCTGTGTTGATTTGGGGACGTGGTCACGTGTGTATCTTATCCCAGATCAGCGCCTGGACCTTGCTGGCTTCCTGAGCGCTTAGTCAAGCAAATAGATGGCTCGCCACAGCTCACCTAGTTCAGAAGATGAAGAAGCTCTGCACCTCTCCGGAAAATTTGACAGTGTTGATTCAGAAAAAGAAGAAGAAGAGGAGACCACTTGCCAGGACGACTCAAAGGAGTGATGTTCCAACTTGGGGACAAATTAAACAACTGGTTTCACGAGCTCAAGAGTCAGTGAAACAACAGAATAATCCTGTTACACCTGTAACTTTATTTTTGGTTCTGTTGGCAACCATTTCATGTGTTCCCTCTGTTAATGCAGCAACTTACTGGGCCTGTGTACCTGATCCTCCACTATTACAACCCATATCTTGGTCTGAAGCACAGTTTCCTGTATTTTACAATGATAACTGTTTATGGGCCTCTTATTGGGAATATAAAACAAATCAATATGTAAATTATACTAACTGGTTTAGTACCTATCCTGTCTGTCTTAGCCCATTGCATCTGGAAACTGGATGTGTAAAGGCTATTAGTTATGAGCATACAGATGTTTATGAGGGAACGGATCAATCAATGAGTTTGTCAGGCTCTCCAGGCATCCTTCGTTTTACAGGAACCAACATTACTCTTACATGCCCGGCTACCAGCCGACGAGAGGATCGTAATGATACCATCATTTGGTATAAAATGGGCAAGCTATTAATATTAGAGGTCAAATCTCATACGCCTCACCACTTAGGGATTCCGCTATTACTATAGCCAAGGTTACAGGTGAAGATTCAGGAAATTATTTCTGTATGAAGCGTTTACTTGGAGGACAAGGGATACTTATAGCTGGACATAAGGTTACTATGCTTAACAGAAAATCAAAAAACCAATTGCCTCCTTTTATGACTGTTAACTTTCCTGGATCCAGTTTTGAACGTTGCAATGCATCTTGGAATAATAACCAAATATGGTGTACTATAGATTATACCAAGGTGTCAATTCTTATCTCTTCTTTTCCCATCATACATAGGTTTATCACATTTCAAAAGAACAGGGATATATGGAAACTAGCTCTAACTTATTCCAGTACACCTGTTAAAACTTGTGTTGCTCCTCCATATACACGTTTGTGTGGTTCTATTAACATTGGTAATTCTTCCAAAGGAGGATATAATATTAGCTGTGTTAATTGTACTTTTAGCAGTTGTATGTTCCCTTCTGCAGGAATGCAATCTGTGCTTATACTAAAGCAACCCATGTATGTTATGGTGCCTGTACATCTGAGAGAACCTTGGTATGAAGATACTGGAGTACAGGCATGGGTGGAACTCTCTAAAGCCTTGCAGAGAAGGAGACGCTTTCTTGGGTGGCTAATAGTAAGTTTACTTGCCTCGGCTGCTCTGTCTGCTACCGTGGCTACTGCCGGTCTTGCTCTTTCACAGAGTATTCATCATGCTCACTTTGCTAATCCGTTATCTCAACATACCAGTCTTGCTTTATCTTTACAAAGTCACATAGATTTACAGATTAATAACAAGTTAGGTGAATTTAAAAAGGCAATTTTGGGGATTGGAGATCAGATGGCAGCATTAAAATTGAGGATGCGTGTAGCTTGTCATGCAAAGTATACATGGATGTGTGTTACTCCTTAAAAGTACAGTGACTGTATTTGGGAATGGGAAAAAGTAAAAATGCATCTGCTGAGTGTTTGGTCAGGTAATAATATTAGTCTTGATCTTAAGAAATTAAATGCTGAAATTCAGGATATACAAAATACACATCTTGTTGATGTTTCGCCAGAAGATGTAATTCAAACTTTACTGGATCATTTAAAGTGGTTAAACCCTCAGTCTTGGATTACTGGAAGGTTGTCAGGATTTATTACCCTGGCCATAATTTGCCTATTATTGATAATAATCTTCTCATGTCTGTTTCGTATCCTCATGCAACAGTATACTACTCTCGGCACTAAACTTCATGGAATTATTTTGCAGCAAAAGTTAAAACATAAAAAAGGGGGACCTGTGGGAAGCAGTCAGCCTTGAGAGCAGGTAAGGACATGCCAGGCATGCGGCCGCCGCTCGAAGGGACTGTCCCTACTTGTTCCCCTCCTTGTTCCATTCCATGGGAGATAAATCACCAGAGCCCAGAGATCAGAAAGAATGTAAAATGAGACAAACAAAGCTGTCTCCCCCCTGCACATGCAGGTTATTTTTGATGATTCTGGGTTTATGGGTTTTCTCCCAGGGAAGTTAACCTTGAGCCGAGACAGTCTGTAGATAATGTAAACCACCATCTGGCAACCTTCCTTTTTCTAGTCTATATTATCTGCAACTGTAGCATAATAAAATTTGCCTTGCAACCGTCAGTTGTCTTGGTCCTTCTGACCCCATTCGTCAGTGCTACTTCAGTTCCTTACCCCTTCCCTCCTGACCCTGGGCGGTGAAATCCTCTTTCTCCGGCTGGTCCGCGGCACACATGAATATATGGTTTTGTCTTGCTGTACTGCACCTGTGCTGTCTAGTAACAGATGTTTTGTCTGCTAGTAGCGTTCTGGATTATGTCTCTCCACAGCGCTGAGGCAGTGCACCTATTCTGTAGTTGCAGCTGATGCCTGAATGTACCCTAGCTGACAAATTATTGATTAATAAGAACTTGAATTTCTGAAAGATTTGTACTGTTAACCAAAATCTGAGCAAGGAGTCTCAAATGTAATTCTTAGCCAGAATTACATGTTAATGAACCATTTAACAGTGTGAATCAAGGAACATCAGTGTAAGGATTTCTTTTAATTTATTTTTTACCTGCTTGAAATATCAGTTAAAGTTTGCCAGCTTGGTTGCAGATGAACGGACGTTTGAAGTTCACCAAACTACTTAATGTGGGATAGGATAATAGACTTCCAGCGCCCTCAAGGCTGTGACCTTGCAGCCATTTTACATAGCACATCCTCCTCCTATAGGGATGAACCTTTCCCTGGCCCGAAAAGTAGCAGCTCTGTTGAAGCTTTGCTTATTGTAACAGGCTTTTGTTTCCAGGTTACATGTCTGTGGAAGACTTAATTCTGCATAGAGATATAGATATTACTGGAAACTAATTGTTTTCTCTATTATACTCTGATTTATCAAAAAAGTAAAACATTTAAATTGTGCTACATAAATTCAGAAGTTGTCTTGCAATCTTTAAACAATAAATGAATGAGTTGCCCTTAAAAAAAAAAAAGAATTAAGCAGTTAGGCTTTGTGGGCCTTATACAGTTTCTGTAACTTCTACGCTTTTTTCTTCAGCAACCTTTCTAAACGTGAGAACCATTATTAGCTCACAGTCCCACAGATCCAGGCTGAGAGCCTGATTTGATTTGTGGCCATTTTTTGCCGATTTCTGCTCTGCGTCCTTACTGATGCAGAGGAGGGGGACCATGTTTGAGTAATCACTTCTTTGAATCAACTATTGGTCTTCTGGGGCTTGTCCTTACTCTCCTACAGTCTCTAATCAACATGGCGTCCAGAGAAATCTTGTTAAAACATAAGTGAGATCATGTCACTTAAGTCTCTTCAATGGCTCCTTCACAGGAAAAGCAAAGTCCTCAAAGTGCGTCCACAGCCCTAGAAATGTGGGCCTCTGTTTCCTGTCTGACTATTTCCTTCTCCTCTCCACTTTGCTCCCTCTGTTTTCCACACACTGACATCCTTTCTGCTCCTTGGATACTCCAAACCCACTCTTGCCTCATTGCCTTTCCATCTGACTGTTCCCTCTGCTTGTACTATTCACTTCCCAGATATGCACCTTGCTCCCTCTCACAAACTTAAGTTCCCTCTTATATTTTATCTTCCCCAGAAAGCCCTCATCGACCACTTAGTTTCAGATTGCAGCCTCCTCCTACCAGGTAATAATCTCCATCTCCCTTCCCTGCTTGCTGTTTTTCTCCAACACTTACCTGATATACTATTCTATCCATTTATTTAATTTTTATTTACATATTTATACTTATGATTTTTTTTTTTTTTTTTTTTTTTTTTTTGCGGTACGCAGGCCTCTCACTGTTGTGGCCTCTCCCATTGTGGAGCACAGGCTCCGGACACACAGGCTCAGCGGCCATGGCTCACGGGGCTAGCCGCTCCGCGGCATGTGGGATCTACCAGGACCGGGGCACGAACCCGTGTCCCCTGCATCGGCAGGGGGAATTTCAACCACTGTGCCACCAGGGAAGCCCTATACTTACGATTTTATATTTGCTTATTTACTTTTCTCTCCCCTCTCAGCTCAAGAGAGACTATATTCATCTGTGTTAATCACTGCTGTGTTTCCTGAACATGCCTATAAATCATACTGAAGAATGGTGCCTGAAATTTGGTAAGGGATCAATCAATTTTCTTGGCTGGATGAAGAAATGTGTTCATAAATTAATGAACAGATCTTCGGGGCTTCTGACTTGAGGACTAATGGGAAGAGGATGGCAAATGGTTGGGACAGGGTACTGCAAGAAGTAATATTTGGAGTACTCTGATAGCTATCCTAACAGATAAGATTGTGTTCATTTAAGTAGTTTTAATGAGAGAGCTGGGAACTAGGGACACACAGCATTAAGGTTTTTATAATGCATTCTGTAGAGTTCTTTTTAAGTCTGTACAAATATCATTGAAAATATATGCATACATATACACCGCTGTTACTTAGTGCTTTACGAGAGCCCCTCAAGGAAGGGGTAGTAGCAACTCTCAGCATCCTTCCTTTATGATGAGCTTAATTTATTCAAAGTTACATCATAATTTATTTGTAACTGTGAAACTAGACTTAGTTATTTAATAGACCCTCCCTTGAAACGTATGACATTAATAAAACCAACAAAACTTTGTTCAGTTTCCAATGATAGACACACTACAGACTCAATTATGGGCCATCCAGTTTAATGAAGGGAAGAAGTGATTTAACAAATATAGAGCAAACAGAATATGAAGTTTTATCCTCCATTAATATTAGTAATGGATAGTGTGGGCTCCAATGCCTTCAAGATAGCGTGAGACCATCATCTCTGTGTCATGGGCAGGGGGATGTTCAGCCAGGATGTCTTTCACTGTCACTGAGAAAAATTTCCATAGTATATAATGATACCTACTGAAACTGATATGGGGCATTTGGGTAATAAGGAATCTATTAGCATATTTTTCCAGAAGCGTTGACTACAAAATGAAGACAGTAGATTTGGACACTTTCAGCCATGAAGAAGTTGTTTGGATATTCATCTTTATGCCTAGTGAAATAAGCTTATTTCATCTCTGCAGCTTCCCGTATACCATTTTCCCACCTCTGTTTTATGTTTGGAAAGACTTTTAGAAATTCAAAGTCAAGTTAAAAAGTGAGTGACAACTTAAATGATATATGGAATATTTTGCTGACTTACAAGAGCATGCAGAATTAAATATGACCCAGTTCAAATGTTTATTTTAACGTGTATGTTGAGGTGGAGTTTTCAAGGTGCCAGAAAACGAGAATTCACCTTCTAGTGTGTGTTACCAGTTCTGTTCATTGCACAGAATCATCTTCATAAAACATACTGTTTTCTATGTACCTGGTATATATCTCAATTAGTTTGAAGAATTTCTCAGATACCTCTTAATATGTAGTGCTCCAATTCCAATCTTGCCATGCCCTGTACCAGTGACACAGCACACAGGAGTTTTGTTTCTCTTTATTTCTCTGGGTTGTTCAGAACCCAATGAAAGAACAATGGAATGGGATCCAAGAGATCAGGGTTCGTGTCCCAGATTTACCATAAAATAATTGTGTCCTCTTGGGAAAATTATAGTCATTCTAGGTCCCTTTTCTTTACTTTGACAGAGCTGCACTAGATGACCCCAAATAATATAGCACTCTTTCAGTAGTAGCTTAGATGTCATTGGTATTCTGAAACAAAGGAAGACAATGACACATGGAGCTGTGCAACATCTCTGTAACTCTGTTGTCTTAGAGTTGCCTCCATTTTACAGATGATAAGATGACTGTGCATAGAAGTAGATGTTTGGAACCAGCGGTTCCAAAGTAAGTGGAGGTAAACCACAAATTTCCTTCCTTCCTGAAGCTCACTTAGCCAAAACATAGGCTTCTGAATATTAAGCTGTAAAGCATATTATCAGTACATTTTAAAAGAAGCTATTCTTCTAGAATTTCCAATTAATAGCAGGAGGTTTTGAAATTATTAAAAGATCATTTAATTTTGTGAGATTTACAGTTCTATTTTCCTGTCAGGCAAGTTGTATTAGTGCCAGACAATCATCTGAGCTTCTGGATGCTTCTCTGAACCTCTTGAAGTTTTCTTCTTGCTATCTGAAATTCATGCCAGATAAGCCTTTTTCTAGAGCGTATGTACAGACTTGTGTATTTTTATATAGGAAAGCGATGCAGTGAGTCAAGTCGGGGGTTCAGCCCTCATTCTCAGAGTGGTATTGAGCTCCTGGTGAAATATAATCATCATTTCGTCAGAATCGAAAAGCAGTTATCTCAGGTGTATAATCCCATTAACTAGTTATACATTTACGTATGACACATGTATTCATTGTACCTACGAGGTGTGTTCTCTCTGGGAAGTACAAAGCTCTTAGAGACATAGGTTGTTCATTTTTTGGTTTCCCACAAATATTGTGACCCTTTGAGCAGGAAGGTCTATATTTTACTAACATCTAGAACCAGCAGTTAACACGGTGTCTAAGATGTAGTCAATAAATATGAAATAGATAAATGAACACATTTTTATGTAAGGGCCAGGACATGGACAAATAGAAATTTTTCATTTTCAGTCACAAAGCAACAACAGACATAAAAATGATACAGACAACAAGTGCTACGGTCGTTCAAAGAAGGCATAGAACAGATAGAAGGATCTCCTCTATGGCACAGGGAACTATACTCAATATTTTGTAATAACATCTGTATGGGGCACCTGCTCCCCACCAGGCCCTATGACAGGTGCTTACATACTTTCCCTCTCCCCCATCCTATGGGGAAAGTACCTCTGCTATAGATTTAACATTTGCCTCCCCCATTAATAACTTTTTTAAACCTTATTCACATTGCATCAAAGGGATGCTTTGATGCAATGCTGAGGTCCTCTCAGCAAAGCTCATGGGAATGTGGTATATGAGGATCCACAATAGCGATCCATTTCATCGGTGTCAATCTTTCTGGACAGTTTGGGTGGAAAGGACAATTCCTGCAAGTGCGATACCTTCACCGCATGTACTAGCATTGGGTCTTGCTTGTGTGTGTGTCACCGACTTCAGCCTTGCTGTAGCAATAATAGCTAAGATACTGTAGAGCTGAGAGGCTATTTAAGTATTTATAGATATATACATAAGATAAAATCACCTAACTTGTTTCTACCTATTGCTTACTTTCCACAGCGGTGTACACACCACACTTCAGGAAACAGTGATGTTGTCCAATTTGTCTTCTCATTTGAAGATGAGAAATGAAGGTCTGGGGACCTTTCATTACTCAAGGTCATTCGAGTGTTTAAGGGCAGGGTGCTGGGCTTCCTGACTTCCAGGGAACCTAACTTTTCTCTGAAATTATACTGCCTCTTAATCTCTTAGCAGTACATGAAACAAATATTGGTGACCTCGTGACATGCCAGCCCTTGGGTGAAGTGGAGATCTGTGACTGGTTCTCAAACTTTTAAGAAATGGGAGTCTAAAAAAAAACCCCAAAACAGCCATGCAAAGACTCACTGGGCTGGAAGGGGAGCCCGTGGTCGTCTAGCTCAGTGCTGGGCTGAACCCTGGATCGTCCAAGGAGGCTCTTGGAGGCCTCTCTGCAGGCCAAGTAGTCAAGGCATAAGGGGGAGTCAGGCAGGTTTGCTTCTGTTTCTTCATGTTATTTTCATGTAAGATAGCACTGAAAACTTCAAAAGTAACACTGGAAATGTGCTGTGCTTGTCCATTTTCATCTTATAGGTAATGACATGAAGGCTCAAAGGGGGATCATGTTTTTCTAGTTGATAACAGACAACATTCCTCATCCAGCATTCCTATAGCTTAAAAAAGCAATAGAGGCAAGTGGGTCCATGAACGTGGGTTTTGTGGTCACGCAGATTTGAACGTGCATCCCAGCAGGGCTTGAATGGAGTTTTTCTCTCCAAATTAGGCAAATTGCTTCTCCAAGGCTCATGGGGTGGTCAGTGTTGTTATAGGGGAGTGAGGTAAAAGCATTTTCTTCACCATATCCTGCCCCAGACATGTTATCTGAAAGGAAGGCAGGAAAAATGTGAGGGATATATGGAGAAAGAGGGAGGAAACTAAGGTGGCAGAGAACATTCCTAAAAGTCCTCCATGTTACTTCTGCTGTGCTTTCACACGCTCCTTAGGACCTCGCTTGCCAACAGAAATGTTGATTAAGCACTCTGGTTCTTATGTACTTTCTGCATTGGGAACACTTATAGTTAGGTTTCAGGGCTCTGAACTCCCCAAACTGGGGAACTTGTCATTAAAAGGTCCTTTTAAAAAGCACAAGTGCCCCAAAGTTTAATGGCATTAGATTTTGGCAATGATTTCTTGAATATGACACCGAAGGCACAAACAACAAAAGGAAAATAGAGAAATTGGACTTCATGAAAAATTTTAAAACTCTGTGCATCAAGACCCTAACAACAGAGGAAAAGGGCAATCACAGAATGAGAGGAGATGTTTGGAAATCATATATCTGATAAGGGATTAATATCTAGAGTGTACAGAGAACTCCTAAAACTCAACCACAAAGCAAACAACCTGGCTAAAAAACGGGCAAAGGACTTGATTAGACATTTCTGCTAAGAAGATACATAAATGGCCCATAAACACATCAAAAGATGCTCATCGTCAGCGATCATTAGGAAAATACAAGTCAAGACTACAGTGAGATACCACCTTACACACATTAGGGTGGCTACTGTGAAAACGAAAAATAATGGGTTGATGAGGATGTAGGAAATTGGAACCCTGTGCAGTACTGGTGAGAACATAAAATGGTACGGCCATTGTGCAAAATATCATGGTGGTTCCTCAAAATTAAAAGTAGGATTACCATATGGTCCAATTCCACTTCTGGGTATATACCCAACATAACTGAAAGCAGGTTTTGCAAGATACTTTGTATACCTCTGTTCATAGCAGCATTGTTCACAATAACTAAAATGTGGAAGGAACCCAACTGCCCACTGACAGATGAATAGATAAGCAAAACGGGGTGTATACACAACAGAATATTATTCAGCCCTAAAGAGGAAGTTCTGACACAGGCTACAACATGGATGAATCTTGAGGACATGATGCTAACCTACCAGTCACAGAAAGACAAATGCTGTCAATTCCACTTGTATGAGGCACCTAGAGTGGTCAAGTTCATACAGACAGAAAGTCGAATGGTGGGTGCCAGGGGCTGGGGGTAGCGGTTGCTGGAGGGCAGAGAGTTGCAGTTTTTCCAGAAGAAAAGCGTTCTGGAGATTGGCTGCCGCACAACGTGAATCTCCTGAACTCTACACTCATAAGTGATACGATGATACAATTTTATGTGCATTTCACTACAAATAAAAACCAAACATGGACTTCCCTGGTGGCGCAGTGGTTAAGAATCCGCCTGCCATTGCAGGGGACATGGGTTCGAGCCCTGGTCTGGGAAGATCCCACATGCCGCGGAACAACTAAGCCCGTGCACCACAACTACTGAGCCTGCACTCTAGAGCCTGCAAGCCACAGCTACTGAAGCCCGTGTGCCACAACTACTGAAGTGCATGCACCTAGAGCCCGTGCTCCGCAACAAGAGAAGCCACCACAGTGAGAATCCCACACACCGCAACGAGGAGTAGCCCCCGCTCGCCGCAACTAGAGAAAGCCCGCGCACAGCAACGAAGACCCAACGCAGCCAAAAATAAATTATTAATTAATTTTAAAAACTATTAAAAAAAAATAAAACACCAAAGAGAAGTGACCCTCACAGACACAGTAAATATTTTTGTCATTCACAGTTTAGAGCTGCCTCATTGTCAGGGTGCTAGTCTTCAGTCAACTAACTGAGAACTGATACGGAGGGGATGGGAACTTCCATGAAAGAGCTTCTGAAGCTAAGTAGCCTGGTCCATTTCCTAATTTCTTCAACGAATATCTGAGTGCTTGCTGGAGCCAGTCACTGTACTTGGTCCTCGAGATAGACAGCTGTGAAAACATTATACAGAGAGCCTTGCAATCTGGGAGTGAGAGGTGGGGTAGGGAAGGACCCGCAAATGAAAGCATGGAAGTTTTTAGCATGTTACCAGATGATGCAGGTTACGGGAACAATAAAGCATCAAAGGGAAAGAGGGCTACCCTAATTAGAAGGGGACATGTGGACAGACCGGAGAGAGCAGCCCCTGTAGTTATGGAGAGAAAGAACATTCTAGGCAGAGAGAATAGTAAGTGCAGGAGGCTATGGGGAGGGAGCTGCTAGGAACAGCCAGGGACAGCATGCCAGTGTGTCTGGAAGGGCTTGAGGGAAGGGGAGGGACGGTGTGTGTGTGTGTGTGTGTGTGTGTGTGTGTGTGGGAGAGAGAGAGACAGAGACAGAGACAGAGACAGAGGGCGGGGATGGGGAGGGGGAGAGAGGGAGAAGACTGCTTTTATTCGAATCCAGATGGGAGCCTCTGAAGGGTTTTGATCTCCAAGCAACAGGATCTGACTTGGGACTTACCAGGATCACCGTGACCACTGTACCTAGAACGGATTGAATGGGAGGGGGCAAAGCAGAAAAACGCATTTGAAAGGGGTGCACAGAAGGGGAGAGCAGGGCTGGTGGGACCTGAGGGGAGAGGTTTTCTGTCTCTTGCAGGGTGCCAGCTAGGGTTTAGTCTGGGTGTGGCCGCCCCGCTCCCCGTCTGCAGCACTCTGCCCTCCTCACCTCCTGTAAAGGGAGGCTAAGTACATCCTTGTGGCTCTCCCAGAGAGCTGATGGCCTGCCTGGGACAGTCCTGAGTCACAGCCCCTTGGCTGTCACCAGCTCCAGGGATGCTCCTGTCCTGAGCATTAACCTCCCTCAGGGGGAGTCCTCATTCTCCAGGGAGGAAATGGGTATGTCACTGCTGCGGGCTCTTAACTCCTGTAAAGCTGCAGGACAAATGACTTCGCTGAACATGCTTCATGCAGGGAAGAATGGGTAATCTCAGAGAAGGGAATAAAACTTCTCAAAACTCCGAACCAGGGGATTGCAGAGAAGCTCGCTGTCTTCTCTCTTGGGTGCCTGTGTGTGAATCGGGGACGGAGAGGGCGGGCACCGACTTGGGTCTCGGTTCGCCCCCGCGGACCATCCTTCCAGGGCAAGTTTTTCTTAGCGTCACTCGATTTCCTGAAGTGGGAGAATGAATACCCAGTGTAGAAAAGGGGGAAGAAAAGCGTGTTAGTTAGCATGAAATATGGTCATCTGATGACTTGTCCATTATGTATATGAGGAAGTGGAGATTCTGAAGACCTTCACCTACTCAAGGAGAGGAAATTGCCTCTGTCTACACCAGGACCTCTTACTTTTGCCACTGGTGACATTTTGTGTCCGATAATTCTTTGCTGTGGGCTGTCCTGGGCATTGTGGGATGCTCCTACAGTATCCCTGGCCTCTGCCCAGCGGACGCCAGCAGTCCTTCCCCAGCTGTGACAGCAGAAATGCCTCCTGAACTTGTCAATTGTCCGGGGGGCGGGGAGCTGGGGGGAGGGCGGCAGAGTTGCTCTGGGTTGAGAGCCCCTGACCCAGGCTCAGCAGGCACATGGGTGAAGTCAGGACTGTGTATGTCATGTCCTCTCTGGCTAACAATAATCGGTGGAGTTAAAACTAATAGTGGCTTCTGCTTGGTCACTGGGACAGCAGAGCATTCACTGTTCTGCCTTGAGAGAACAATTTTCCTGTGTTTTAACTAATAAGGCCCTTGTGATGGCTGGATTCTGGGCACCCCAACTAATAAGCGTGCCTATAAGGCAAAGAAACCAAAACCAACATCCTCCCTGATTGCCAGGGAGGGGGCATGTTTTCTTTCCCCTCCCTCTCCTGGATCCATGCAGTAATTAGCCAAAGTAAAATGAATTTTAGCTCATGCTTAATTGCCTTTACCGCGTACTCGCCAGCACTGATGCAGTAGTGCTAAAGCAATGTTTTTTAATAAATTTTTTAAAATTATATTTGGCTACCTTAGGTCTTTGTTGCTGCGCGTGGGCTTTCTCTAGTTGCGGTGAGCAGGGGCTACTCTTCGTTGCGGTTCACGGGCTTCTCACTGGGTGACTTCTCTTGTTGCAGAGCATGGGCTTTAGGCGCGTGGGCTTCAGTAGTTGTGGCACGCAGGCTCCATAATTGTGGCACACGGGCTTAGTTGCTCCGTGGCATGTGGGATCTTCCCGGACCAGGGCTTGAACCCGTGTTCCCTGCACTGGCAGGAGGATTCTTAACCACTGCACCACCAGGGGAGTCCCTAAACCAATTATTTTTTTAACTTTATGGCTTTAAATAATCCTTGGCTCTGAAATTCCCTGTACCCCTCAGCTACGTAACCACAGGCCCCTCTGCCCTAAATCCTTTTCTTACACTTTGTAGCTTTTTAAGCAACGCCCCTCTTTAGGAAGACATAATCCCTTCTCTGTAGAAAACATGAAAGACCTGAACAAATCAAGATTTCTCCATGGAGAATTCAGCTAGTCCTGTGCTTAGCTCCCAACAAGGAAATCCATCTCTACACCAAGCACGCCATTACCTGGACTAATGCCTGACTTGAATAACAAGCAAGTTATTGTGCTTTTAATTGTACCCTGCTGGGTCACAAAGCACCTGTGAGAGAGGAATGTGCCCAGCTTCTCCAGGAGAAACAGGTCAGGCCTCTAATCCTCCTTTTCTGTCACCTTCCCCTCCCCCTTTCCAATCCTTTCTCTTCTCAGCAGAGCAGAGGCAAAAAAAAGAGACAGCTAAATTACGTTTAAAATGGAAGAGTCTAAAAGAAGAAAAACGGTGGTCAGTACTGACTTGGGAGAGGATGCATTATCTATCCACAGCCTCTGCAGTGTGGGCCATTTGAGGACAATCAGTGTTCTCACTGACTTGCTGGAGGGCGATATCTGAGAGCCTAAACCAGGCTTTCTCAGCCTCAGCACGACTGCTGGGTGGGGTTGGATGCTTCTTTGCTGTGGGCCTGTCTTGTGACGGAAGGACTTTTAACCTCCCCTAAGCTGTGACCATCCAAAGTGTCCCAAGACACTTTCAAATGTCTCCTGGGTGCAAAATTGCCCCTGGTTGAGAACCACGGCCCCAAGCCCTTCCATATTGGGATGTACTTGCTCTCTCTCCCATTCTCTCCCCGCCCCTCATACACAAAACCCAAGAAAATCATGGTTCCTGTGTTGAAACTGGGGAGATCAACGTGCTCTTCATGTAGGTAGAATGAGCGGAAAGGAAAAAGACACTGACTTGTGTGTAGTCAGGGGACAGAGTGGGAACCCCTCAACGTCAAGACTGAAAAGAGTCTTAGGATGTGGGTGTGTTTCTGGCTCCTTCTGGGAACTGCCAATGCCCCTGGTTGAACAAGCCAACTTTCGAACGCCTCTACCCTGTGCACTTTGGAATCGGGCTTGCTGTGGGCGAGATGAGGAGTGATGGCGAGGCTGCAGAGATGAAGGCGTCTGTGAAGGTGCTGACTGTCTCCTCCCACACTACTTGGGACAGGGGAGAACTACCCAGCTTCGGAGAGTTACCCATTGCTCAGACAATGACGATCCTGTCTTGGACCTAAACATCGGGATGAAAGAGGGCTACTGACAAGACAGACGTTGTGCAAGCATGGGGTTGCACTTTCATTACAGACATTGAGGCAAACATTTCACTCCTGGTGATATAAGACCTCCCCTATTTTTAGGAACTTACAAGAAGCATTATTGCTTGTTCTTACCGGCCAGAAGGAAAGGCGGGAGAACGAGCACACTGCAGTGAGCCCCCATGTCCACTAGATGGCGGTGTACATCTTCCTCAGAAGCCAGGCGGGCAGCGCTCTGGGCAGCTCGCTGGCCTAAGCAAGACAAGGGCCACTCTTCTATCCGGAGACAGGCATCTCCTGTCATTGTCGGCGCAAACAGCCCCAAACACTTGCACTGACCACACAGCTCTAAGCCACGTTCCAGGGCACTGCCGTCTGTTCAGGAGTGAATGCTGGGAAAATGAACCACGCTGCTAATTTGCTTGATTGGGGGGAAAATAAGATCTCAAGTGACAGTGGGTGTAATTTATTTTTCCAACAAGAATAGGGGCAAAGCCATTTCATCCCCCCCCCCCCCGCCCCAACTGCAACCATAATGAAAGCAATCACCTAATTAGTCCTGAATTACTAACTGGCAGGGTAAAGATCTGCTGGAAGTCAAGCTGAAGTGGGGAGTCTGGAGAAAGGGATGTGATTTCTGCAGGGGAGGAGGGGAGGGGTAGGGCGGGGTGGGAGGGGCGGGAGGGGAGGGGAAGGCCTGAAGCCCATTGTGAGGTCCTGTGCCCCTGTGGTCTGGGGGCCGTGCTGGCCCTGACCCTGGGAGAAAAAGAGGCTCAGTGATGTCTTCAGGCCGTTCATTTTGTGCAGGAGAATGACTTTATAAAGTGAAGGAAAAAGAACCTGTTGGAGAAAACCTATCCGAGAGTTTCTCTGAAAATGCTACAGATGGAGATGAACTGGCTTGGGAAGGAGAGCACAGCCATGTGGCGCCTGGCCACCCCGCTGCTGGTGGACCCCCCCAGGGAGGTTCTGTCACGGAAACGACAGGCAGATCTGAAACCAAGTTGGGCTTTACATCATTAAGAAATCCCCCAAAGGAATGGAATAAAGGCCTCCTTTCACACTTTGGGTTTTGCATGTGTCCTGAGGAAGCGCCTCTTCCCCAGCTGAGACAGCGCGCTGTCCCCGCGACCCAGTGAGCGGCCCTCGTCCTGCGGGGAAAGCAAAACAGCAGCGGGGTGGGTGCGCGCCCAGAGCTGCCCCTCTCGCAATTGATTTGTTCAGGGGTGACTTCTTGCGTTCTAGTTAGATGTGACTTTAATCGAAGTGCTTTCCTAAGGAGATTTATCACAACTGTGAACCGTCAGTTTGCACAGCTGCTGCTCTTTTAGGGAAACGCACAGGCTCGGGAGGCGGAGGGGCCGGCGCGGGCTCCCCTCTTTCCCACGGACCGGCCCGCGTGCCCCTCGCCCTCCAGAAATATGTGCGCCGCGTCCTCAGAGGCCGCCGCTTCTGTGCTCGGGCTCCTCTGCTGTTTCTGGCTGCTGAACAGCCATCTCCTCTCTCCTGGGAGGGGCAGCTGGTTTCCTTTTGGGGCGCTCCCCTTCTCCCCGTCTCAGCTCCTGCAGCGGAGACGAGGCTTCCCCTCTCTCCCTGCGCGCTGTGGGCTGGGTGTGCAACCCGGCTCGGGCCACATTCCCCCACCGTCGCCGCCGACCCCGCTCGGCGCCCACCACAGCCGGCAAAGCCCACACGGGGCGCCCAGTTAAAGCTGAACCGCAGATGGAAACCACGACTTTTTAGGGTGTCTTCAACATTGCATGCAACATACTTCTACTAAAAAAAATTACTGTTTATCTGAAATTCAGCTTTAACGAGGCGGGCATCCTGTATTTTGTCTGGCAACCCTCTTGGTTCTAAAGAAAATGTTTGTCCAGAGCAGGTCAAATTGGAATCAGCCTAGGACTTTTAACTGGAGCTTTGGGGAAAAAATACTTAAAAGGTATCTGTTGGGACTGCTAGGCTGGTAGGATTCATGCTTGCAACCGCTGGGAGCCAGCTTTGCTATCATGTGGGGAGAGCTGCTTGAACTAGAAGCCAACACCACAGAGAGCAGACCTGTTTCATTTGAACAGGTGGATCCAACTGTTCTTGAAGCTGGCCCGGTGGGTGGTAGAGGTCAGGGTGCTGATGGCCAGGAGGGATAATAATTTCCTACCCCTCAAATCTGGGAAGTGAAAACAGCAGGGCTGAATGTGCCCACGGGGCATGGCTTCTGTTCAACTGGAAGAGTGGTGAATGGCTATTGGGTGACCAAAACAGTCGGTCTACTATATTCTTACTTTGTTTGCTAATTGTTTTGCTGCATGTAAACTCTTTGTTGCATTAGCTCTTGTTCATGACATCATGTCTGGAGACAGGGTCTGATAGACTTACATGTGGAATTGGAGACTTAAATTTCAAATCTGCCTCTGCCTGGTTGAGTGGCTTTAGAGTCCTCCTAACCTCTACAGTGTTGAGTTTCTGGGTCTGAAACCGAAGGACAGAGGTTATCGTAATCCATTTGGGCTGCTATAACAAAATACCAGAGCCTGGGTAGCTTATGAACAACAGAAATTTATTTCTCATAGTTCTGGAGGTTGGAAGTCTAAGATCAGGGTGCGAGCAAATTCACAGTCCGGTGAGTATCCTCTTCCTGGGTCACAGTTGGCGTGTTTTCTCTGTAACCTCCCATGGCAGAAAGGTCGAGGGACCTCTGCGGGGTCTCTTTTATGAGGGCACTAAGTTTGTTCATGAGGGCTCTACCCTCATGACCTTATCACCTCCCAAATGCCACACCTCCTGATACCATCACTTTGGGGGTTAGGATTTCAACATATGGATTTTGGGGGAGGCAAATGTTAAATCTATAGCAGAGGTACTTTCCCCATACGATGGAGGAGAGGGAAAGTATGTAAGCACCTGTCATAGGGCCTGGTGTGGAGCAGGTGCCCCATACAGATGTTATTACAAAATATTGAGTATAGTTCCCTGTGCCATAGAGGAGATCCTTCTATCTGTTCTATGCCTTCTTTGAACGACCGTAGCACTTGTTGTCTGTATCATTTTTATGTCTGTTGTTGCTTTGTGACTGAAAATGAAAAATTTCTATTTGTCCATGTCCTGGCCCTTACATAAAAATGTGTTCATTTATCTATTTCATATTTATTGACTACATCTTAGACACCGTGTTAACTGCTGGTTCTAGATGTTAGTAAAATATAGACCTTCCTGCTCAAAGGGTCACAGTATTTGTGGGAAAACCAAAAAATGAACAACCTATGTCTCTAAGAGCTTTGTACTTCCCAGGGAGAACACGCCTCGTAGGTACAATGAATACATGTATCATACGTAAATGTATAACTAGTTAATGGGATTATACACCTGAGATAACTGCTTTTCGATTCTGATCAAATGATGATTATATTTCACCAGGAGTTCAATACCACTCTGAGAATGAGGGCTGAACCCCCGACTTGACTCACTGCATCGCTTTCCTATATAAAAATACACAAGTCTGTACATACGCTCTAGAAAAAGGCTTATCTGGCATGAATTTCAGATAGCAAGAAGAAAACTTCAAGAGGTTCAGAGAAGCATCCAGAAGCTCAGATGATTGTCTGGCACTAATACAACTTGCCTGACAGGAAAATAGAGCTGTAAATCTCATAAAATTAGATGATCTTTTAAAAATTTCAAAACCTCCTGCTATTAATTGGAAATCCTAGAAGAATAGGTTCTTTTAAAATGTACTGATAATATGCTTTACAGCTTAATATTCAGAAGCCTATGTTTTGGCTAAGTGAGCTTCAGAAAGGAAGGAAATTTGTGGTTTACCTCCACTTACTTTGGAACCGCTGGTTCCAAACATCTACTTCTATGCACAGTCATCTTATCATCTGTAAAATGGAGGCAACTCTAAGACAACAGAGTTACAGAGATGTTGCACAGCTCCATGTGTCATTGTCTTCATTTGTTTCAGAATACCAATAACATCTAAGCTACTACTGAAAGAGTGCTATATTAGTTGGGGTCATCTAGTGCAGCTCTGTCAAAGTAAAGAAAAGGGACCTAGAATGACTATAATTTTCCCAAGAGGACACAATTATTTTATGGTAAATCTGGGACAAGAACCCTGATCTCTTGGATCCCATTCCATTGTTCTTTCATTGGGTTCTGAACAACCCAGAGAAATAAAGAAAAACAAAACTCCTGTGTGCTGTGTCACTGGTACAGGACACAGCAAGATTGGAATTGGAGCACTACATATTAAGAGGTATCTGAGAAATTCTTCAAACTAATTGAGATATATACCAGGTACATAGAAAACAGTATGTTTTATGAAGATGATTCTGTGCAATGAACAGAACTGGTAACACACACTGGAAGGTGAATTCTCGTTTTCTGGCACCTTGAAAACTCCACCTCAACATACACGTTAAAATAAACATTTGAACTGGGTCATATTTAATTCTGCATGCTCTTGTAAGTCAGCAAAATATTCCATATATCATTTAAGTTGTCACTCACTTTTTAACTTGACTTTCAATTTCTAAAAGTCTTGCCAAACATAAAACAGAGGTGGGAAAATGGTATACGGGAAGCTGCAGAGATGAAATAAGCTTATTTCACTAGGCATAAAGATGAATATCCAAACAACTTCTTCATGGCTGAAAGTGTCCAAATCTACTGTCTTCATTTTGTAGTCAAGGCTTCCGGAAAAATATGCTAATGGATTCCTTATTACCCAAATGCCCCATATCGGTTTCAGTAGGTATTATTATATAGTATGGAAATTTTTCTCAGTGACAGTGAAAGACATCCTGGCTGAACATCCCCCTGCCCATGACACAGAGATGATGGTCTCAAGCTATCTTGAAGGCATTGGAGCCCACACTATCCATTACTAATATTAATGGAGGATAAAACTTCATATTCTGTTTGCTCTATATTTGTTAAATCACTTCTTCCCTTCATTAAACTGGATGGCCCATAATTGAGTCTGTAGTGTGTCTATCATTGGAAACTGAACAAAGTTTTGTTGGTTTTATTAATGTCATACGTTTCAAGGGAGGGTCTATTAAATAACTAAGTCTAGTTTCACAGTTACAAATAAATTATGATGTAACTTTGAATAAATTAAGCTCATCATAAAGGAAGGATACTGAGAGTTGCTACTACCCCTTCCTTGAGGGGCTCTCGTAAAGCACTAAGTAAAGTAACAGAGGTGTATATGTATGCATATATTTTCAATGATATTTGTACAGACTTAAAAAGAACTCTACAGAATGCATTATAAAAACCTTAATGCTGTGTGTCCCTAGTTCCCAGCTCTCTCATTAAAACTACTTAAATGAACACAATCTTATCTGTTAGGATAGCTATCAGCGTACTCCAAATATTACTTCTTGCAGTACCCTGTCCCAACCATTTGCCGTCCTCTTCCCATTAGTCCTCAACTCAGAAACCCCGAAGATCTGTTCATTAATTTATGAACACATTTCTTCATCCAGCCAAGAAAATTGATTGATCCCTTACCAAATTTCAGGCACCATTCTTCAGTATGATTTATAGGCATGTTCAGGAAATACAGCAGTGATTAACACAGATGAATATAGTCTCTCTTGAGCTGAGGGGGGAGAGAAAAGTAAATAAGCAAATATAAAATCGTAAGTATAGTGCTTCCCTGGTGGCGCAGTGGTTGAAATTCCCCCTGCCGATGCAGGGGACAAGGGTTCGTGCCTCAGTCCGGGAAGATGCCACATGCCGCGGAGCGGCTGGGCCCGTGAGCCTTGGCCGCTGAGCCTGCGCGTCCGGAGCCTGTGTCCGCATCGGGAGAGGCCTCAACAGTGAGAGGCCCGCGTACCGCAAAAAAAAAAAAAAGCTATGAAAACAAAACCTATGGATGGAGACCTACATGAAAGATGGAAGAGTATAATAATGGCCAGAGTACATTCCTGTGGCAGAAGCAGCAGCCCTTAAGGAGGACAACTTTATAAATTACAAATGGGATTTAAGTAGACAGGGAATTGGAAGTGGAGACATTATTTTCTGCAGAAGATGATGGACAGGGGAGAACAAAGAAAATAAACCTGAGATTGTTAACAAGATACAATGCTAAGTATATATGTTAGGACTGAGTCCTTAACTTTCATTTTTATTAATGAGTGGGTGAGTATAGATTACTGACTACACAGAACCAAGCCTGGGAACACATTTTATATTTATGATCTTTGTGCCTAAAACTAGATTCTCCTGCAATTTAATATGACACTAGGACAATGACTGGCCAAGTTTTAGATTAATCACTCTTACACAAAGATTTTTCATTCACATAATCTCAAACAAATACTGCGTCACCAATTAAGTTCCAGATCCTATGCACTCTGGCTGAAGATATAAATATCTTGCAAGCTCAGCGTCACTTTCCTCTTTCTCTGGTAACAAATCACACTTTCTATTATGACAATGGCCCCAGTTATCGGCCCAGGAATAAATACTTGACTCAGGAAGAGCCAATTAAAGCCCTCCTTTAGAGTTGATCGAGAGCCTTAAGGTTAGAGTATTTCAATCTTATGAAATTTTTGTAAAACAAAATTATTTCAAAATCTACTAATTATTCTTTAAGTTCTAGAAACTGCATTCTGTGACTAAGAGGACAATTTATTTGCTGTCGTTTCTGCTCTGCCCACTTTATGTTTCTGTTATTGTGAGATAAAGGCAGTGGGGAATGGCAAACCAATTCTGATTCATTCAACACATGAGTGCTTCTTAGGTACGAAACACCATTCTGAACATTGTCCGAGGTAAAAAGATAAATAATACCTAGCCCCTTATAATACCTAGCCCCTTACCCTCAAGGATCTTCCAGCTTAGCAAGGGAAATAAAACATGCACACAGATGACTGCAACAAAAAGAAGATAACGATTGCTGCCAGATGTTTGGGGAGAATGAGTAGAGCAAAGAGAGAACACAGAATAAGGCAACATTCAACAGCCAGCCAAGAACTATTTGTTGGAGCAATTGCAAGCTGTGACCTGGAAATGGAAGAGGAGAACATAGATCTTCACATGGGCAGGTGAAAAATCAAGTGTTATTACTTGTAACACAGCTCTTCAAATATATTTTTTGGCACCAAGTGCCTACTAGATAGCCTTAAATTAAAAACTAAATAAGGATACAGTCTCTATCAAATATAACCTGAGGTACTGATGCCTAAATACTAGGATCACAGTATTTGTGTTCCCAAGGATGCCTTTCTATTGCTTTGCTTCTTTCCCCCTTTCCAAATTAGCTAATGCTGCCTTACCAGGATATCTATTTCACTTGTTCCAGCCTTTTTGATCCAATGTATTGAATAGCAGAATAGGTGAGTTACAAGAGGATATTTTGACTTCAAGCAACAGAAATAAAATACTATATAATTGAAAAAAAAGAGGCAATCTTTCAGGCACATGTGGATCCAGGAGTTCACATGTTTTAACCAGATCCCTTTCTCTCTTCCCCACCCCTTCTTCTCTCTGCCTTTTCTCCTCTCTGGTATCTCTCATTATGGGATTCAAATATTTCCCTGTTTATGTGGGAGCTTCTGGCACAACTGCGGTCTTATACGCTCGCAGCTCCAGGGCTGGCTGGAAGGGGCGGGCGCATCACAGCATAAGGTTGCACAAGGTGTGCACTTATATAGCAGGGCATCACATCTATGAGTGATGGATGATCACATTGTATACAGGGGTAGCTTCGCATAGGTTTTACATCACTTTTCTTGAAGATGGCAGTAAAATGGTATGTTTTTACAAAATCAAATAGTGTAACATTGTCCAAAAGATATACATAAAGCATTTAGAGGAAGGAGGCTCCTTTTTCTTTTAACTCTGGCACGGATTGTCTATTGGACAGTGGTAACCCTATGTCATCAACCTCGTTACTCCAGCAGAAGTCCAGGGATTAGCCCTGCATAACTCTTGTTAGCCTCTATTCCCTTCCTTGAACACTGTAGCCAGAAGGTTTTTTTCCTCCTCAAACCTTAAGCATTGAAACCTGGAGGAGGGGCATGTCTGAAAAGAAAATGATGGACTGGACTCTCCCTAGAAGGAAGATAAATGAGTGGTCAACAAGAAAAAAACTAAAATCCTCTGTACCAGGAAATGTTTGAAGTGTTGTTTGGGTATCAAAAAACGGGTGCCCTACACATAAAGCAACAAAGGATATTGGTCTAAAAAGAACACCATGGCCAAAGGTGCATGGCCTATTTCAACAGAGGATTTGAAAGTTAAAAGTTAACCTGTAAAACATTCAATTCAATTTCATCATTTTACAGATGGGCAAAGTAAAATTCAGGCACAGGAACAGAAGTGCCAAGGTCATACAGGTGGTTGGTGGAAGAGACAACCAACTTCCCAGCTTCTGACTTTTTAGGTGTGTGTGTGTGTGTTGTTTTGTTTATGTGCAAGGACATTTTTCTTTAGTGCACTAACATTACAACAGAAAGTATAGTCTTGTTTTGGTTTTCTCTGCGCCCTCAATTATGTATAAGACAGTTTCGTTGCACTCCAACAGAAAGGCTCAGCAAGAGTAGAGACCACCATAAGCAGTACACGTGGGCACCAAGGGCAGATATATTGCCCTTCCTTGTGTAGGAACTAGGGCCACTTGTTGCTTTAATGGGCCAAGTTTGGGCTGGACCTGCAGGAGGGGACACCTTTGAAAAACAGCTTCCTAACTGCACCACAACCTGCTCTGGCATCCTGATTCCACTCCCCAACCCCCCAAATCCTCAGCCAGAAAAAAAAAAAAAAAAGAATGGATCACTGGATCACTGGATCGATGGGGAGATTTCTGTCTGCTCCTCCTACTGTCACCTCTTTCTTGCTATTTCCTGCCCGAGGAAACCTGACATCAGCCCAAAAGCATCTCTGGAAATGGGTAGGAGGGAGCCTTACACCTGTCAGCGCCAGAGAAGAAAGTGCGCTCTGCAGAGTTCTCAGTTGTTCCATCTCTTGCGATGAAAGGAAGAAAAGGAGCGAATCCGGCACAGATTTACTGGAGACCAGGGTTACTTCATCGGGCTCCGGCCACAGTAACCCCTGAAGACCAAAGATGCATTTCCATTCCCAGCATTTCTTGTTGGCGTCTTTCCCTACAGGCTAGCCCAGTGCCTGGCCCCGGAGAAGTCTCTGCGTAAAGGTTCTTTAGGTCATAAATCAGGCTCCTGTGTGTATGTGTGTTTTTCTTAGGAAAAACTGGCACAGACGAATTAGCAGTAGAGACTGGGGTCTCCCTACTACCCTTCATGCTTGGCGGCATCACCGACTACCTCGCATTCTCCCGGCGCTGACAGCGCCGGCTCCGGACCTCAGGGTTGGAAGCAGTCAGCCAGCCCAGCTAGAACCGCCCTGTCCGGGGCTGATGCCACCCTGTGCCTAGAATGTGCGTGTGGGTGCAGGCGGGCGAGCGAGCGGCTTCTACAGTGAGACCGAAACAGGAGCTCAGCCTTCGCCTGCGACCTGCAATCCTCAGATTCCCTGGGGACCTCGAAACTCCCAATAGGAGGTACTCCCCCCCACAGCCGCCCACCCATTCCCTCCCCCCTTACCTCAGCACGCAGCCCCTCCCTGCGTGATGATGCAAAACCGTAGGGAGGGTGGGCGCTGGGAAGGGTGGGGAGAGCCTGAGAGCGAGCGAGGGTGGGAGGGAGTGGGCGGAGGAGGAGAGGGAGTCGAAAGCGCCTTTAAAGCGATAGCCATCCTCGCTCTCTCCCCAGTGCTGGGCTGTTGGAGAGCTCGAGCTGCAAGCCACCGAGCGCGAGCTCGAGCGAGGCGCGCTGGCCGGGGAACCCAAGAGCGCACGGCGCCCCAAGCTGGCAGGCGCCGCGGGACCCCCCACCCTCGCCGGCTGCCCTTTCCCGGGCGCCCCTACCCTCCTCGCCCGCAGGAGACCCTGGGCTTCCCCGGAGGAGCTCACCCCAAGGCGCCAGGACTCCGGCGAGCCCGCCACCGTCCCCTCGAGTGCCGCCGCCACCACCGCAGCCGCGGGAGCAGCATGATCCAGCTGGGGAAGCTGCTCCGCGCCCTGACTTTGATGAAGTTTCCCTGCTGCGTGCTGGAGGTGCTTCTGTGCGCGCTGGCGGCGGCGGCGCGCGGCCAGGAGATGTACGCCCCGCACTCCATTCGGATCGAGGGGGACGTCACCCTCGGGGGGCTGTTCCCGGTGCACGCGAAGGGTCCCAGCGGAGTGCCCTGCGGCGACATCAAGAGGGAGAACGGGATCCACAGGCTGGAAGCGATGCTCTACGCCCTGGACCAGATCAACAGCGATCCCAACCTGCTGCCCAACGTGACGCTGGGAGCGCGGATCCTGGACACTTGTTCCAGGGACACTTATACGCTCGAACAGTCGCTCACTTTCGTCCAGGCGCTCATCCAGAAGGACACCTCCGAAGTGCGCTGCACCAACGGCGAGCCTCCGGTTTTCGTCAAGCCCGAGAAAGTAGTTGGAGTGATTGGGGCTTCGGGGAGTTTGGTCTCCATCATGGTAGCCAACATCCTGAGGCTTTTCCAGGTAGGGGGGGCGCTCCCTCCGGGGCAGAGCGCGCCGTAGCTCCCCGCGCTCTTTATCCTGAAGACTGGCTTGGACTCCAGGGGTGCGGGGTCTGGTCAGCCTTCGCTCATTTCCACCCTGGAGATCCTGCCGAATCCCTCCCACCTCACCCGAGGAGGTACTTTCCCTGCTTGATTCATTTCCCTTCCATCTCTCCCCTGTCCGCGCTCCACTCCATCCGGCTTGACATTCTGGATTTATGGCCCCATTGACAAGAAACAGTCTCCGAAAAACAAGGCGATGATTTAAATGGGCTTGCATTCGAGTGATATATGGTTCCAAAACAGGCTTGTAAAAGTGCCGGGCTCCTGTGAGAGCCACTTAGGCGCAAGGAATATGAAAGATGAGAAGACGCCTACAAACTAGGCATGTCTCAACTCCCCAGCTTCCCTGCCCCAAGCCGCCCGACAAGCTGCAGCTCCCTTGGACAATTTCGAGAAGAGCTTAGGGAGGCCGTTCTTAAACCGAAGCCTAGGTCTTCACCTACGTTTGGACGTGAATTGCCCATTTCGCTCGGGTTGGATTTCCCGACCTGTAACCTGTCTCTGCGAGGGCATGGGGCGGAAGGCGTGGGGACTGTCCTCAAGCGGGGAGAAGCCACCTGCAGACGTGCCCCCAGGTGATTTGCTCTGGGCAGTTGTTTGCACCGTCTAAACTGCCTTTGCGATCCGGCCACTGGCAGGAGCCGGGCGATCAGCTTTCTACTCCTGCCAGCTCAGAGCCCGGAGGTGAGCTCATGCTCACTGCGAAACACAGTCGCTTTTTCTGCACCCACCCTGTGCCCATCCTTTCCCACGACCTCCCTAACGCAGCCCCCAACCCCAGTCCTGGATTTTGAGGACGATTCTCAGAGCCAGACAAGAAGGCGCCTGGAGGGAGGCAGTAGGGTGCGCTGAGCAAGGCCGGGCGGTCCTCTAGCTCCGGGTGCAGGCGGGCAACGGCGGAAGATGCGAGGACGGCGGATCGGGCCCCCTGAGCGGTGGGCGGTGCTGCAGTGCTCTCTCACCGCCTGCTCCCGCAGCCTCGGCCCCACGGCTCCTGTGCCGCCCTGGCTATAGATGGATGGCTTCTGGATGAAGAAATTGAGTTTCAGGGTCTGCGTGACTATGGGTTCTCTTGTTTCTCTGTCTTTCTTCCTGTGTGTCTCTCTCCTTGTGCCTCTTTCTCCCTGCTTTTTTTTTTTGTCTCTCTGTTTTTATGTTCTCCCTTTCAATTTCTGCCTCTCTTTTCCTTCTCTACCTCTATCTCCAAGTTTTTTGTTCATCTCTGTCTTGAAGTGATCCTTTCCTAATGCACAGCTCTCTCCCTGCCTGGTAGGACACAAGCTCAGCCCCTTCTCCAGATGTTCTGGCTGACCCTTGTGCTCCCCGTAGCTAAAAAGTTGGCTCCCTCTCAAGCGCCTTTCCTGAAGCATGTTGGGTTTCTGGAGGGGACTCCTTGTGAGATTCAAGCTGTCACTACATCAGCACCCAGGGGTATGAAGTTTGTGTTTGTGCCAGAAGGAGGGGTGCCTGTCTAAAGCTGCAGCCTGGTATGGCCCCTCTGAGCCTCTGAGCATCCCTAGCACCTGTTGAGTATGCCACCTCTAGATGTTTGCAAGGTCAAAAGTGCTTCTGGGCAGCCTTCACTTTGAGGTAATGCTTTCAGGAAGAGCCTGGGTTGTTGTAAGCAAAACCCAGAAGCACTTCCTTTACCTCTGAGCTTAAACTAGAGAACCTGAGGAGGCAGCGCTGCAGGGAGGATGAGGCCAGAGGTCACCTGAGAACCACAGGGGCAACTCACAGTATTTTTACTGGAGCTCTGGGGGTTGAAGGCACATTTGCTGTTTGACATTTTAAAAATTATTTTGGTGCCTTCACTTGGAGCTTGGGAGCTTGCAGATGGGCCTGCCTGTCGAAAAAAGAGTGAAATCTTAAAGTCAAGAGAGAGCTTGCAGACTAGGCTGAAGGATTGTGTTTGCTGAAAAAGATTCCAGGGGGAGCTGATTCCTTCTCTGGTGTGTGGATCTGAGGCACTTGCAAGAAAAGAGAATGCTTGCCTTATGCTTAGTTCCCCCATTCCCTGGGCTGGGAAGGAAAGGAACTGAATGCCAGCATTAGCAGTGTGCGTTGGGACCAAAACCATTCAGAGAAAACACTGTTATTTTCCTCTAATTTGCAAATTGCAGCTATTCATGTTGGATTGAACAGCTGAGGGAAAAGAGCCCCCAGTTTTCACCTGCATTTATTGAGAAGAGGCTGGTAGTAGGAGGGATGCACCAACTTGTAGCTTGTGCTGCAAGCTGGATATAAGCTTGGTGTGAGCATCCTGGTTGACCACTGCCCATGTTCAAATATACAGAGATAGATTCCAACAATCTCTTCCAGTAGCCTTATTTTTGCGTGTGATCTTAGAAGCTCCTGGCATGTAAGTCCAGTCCCCAGTTTCCCAGCCTCTGTAAACCTGCCAAACGAATAGAGAGAATAGTGGAACACAGACCCATTGTTCAAAGACACAGTCACTTTAGGGAAAGAGGAAAAGAACGGGTAGGTGAATCTTCTCTGGGATTGCAGGGTTCAGCTCAATGAAGACTGTCCTGTATAAAAGAAACTCCTCTAAATGGTTGAATTCTTAGCTCTCCAGAGATTTGAGTTTTCTTTTCCCCAGTCCCTGTGGGTTGCTGTGGGGAATGTGCCAAACCTATCATTTGAGATAAAAATTTATGGTGAGGTAAGCTTCTAGGCTGGGGGAAGGAAGACTTAGTGACTGAAATGGGGGATGCTAAGCACTGGGGAGCAGGAAGGAACAAGGAGCTAGTAATGGATGTAACAAGCTGCAGCTGCCAGCAAAGCCTGGATTGAGGTTCCTTCCTGAAAGTGAGGACCCGGGCAAGAATGACCACTCAGATGTCAACAGTGTCTCTGACTGGGAATTCTCATCTGCCTGCCGGTGGGCCAGAGCTGAGCAAGTCCTTTCTCTCCTCTGTATGCACACTGAATTGGTTAGTGAGTGACGTGTCAGAGGACAGGAATCATATTCAGTGGATCTTTCAAATCCAGGAGTTTGAGGCTAATGAAATTAGTGTGTGGCCAGGGCTCTGCCAACTAGAATTAAGTCACTGCAGCCACCCTGCAATGCATTTTCAGCCTGAAGGGAGCATCAGGGAGGAATTTCGGGAGATTTGTTTCTGAGCCTGTACAAAATAATACTCTCCTAATGCTAAGAAAGATTAAATGTAAATTAATATTGACTACGAGTAACATATTTAAAAAATAATCGCCGAGTGGGGGATGGCTTAAAGTGGAGAGATTATATAATATGGTGTCCAAAGAATAAATCTCCTCTGACCACTGTTTCATGGGCTATAAGTAAGATATATTACAATGGAAAGTAATGGGAACGTTTTTATTCAAGGCTTCTCTGCTATTGACTTGAGAGCAAACACTCTGAGAGTATAAATTACTCTTGCTATGTGCTGACTCTGAATGAACAATATTTCATGTGCAGTGACATGGTCTAAGCTATAGACTTGGAATTGAATGGCATCTGTTTCAATTGTTTTGTTCTCTCAAGAGCAACTAGATAGAAAAAAGTGGTCAATTTGACCCTTGTGGGAGCGTGTTGCAAATCTAAACCTGTGTCCCTCATACCATAAATGAAATACATTTGTAAATTTGTAAGTGTTTTCCTTCTGTTCATTGATGCTTGAGTATAATCTCAAACTTTGGGAGCAACATTTTATACATAAGTACTTGGTTTTCTTCCTTTCTTCTTTCTCTTTCTCCTCTCTCTCTCTCTCTCTCTCTCTCTCTCTTTCTCCATCTTATGTAATTGGATAGAACTGGGCACCTAGGATGATGTGGTGTTAACTATAGTGGGATTAAAAAAAAAAAAAACAACTCTAACTTACCCTTTTAAAAACTTCATAAATACAGGTGTCAGTGCCATTTGGAATAGTCTCTATAACAATTTCTGTCTCCACATTTACTGTGTTTCAGCAAATTTACCTAACAGATGGTGAGTGGGCAATTTTTAAAGGGGCATTTTTTAAAAGAGCGGAGAGGGAAGGAATAGAGACAGGCACATACTATATTTGAAGTTACCTCCACGTGTATTTTATGTATGTATACCCATACAATTAAGAAGTCTTTGGATGTTTTATCTTCAAGAATAATTCAGATACTGGATTACTTGAATATCATCAACATTTAGGGTTTAACAGATTTGTTACATATAGACGTTGTATCATGGATTTAAAAGACCATAGCCAGCGGGCAGCGGCGGGCGGAGCGACCGAGGGGCGTCGCGGGCTGGGCGGCGGGTGCGGGGTCCGTGCTTCCTCGCGGTGGATGGCTGGGGTTCGCCAGAGACGCCTGGTTGCTCCGCGTTGCCAGGTTACCGAGCGCGTGCCCCGCGCCCGCTCTTCCGCCCGGGCCGCCCTCGGCGCCGCCTGAGCCGCGGTGCGGGCTGCGCGGGGCGCCGGTTCCGCGGAAGCCTGGGTCGGGCGCTGCGTGCGGGACTCTCGTCGCTCGTGGACGGGGCGCGAGCGCGCGGGGTACGTAGGGCGCGGACCTGGGCCTCCCCGGCGCTCCGGCTCCGCTCAGGGCGCCCGCTCAGGGGCCTCCGGCGCGAGGCCCCCTTTGTGGTCAAGATGGCGGCGCCCAGGCGGGCCGCGCCGAGGTGAGCTGGAGCCGGGCCCGGAGAGGGGCGAGTCGGCCACGCCCAGGACTTGGACCCCGGGCTGGTCTCCCGTCTCCCGGGGAGCGGCGGGTGAGTGGGCGCGGCGGCGCGTAGGTCCCTCTCGTGGGGTGGTCAGCTCTCCGTGCGTCCGCAGACTTCTGTCGTCTGATAGTCAGATCTGGGGTGGCCCAGGTTGGAGGCGAGGGTGCTTGATTGGGGAAACCTGAGGGGTTTAAGGACTCTATTGGGATCCTTTCAGACCCCAGCAAGAAGCTGAGCAAGTTTCCTCCTGACTCTCTTCCCGGCTAAGTTTTCTCCCTTCTCTGAAGGCGCCAGCTTTTCTGAATCACCTTGTTACCCGGGGGGATACAGTTGGTGGTTCTGACCGTGGAACGTAGGACCCGGCGCGGGGAAGCCTGAGCTGGTTCTAGTTACTTTGTTTGCAAAGCACGTGTCTTGTCTTTGGAATCTTTGCGTTTGTAACCAACGTTGGGAAGAGCCAGCGTTTTCTCTTCCAAAACACTGCGAGGGGTAACTTTATACGTAAGAAACAAGTGGGCGTTCACATCCATCTCTTTTCCAACCACTGAGTTTTGGTTGTGTTTCCTTTCTTTAAGTTTTCGTTCTGAAGTGATAACAACAACAACAACAAAAGACCATAGCCAATTACACAAAGTATACTCTAGTCTCAGTCCTGCCATTAATTAGCTTAAGTCATTTAATTTTTCTAGGCCTCATTTTTCTCATGTGATGTTTTTTCTTTGAAAAAGTATAGTTTCTAGAAGTCTCTAATCTCTGTGTCATAGTTCAGCTTGGAGAAAACCTGTTCTTATCCAAACTCCATGACATTGTATTTCCAGCTCCAACTTTGGACTTTGAGTGAGTTGGGGGCAACTTTTTAAGGATATTTTCACACAGCTCTTTTAGTCAATATCAGTCTAGCTGACTTGTCATATTCAGACTTTCTCCCATATTCTTTTACCAGTGTGTTCCTTAGTCATATATATAAAGACTGTTGTGGGAAAAATGATCTTCTGGGTCAGCTTACTGCATGGTCATCGACACAGGGCAGGGAGTAAGATTCTGTGGATTTTACAGAAGCAGATACAGGTTTCATTATTCATGTCCTCTCCCCTTTCATCTTACAAAAACAGCAGGCTTTTCTTGGAGAACTGCCAGATAATGCCATCCTGCCTCCTCACGGGCCCCGGGGATGAGTCGCCCAGGGACTGAACTCCAGTAAAGCAGGTGATTGGCTCATGGGTAGGCATCTGACCTCGGCTAAGTCTATCAGACTCCTCCCCAGGACTTTTCTCTCAGAGCAAAATGGAAGAATTGTCTTTTCTCTCTGGAATTTCTAAGCTGGGGAGATATGACTCTGGGACTCCCAGTGACCATCCAGCACCAGAAGAGACTTTCTGTAAAACAAAGTCTTGCAGAGGTAAGCAGGGCTGAGCGACTGAGAGAGAGCTGGAACCCTGCTGATACTCTGGAACTTCCAGATCCAACTGTATTTGAATATGGCTGCATCCCTGAATTTCTAGTACTTGTTTGTTGAGGTTGTTGTTGTTGTTTGGTTTTTGTTTTTAAATTTCCTTTGACTATTTTGAATTTGTTTTCAGCCATGTGCATTTGAAAGCATCATAGCTAAAAGAGCTAATTTCCTACATTAATGTCAGGTTTGCTGACTGGCATTCCTTAAGTGAAAAATCATATCCGCTATTTTCTTTAAATAAAATCCTTCTAGCTCAGGTTTGAGATATTCAAAACTCTGCCTCCTACCCCCCTCTTTTCCAACATTTACTATATCACCTTGAAGCATTTGTGACCACATCTTTCCCATCTAGACGCAGTTGAGAGAGAGAGCAAAGACTTCTGATATAAACTGCAACCTATACGCCTCCTACCTGGAAGCTTTAGAACATACTTGATTCTTGTCATTAAAGCAAATCTTTTGTTGTTGTCTCCGGGGCACAGAAGCATTTTCATGGCATAATGGAGTACAAAGTACATTAAGCCT
This sequence comes from Delphinapterus leucas, assembly GCF_059928025.1. NCBI lineage: Eukaryota > Metazoa > Chordata > Mammalia > Artiodactyla > Monodontidae > Delphinapterus > Delphinapterus leucas. The sequence continues at coordinate 163,009,440 of NC_143131.1, forward strand.
AACTCTACTTCTCACCCTCTTTTACTTTAAATAGGCAGAAAAGAACAATCTCAAACACATTTTCCCAACAAATAAAATACATATACGATTATGTTTAGAAGACATTTATGCAACATATAGTTAGACTGATTAATTAATGGACCTTTCGCCAATTGGCACAGTAAATATATATGTTCAATGTGCTTAATTAAAAAGAAGACAATAACATATTTTTACAGGTTAATTATCTGAGCAGAGTATTGTGCCAGCACACTTCATACTACAGTATTTCATGTTTGACAAGTAACCTTCTTTCAATTATATTTACTGCTAAATGTTTCCTGGATCAAGCTATTAAATTATAAGGTCAAAAGTAAAATGATATGAAATTACAATGATAAAGGGACACATATCCCACTTTATGAGAATAGAAGTTGTAATTTCTTTTCAATACTACTAGTAGTGACCACAGTACTAATTTGAGCCCTTACTATGAGCCACTGTGCCCATATACATTTAGTTCTTACAGTAGTTCTGCAAAGGGCATATAATAATCCACACTGTAACGCTGAAGAAAGTGATTCTCATAGCTGAAAGTCACATAGCTGGTGAGTGGCAAAGTCTAGATTCAAACTTAGAGTCCTCTGACAATGCCCAGGTTGTTGACCACTATGTACACTGCTCAATTGTTGCACCAATAAAGAAGTGCTTGAAATAATTATAGATTTGCCTACCCTGAAACCGCAGTGATTTAAAGACATCAAAGTTGCCAGTTGCTTAAGCACATCTACTTACAGTAAGAAATTACATTTTATTTCATTTCTAAAACAAGATTAATTCTGCAGGCCCATCGAAACTTGAGCACACAAATCCTACCTCCAAATGAAAGATGCTTGTTTTCCATTATTCAACAGATGGCCCTGTACAGAGGCAATAAATATATAGTAGAATTTTCATTCAAATAAATGAGAAGAGAGGTTTCTTCTTGTCCTGATTCAGTGCCCATCATTATGGATTATGATGGCTCTTCCCAAACTTTACTTCATTCACTCCACTCTTTCTACAAAACTCCAGTAATGGAATCCGTCATTCAGATATATGTGCAAAGCGAAAGGACTGTATTAATACAGTTGCTGAAAGTCAAGTTGATAGAGCACAGGAAATACATCCTAATAAATGCAACATTAATGTTTGTGTGGGCCTTGGAGTGAGGGGTAGAAGAATTTTCAGTTTAATGGAATATTTTGCCTCTTGCTATGAAAGTGTGGCTTAATAGTCTTGTAATTGGTCATTTACAGAATCCTCCATCTCTGGGTTTCATGCTTTCTTTACTCTGCAGCTGTTGATTCCTTCTCTTGTTCTGGATGGAAGATAGCAACGAAGCCACTTCAAAGGGCTCAGCCTGCCTTTTTGTGTTATTGTTTAGATGAAGATATTTCCATTTATTAAAGCACACTATTTAAACATTTTTATCATGTTTCAAACTTGACTGTGTTCTGAAGGTATGAGCACAGGCAGACATAATGGGGGATGTTTTCCAGGAGAGAACATACCCTTATCAAAAGAGTTATCAGAATTTTCATGTATGGATTGAGAATCAAATTCTGGAGTTAGACCTGAATTTAAATTCATACTCACAACTTATTACCAGTCTCATCTTGATCAAACGGTTACCACACTTCTCATCAATTTCCTTATCTTTGAAAGCGGAATAAGAGAAGTATGCCTGGTGGAGTTACACATAAAGCTCATCCGATAGAATATTCATAAGGATTTTGCACAAAATATACATGGAAATATTTTAGCACCGAGTTTAGCATGCAATTCATCTTCAATACATTTAAGAGCTATTGTTTTATTATTATTATGCTATCATTAAATATCACTATTACTTAAATGTCATTATTGCTAAAATTGCTGTAAAATTAGCGCAATAACCCATGATGAATTCCCCTCTTCTGTTTCCTTTGTTTAAATGGAAAATATATATATAAATCTAGACAGAGAACACTTTAGTGATCCTATTCAGTGGAGTGAGAATTTCCATGGCACTGATTAAAACAAATCCTGAATTTCATGGACTTAAGATAGCAGAGAGGGGCTTCCCTGGTGGCGCAGTGGTTGAGAGTTCGTGACCCGATCCGGGAAGATCCCACATGCTGCGGAGCAGCTGGGCCTGTGAGCCATGGCTGCTGAGCCTGCGCGTCCGGAGCCTGTGCTCCGCAACGGGAGAAGCTGCAACAGTGAGAGGCCCGCGTACCGCAAAGAAGAAAAAAAAGATAGCAGAGAGGCTAAGAGATTTGAAGTTAGACATCCCCAAGTGTGAATTCTACTGTGACCCTCTTCTAGCTCTGGAACCTTGAGGAAGTTTCTTAAACTTTCTGAGCTTTACTACTGGTTTCCTCATCTGTATCTTTCTCAGGACTATTTATCAAGCATCTTCCTGTTCTCTATGCTTGGACGTATCAATGAATAGGTTAGACAAGAGCCTTTGCCTGCGTGCTCCTTCTTGCATGCTTTCTCCCTCCTTACACTCTCGTGTGGAAACGGATGTTATAAATAAATTCTATGCTTTGTCACAGGTTGATGGGCACTACGGGATAAGGAAAAGGATGTGAAGCTCACTGAAGAGGCTTGGGTTGGGAGTGCTGGAGGAGTGTACAGGTAGGTTCTGATTTTAGATAGGGTAGTCAGGGTGGATTTTATAAGTTGACATTTGAGCAAAGACTTGAAGTGAGGGAGTTGTCAGAATGTATGATGGGGAGACCACTCCCTGGGAGCAAGAATAACCAGTCCCAAAACTCTAAGGCAGAAATATGCCGGGCAGCTTGGAGGAATATCAAGGAGGCCACCCTGGCTGACTTAGTCAGTGGGGAGGAAGAGACAGCAGGAGGGCTGGAGGTCGGATATGTGATGGGATGGATTGGGTAAGTCCTGGGAGGCCATCACATGCATTGTGTCTTTTACTCTAAATGTAGGCAGCCAGGGGCAGGATTTTAGCCGAGGTGTGGCATGAACTGTCTCTTGTTTGAAAAGCATAACTCTATCTGTGGTCTTGAGGATGTGGGGAGAGAGTGGAGTCAGGGAGAATCTCGGGAGGCGACTACAGGATCCTCGAGGTCTATGTTGGTGGCCTGCACCAGGCTGCTAGCGGCTGGTAGTTCTCAGAAGTGGCACATTGGGAAGGTTGTGACAGCACTTTGTGGTAGATTGAATGCAAGAATGGAAAGGAAGAGGGGGTCAAGGGTGAATTCGAGATTTAGGGCCTGGGGAACTGGAAAGGTGTGGTTACTGTCACCTAAGATGGAAAAAGTTTGGGGTAGAGCGTGTTTGGTGGATTAAAGACCAGTTTTGGAGGTGTAAGATTTGAGATGTTTTCGTGACGTCCAAGCAGAGATGCTGCGTACACAGTTGGATACACAAGTCTGCAGTTCTGAAGAAAGGTCTAAACTAGAGATACACTTTAATACAATGGAGATATTAAGAATAATGACATGGAAGCGCTATTTTAAAGATAAAATGAAGTCATGCAGTTAGCACTCTGCTTTCTCAAAACATTTAGTAACTGTTAGCTAAAATAATTACCTGAAATGAAAAAACACCTATAGTTTGTTTTGTTGTTTGCAGTAAAAGTGAATAAAATGTCACAATTATTTTAATAGTATTTGTGACACAGTAGTTTTAGTTAAGACACCATGACTACAAACATTTACAATAAACCTTTCAGTCTCCTACTTTTCACTCTGATAGGGTACTTGGAACCATATTTTGTAAGGTTTAAGTTAGTTGTCATAGGGTACCTCTTTAATTAGAAGTAATTCTGAACTGTCTAGTTCCATGCAGTTTTATATACATATATGTATAATTATTATTTTATGATTTATCAAACTCAGTTGAAAATTTGCATCACTGATATACATTAGAATTTAAGCATTTACCCCGGTATTCAAGGAAAAAAAGGTACTTGTCTTGTCATTTCCATAGGGGTACTTACTTTCACATCTTCCCTTCACTCTGCAATTGAAAACATGGCAGGGGAAATACTATCTTACTGGTCTTTGAGTTCCCCTTAGCTATCTGCAAGTCCTTAAACAGCCTTTGTGGCTTAACCAAAATTCTCTTCCATCTTCATTGCGCTAACAGATATTGGTCTAAGCATGTACTTATACTAAAAAATGCATGACCACGTTGTCTCTACACATCTATAATTTTATGTTAACACTATCATTATGTAAGCTATACTTTAGTTGTAATTATAACAGATTTTATGTCAACACACATCCATTTCTAGTGTTCATCTGGTGTTCAAGGGGAGAGCAGCATGTCATAAATTTTATCAAAATATAACATCTGAAGAATAGAACAGAGGGTAATTGTGTAATTCTGTATTTACTCTAATTAAGTTCAGTGGAGTTGGCATAATAGAATTAAGATGAAAAAAAAAGACATTGAGGTACCATGGCTCCCTCTCCTAACACACCCTTTTCGTATCCGAGAGCAGAGACTCAGCACCTTTCTGTACAGAAATGGAGACAGGAAGAGGCCAGAGGATGAATGACAGGCACGAATGAGGTGGAACTTTGAAGAGCAACATGGAAATGAAATACTTCTTTTGTATTTGGTAGGTGGGGAAAATGTACCAGCGTGTATGCCTACTGGGACCACGTTTCCCAGAACAGTTAAGCCCAGTGTCAACTATGCTGTCCCATCTTCCTCGTAAGTAGGAACATGCTGTTACTTGAATCTTTGCTTCCTGTTTCTTGATAGCTGGTTGAGAAGATTATCACAGGAACTGCATCTTGTTAGCAAACACAGTGTTTTGAAATGATTGACACTCACTGAAGAGTGGCAACTCCAAGCTTGCTCTCTCTTGATTTTGGACTGTTTAGGTCTGGAGTGCAGGAGTGGGTTATGGGGAAAGACCATTGGAATTCTTATGTCTTCAGCATAATGGTTATAACATAATGGTTAGGAGTGTAGGTGCTGGTTCAAATCTCTGCTTTCCACTTGCTAACCATATGAGCTTGGGCAATTTACCTGATTACCTGAACCTCAATACTCCTGCCTATAAAATGATGTTAATAATATTTCATCCTCATAGACTTGTTTTCAATGTTAAAATGAAGTCACTTACACCAAGCACTTAATACAATGCCTAGAGCATAGTAAAGTCTATTACTATTACTATTACTACTACTACTACTATTATTATTATTACTGTCACGATGCCAGGTGCTATTTTTCCTATGCCTTATTCCATTATCTTCTGCCCTGTCCCCCCATTTCTGTCTTGTTTCTGTACAGGGGTAGGTTTGTCACAGAGCATTTTCTTTCCCTAGTGTCTGACTCTTAGTCATCAAGGTGACTGGTCCACGACCCGGCATTCATTGCTGCTCGTTGAAGCAGCCCATTTTGAGAAGGGGAGTTGGATATTGATGCCAAGTTGGGTCAAGGAGAGAGAATTTTCTCTCTTCTGCACTCAGAGAGCTAAGTGAAATATTCAGGCCTCAGAAGGAGAATCAGGCAAAGGGCAACATGCTTAATTTCATACCTTAGTGATTAAGAACAAGTCAGACAGGCTGGATTTGAACTCATTTCCGTCATGTACTGACAATGGGATCTTAGGTGCTTTTGTAACCCCTCTGAGGCTCAGTCAACATCTGAAAGAGACGAATAACATTATCAGGACCTAGCATATAGCCTCGTTGTAGTAAGTGAGTAAATCCTTTTAAAACGTTCAGCACGTTGTTTGGCATATAAACACGTAATAAAATTAGCTTCTTTGACTACTACCGCTGCTAATATTATTAAGTAGCTGAGCAGATCCGAGGCCCATTTTTTTCTTAGATTGCGCATAATCATTTGGACAACCAGCTCCCATTGATCAACCGTTGCTTATATATAAACCCCCATGAACCCAAAGGTGCTTTAACTCTCTCCCAGTCAGAGCCTGTTCTGGGGGCAGAAGCAACACCGGCACTACCCCCGTCATCTTTGCCTTTATTGTCACTACACTCGCCTGCCGTACTGAGCACTTTCTGTTTGCCAGGCACCAAATTTAGCCCTGCGTATGCACTATATCATGTAGTTCTCACACTCAGGTGGGAGACATTATCATCATCCCCAATTTTCAGATAAAGACGCCGAGGTGTTGGAAAGGTAAGAAAGTTGACCCACAGCAAGAGATGGAGCCGGAGTATTCAAACCCTTCTCTCTGACCTCAAGAACCCTTAAATATTAGCATACTACTACATCCTGGTAAGAAAATCTGCTTCCAGCCACTCTGGTGAGAGTAGAAATGATTCTCAGTCCCCACATTCCTCTATTGCCCATGTCACCCTAGCCTCAGGACTAGGGGGGAAAGGAAGTGACCTCTTCAAAGAGCAGCCAAAGGGAACCTACTCCCTTCTGCCTTTTCGTAATCAACTAACCAATATTTTATTTCCTTCTTAAGAGTCCCCACATGTTCCTTTTGGTACTTAGCTTGGCCTTTTAGAATTCTGACATTCTGTACATGACTCATCCACTGTATTTCATGTTAATTTATTGAGGTCAAGTATAGGGTCTTACTCATCCTGAAGTCCAGTTATCCCCTGTCACATCTAACTCTGTTCTTTTCTTCTTGTAGGACATCTGCAGGTATTTATTTGAATTTTGTTGAATTGTTCTCATCAATAGTACATTAAAAGTTATACAGAAAGTGCTTTCTTATAAGGAAAACCATCTAAATAGATTTCTAGCTCTTTACTTTTTATAGCACTATTGTAGAATTATAGATCTCCAGGTAATATTTTTTAGATTGAGTTCTTCATATCATCTTATTTTTACATATAATGATAAATCTGAATTTTCTCTTTCAAAGCTTCAAGACTTCACTGGCTTGTAACTTAGCTTGTTGATTATGTGTTGTTGACTTTTCCATTTACAATGATATTTGATCCTGGTAAGGATGGGGCTGGGTGGGAAGGTACATCTTAGGGCCATAAATTGGTTTTGTAGAGAACTAACATAAAGATCTAAAGTCTCATCATATTTCTGCAGAACTCATGAATCATTTTATTATAATTGCACTCATTCAGGGAGTATAAAACCATTTTCAAATTGTTATTCCTAATTTGTTCATCTTCTCTTCCTTAGTCTTAGTGAGAAGAGAGCAGGCTGAATGGAAGAAAGTCATTATGACCACTGGGGCCACTAAGGTAGGCATCAGTCCCAGAGTTTTGTTTTCATCTCTCTGCTATTAATTTTGGCTAATGTCTTGAGTGCTTACTTGGTGCAAATTACTTAGCCGACCATGGCATGGCAAATGGATTGTGTCATTTCATCCCCTGATAGTCATACAATTAATGTATGTATTATTATGATATCCCATAATGCATACATGGAACAGAGCCCCAGAAGTGGTTATTTGCTCACAAATATATGGTAGATGTGGAATTTGGACTCAGGTGTGATAGACTCCTAAATCACTTCTAGTGATTTTTATCACTAAATTAAAGTTGTATACCTCTGGAGAGTAGATAGTTTCTAAAATTTCCTCAGCTCTAACGTTTTATAATTAATTTTTTGTCTGATGGCAAGCTTAACAGTTAAGATGGGTAGGAAGGAATGCCAGCCTGTTGAATGGAATTTCCCTGAAATAAGCCTGTTTTATGACACCAGTTCACTCATTCATTCACTCAGCATGTATTGAATGTTTGCTCTGTGCAAAGGCATTTTAGGCATCACAGTGGAGTGAGCGCCCCTTCCATAGACTCTCCTGCAGCACTCAGAGAAGTATTGGACTGGTTTGCCTGTTATGGAATGGGGCTTGCTGATAGAAGCCTGGTTTGTCCTCCACTGATAAAACTAAGACATATGAGTTTATAGGCATCTTGAAGCCATGGGATAGTAACACACATGAATCTTACCATTTTTGCCTGGGATTAATGATGTAAAGGCTTTGGATTTGGGTATGGAAAATGGGTGCAATTATGGGCGTGTTGGTTCTACATATATATGGATATCACGTGTCATCAGCCTGCAGCTACCTGCCATTCCTCACTACTCCTTCTTTTCACAAACCAAACAAGTACCTTCTTATCTGTCCTGTGGATAAGCTCTTGACAGTGGCACTAGGGCCTCCCTGAATAAGTACATCATTGGCTAAACCAGTGGTTTCTCAGATATGCTCATTGAACAACCCTTAAGGTGGATTGACATTCCACTGCCTAGAATAGAATATGGTGTTCTTTAGAAATCGGGAGGAAGAAATAGGCCACCAGATGTACTTTGTTTAATTTAAATTGTTTATATATATATATGAACAATTGTTATATATGTGTATGTATACTTGTTCATATATATGAATGATTTAAAATTGATATATATATATATACACACACATATATATATATGTATATTTAAATTTTGGCTTCTGTTAGCAAGTAGTAAATTAAATTATTAGCAGATCCATACTGCAGGGAAATAACCAATCAAATTTCATTCAATAGCTTGCTTTTTTGTAGATTTATGGTTGTGATTTTATATCTGCAGGTATGTTTGCTGAAGAAAATATTTCTACCACTTTACACAAAATTAAGTTCATTTAATACCAATGCGGCATGTCTCAAATGTCTTAATACAGTTTTAATCTTTAATTGCATCAGAAGTATGAAATTAGAAACATACCCCAAAATCATTTGAAGATATAATTACTTTCATTTCCCTTAAACTTTTGAGACTTTTGAAAAATAAGTATTTAGTTGTACTTATCTGTTTCTGTCTCTCTAAAGATAGCAAACACTGAAACACAATTCTTTCTAAAAGTCAATATTAAAAATATATTGTCCAAGATGACCAAAACTAAGGAAGTGGCAAAGAAATTCAAAAATTTAAACTTTCAAAGGGTGCTTTTTTTGTGAATGTGTAGTACTTGTTCTTCTGAAGGAATTAATCTTTTTAAAAATTGAATTAACTTATTTTTTATTGAAGTATACTTGGTTTACAGCATTGTGTTAATTACTGCTGTACAGCAAAGTGACTCTGTTATACATATGTATATACATTCTTTTTCATATTCTTTTCCATTATGGTTTATCACAGGATATTGAATATAGTTCCCTGTGCTATATAGTAGGACCTTGTTGTTTAGCCAATCTATATATACCAGTTTGCATCTGCTAATCCCAAACTCCCAGTTCATCCCTCTCCCACCTGCTTCCCCCTTGGCAGCCACCCGTCTATTCTCTATGTCTCTGATTCTCTTTCTGTTTCATAGATAGGTTCATTTGTGTCATATTTTAGATTCCACATATAAGTGGTATCATGGTATTTGTCTTTCTTTCTGACTTACTTTGCTTAGTATGATAATCTCTAGTTGCATCCATGTTGCTGCTGCAAATGGCATTATTTCATTCTTTTTTTATGGCTGAGTAGTATTTCATTGTATATATGTACCACATCATCTTTATCCATTCATCTGTTGATGGACATTTAGGTTGTTTCCATGTCTTGGCTATTGTGAATATTGCTGCTGTGAAGATCAGGGTAAATGTGCCTTTTTGAATTATAGTTTGGTCTGGATATACGCCCAGGAGTGGGATTGCTGGATCATATGGTAGGTCTATTTTTAGTTTTCTGAGGAACCTCCATACTGTTTTCCACAGTGGCTGCACCAACTTACATTCCCACCAACAGTGTTGTAGGAGGGTTCCCTTTTCTCCACACCCTCTCCAGCATATGTTATTTGTAGACTTTTTAATGATGGCCATTCTGACTGGTGTGAGGTGGTACCTCATGGTAGTTTTGATTTGCATTTCTTTAATAATTGGCAGTGTTGAGCATCTTTTCATGTGCCTATTGGCCATCTGTATTTCTTCTTTGGAGAAATGTCTCTTTAAGTCTTCTGCCTATTTTTTTGATTGGGTTGTTTGCTTTTATTATCATCAAGTTGTATGAGCTGTTTGTATATTTTGGAAATTAAGCCCTTGCTGGTCGCAATCATTTGCAAATATTTTCTCCCATTCTGTAGGTTGTCTTTTCATTTTGTTTATGGTTTCCTTTGCTGTGCAAAAGCTTGTAAGTTTGATTCGGTCCCCTTTGTTTATTTTCATTTTGATTTCTATTGTCTTGGGAGACTGACCTAAGAAAACATTGGTATGATTTATGTCAGAGAATATTTTGCCTGTGTTCTCTTCTAGAAGTTTTATGGTGTCAGGTCTTATGTTTAAGTCTTTAAGACATTTTGAGTTTATTTTCGTGTATGGTGAAAGGATGTGTTCTAACTTCACTGGTTTATATAAGGCTGTCCAACTTTACCAACACCACTTGCGGAAGAGACTGTCTCTTTCCCATTATATATTCTTGCCTCCTTTGTCAAAGATTAATTGTCAAAGATTAACTGAGGTGTGTGGGTTTATTTCTGGGCTCTGTATTCTGTTCCATTGATCCATATGTCTGTTTTTGTGCCAATACCATGCTGTTTTGATTACTGTGACTTTGGAGTACTGTCTGAGTCTGGGGTGGCTATGCCTCCAACCTTGTTCTTTTTCTTCAGGATTGCTTTGGCAATTCTGGGTCTTTTATGGTTCTGTATGAATTTTAGGATTATTTGTTCTAATTGTGTGAAAAATGTCATGGGTAATTTGATAGGGATCGCATTAAATCTGTAGATTGCTTTGGGTAGTATGAGCATTTTAACAATATTAATTCCTCCAACCCAAGAACATGAGATGTCTTTCCATTTGTTTGAATCATCTTCACTTTCCTTTATTAATGTCTTACAGTTCTCAGCGTATAAGTCTTTTGCCTTCTTGGTGAGGTTTATTCCTAAGTATTTTATTTTTGGGGTTGTGATTTTAAAAGGCATTGTTTTTTTACATTCCCTTTCCGATATTTCATTGTTGGTATAAAGAAATGCAACCAATTTCTGTATGTTAATCTTGTATTCTGCTACCTTGCTGAATTCGTTTATCAGTTGTAGTAGTTTTCATGTAGAGTCTTTAGGGTTTTCTATATATAGAATCATATCATCTGCATCTAATGACAATTTTACCTCTTCCTGAAGGAATTAATCTTGAAGTTCTACTAAGACTTTTGGGATACCTGTTTTAATGAGCCACTACTTCCTGCCTGAGATTACACTATGCACCAGAGATTCTAGAATTAGCATAATAAAATTAATAATGCAAACAACAACAACAGATCTTCACAAACCTTCCTTGCAAGGAAGTAGAGTCCACTGGAAAAACAGACAAGTGAAACACACATTCAAAATGGCAGTGATTCTCAAACATTTATGTGCTGAAAAATCATGACAAGCATGATAACCAGAGCAATTACTAGACCCCTTCTCCAGCTGGTCAGGTGTAAGGTCCTGTATCTCTATTTTTGGTGAATGCCTCCAGGAGAGTCTGAGACAGATGTTCTCAGTTGTCGTCAACCTTTAGTGTGCATCAGATTTGCCTGAGAATATTGTTAAAACACAGATTGCTGGGCTCCAGTGCCAGAGTTCTAACCAGTTCCCAGGTGTGGCTGATATTGCTGGCCCAGGGACCACATTTTGAGAACCACCTTTCAAAACTCTGCAGTGTGCGGTTGTGTGTGTTGTGAATGAGACGGGCCCAGAGAACCAAAGGAGGGCAAAGGGACTCTGCCCTAAATTAGCCAAAGGTAACAATAGCAGCTAGAATTGATTGACCCAAGAAAAAATTATAAGAACTTTACCTGCATTTGCTCATTTAATCCTTTCAGTAAGGTACATAGGTGCTACTTAGTGTTCCTCTTTTACAGGGGTGTCCAGAGAAGGTAACTACTTTGCCCACGTCCTAAACTGGTAAGTAACAGATTAAGAATTCAAGTCTAGGAAGTGTGATTCCAGAGCCCACACCTCTACCCTTTCTGCATGTAGAGAGTAGTAAAGGGTTGTCAGTGAAGCCTTCCTGGGGGCCGTGGCCTCTGAGTGTAGATAGAAGGATGAGTTGGACATAAAGATCATTATTTGTGTGTGGTGGGGGTAGGGGAGGAAGTATGAGGGCTTCCAGAAGAGCCTGCCCTCCCCATACATCTGCTATAAGCAAGTCTGATGATCAGGAGTCCGGAACATGAGTATGACTATGGGATACTGAGAAGGGTTCTAGAACCCTGAGGTTAGAGTTCTGGATCAGTTAGTAGGTAACAGAAAGTGAATGAGTGATTTACCTTACTTTCCACGGGTAGCAGGAAGTTTGGAGATAGTCCCTCTAGCGTTAGTCCAGCTGCTGAAGGGCATCACCAGGGGACTGGGTTGCTTCGCTCTTCCAGCTTCCACATCTCTAGCACGTCCACATAGCTTCAAAGTGACCCCAGAATCTCCAATAGTGTTCCAACAATTTGGGCAGGAAGAAAGAAAAGGAAAACAAAAAGAAATTAAGTAAGAAAAAAAAGGCAGTGTCTAACTCAGAGAGCAAATTTTTTACCACAGATGGTCAGCAGACTTGCACTTAGATCTCATCAGCTCGGATTTTAAACTGGCCACCTTAGCCTTAAGGATAATGGGGTCTCCTAAACCAGGGCTTTGATAGTAAGGAATAAGCAGGGAGTGGTACTGATTAGCAGTGCCTGCTGTCCCAAACAAATATTATCCCCAAACTTTTTTTTTATCCTATATTTTACTTTAAAGAACGGAGGGGAAACATGTATCTGTAAATAGCCTTTTAGAAAGGGTACAATTATATAGTTATACAACCCCCTGGAGGGCTCCTTTCTTCTAAAATCTCTTTAAAAACTGTTCAAGGTTAAGGACATTTTTATCTTAATTTAGTAACTTGCAGTCGATTATCTTGGAATGACATCCTCTCTCTGCAGATGTTCTGTCAGGCTTTAGAAAATTCTAGAAGTGGACAGAGAAGTGTTATGGTACATGTATTTGCAATATGCACGTCTTTGAAATGAAATCCATTTAGGGACCAAAAGGCATTTCACGTCTTTGCTATACATTTTCACATATTTGCCTTTCCAGAATTCCTTTGAGCAAATCTGTTAGATGTAACCCATCCGTTTCTCCCATCTGAATTCTTTATTACTAAACGTTCTTCAGTATGCTCTCACTCCCCTCTGTCAAAGGCGTTTCTCTGGGTCCTCACCCTTCTCATCTCATATGTGAATGCGTATCTTAAACTGAAGCAACAGTCTGCTATGACTTCTCCATAACTTGAAGAACCCGTCTTTGTGGGAAAAAAAGTAGACTTACTAACTTAAAAGGTAAAATGCGCACAATGTTTCTGAGAATTAAAAACTAAGATAAAAACATAAGCAATGGAAAAAACTTACAGTGGATCCTTTTCAAAGACTTTATTTTACAGAGAAGGCAACTGAGGTTTAAAGAAAAAATGCGTTAGTTAAACACTAAATAATAAACCTTAAACCTCAGTGGAGCAACACATGGACAGTTCATTTCTCACTCACTCAGGAGTGTAGTATGGACTTTGGTGGTCTGAGGGTCAGTTTTCTGCTCAGTTATTCAGGGACCCACCACCTTCATCAAGTGGCTCTACGTTTGTCCTAAAAAGGAAAGGAGAGAGGAAGCTGCAAGCTACAATTATCAACTCGTTATCCTTCAGACATAAACTCTTCAGGTCACCTCTGGTCACATTCTTTGGGATAGAACCATACCCAGATGCAAGCGGAGATGGAGACTGTTGTTCCTATCTTGATCCTAGTGATGCCTCTACAGGCTGGAGGAGCTAATTAAAGTGTAGTCAACAGCTCGTTGTTTCTGCCACAATGAGTGATTAGCCTAAGACTGTGGATTAATTATGTGTGCGTGTCACATATACATATAATACACACAAACATATATATGTGTGTGTATACATACATTTTTTAGCATGAGTTGACACAGGGGGCTTCTGCCGTATCAAAAGAGTACAAACTGCCTCTTGTTGCTTTTTCTTAATTGAAGTTGACTACTACTATCTATTTCCCTTCATTTTGCTACCTCCCCCCCACCTTTCAGTATTATATGAAAATTCTGAAAGAAATAATTTCAAAGGTTCCAGTGCTTTTAAAGGTAATAGAATACTCAGACCTTAACAATTTTCCTGTGTGAAACTTTTGCCAGACTAAAACAGTTAACTTATGAAAAGTAAATTTAGATTGATACAAAAGAGAATATAAGCTGATTTTTTTTTTTTTTTACACAAATACCCTGAGCCAGGGTGGAAAATAAATGGAAAATGAATTTAGATCCTTTTGTTGTAAATTTAAATATTTTTAATTGTAAAAATAATACAGGCTCATTGCAGAAACTCCAAAATTGAAAGGATTTAAAGAAAAAAGGAAAAATAACTCAAAATCCCATTTCTGATAAATCATCTCTGTAACGTTTTTGAGGGTATCTTTTGAAACTTTTTTGTGACGGGGTGCATATAAATACAATGCAAGTATAAAATACCTTTAATTATTATATCCAACTACAAAACAGTTCTATAACATTTTTATTTAGTAATATAAGTATGATTACTCATCACCTAATAAAAATCTGCAGCATCATTTTTAATGGTTGAACAGCATTCTATTATTTATTTAACCAGTCCCTACTGTTCAACATTTAGATTATTCCTGTTCTGTTTTGCTAAACAATGAGACAAGCATCCTTGTTCATATGTCTTTGAGCATTTGTTTATTTCCTTAGAATGGACTTCTAGAACTTGAATGGCTGGTTGTCAGTTCTGGTACATACTGACATATTGTCTTCCAGAAAGGTTACCGTGCTTTTTATTTCTACCAAGAATTTAACATCCAGTGTGGTTTCTTACACACACTCATCAGTACCAGTATTATCAATATCAATACCAGTATTATCACGTTTTTTAAAACTTTGTCATTCTAGTCAGTAAAATATGACACCTGAATTATTTTATTTGTATTTCTTTGATTAATAATAGCAAAGTTGAACATATTTTCCTATCTTTATTGGCTGTTAATACTTTTTAGTTTGTGACTTTATGACATCCATTTTTCATCGATGTATAACAACCTTTTATATATCAATGTGTTTATTTTGTTGTAAATGCAAGTTTTTTCTCTTCATTTATTAATTTTTATTTTGTGTATGTTGAACTTCTTTAATACTGTCAAGTCTATTCAGAAACCCTTTAATGAACACAACAAATGTGGAAAATCAGTCATTCTCCTGCATTTTGTAATCAATGTATTTCCTTTTGGGCAGTATGGAAATGTAAGTTCTTATTTCATCTTATGGTTGGAAAGAATCTATTCCCTCGGAAAGGGATTATAGTCTCCATGATGCAGTAATGGGAGATTTTATAGGGTAGGCAGGGTCTACAGAAGAAAAAACCCTAAATCACACTCCATTGGTGGTTGCCTTATTTATAAAAATGGCATTTGAGGTTGTGTGACTGCCATCAGGTAAGCAAAATTAATTTTTAGCATGAAGTACTCCTATCAGCAAGAACAGCCTAGGATAGGCTAGCGGTAAGAAGTGAGGGGTTATGGGATTGGGGCATAGCCTCTGTTTCCTCCAATGCAGCTGGAAATTTAAACTCTGGGGCTCCTGCTTGATCCAATCAGCCCAGCTAGTATGTGTTGCCAGGTAGGGTGAATAGACTCAGAAGTACAAGAGCTCATCCTTAGTCCCCTCTGGAAATGAGCAGAGAATACTGTGTCAAGCAGTGGTGATCAGTCCGTGGTCTGGAGACTTGGATCTCCTCACATAGTCCTTAAAGTCAGGGTGAGACAAAATGCCAATACAAATTATATTGATGACAGTATCAATGAGGTGACATTGAGTCCTTTGACCCAACGTGTGTCTGCAGTGTGCCATCCATTAGTAAATGGGCAAAGCCATTTGACAGATCTATCTGATACAATGAATGAATCTGACACTCATAGTTTGAAAAACGGAAACTGTATCCATTTGTCAAGAACAGTGGCTACTTGTTCTGCTTTATTCCCCCTGGTAGAACTAGGTAACATTGCAGGCAGTAAGACGTTCCAGCATTTCACCCTGGAGTAGCCCCAAAACTGAAGAAGCTGTCTTATCAGTAGTTAGCTCCTTGTCACCAAGAATATTAAAGTAGATTTGTATTATTAGCAAATTAAAGAGACTGTAGTGCCTACCACTACTGTATTCACTAAGGCACCCAAGTTATTCTAAAGAAATCCTAATAATACATTAGGACCGTTCTGAATATTTTTATTTGATTAGCCATAATCTTCTAGTTCTAACATCCATCACCATTTTGACCACTGAAACTTGGCCTTCTTTTCTTACAGCCTAGCCCTGTGGTCTTGGGCTAATCACTAACCTGCTTAGAGATACAATTTTCTTCTCTATGAAATAGAAACAATATTATATGCTTTGAAGGGCTGCAGGAAGATGAGCTGTAATGTTTATCAAGTGCCTAGTAAGTAGCCTGGCCCATAATAAATACTTGGCTAATTGTAGATGTTAGTTTCATTTTTAGTTTTATTTCCAAACATTGCTCTTTACTTTTGGAACTGTAAAATTTGTTTTGAGAGTGGAGGACTTGTTGTTTGGATTCCTCCAACACTCTCTGTATATTCTGTACTTCTATCCCTACATCATTTATCTTAATGAAATAAATGATCTTTGGTCTGGTGATTCCAAGGTGACGAGGAGCTAAGTGGAGGTTCAGTATACACCTGGAAGTATGGATTTTCATGCTCAGTGCAAATGTGGGAAAGGCATTATTCCCACATTATAAAGGGGGTAAAAAGACCTCCAACTTGAGGAGACCCTGGGTTGAGAGATGAGAGATTTACAGGTACTGTGTTTATCCTACAGGGTACCACAGGGGCTTTTATGTTCTGTAGCAAGAATTTGCACCTTATACCCTTGTAGTTAGAAGTAAAGCGTACCACATAACTAATATCTAGTAAGCATTAGAGTTAGAATAAATACCATTTATTTAACGTTTCCTTTGTGTTAAGCATTTTATAGTTACAACATATGGATGGATACTATATTGTAATGGTTAAGAGTGTAGTTTTTTGAGCAGGATAATCCTGGATTGGAGTCTCATCTTTATTACCTCTTTTTTTTCTGTTTTATTGAGGTATAACTGACAAAATTGTAAGATAGTCAAAGAGTATATCATGATGATTTGATACACATATGCGTTGTAAAAGGATCCTTCCCATCACGTTAATTAATACATCTAACAGCTCATGACACCTTTTTCCTTTTTTTCTTTTTTTGGTGAGAACACTTAAGTTCTATTCTCTCCGAAAATGTTAGTTATACAATACTGCAGCTGAAAGTTTGTACCCTTTTACCAGTCTTCCCCTCTTTTTCCCACCCACACCCCAGCCCCTGGCAACCAGTTTTCTACTCTGTTTCTATGAGTGTGGCTTTTTTTCTTTTTAGATTCCATATATAAATGATATCATTCGTATTTATCCTGTCTGGCTTATTTCATCAGCATAATGCACTCCTGTTTCATCTATATTGTCACAAATGAAAGGATCTCCTTCATTTTTTTAAGGCTGAATAATATTCCATTACCTCTTAAATGAGTGACTTTTGGTACATTATTTACACTTTCTAAGCCTCAGGGTTTCTTTTCTTCTGTAAAAAAAAAAAAAAAATATATATATATATATATATATATACACACAGGTTATTTTCTGATATGTGGAATGTTTGTTGAATCAACAAATAATTAGTTGAGATCATAAATGTGACACTTAGCACTGTATTAACATTTATTAATACTCTCCCTGTTAATTTCTACAATAAATTGTATAATAAGTAACAATAATAATAGTACTACTAGTAGTTTTAGAAAATGCATAGGATGTGCCAGGCATCATATACTGTACTATCCTCCTTCATGTGTACCACAAGTTACATGTGGATATCATCTTCCACGTTGTTTCCTTTAAAGAAACTTGAAGCTCAGCAAGATTGAGTAGCTTGCTCCAGATGTGAACTCAGGTCTGAATCACTCCACATATAGGTTCTTAATTACTCCATGTCTTTAATTCCACATCTGCATTTGTTTGTTGTTGTTTTTAACTTTCCAAGCATCTGATGTGAAATTCCTTTCTCTTTGGGGAATTTTCCACTTTGTGGGTCTTGGTGAGAAACAGAGCCTTCCTCTCGTTATACAAGCTGAACATGTCAGATACACTGTTTACTCACATGCTCAGTCTCCCTTACAGATGGAAAACAGTCGGGCGACCTCGGGTTGGCCAACTGCACCCCTCTCTTGGATTTTGAATTACAAATAAATGATGTAAAGAAGCAAGGCCAGCAGTGCTGGGTCAACCTCCTGTTTCCTGTTCCTGCTTGGTAGCAAGGCCAGCTAGGACTTATAACATCACTTTGGCCTGATCCTATAATTGCAATAGCATAGCCTTGGCTTTCGGTTGTTTAGTCTGCTTCTAGTTACTGAGACCTAACCATAAACTTCCAAAAGTTTCCTTTTCTGCTCAAATTAGCCGTATCTGCTCCCTGATGATTACAAATAAGACCTTTCCTGATATACAATGGTGACCTACTTATCCAGGCAGATGTAACATCGTCCTGGCGGGGACAGAGGGCAGGCAAGTTCCTTGAACAGCTGAACAAGAAGAAAAAGACCTAAGAAGGAAGAATTGAAGCCAGTTCTGCTTGTGTTATAATTCTACCTGCAGCTGCCTCTGTTTCACAGACCACATGCTAAGGACCGTGTCCCTTCCCCTGTAAAAGACGAGCAAAGTAGACCCGGGCCTTCCAACCCAGAGACCAGCTGAGCTGTACCGTGGACAATCTAGGATGTGAAAGACTTCACTCAATGTCTTTGTCACTTGACACATTGTTCCTCTCTTTGGGAAGTAGCTTCTTTGTGTGACAAGAATATGCTAAACCAACACTTAAGTGGACAGAGGTGAAAGATGCCAAAATTAGCTACAGAAAAAAAGGCGTAAAGACTTGTATTTTCTGTTATTTGAAGGTGTTAAGACCCCACATAGAATATGAGTCCTTTAAAGGAAAATTGTGAATGGCCCAGGGAATGTTGAATTTCCATGTGGCCATGTGTTCTTGATCGGTCACGATGATGATGATGGTAGCATCAGTAGCATTTATCAGTGTTTCCTGGGTGAGAGGCACTTTATCCTAATGACCTTTTATCCCCATGACGACCCTGTGAAGTAGGAAATACCGTTTCAGCATCTTCAGGGTTTTTCTTTTTTTTTTTTTTTTTAAATCAGGAATTTACCCTAGATCACAGTTGGGTGGTAGAACGACCAGAACTGGACACTAGCCTTTCCTGAATTCCCAGAGTGTGATCTTAGCAGTTGTATTGCCTGATGCAGAGCCATGTACATGTTGCCAAAGCAATGAAACGTGTACCTATTTCTAAGAGATTCTAACTCAGAAGCTCTGGGGTTTAAGTGCAGAGCAGTTGAGTGTGATTGTCTTTACAGACAGTAGATAACTTAAGAGAAGTTGTTTAAAAGTATATTTGCATATTGCACTACCCTGTCATATCTGTGATTGGTTAGCTATTGAGTAACTAACACAAATCCCAACCCCATCTCTAATCTCATTCGTCTCTTGTATGATATTTGACCTAATTGAGGCAGTATTTTTTTTGTTCTTTCCCACAAACACACATCGAACATCCAAAACATGCTTACCATTTGTGAGCATATTCTCTTAGTTATTTAGGAGTTGAGTAAGAGTGAGAGAGAAGGGCTTCCCTGGTGGCGCAGTGGTTGAGTGTTCTGCCTGCCGATGCAGGGGACGCGGGTTCGTGCCCCGGTCTGGGAAGATCCCACATGCCGCGGAGCGGCTGGGCCCGTGAGCCATGGCCGCTGAGCTTGCGCGTCCGGAGCCTGTGCTCCGCAACGGGAGAGGCCACAACAGTGAGAGGCCCGCGTACCGCAAAAAAAAAAAAAAAAAAGAAAGAAAGAAAAGAAAAGAGTGAGAGAGAAAAAGACACATAAATATGAAATACGGTCATCATTTTTTTAATATCCTTTATGTTGTTAATCCCTCTTAGCATTTACTGCCATTCACTCATTTGTATTATTTGGGGTATACCAGTTTATTCACACAGCATTTTTACATATGGCTTATCATTTGTATTCTATTTCATTTCAAAATCATGAAAATAAGGTGGAAAATGAGGTGTAAAGTGGAAAATCTATGTGTACGTTTTCATTGGTGGAATGAGGAGCTACCTGAATATCACTCCTTTAGCTTTTCCTTCAAATGGTGCACTTTTTCCTCCATGCATAGGAGTCACTTCCATTAGGTAAACAGTAGTCTTGAGGGCAAACCTCAGAAGTAGAAACAGGAGAACTTTTCAGTTATGGTAAAATCAAACATAGTTTTCTTCAGTAGTGAAAAAAAAATTCTTCATGAGAAGTTCAACCACCGTGAGTTCCATGGTGAAAAACTTTCCCCTTATAGATGCAACTTCCCCCAGAATTCTGAGAAATGTCGGTAGTAAGAGAGGGGTGTTGCATACACCTGTTTCATTTCCCTCTGACTTTTCCTTCTCCTTTCTCTATTGACATTAAAATTTATAGTGAAAGCACATAGTAAGCAGTCTAGGACCATTGATATGACATTTGATCTAAATCTCCAAAGTCTATTTTAGATGGGGATGCTATGAGAGTCACAGGAGGGGAAAAAATCTAGAATTATTCTTATGTGATGAAATGTACTAAAATAACAAAAGCAAATCTTATTTCTAGCTAATAAAATAGCATTCCTTATATGATGTCATATTATGGTAGAAAAGAAATATATGCGTCTATTTTCTTCTATATTAAAACTGCTAAGGAGTGGGGACCCGTGAACTAAATCAATTGTTTTGGGTTCAAGTTGTAGTTTTTAGTAGCCATCCTTCTTAGCAAGTTTACAGAAGCAAATGTACTTCGTTTACTATCACCACTAAATGTGCAATCGTGTAGATTTGTGGAAAAAAGTATTATCAAATATATATACTTTAAAATGATTTGTGTAAATTTATCTATTCATATTATTATTCTCCCCAAGTAAATCAAAATCTACTATATACTGTGTTTTTCTTCTATAGCTTAAAAGGGGAATGTATGTTGAAACTTATTCAAATATTTATTAGGTGTCTACTAAGTGCCAGGCACTCTACTAGGCAGTAGAGCTGTTGTATTAGAGGTGGAAAATGTGCTTGACCTCCAGAACTGATACTCTTGTAAGAGAAATACTGGGTCAAATTAAGTCAACAGTTTTT
The DNA here is from genome assembly GCF_059928025.1 of Delphinapterus leucas. Classification (NCBI taxonomy): domain Eukaryota; kingdom Metazoa; phylum Chordata; class Mammalia; order Artiodactyla; family Monodontidae; genus Delphinapterus; species Delphinapterus leucas. The sequence goes on from NC_143131.1 coordinate 163,030,631, forward strand.
TTGCTACAGAGCTTTTTACCAGTCTTGTGAATTATGAGTCTCTGATAAGGAGATGTAGTGGACAACAGATCCCAAATTTATTTGAAATCTTTTCCTTCATGGACTGTCTCATAGGATTTATGATCCACTGAACACACTTGAGAGACACTAGTATTCTGCAGTGGTTAGTTAATTGTTTTCTATTAAACAACTATATACTGAATCCATGATATTATTATCTGGATTATTTGGAGGATACAATGATGTACATGGCCACTGTGATGATAAGGGGGTCCAGTTTAGTTAAGAAGAGAAACCACAGGAGTTATAACTTAATGTAACAAAGAAATACACACACATATACATATATTTATATGTAAATTACTATTTATATAGTATACAATGTCTTCTGAAGAAGATAGAGTTGTTTGTAACTTGGGATCTCACAGGAGGTTTCACAGAGAAGGTAGACCCTGAGCTGGGCAGAATTTCAGTAAGTTAATTTGGTTCTGACCGTACGATAAAATCAGGTATTTGCACTGGTCAATCTGACCTTGATGGAACAGCATTCCATTTGCAGGGAATAGTGTGATCAAACATGCAGTGGTAGAGATTGCCAGATTGTAATATTCCAGTGCCTGGAAAGTGTTGGAACATCTGCTTTCTCCACGGTCTAGAAAAGTGAATCTCAAGTGAAATGCACGTATAATGGAGGCCAGTGCTCTTTGCTTTGTACACTGCTTTGATTCTACAACATACAACAATGTAGTGATCTGTTTCAGATTGTCATTATTCGAGAGGGTTCTTAGTAACAGGAGTGGAAAAGGAAGACCTCCCTTCCTGTGTTTCTGCCCTATGCTCTTAAGCCAGAAAAGGTACCAACATCACTGACATGACCTTGTCTCAGGTATCTATCAGGATCTACTAGAATCATTCTAGTGAAAGGTAACTAGACGTCCAAAGGACTTAAAAGATACACTATAACCTCTGTATACTTTATATACCTGGTGAAACAAAAATGTCACCTGAGTGGTCCCCTTCCCTAGAAATACCAGTATGTTTTTCCAGTGCATGGCAGAACTTTGCAGGTAAAACTGGGATAAAGGTGAAGAACAGTCTTAAAATTCTAGTCCTTGAACAGCACCTAACACACAACAGGTTTTCAATAATCTTAGCAACAGTATTCACAAATAATGACCGTCAGCGTAACTGCTCTTTTGTGCCAAAATACATTACCATATTCCTTTTTTTCCTTCAGCTTTACAACTTGGGTTCTACTATTGTTTCCATTTTACAGACTAGGAAAGTGAGTCTCAGAGATGCTAAGTCACTTGGGCAAGGTCACAGAGCTTGTAGGAGATAAGCCTGCACCCTTACTGTTGGATCCTACCAACCAGACCATAATTTAAGTCCTTCAAAATATACCTCAGAACCTTTGAGTAAATTAATGAATAAATCCTCCTAGTCAGACTGACCAGATCATTATATTAGGTTCAGCTATAAGTGGAGGAAAGTCATAATCATAGTTGGACAGTTAATACAGTAATTTACTTGCTTTGAATTTTCTAAATGATGTTTAGCTGGTAGTTTCATGATGATAACCATCGAATAAAAACAGGCATATTTTGGTGTTTGGAATAAGATCTCATATTGAGTAAAATACATATTGATTCCTAGACCTATATGATGTGAGTAACAGATGACATTGAGATGCCATCTAGAAGTACTCCTGTGCAGTTCATCATGTCAACCCAGCTAATAATTTTAGAATGTTCAGAGTGAATAATATATGCAGCCATAAAGCATATTTCTAATCAATGCAAATAATATTTTTCCTATGCTAAACCCAGAGTTAAGTTATAACACGCATCATAAGATTAATGGGCCATGTTTTCTTCATCACTTTGCTAAATTTCTTAGTCTGGAAACCATTCAGAAGGTTGCGAATTGGAGCTGAGCAGTAGTAGTGAGACTGTGCCTCTGATGATGAAACTATTTCCACCCCGACCCCTACTGCTCCCTTCTTGGGAAAGAAGGCAACATGTCTCCTAGAAAAAGTCACAGGTTTATAAGCTGGCTTGTATAATACGTTTGGAGGAATAGTGTGTCTTTTAAGCAGAGCCTATCTCGGCATGTAAAATAATTTTTACCTACCATTTAATGAAATTAACACTCACTTTGAGGCTCGGTCTTTTGCCATTTGACTCCTGGATCACGCCTATGGATATATTTTTTTCTTCAGACGAAGTGTGAACCCAATATAGTATCCATCATTCAGTCTACCTAGCTGATGTACATCCTCTGAAGCACAAGCTCCCTGAGGCCAGGCACTTTATCTGCTCTATCAGTGTAGCCCTGATGCCTAGTGTCTAGCTTTTGGAGATTCTTAATAAACATTTGTACTGAATAAGGTATGTATATGGTGAGCAAAAGTTGGCTTCCCATTTTACAGTCAAGAGTATCCCACTCATGTTCTGTGAACACTGGATAGCAGAATCTTACTGTTATTTTTCTGTTCCCTTTGCAAGATTCCTGAAAGGGCATTCCTGTCCTTAGAATGTCCATCTCCTCCCATCTTCCTGGAGAATAACTCTTCTTTCTTAAATACTTAGCCCCATTATTGACTCTTTAAGACTGAATGTATTACCTCCTTACAAACAGGAAAATGCAGTGCTTTTTTTTTTTTTTTCGACAATTTATCACCAGAAAATTATTCTAAGACCTGAAATTCTGGACCTAAAATGCCTGGACTAGTGGTTCTCAAAGTCTGGTACCCAGACCAGCACATCAGCTGCACGTAGGAATTTTTAGAAGTGAAAGTCTTGGGCCCTGCTCCAGACCTGCAGACTCGGACACTCTGGGGGTGGGGCCCACTACCTGTTTCAGCAAGCTCTCTGGGTGATGCCGATGCATACTCAAGTTTGAGAGCCACTGCTTAGACCTAGAGCTTAAGGTTTAGGCTTTGGACAGATCTGAGTCCTAAACACTCCTGAGACACTGGAGTGACCATGAGCAAGTTACTTCTGGGAACCTCTTAGCATCTGTATGCCTTGCTTAGCTAATAGTGATTTTAATTAATTAGAATAATGCACACGGTGTACTCAAGAGAGTAACCAAAGCATACTTTATGTTCCATAAATTCTAGCTGTTTACCATTATCATCAATCAGAGCTTACTGACACATCCTGAAGACATTCTTCTAATAAGTGTAATAATGTGGTTTGTAAAATTAACAGCTTAGAAGAGCATATTACGAAGTTCATCAGACAGGGTCTCAGCAGGAAATCAGGGGTACATCAATAGGGATAAATTGAGCCCAATGTAGAGAATCAAGAGATAGTGTAGTGCCCTGGGTTCAGTAAAAGTGTGGCTACTTTATAGGAGATGAAAGAGAAAGGAAGCCTTGCTGGAGAGAGAGTCCTCCCCAAAGGTGCTGTGATGCCCCACAGAGAAGCACTATACGTTAGTTGGGGGATGCAGCCAACTCCCAGCAATTTGGCAAGAATTAATACCCTAACTTCACTCCCCTCCTTCATTCCCTACAATCTTCTATTGGTACTCTTCATTGGTGAGCCAAACAGAAGCCAGAGCAAGGACACTTACTAAGATAGGCCATGCAAGCCATCCATATAGAGTTGGGTGGAGAAAGGATGTGGAAGGGCAAATAGGACATATTTCCCGCAGGTGGTGAGCGAGCTGTAAAATCACTCGCCCTTCTAACATCATTGCCATTGCAGGAGCACGGAGGAACAAGTGGTTAGTTCTGACTTGGCAGATCCAGGAGACTGCAGGACAGAACTGGTATATGAGTTGGGCTTTAAAGGTAGATTTGAATTTTAATGGAGAGTATGGAGTAAGAAATGGTGAAGAACCAAGGGAAAGGGAGATTCATTGCAAATGGAGAAAAGAAAAGTGGCATAAAGACAAGAAAAGTCAAGACTTACGGAAGAGATAGCAAATACTCTGCGTGTGACTGGAGCAGAGAATGGGTAGACAAAGGCTGGACGTTAAGATGAAGTCATCCTTGAATAACATTAAAGTTTCCTCCTTTAACCTCAATTTCCACCTTCTACTCCCTTCACTAACATTGGAAAATTAAAAGTGAATTTGACTGGGTTGGTGGCAATGGCAGTATGAAGCAAAGAGAGGAGAATAAGAGTAAAAAATTTAGTAGTACCTTGGTGAAGCTGGGTAAATGATGGGTGGTGGTGTCACGTCAAAGCATGGGCAAGTGATTGTGACAAATATAGGCTTATTTCTTGACTATATGACTTCAGTTAAGGTACTTAAGCCCTCTAGGCTGCAGTCTCCCAACCTGTAAAATGGGGATAAAACCTCGCTTCCTCCAAGGTTTCTGTGAGGATCTAATGAGAAATGGAAGTAAGAGTTGAGTCCAGTAATCAGTTTTTAATACATATAAACTAATGTGAGGATAAGGGTAAGAATACTTGCTATCATTTATTGAATACTTATTATGTGTCCAATATTGTGCTAGTCTATTTACATATCTTTTCTCACTTAGCTTTCTTTTATCTGCCTTTCTATAGGCAAGAGATAACTGATGGCTCAGTTATGAGGAAATGCAGTTGTGAGGAAAATGTCAGAGGGAAAATGTACCGGAAAGTTAATTCCTAATGGATCTGTCAGCCTTAAACAGAGCATGTCTGTGCTAAAATGTGTAAAATATCTGTGCTAAAACTACTCAATTGGGCAAGTTTTGATAAAGTATTAACTTAATGAATAGGCATAAACAGCTTGGAGCTTTTTGGAGGGTATGTGGTAATCTTAGTATTGGTGTGATGACTTTTGAAAGTTCTATGGCGTATAGAAGTCAAAAAGAAGACCCGGAAAGGGGGAGAACTCTCTCTGAAAGTTATTGGGGAAGTCTGGCTAGTAAGACTCCAAAAGGGAGAATCAGTAAGAGGCCAGGTTATTCATAGGCCTTCTAAGAATGTGTCCATGAGAAATATTTACAATGATTGGATGCCGGAATAAAGGAGAACACTGGCTCCATAAATGGTAACTTATTTTACACAAACAGGCTAATGATAAAAATAATGAAAATCTGATGGATTTTTAAGAGTTTCATTGACCAAACTGAGACAAAAGTGCATAACAGCTAGATGCTCATAGTTTTAATCAGTTCCCTTTGGAGTCAAGCAAAGATAGCACCTGAAATGGTAAGGGACGTTTATGCAAGGTCACCAAGATTTTTGGTGGTACATTTGGGATATAAACCCATTTCCATAAGAATTCTTTCAGAAGTCAAATGTTTGCTTGTCAAAAATAGCATGAACTTACTTCCAGGAAAAGTTCTTAAGAAAAAATAATTTGAGTAATGAAGAACACTGATGTAACAGTTAATTTAAGAACCCAGAAATAGAGGTAAAGAGTAAAGCAATTATGGGTTAAGAGTCTGCATAAATTCCCCTGGAAGGGGGATATGGTCAGAGATGGCAATTTGAAAACAGTGAGTCACCAAAAGTAAAAGTTTAAATTACAAGCTGTTTTGGGGGTCTTCAAGAGAGGTTTTATAGATTGAACAACAACAGCAGCAAGGATAAGATATAACGCTGTCATGTAGACTGCAGCCTGAAAAGAAAGCATTGCAGAAAAGCCACATCATCCTGAATTTATATTTCCGTGCATTTGAACAGATTGGAGAGCAGTAAAGTTGTTTTAAGAGCGAGTGATTTAAGTCAGCCAGCTTGTGAATAATACGAGATATTTTTGCATTTACATTAACTTATGTCCATAAATAATGAACTTGAACAATGAACAAAATCCATAATCCTGATAATGCTAAGAAAACTGGAAAGATACCTTTACCTTGAAAAGACAGGATAAAGAAGACAGCATAGAAATTTAGGGAGATTGCAGTTTTGGAAAAATCATATTAACATTTATTAGCTGCTACAGCTTTGAAATGTGATGATTTAAAGAAAGAAGTAGACTGTTGATTTCTAAAAGGTAATGTGTTGGCTGAAAGAGAAGAGAATCTTGTTGAGACCTAAAGTGTTCTTTTAAGGATATATTTCAATGTCATTTCAAAAAATAAACGCATTTCCCATAACAAAACAGTGAGGTTAATGGAATCATGCAGGTGAAAGCTTTTTGGCCCGAAGGAGTTCCATCCTTTGGAACAAAGTTTTATTGTTGAACACACCATGACCCAGGCCTGTGAGTGCCAGCACAGTGGCTGTTTTTACAAGATCTGGTACAATATTCACAGTGGTTCTGGCCTTAGCACTAGGCAAGGATCATTCTTTTTGTATCTTCCTGATTGCTTCCTCTACAGAAATGGGATAATCCCTCCTCTTCTAAACTGGAAAGTAGTTTCTTCCCTCAGTAAAACTAGTTTCTTCTCCAGGTTGAGCTTTTCCAACTCTTAGAGGTCTAAAATGAATGATAGGAAACATACTATATTTGCATCTATTTTTATTTAAGAGTTATCTAAGGAGATTTATCTAATTAAATAGGAATTTCCTAACAGATGCCAAAATAAACAATCAACAGGTTTTCTTTAAAGATCATATATATTATATAACAAGATCCACCTAAGAGTTAAAATATAAGTAGGTATACAATTCAACTATTTGAAGATAATTTTTCTTCTTACCACTGAAGCAATAAGCAGGTAGTAGTACAATTTGGGGAAAACAATATTTCTGGCTTTTGTTTATTTTAATTTGTGATATTCATGAGATCTTTTGTGAAGCCTTTGGGTATATAGTAAAATTAATGGGTTTTTAACTTTGTATCGACTCGTACTTTTGTAGGTTTTAAATTTTTCTTCTGGCTTTAATTTATGCTATCTCCTTTAACTTCTTCATTTAGAAATAATATATTTTTCTCAGGATTGCAATCTCAGTGCAGTCCTCTACTTTTCTATTTGTTGGACGTTCTCTTAGACATCTACATTTTTATCTAGTTAGTACCTTTTTAGTTTTTTATACAATTGATAAGAACTCTTTAATCTTATGAATTCTTTATATTTTCTCTTTGGAGACAAGATTTATAGGGATTTCCTTGGGCTTAAACTAGAAAGAAAAACGAATTTGCATATGAAATGTTGAAGGCTTTGTTACAAAGTGGACTAACATTATATGTATGAAATAAACTGCTTCAACCAGATCACCTAGCTGTTAACCTCCAGATTAATATCTATCATAAAATATGTGCGTGCTTCCAACACATGGCATTGCCTCCTATTACTGCATGTCCAGGAGAAATTGTTTTGTCTTGTAGCAAAAGACATTAGCTCTTTGCACATTTTTTTTTTTTTTTAATGACAGCTATCCAAAAATCAAGCGTTCCCTTGTATGTGAGGACAGAAAAGGACAATTTTTAGACAGGTCTAATATCCAGTTGTACCTTTCAGTCACTTAGAGAGAAGGCTTAGACCCCTGAAGCCCAAAGTCACAGGTTTTTTAGGATTATGGTGGTATACACCTCCAGTTTATAGAAAAAAAATGCGTTGTAGAAAATCCAAGTTAAATTAGGACTCAAATCCAAGTTAAATCTAGAACTAAAGTTTTACTGCCCCAAATACTTGTAAACTCTAGGTTACTGCTCTGTTGTCCATTTCATCAGTTGCAGAATATTCAAGTTAGTCTTTCAGTGCTAACAAGAACATAAAAATGCATTATGTCTAAAAGCAGAACATGATTGCCAAGGCAGATCTGCGCATTACCTGAGAGTTTGGGGGGCCACCCAAGCGGCATCTACTTGTTTGCTACTGACCTTCAGTTAGACTTGCTCAAGAATTGTTACAATGTAGTAACATACACCCTTATGTACTCTTGAGTTTATTGAAAACACACAGCAAATGTGCACACACACACACATACACACCAGCACACACCTACTCTAGAGCCTAGAATTTTAAGAGTCAGAACTTTTTGCTTGCTTCTGGATTAAGATGGACCCTGTATTTCCTCAGCATGCCAATTAAAAACTCTATAAACAATTCAAAACCAGCTTAAAATTCTGTTTTACAAAAAAAAATTGATGTTAAATATTATCCTCATAGAGTTCTACTCTGACTTTTCAAATTGTTTTTTCCTCCCTTCATGGGATAAACAGTTAGGGTTTCTTTTTCTTTGTTTTTTTATCTCTCATTGTAAAAAATTCTATCTTGAAAGCTGATTTATTATTTCTTCCTTAGCATGGATGACATGGAAACAAAGATGATATTTCATCAGTCTTGTTTTTATTTAAGTTGAAAGGTTATATATTTCTACTATCTACTGCAATACTGCTAAATATTTTTAGAGTGCTTGTAAATCTTATGACATTTTTTTAGTTTGTATTTAAGGCATTTACTCAAAAGGGACCATATGCCTCAGTTCATGTCACTCTATCATCAGTGTGTATGGTCACTCTATTTTCTAATACTTTTAAGATTGGTTTTGGTCCCGACGTTCCTCTGCCAGATTTATTTCCTTTATTTTCCCCTATATAGCACCATTTGGGGCATTTAATATGTAATCTCCCAACTCACCTTTATAGTTATTTTAAACATATGTATATATTTGAAATACCGAATTGTTTTGTATTTTCTAATTTTTGCAAAAGTAGTATCGACTACAAATCACATCCTATTCTTTTATTTTCTACTTTCATCTCTACACTTCCAGTGTCGAAGGCTGGACAGATCTGCCCACTTTAGTACTCTGGCAATTAAACAGAACCCTCTTCTGGCAGAAGCCTATTCAAATTTGGGGAATGTGTACAAGGAATGAGGGCAGTTGCAGGAAGCAATGGAGCATTACCGGCATGCATTACGTCTCAAACCAGATTTCATCGATGGTTATATTAACCTGGAAGCTGCTTTGGTAGCAGCAGGCGACATGGAAGGGGCATTATAAGCTTACGTCTCTACTCTTCAGTACAATCCTGATTTGTACTGTGTTCGCAGTGACCTGGGGAACCTGCTCAAAGCCCTGGGTCGCTTGGAAGGAGCCAAGGCATGTTATTTGAAAGCAATGGAGACGCAACCGAATTTGCAGTAGCTTGGAGTAATCTTGGCTGTGTTTTCAATGCACAAGGGGAGATTTGGCTTGCAATTCATCACTTTGAAAAGGCTGTCACCCTTGACCCCAATTTTCTGGATGCTTATATCAATTTAGGAAATGTCTTGAAAGAAGCACGGATTTTTGACAGAGCTGTGGCAGCTTACCTTTGTGCCCTAAGCTTGAGCCCAAATCATGCAGTGGTACATGCCAACCTGGCTTGTGTACACTACGAGCAAGGCCTGATAGATCTGGCAATAGACACCTACAGGTGAGCTATTAGATTGCAACCACATTTCCGTGACGCTTACTGCAACCTAGCCAACGCTCTGGAAGAGAGGGGCCGTGTTGCCTAAGCAGAAGATTGTTATAATACAGCTCTGCGGCTGTGCCCCACCCATGCAGACTCTCTGAATAACCTAGCCAATATCAAAGGAGAACAGAGAAACATGAAAGAGGCAGTTCGCTTGTATTGTAAAGCATTAGAAGTCTTCCCAGAGTTTGCTGTTGCCCATTCAAATTTAGCAAGTGTATTGCAGCAGCAGGGGACACTGTAGGAAGCTCGGATGCATTATAAGGAGGCTGTTCGAATCAGTCCTACCTTTGCTGACGCCTACTGTAACATGGGAAACACTCTAAAGGAGATGCAGGATGTTCAGGGAGCCTTGCAGTGTTATACTCCTGCCATTCAGATTAACCCTGCATTTGCAGATGCCCACAGCAATCTGGCTTCCGTTCACAAGGATTCAGGGAATATTCCAGAAGCAGTTGCTTCTTATCGCACTGCTCTGAAGCTTGAACCTGACTTTCCTGACGCTTATTGTGATTTGGCTCATTGCCTGCAGATTGTCTGTGATTGGACAGACTATGATGAGCGAATGAAGAAGTTGGTCAGCATTGTGGCTGACCAGCTGGAGAAGAATAGGTTGCCTTCTGTGCAGCCTCATCATAGTATGCTCTATCCTCTTTCTCATGGCTTCAGGAAGGCTATTGCTGAGAGCCATGGGAACCTCTGCTTGGACGAGATCAGTGTCCTTCATAAACCACCGTACGAACATCCAAAAGACTTGAAGCTCAGTGATGGTCGACTGCGTGTAGGATACGTGAGTTCTGACTTTGGGAATCATCCTACTTCTCATCTTATGCAGTCTATTCCAGGCACGCACAATCCTGATAAATTTGAGGTCTTCTGTTATGCCCTGAGCCCAGATGACGGCACAAACTTCCGAGCGAAGGTGATGGCAGAAGCCCATCATTTCATTGATCTTTCTCAGATTCCATGCAATGGGAAAGCAGCTGATCACATCCATCAAGATGGTATACACATCCTTGTAAATATGAATGGTTATACCAGGGGTGCTCGAAATGAACTCTTTGCTCTCAGGCCAGCTCCTATTCAGGCAATGTGGCTGGGCTACCCTGGGACCAGTGGCGTGCTTTTCATGGATTATATCATCACTGATCAGGAAACTTCACCTGCTGAAGTTGCTGAGCAGTATTCTGAGAAACTGGCTTATATGCCCCATACTTTCTTTATTGGTGATCATGCCAATATGTTCCCTTACCTGAAGAAGAAAGCAGTCATCGATTTTAAGTCCAATGGGCACATTTATGACAATCGGATTGTGCTGAATGGCATCGACCTCAAAGCATTTCTTGATAGTCTCCCAGATGTGCAAATTGTCAAGATGAAATGTCCTGATGGAGGAGACAGTGCAGACAGCAGTAATACAGCTCTTAATATGCCTGTCATTCCTATGAATACTACTGCAGAGGCAGTTATTGAAATGATTAACAGAGGACAAATTCAGATAACAATTAATGGATTCAGTCTTAGCAATGGACTGGCAAGTACCCAGATCAACCTTAAGGCTGCCACTGGAGAGGAGGTTCCCCATACCATTATTGTAACCACACGTTCTCAGTACGGGTTACCGGAAGATGCCATTGTGTACTGTAACTTTAATCAGTTATATAAAATTGACCCATCTACTTTGCAGATGTGGGCAAATATTCTGAAGCGTGTTCCCGATAGTGTACTGTGGCTGTTGCGTTTTCCAGCAGTAGGAGAACTTAATATTCAACAGTACGCACAAAATATGGGCCTTCCCCAGAACCGTATCATTTTTTCACCTGTTGCTCCTAAAGAGGAACATGTTCGGCGAGGCCAGCTGGCTGATGTCTGCTTGGACACTCCACTCTGCAATGGACACACCACAGGGATGGATGTCCTTTGGTCAGGGACACCCATGGTGACTATGCCAGGAGAGACTCTTGCTTCCCGAGTTGCAGCTTCCCAGCTCACTTGTTTAGGCTGTCTTGAGCTTATTGCTAAAAATAGACAAGAATATGAAGACATAGCTGTGAAACTGGGAACTGATCTAGAATACCTGAAGAAAATTCGTGGCAAAGTCTGGAAGCAGAGAACATCTAGCCCTCTGTTCAACACCAGACAATACACAATGGACCTAGAGCGGCTCTATCTACAGATGTGGGAGCATTACGCAGCTGGCAACAAACGTGATCACATGATTAAGCCTGTTGAAGTCACTGAGTCGGCCTAAATAATGACTGTGTGCACAGGAGAATTACCCTGTACCTGAGCCTCAACCTTCTGGGGGAAAGGCAACTACTTTCTCCTTATCTGTACAATACCATGTTGCAGATGGGTGACAGACAATGATAAGATAGCACAGCCAGACTTGCTTCCTGCATGATCATGATCGTGATAGGGAGAGACACAAGAGATGGGAAACTGCTGCTCCACAAGGAGTCTCCATAGAATTTTGCAGCAGCCAGGTGTCTGGAAGGTCTGGAAGGTAAGTCTGGAAGGTCTGATCTCCCTTGGTCTTCCATGGGATGGATGGTTAGTGTGGAAGGGAGATAGAGATTGCCCAGCCGTTTTGTGATTATCATGGATCGATTGAGTCTTCTGGATTAATATTTTTCTTTATATTTTGGGTGTTGGAGCTTTTAAAAATGTTTGGTTTCAGGTATTTTTATTCATGTGAAGTGTATATGATTCTCTTGAGATAAGGTTTTAAGCTAAAATATTCCTTGTTTTAGTTTCTGAACTCTACAGATAAATGGGGACTTTGCTGGTGTAGTCTCTTTATAGGTTTTATAAACCACTTGAGCCTACATCAGTCATTTTAGTTTGTGACATAATGTTTGGAACTATCAGTGCTTTGTTGGTTTATAGATGATGGCTTAAATTCTTTTCCTGGTCCGCTTCCTTCTTCCCTTTCCCCCACTTTAAAAATTCTCCTGTAACTTGGCTAACAAAAAACCAAGTCTGATTCAGAACTTCCCGGAGTGTTTCTCTTAGCTCGAAGGGACTGTCCCTACTTGTTCCCCTCCTTGTTCCATTCCATGGGAGATAAATCACCAGGGCCCAGAAATCAGAAAGAATGTAAAATGAGACAAGCAAAGCTGTCTCCCCCCTGCACATGCAGGTTATTTTTGATGCTTCTGGGTTTATGGGTTTTCTCCCGGGGAAGTTAACCTTGAGCCCAGACAGTCTGTAGATAATGTAAACCACCATCTGGCCACCTTCCTTTTTCTAGTCTATATAATCTGCAACTCTAGCAGGAGGGTGTGAGTCTTCCTTTGGTTCCAGAGTGAAATGCGCGTTGGAGTTGGAGTTGGAAAAGAGGCCCACAACCAAGTGTTAGAGAAGGAAATGTGAAGTCATTAGTGAAAAACCAGGTTGAAGTTAAGGTGAAGAGGCATGAGGAAATGGTCAACTGTTACAGTATTACAAAGATCATCAAGAAGCATATCCATGAATGTGGTTTGTATTGCAATCTGCTGAAAAAGAGACAAGTATCCTGGCCTGGCCTTCATGGAGATTATATTTTATTGATTCTGATAATAGATTATTGTTGAAAAGGGCCTCCTATAAATTATAACCATGCAAAGGCAGCAAGGTAATTTTTTTTCTTTATGTATGTGTTTCTCATTCCTACTCAATTCTCTCTTAGGGGAAGAGAAAATCACACACACAAAAATGTCAAGTCTCAGCTATTCCTTTTCAAAATAATTTTTTTCCAAATTCCAGTGGAGACAATAGGTTAACTGTTAAGATTTGTAAGGCTCAAAAAGCTAGATTTTTTACAAAGTGTACCCAAATTTTATTCTATAACTAATAGCTTTGGAAAGAATGTGTCATGATGCAAAGTTGGAAAAAGCTGGTTTTTCTTCCGTGAATGACTTCAGTGTGTTGGGAGAAGAGGCAGAGAAGAAATCAAAGTAATTAAACATGGGGTGAGTTTTCCTGATAGGGGACTCTAGTGCTTTAAAATAGACTAGATAACCCTAGGGATAAGCTGAGGGTAGAACAGACCAATGCCTCATTTCCAATCTGGTACCCTGGAAGAAAACAGTGTATTTCCTTTGAAGTCTTGAGAGGTTTCTCTTCTGCTTTGTTTTGTTTTTGGTTCATTTTGTAATCAACCTTATTAAGGTATCATTTACATACAATAAAATGCAGACATTTTTAGTCAACGGTTCAGTGACTTTTAATGTATACATTTGTATAACTACCACCCCCATAAAGATAGATAACAATTCTAAAACCCTAGAAAGTTTCCTCCTAGGCTTTTGCAAAAGTATCCCCATCTCTCACCCCAAGGCAACCACGGATCTGTTTTTTATCTTTAGAGATGACTTTTGCCCAGTTTAGAATTTCATGTAAGTTGAATAACACAGTAGGTGCCCTTTTGATCTGGCTTCACTTGCTCAGCATATAGTTTTTGAGATTCATTCATGTTGGGATGTTTGAAACCAGGACTTTAGCCTGGGTGGCTGATGTTGTCTGAAGGCACTTATAGGTACATCTGAGTCTCTGGCATTGTCACTGTCTGTTCTTGGCTCCGTATTTTCAACTTTAGTAAGCAGCACAAGGTTGAAGTAAGGAAGATCATTGTCAGTATAATGGAGGTGAAGTGGGTTCTGTTATATAATATTCTCAGCAAAAATTGACCTGCTTGGAATCATTGTGTTGATAATTGACAAGAATACTCTTCTTCCAAAAACCTTGGTACTATAAAACTTCTAAAGGACGCTGTCCTAGGACTCTTTTAGTTTTCATTTTTTGGGAAACATTTCTGGAAAATTCAAATGTTCACAACCTGAAAGAAGCAATTATTCACCTGAAGGCTGACTCTGCTAAAGTTGAGTTGTCCGACCTTTACATGCTGATAGAAGCCAAATAGCCTTGCAAAACAATGCTCTCTTATTGGATATAAGCATATAGATTGTTTAAGATGGACGTGTATATGCAGTAAAGTGAAAAAACAGAGAATCTTTGGGTTTCCCTTGCTGGTTTTTTTTTATTTTTTCATTTAAGTTTCTATAGCGTATGCTAATAATTCAGGGTAACCTCAGGTTAGTTTTAGTTCCACTCTTTACATAAATGTTGAAGTACTCCATACCCACCGTTTTCCTACCTTCTTTTCTTCCATCTTTCCTTTCTCACTTCTTATAATCCATTATACTTAATCCTGCATTTGCTGAGGTGGCACTTAGTGTAGGAAAATACTGTGAAATTTTGCTGTTCAGAATGCATGTTGACCAAATTCTATATTGAGAAAAGGTCTGTATTTACCCAGAGTAACTCTTTCTCAGCGTCTTTGAATAAAGGCCATAGAAAGTGGGCTATATATAGTATCCTGACAGGTATGTAGAATTCATAGCAATTGCCCTCAAAGAGCTTACCTATCGTAGATGCATATGAATGCATTTAATGATTGCTTTATTGGCAGCAGTGCCATCATACACGGTCTGTTTGGTTTTATATCATTCTCATTACCTGCTGATTACCACTGTATACATTGCAAATGGAATGGTTTCTATGGCTTGTGAACTTAACGGCCAAATAATATGTAATTTATTGCACACTTTAGTGTAGAAGATGGAGACTCCATAACTTTTCGTGTGTTCTTTGCCCCTTTGGAATGTATTACCCTGAGATCAGGCAAAGTAATAAATTTATTTCAAATGTGCGTGATAGCTAAACATCAGTTAGGAATGGTGGGCAATATTTCTTCTTCCAGCAACATAACAGTGTTTAAAGACTAAGCCATTGAACGTGGAGTTACTGAACATGGGACTCAGTTCACTGGGATCCCTTCTTAGAAAAATAAAGCAAAACTTGAATTGGATTTGTGTGGCTTATTCAAGTAGTAACTTATCAGCTACATCTTGAACTTAATTTGTCACAAACATTTGGTATTTTATTAACTCTCTTCCCCTTCTTCCCCCGACTCTCACGAGAATGGATCATGAGTATCTTAAAACATACTAAGTCGTCTTCCATCCCTGTTAATCTAACTACAAGAGCACACTTTCCTTATCCAATGCAACTTACTGTCTTTTAGAGTAGCTGTGCTTTTAATTCTGTACAAAATTACAACCAGCATAGAGAAACATTTTCAAGGAGCCACCACATTGTAGAGCTTTAGAAAGAAGACTTTAGAATTAAGGGCAAATATATCAATTTATAGCTAAAGCACCTGAGGCCTAAAGTAGGCAGGTTACCATCGAGGTCAGGGAAAGTGGTGGAAGATCAGGTTTCAAGCTGAGGAAGAGTCTAGAGGGACTCAATCTGAGCAGGTCAAAAACTGAAATGAGACGACGAATGTTCTGGGAAGGCTGGCATGTGGCCTCAAGTGTGGGATTCAGACACGGAGTGGGCCCGGGGGGAACTGAGCTTCTGCAGTAGGCAGAGAAGTCCACCTCCTCTCCGGAAAGTGCCGCTGACATCAGGGAGTTGAGGGGAAAGAGCAATGAGTTCCAGTCCACCTGAGAAAGCAGGCCAGTCTGATTAACTCTGAATTTAGGCTTATTTCAGATACTTCTTGAGAAAGAACTTGGACAAGAGCAAGTCCCACGCAGCCTCTTTTAAATCCATGCCCAGTATTTTCTGGTGGAGTTGCTTAAACCCTCCAAGTGACTCCAGCATTTTAATTTCACTCTGTAAATAATTCTGACAGTTCTATGATTGATTATTTAATGGGCAAATAAGTAGGGTCACAAAAGAGTGTGAATGTATTTTACAGAATGAGGATGGGCGGAGTGGAGCAGTCTGGAACAGCACACCAATAAAAAGGGATCTTGGTAAAGAAGAACGTCTATTAGAAATGGAGAGGAATTCGCAAGGAAATTAGTGCCTGACTCCACGCCCTTCTCTCTGCATGTTTAAAAGCTAGTTTCTAATTTTATTTTCATAGGAGATGTCTCTGTGATGAATTGTCTTTTACCTCCACACTAGTTATCACATGGACATATTGTGAAGTTTGTGTGAGAGAAAGCAAGTATTAGAATTTCTCTTGCAAGCAGCCATAAGCACTGCCTGGAACAGCCTAGGATAGAAGGAGAAGGAAAGGAAGGTGGAAACAAAGGAGAAAGACAGCTGATGATGCTGGAGTCTCTCGCTGGGATTTGTGGTATCTCATTTTGAAACTAAGTACAGAAAGTCAGAACTTGACTGATTGTTTCTTGATCACGGTTTGTTTTCATTTTTGCTTTTTTCGTGCTCTCTCATCAGTTATTCCAGCCAGTGCCATGTCATTTTCAGTTTCAGTAAGTAAGCATGCCTGTCTTGTTTCCATTTGCATTATTCATGCAAACGTTGATTGAACTGATGACCCCGAGTTATCACGGAAACATTAAATACACCAGTGGATACATTTCTTAATTTTAGAAAAAAATTACCGAGTGAAGGTTAAAACAACTCCTCTTCATTTTGTCATTTTAAAAATACTTCTCCTAACATGCAATACCTCATTGCCTAACAATGCCAGATAAATGAAGAATTCCTATGTATTCCTGAATGCAGGCTAGTCTGTATATTTTTTGGCAGGTATGACCGTTAGCGAGGGTAACGGCCTGGTTTGCTGGCCATGTCCTGTCTCCTAGAAAGTTGTACTTTCTGTTTTCTTTCAGTTGGGCCATTGGATATCAGAGGTGAATTTATAAAACTATACTTCCCTTTACACTTACTTTGTTTTGTTTTGTTTCCCTTGAAGACTAGTTGATTGACAATGTTGTGTTTCAGGTGTACAGCTAAGTGATTCAGATATATATATATTTCTTTTTCAGATCCTTTTCCTTTATAGGTTATTACAAGGTATTGAATATAGTTGCCTGTGCTATACAGCAGGACCTCGTAGTTTATCTACTTTATATATAGTATACCCTTACTTTCTGTGATCCACGCTGGTCAGACCACATAATTATTTTCACTTCTGATATAATTTTTTCCGGTCCAACCTCAAATCTTTGATAAGAAGATATTTTAAAATAAGTTTAGCATGTGTGTGCTCTAAATCCAACAGTAGTTATTAGAGATATGATTTTGCACTAGGTATTCCTCCCTTTTTTGTTCTTGGCCAACCAATTGAAAATTAGTTTTTATTTTCTGGTTGATTTGCTAGATGTTTATGACTATAATAAAAGTCTTAAATTTTGTCTCATATCTTAAAACACAATCTGAATTAGCAATGGATATTGTGCCATACATAGGGGCTGTGATATAAATATAGTTTCTAACTTCAAAAACATATAACCTAGAAGGGAACACAGACACATATGCAGCAATTATGGTAACTGCATTTGTTTACTAAGTGAAATAGTACTGAGATGGATAAAGTGCTAGCGAGCCTTGAACAGGCAAATCAGCTGCAAAAATAGATGCGCAGTTCTTTAAAAATCTTTTTAACATTTTTCCAGGTACAGGTAGAATATAACTTAGCATAAAAACGGTATGGGTTTGAGGATATGGGGAGGGGGAAGGTTAAGCTGTGACAAAGAGAGTGGCATGGACATATATACACTACCAAACGTAAACTAGATAGCTAGTGGGAAGCAGCCACTTAGCACAGGGAGATCAGTTCGGTGCTTTGTGACCACCTGGATGGGTGGGATAGGGAGGGTGGGAGGGAGACAAAAGAGGGAGGGGTTATGGGGATGTATGTATATGTATAGGTGATTCACTTTGTTATAAGGCAGAAACTAACACACCATTGTAAAGCAATTATACTCCAATAAAGACGTTAAAAATAAATAAATAAGTAAAAGAAGACTGACTCATCCAATTAAAAAAAAAAAGAAATTCTCTCATCCTGGATTCAAGAGAAGGGATGAAGTAAAAGGATGAGGAAGAACAAGAAGAGGAAATGTGAGCGTGGAGAGGGTAGGAGGAAGAGCAGAAGGCAAATAAGTGTATGTGCTTCCCTTGCCATCCCTGACTTTTTTTTTTTTTTTTTTTGGCGCTTCAGGAAAACCCAAAAGCCAGAGAAGAGCACAGAGGTGCTCACCACTGCATGTGAACAAAAAGGTGGAGAGAAGAGAATGGTGGTAATCTGCGCAGGCAACTGGAGGATGACCTGAGTGCATCTCGCCAGGGAACAGTCCCCGTTCCATAGAATCCCTGAAGATGCCAGGCTCTTATGTTTAGATGGGGGGCCGAAGGTGTCTGTGGAGTCATCACATACATCACTCCTGGAGGTGTTGTTCACATTGTGTTCTTTGTAAAGAGTGTCCCTGGTGAGGTTCAACATCTCCCTGTGAAGGACCCAGCCTTGCCCTCCCAACCCGCCAAGGTCAGCAGACAACATCCCCAGTTAATCACCAGGTGTAGTGAGATATCTGGAGTGGCCCTGGTACCCCCCAGTTCAGGCGTCCTGGGGAAAGGGTGAGGAGGACAGAGGAACCGGGGCTTCTTCTCATGCAAGCAGACAGCTCACCTGGCCCAGCGCTGCTGCATCCCTGTGGGCACACAGTAGCCCTGTCATCCGGTAGGGGACACTGCAGGATCCACACCTGGCTGGGATTTGCCCAACCCCTGGGGACTCCTCAGCCTCTGTGGAGCCCCACTGAAGGGCCTGGGTCACCTCATGGCACCATTTCTCAACCTGAGGTTCTATAGATTTTTCATAGATGTGTAAAAATTGAATACAACACACACACAAAATGAAGGCAATTCAAAGCAATGCTAATTTAGGATGAGTTAAAGGGCCAGGATTCCAAATTAATTATGACCTTAAAATTAGATAACTAATACATCTGGTTTTATTACATGCTGAAAAGCAGTGTCTTCTACAAACTTTTCATGTTGGGATACAGCAAAGCTATAGAATTTATGATTCTGTGACCACAGCATCAGGATATTTTTAAATTAAAAAGCACAGGCAAGTTTGGCTGGGGTGTTAAAGAAAGAAAAACGATTATTAGGGGAAAAGGGAACATTGCGGTTCTCTGCCCACTTCCACTGTGCTGGTCTCATGATGGGCCGTGTTGCGTGTGGGCTGGAGGGACAGGGTCACTACTCCCACCTGTGTCATCAGACCTCCCACTCCTCACAGCGCCCAGGTGGGAGGGACGCACACTTTTCACCCTGGAGCCCCAGAGCCTCCCCTTTCCTCTGCATCACTTTCACTGTTCAGGGGACCAGTCGCTCGAACGCCGCCCGGCCAAATGCCCAGGTTAAATCGCCCCTGTAGGACAGGTCTCTCTGCTACCAGAACACACTTGGCAAAGAGCAGCAAACAGGCCCCAGTGCCCTGGGGATGTGAGCCCTGGGGATGTCAGGGCCCAAAGTCACTTGCAGGGTCTGAGTAGCCCCCTGGGTCCCACACACCGACCCCAGGGAGCCCACCTCCCCACTGACTCCAGTCCCTGCCTTTGTGTGGCAGGTTCTCGTCTGACACCTGTGAAGACTGTGACCTGGAGGCGTCAGCCTGAGACTCAGAGGGGATGGAGCTTGTGCAGCGTCTGGCAGCTTACATGAGACACGAGGCCAAGGAAGGAGGGCCGCCTCTCTGCTCCGCCTCCGCTCCTGAGTCAGGTAGTGAGTGCCGGTTACTTCCTGTCGGAGCTGTACAGATTTAGCATAATTTTAGATATATGTCTTACTTTTAACAGTGAAAGGCTGTTACATCAAACAAAATTGATCTCTTTTTTTTTTTTAAACATTTCTATGTAAAATAACACACAAGTTTAGAAAAGCACCCTCCGCAAAGGGAGGGCTCAGTGAATTACAATGGGCGCTGCACTCTGGGGAGCAGTAGTTCTTCCCTCTGTAAAAGCCCAGATGCTTCAGAGAAGCTCCTCTCAGCTTCCTTACTCTGGCCCCACCTCCACAGCGGAAATCCCAAAGGGACTGGCTTCTCCCAGCCCTCCAGCACCCTCCACTACTTTCTCATTGTGCTGCCACACTCATTTTGAGTTATTTGTGTGTAAATCACTGCACTTGGAATATACATGGAGTAACTGACTTCATTCTTATAACCGAATAAGTTAGCACTTATTCTTCTCCCCTTCGACAGGGGGTGGCCAGGGTGCTGGGGACGTCCTGTATATTGAACTGGGTGTTGGTAACAGATGTGTTTATATTTACAAGAAACCATAAAGCTCTATGCTTAAGATCTGTGCCCTGTACAATACACCAAGTAAACTTCAATTAGAAAGAGATGCCAAAAAAATTTCCCCACAAAACAAACTTCAGGGCCAGGTGGCTTCCTCTGATTTCTACCAAACATTTAAGACAGAAACGATGCCCGTCTCCTACACACTCTTCCAGAGAACAGATACAGAGGGAACACACCCACACTGCTTTCATCGGACCAGGAGAATACTGATGTCATACCAGCAGTAGATATTACAGGACAGGAGAAATTCCAGGCTAAACACTTCTGAATGTCGATGTCAAAATCCAAAAGCAAATATTAGCAGTCTAAACCTAGAGGTTTTCAGAAAGGAAGGAAACTGGGATTTCGTGGCGGTATTTCCAGTGGTTGATGTGGACAGGATCACTGGGTGTTTGGGCGCTGCCTGGGAACGTGGAGAGAAGGGACAATGCCATCGGGTTAGTGGAATGAACATTTGGTGACAGAGATTAGGAGGGCCTGGGTCATCCTCAGAGACAGTCCTGGGATGGGGTCTCTAGGCTGTGGCTATGGAGGGGTCCCTCTATAAGGGCATGGGCCTCTCTCCTGTGCCACTGCAGGGTCTAGGGATGGATGAGGAGTTTGTAGGGGCTGGATTTTGATGAGGAAGGATGAGCAGGGAAGGTGCGCCCTCAGAGCCAGTGCGGCCACGGCCCCTCCCCAGCCAGGCCGTAGCCCAGGCTACTCAGACAGTTGCTCACATCAATAGTCAGGCGACAGTGGGGCACGCCAGCTTCACCCACTAAACCACCAAGCACAGCCCAGCAGGCCACTGTCCTGATTAATCAGCACTAACTGTGCATCCAGGGCTGGTTGTTGAAGACCAAGCTAATTTGTTAGAGACGTGCCATGTGGGCAACTGGCTTGGAGAGACCAGGGCTCTGAGCCACGTGGAGACAAGCTGACCACTGGTCAGACCACCAGGAGGCTCACCCAGTGTGTGAAGACGCTGAGGGAGGAGGGACATAGATGGGACCCCCTGATCTTTCAAGGGACCTTCTTTCAGGGATATTTAAGAGCTGTGGGGTCAGGGATCAACATGTAAGGGAGGCAGTGGGTCAGGCTTGGGCCCTCCTGTTGGCTCAGACCCCTCCTGTCCTTGGAGCAACCATGGGGCAGGCAGGAGGCTTGGGGGGATGGAGGGAGGGGAGCCCTGGGCTCAGGAGTCCAGAGCACCATCTAGAGGATTCAGGGGTTCAGGGATTTCTGTCCCAGGGAACCAGCTACATTCCTGTCCCACATCCATCTGTCATCAGCTTTGCGACTCCGGGAAAGTCACTTAAAATCTCAACATTTTAGTGCCATGTACCATAAAATATGGTTCACAGCACCTGCCATGAGTTCCCCACGGGGCTGATGTGGGGATCACAGGAGATGATGACAGATATTCTTCACAAGCTCTAAAGCATCACACCCATAACCTTCCCCACTCCCCTGCCCTGTGGCATCCAGGTCCCCTCTCTGGAGGCAGCACTACCACATTTCTTGCTTATTCTTCCAGACATTTAATATTTGAACACTTAGGTAGCACTTATGAAGTAAGCATCATTTTTCATCAGGGTCTACCTGATTTGCTGTATTAAGCTTCCTCATGTAATACTAATAAGTGGACCCTATTAACATTTCCACTATCACAGAACAAGGAACTGAGGACAGAGGGTCTGCATAACCTTCCCAGGTTCATGTGGCTTCTGGTATGATTTGAATCCAGACCATCAGGCACCAGCCCCCACTCTGTCGGTCACTGTGCTGTGCTCCCTTTCTATATTATCTCACTAAATAAAGTCATGTCCCGTGCAGTCAGCCTGCTGGCTATTTTAAGTGCACACCACATTGCAACACCCTCTTCTCAGCCCAGCTTCGATTCACGTGACTCCCCTAGACTCCCCTAGGAGGCTGGTGAACAAAGAGAACAGACGTGTGACCTGGGAATGAATTGACACCTCTGCATGGTCTTCTCCCAGCAACATATCAATAGTTCTCTCAGTTTTTGTTGTGTTTTCCAGGATCATGACTCGGGTACCAAGAAGAAAAGGAAGATTATAAAGGAATCAAACACAGGCTGCACAAGAATATCATCTGTGATCAAGATAATCTGCTGGCCATCCGCAGCGGTGGTTCAGGCACATCAGAATCAGCATCTGGCCAAACAACAGGGTAGGGACCCAAATAGCACCCCCACTGACCACTCCATTGAAGGTACTGTGGAACTAATACCAGCAAGTAGATTCAGGAGCAATGGCTGTAGTTTGTACAGCAGAGCCTGGATCTGGCTGAGGGAGGATTGGGCAGGGAAGGTGCCCACTCAGAGCCCGTGCAGCCACTGCCCGCTCTTAGCCAGGCCTTAGTCCAAGCTGCTCAGACGATTGGTCAGTTTCTAGTCAGTGAGACCCTGGGGGCCTGTAACCTTCATGTGTTAAGCCACCAAAACACGAGCCCAGTAGACCCTGTTCCCAGCTAATGAATATTAACTGCTCATCATCCAGGTTTGATCAGTTGAAGATGATGCTAATTCTCTGTGCAACTGTCATGTGGGCAGTTGGTTTGGAATGTCCTGGGTTTTGAGTCAGTTAGGGAGTCAAGTAGACTACTGGTCATTCAGGGTGGTCACCTGACCACCAGGAAGTCTCACTGCAAATCAGCTGCTAGAATCAAGTGCTGAGGGGGAAGGGAGGGGAGATGCACACATATTTGGATACCCTGGTCCATCAGGGGGTCTGCATTTGGGGGAAAGACACTGTATTTGGGGTCAGGGATTGAAACGTAGAGCCAGGAGGTGGGTCCAGGTTTGAGCCATTCTCTTGGGCCAGGCACCTCCTCCGAGTACCAGCTGTCTCCCTGCAGCATTCTTGGGGCAGGAGGATGTGGGAAAGGGAGTGAGGAGAGCTCTTGGTTTGTGTATCCAGGGTATGATCTCATGTCCATGTGTTCCGGAATCTCTGTCCCTCCCCTGCCTCAGACCCATCACTCATCAGTGTTGTGACGCTAGACAAGTTACTCAATCTGTCTAAATTTCAGTGCCCTGAACCATAAAATATGGGTCACAGCCCCTACTCTGCCCACCCCACAGTGCATCACAAGAAATAATATTCTTTCCATGAGCTCTAAAACTTCTTACTCGTGTCATCAATGTGAAAAAGTAGGCTCTATCCTCCTATTTGTAGCCTCCTAGGTGCCCTTTCTGGAGACAACCTACTTATTCTTCCAGGCATTTAATACTTGAACATTTATGTAGGTAGCACTTATGAAGTACCCATCATTTTTCTTCAGGCTTTGTATTTACTAATTTTTAGCCTCAGAACATAATACGAATAAGCAGGTCCTACTAATATTTCCATATCCCTGGCCAGGGAACTGAGAAACAGAAGAGCTAAGTAACTAACCTTCCCAGGTACACATGGCGTTCGAATAGGATTTGATTTCAGGCCATCAGGCACCAGCACCCATACTCTCCCTCATTGTGTTGTGCTGACTTTGTACTTGTCTCATGTAAATAAAGTTATTTTCCCCATGGGATCAGCCTGTTGGGTATTTTAAGTGCACGCTAAAATGCAAGGTCCATCTTCATAAGCCCTACTTTGATTCAGGGGACTCCCCGGGCAGCTAGTAATAAGGAGCTCTGAAGTTTCACCTGTGAATAAGACTTTTGCCAGGAAGATGTCAACACCTCTCACTATTGTGAATGTATTTCCTAGGAGCTTGTTTCAGGAATATGAAGAGAAAAAGACAAGGATTCAAACCAAGGATACCATATGGGGATTGATCCTCCGTGAAGAAAATATACTGGCTGGCCCTCACCGTCATTCAACAGCTCAAAATGAACATCTAGTCCCAAAGGGTTGAGCCTCAAATATCATCCCATACAAGCCACTCCATTGAAGTCACTGTGAGAATTCCATCCTGAAACTGATCAAGAGTAATGACTATAAAAAGGTTGTCATATTATCTTTTGATTGAGATATAATTCACATTTTTTTTAACTGTGTGATTCAGCTGCTTTTAGTGTGCTCAGGTTTTGCAATCAACATCTCTAATTCCAGTACATTTTCATCATCCCCAAGAGAAACCTCATACCTAGTATCAGTCATTCTCATTCTGTCCACCCCTTTCACCCCAGCCCTGGGTCTTTCTGTCTCTGTTGATTTTCCTATGCTGGACCTTTCATATGAATAGAACCACACAATGTGCGGACTTCTGTGTCTGACTTTTGCAGTAAGCAAAATGTATTCAAGGTGCATCCAGGTTGTAGCATGTATCTGTCCTTCACCCTTTTAATGGCTGAATAATATTCATTGTATGGATATAACACATTTTATTTTTCCATTCCTCAGTTGGCGAATAGTTGGGTTGTTTCCACTCTTTGGCTATTATGAATAATGATACGACAATATAACACTCATGTACAAGTTTTTGTGTGAACGTATGTTTTTTATTTCTCCTGGACATATACCTGGGAGTGGAGTTCCTGGGCCATATTGTATCTCTGTGTTGAACTTTTTGAGGAACGGCCAAACTATTTTCTTTTTCGTATTTGCACCAGCAATGATTGAAAGTGCCAATTTCCCCACATCATTGCCAACGCTTGTTTTTAAAAAAATTATATGGCACAATAGTGGGTATGAAGTGGTGTCTCACTGTGGTTTCAGTTTGCATAATTTTGACTTATAATTTTGCACATGTTTTCATGTGCTTATTGGCAATTTGTGTCTTCTTTGGAGCAGTATCTGTGCAGATTCTTTTTCTCGTTTTTAAAATTTGGTTATTTGACATTTTATTGTTGAGTTGCCAGTGTTCTTTACATATTCTGAATACTAGGCTTTATCAGATATATGACTTGCAAACATTTTCCTTCATTCTGAAGGTTGTATTATGTCTTTCTTGATGGTGTTCTTTGAAACACAAAGGATTTTAATTTTGATAAAGTCCAATTTCTTTTTCCTTTTGTTGTCTGTGCTTTTGCTATCATATTTAAGAGTTCATTGCCAAATCCAAGACTATGAAGATTTATCCCTTTTTTTCTTCAGAAATTTGTATAGTTTAGGTCTTATATTTAACTCTTTGATCCATTTTAAATTCAAAGTCTATTTTGTCTGATATTGGTATAGACACTCCTGCTCTCTTGGTTACTATTTGAGTTTTCTCACTGAGTTTGGAATTCCCTTTTCTATCCTTTAACTTTCAACCTGCTTGAGTCTTTTGATCTCAAGTAAGTCTCTTGTAGACAGCATATAGTTGGATCATATGTTTTTACCTATTCCGCCAATCTCTGTATTTTGATTGGAGAGTTTAATGCATTTACATTTAAAGTAATTGCTGACCAAAAAAAGACTTATTTCTGCTATTGTGCTGTTTCTTTTCCATCTGCCCAAAGCTTTTTTGCCCCTCATTTCCTGCATTCCTCTCTTTCGTTGTGTGTGTTTAGCTGATTTCTTACAATACAATATTTAAATTACTTTCTCACTTCCTTTTGGGAATATTCTATAGCTCTTTTCTTTGTGTTTACCATGGGGATTACCTTTAACATCCTAAAATTAAAACACTCTAATTTGAACTTATACCAGGTTAAACTCAACAACATCCAAGTTCTTGAAGCTAAAAGAGCATCCTACTATCTCAATGCAAAAGACCTTCTCCAAGACACACTGCAGTTTCTGCCTGGCTGGGACATTGCCCCAGAGTGCGGTTAAGTTGAAGGAGTCGAAGGAGGCATACATTTCCATCCTCTGGATCACTGCTCACCAAAAAATACATAATGCCAGGCACATATGTAGTTTTGAATTTTCTGATGAAGACACCAGGAAAATAAAAATGGTGGAGTCAATGTAAATAATAGATTTTTAATTCAGTATCTGCAAAGTGTTCGAATGTTTATATGTGGCACGAGAACTGTGGTCATATTACGAGGGCTTGAGAGCCGCATGGAGCAAGATAGAAGACAAACAGCATGCACTTGAAACTCTAAGAAGTGAACGCTAACAGGCAGATGGGGCCTGGAAGTCCAAAGTTGAATAACAGCCCGTAACAGGGTGATTATGGTGGGTTTTTTTCCTGCCTCTGTCTCCCAGCTTACGCAAGGCACGCAAAGTCCAGCAACAGCTGAAAGTTAAAACCATGGGATCAACCTTTTATTTCTAGCCAGACAAGTGAGAAAGTGGGGGGCTTGGATGTTGAGGAGTGAGGGGGTCATCCCCATTGGTCTTTTTCTCCCCAGTTACCACATCTCCCCTGCAACCTCAGTGATGGCAGAGGCCTTCACTGAGAAATGGCCTGTGTCTCTGGACAAAGGAACAGGTTAAGAGACTCCTATTGTTTGAAGAGTGTGGGGGCATGCCCGTTATTTTCCTTTCTTTTCTCTTGCTATTTAAATTGACAAGAACAGATACTACACTTGATCTTAGCCAAAAGCCTGAGATGAAATAGACAAAATAAACTTTAAGCTAAAATTACTGTCAAGTATAAATTTTACTAATATAGTAATCCCAAAGGACCAAAGAGCAGGGCAGTGACTTTATTGAGAACCCAGGATTTCCGAGTGTCCACCGTGCTCAGTCACTTTTAAATCATCAGCACAGCCCTATAATTCAGAGATTTAGGTGAAGTGACTTGCCCACGGTCACACAGCTAAGTGAGAGTCTTCTGGGACCAAGAGTAACTTTTGCAAAGGCGTCTCTTGCTATACTTAATCACTGCCACCATCTGACACTCACATTCTTTCTTTTTATACTATTCTGTTTCCTTGGGTCAAAGAATCCGACGCCTGAATTAAGGTTAAATAGGAGTTAGTGGCAGATCAAAAGCCAAAATCGCTTCAAGATATTCTTTTCATTCCCCCAAGTAATGCCTTTAGTCACAAAAATATAGAACAACATAGACAATTACAAGTCAAGTGACCTCAGTGTTCACAGGCCAGCACTAATACATTTTAATGTACCATGATCATATTAAAATAGAAATAACTATGAAACATTTTCTGCGGAGAAGCAGCCCCTGCGGCAGGCAGCAGAAAGGGACAGGAAGGCTGCATGGCGCCCAGGCCCCCAATGGCCTAGGTCTCACCCTGCAGCGCACTGTTGATGTGCCGGAACGCTGCTTCCTTCTCGGAGTCTAGGTCTTCAGTGGCGACAGGGAAACCCAGCTCAGGGCCTGGGGGCAGCCTCAGAGGCTCCCCTCGCCGGTGCGGCAGCAGAGGAATCCTGCGTTTTCGGGGCCTGGGACTGTCAGATGTGCGGGAGCCCTTCCTCCAGGGCCCTTTCTGCCCTCTTGCTGCCTCTGCATCTTTGTCAGGCTGGCTTTTCCTCCGGTAAACCACCGGAGCTGCAGAGGGCGACGGAGGGCCCTCCTCGCTCCCTTTCTTTGCAGACTTCTGGGGCAGCCCTTGCGGTATGGCGGGACCCCTCCTTCTCTTCACTGGCGGGAAACCTCGGGTGGAGCTATATGAGCTCGTGATGGCGTTTCTTTGGGGGCAGGAGCTCATACAAGTGGTCTACAGTTTCCTGGTGGATCTGTCTTCTGCCCACTTGGCGTGGAGGTCTCTCTGCAGAGGTCCAGACCTGGGCACGAAGAAAGAGCCCCCCAGGGGCCTAAATGCAGATCGTGCGTCCCCGGTGTCATCGGGGCCGCTTCTCTGGTCATCGTTCCTCACTGTGACTGTGGGGACTTCCTCCTGCTTGGCCATCCCTTGCCCCCTCTCTCCCAGGGCCCTCAACACCGTCTTCTCGGTGCTGTAGTTCGGGACACAGCTGGGTGTCGTGGCCGGCACTGGCTGCCCCCGCGCCACACTGACAGTGACTGTGTCCACTGCGGACACTGAGCTGCGGGACGTCGTGGAGGTGCGAGCACCCATCACTGCCTTCTTCCGATGGCCTCGCCTGCAGATGGAGATAAGGACCCCCAGAAAGGAGCGCAGGGTCTGCGGGATGGTAGAATGTGGCCTCAGAGACTCTGTGGCAAAGTGCAGATGCAGAGTCACTGGACACTTGTGGGCTGGCCTGCGAGTGGATAGCCGGCCATAGACAGCTGGGTGACCCGGGCCGGCCACGGTAAGTTGGTGGGCGTGGGGAGCGGGCTGGGGGCAGATGAACCCTCCTGGCAGGTGCTGATCCCCCAGTGCCCGGGGCGGGGGTGAGGGGCAGGGCCTACCTAAGTAACTGCCCCTAGAGAACTTGGGTGAGGTCGGTCCTTGGATAGAGAGCTGGGCTCCGAGCACTCTCCTTCAGCTGCCAACTCGGCCAAAATCGGAGTGCGCTCTCTTTGGCCTGTTGCTGGGATGCAGCTCTGGAACCTGTGAGCAAACGATGGGCGTGCGTTGGCGGGGCGCAAAAGTTTAGGGAGGGGTGGCGCATGCGCAGAGTACACGTCAGGCCCTGGGGCGCACAGGTGAGGATGCGCGCCCCTGGACCGTCTAGCGCTTCTGAATCTCCCCGGGGGTCTGAGGGCTGGAGGTGTTTGCCTTGAGGGTGATGAGCTTCTTGGCAGGGCAGCTGCCCCTTCTCCCCCGGCCGGCTCTAACTGTACAGGATGGGTCCCCGGCCACCAGAGCAGGAAAGCTGGAGAGCAGGGTACCTGGCTCAGCAGCCGCCGCCCGAGGTGGCAGATTTGGCGTCAGCGCCTGTGCGTCCACCTGCCCTCCCACCTGGTAACATTGGAGGAGAGAGCCGCTAAGAACAGAAGTGCAAAAAAAAGAAAAAAAAACCCAGAAGTGCCCAAGCCAACCGGATCCTGCTGGGGTGACAACTGAAGGGGCAGGCAGGGCGGGCTGGGAGGGACATATATACCAGGTCCAAACCCAGAAAGATCTGAAATGCACGAGTCAGAATGAAAGTCCAGAATCATCCTTGGGCTTTGGGCTGAGCTGGAAGTATAGCCAAACTCTTCAAGGTCTCCAGCTCCACCTGCAGTTTCTGCCTGGCTGGGACATTGCCCCAGAGTGGGGTTAAGTTGAAGGAGTCGAAGGAGGCATACATTTCCATCCTCTGGATCACTGCTCACCAAAAAATACATAATGCCAGGCACATATGTAATTTTGAATTTTCTAATGAACACACCAGGAAAATAAAAATGGTGGAGTCAATGTAAATAATAGATTTTTAATTCAGTATCTGCAAAGTGTTCGAATGTTTACATGTGGCACGAGAACTGTGGTCATATTACGAGGGCTTGAGAGCCGCATGGAGCAAGATAGAGGACAAACAGCATGCACTTGAAACTCTAAGAAGTGAACGCTAACAGGCAGATGGGGCCTGGAAGTCCAAAGTTGAATAACAGCCCGTAACAGGGTGATTATGGTGGGTTTTTTTCCTGCCTCTGTCTCCCAGCTTACGCAAGGCACGCAAAGTCCAGCAACAGCTGAAAGTTAAAACCATGGGATCAACCTTTTATTTCTAGCCAGACAAGTGAGAAAGTGGGGGGCTTGGATGTTGAGGAGTGAGGGGGTCATCCCCATTGGTCTTTTTCTCCCCAGTTACCACATCTCCCCTGCAACCTCAGTGATGGCAGAGGCCTTCACTGAGAAATGGCCTGTGTCTCTGGACAAAGGAACAGGTTAAGAGGCTCCTATTGTCTGAAGAGTGTGGGGGCATGCCGTTATTTTCCTTTCTTTTCTCTTGCTATTTCACCTGAAAGGTCAACCTGGTCATAGGGAACTGCATGACAGCATGGCGGCTTAAACACTTTAAGGAACATGTAGGAGGGGCCCCTGAAGCCTGAGAATGTGGGTAGAATTCCAAAGAGGAGAGAGCTATAGGAGGAGATTATTTAGGTCTGTGTACGAGCCCACATAAGTCCTGGGATCCCCCTGAGCCTCATGCACAGACAGAGCCAACGAGGCAGAGTAGAGGCTTGCGGAAGTGAACTACAGTATAAACTGCCACTCAATTCCGAGATTAACCCCTGAGTGGTACGTGCACCATGTGGACACAAACAGCACAGCAGTGTCCTGAAAACTGCACCAAGACTGGAACAACTCAGAAGACAAGGCACAATACCTGTTTGACCATAGGTTCATGAATTGCTTAATAAAAACCACAGAAAAAGGAAAAGTATCAATCTCCTGAGGATTTTAATAGGAACCAGAGTCTCGAAACATAATAAGCAAACTTTCCAGGATACCACCCAAAATCACACAACGGAGCATACAAAGAACTAGGAAAATGTGACAAATTCTCAAGAGAAAAATGCAATCAACAGACCCAGCCCTGAAATAACCCACATGGAGGAATTAGCAGACAAAGCATCCATTACAACCATGCTCCATGAGTTAAAGGTAAATCCTCTTGAAATTAATGGAAAGAAGTTCTTCAGTGAGAAGTACAAACTATGAAAAAGAAGCAAATGGAAAGTTTAGAACTTAACATGCAATATCCAAAAGCAAACATTCACTGGATGGGCTGAATAACAGAACAGAGAAAACAGAGGAAAGATTCAGAAAACTTATGGATCAATAGAAATGGCACAATCTGAAAAACAAAGAGGATACATGACTGAACAAAAATTAAGTCTCAGAGACATGTGAAACAATATTGCAAGTTCTACCTTTTGTGCCGTTGGAGGGTCTGAAGGAAAGGTGCAGAAGAAAATATATGAGGAAAAGAATAGTTGAAAACGTCACTGATTTCGAGACACAGACCTAAGCTCAGAAAGCCTCACCCTGACACACAATCTGATAAAAAAGCGAAGGTGAAGAATAATCTTGAAAGCAGTCAAGGAAACCGACCTGTTATACATCACAGAATGTCAACTTGAAGGACTGTGATTTCTCATCAGAAAACAGAGACCAGAAAAGAATGGAATAACATCTTTAAAGTATTAAAGGAAAAGACCAAACCAGGATATGATATCCTTAAAGCAAGGATATCCTTAAAGACTGAAAGCCAAACAAAAGCCAAAATGAAGTCTGATGGAGATGAGAGAAAACTAAGAGAATTCATCACCAGACAATTTGCTATAAAAACATTACATGAAAGGAACTTCTTCAGGCTGAAGTGAAATGACACAAGAAAGAAGTAAGCTTGCAACTTCAGGAACAAAGGAAGGGCAACAAAAATGGCAAGTATCTGGAAAAATTATCCTCTTACATTATTTTATATATGTATGACTTTTTTTTTTTTTTGGCCACGCCTGCGTGGCCTGCGGCATCTTAGTTCCCCTACCAGGGACTGAAGCCAGGGCCCCAGCAGTGAAAGTGTTGAGTCCTAACCACTGGACCGCCAGGGAGTTCCCTGTATATGTATGAAAAAAGGATACCACAGTCTCAGAGGGTGGCGTTGAAGTCATATAAAGGTGACACATATGACAGCTATAACAAAGAGTGGAAGGTAAAAGAATCTATATGGATGTAAGCCTTCTGAATTTTATTTAATTGATAAAATATTAACTCCAGACTGTGAAACAATACGTATACATAGTGTTATTCCAAGAACAATTAAAAAATGACAAACTCAAGAAAATTGGATAACCTCAATAGTCCTATATTTAGGAATTGTGGACAAGATAGCTAAAACATTCACATTTGTGTTTTGTGAAAAGTTTTTCTCTTGGTTAACTGCCTAGGAGTGGGTTTTTGGGTCATATGGTAAGTATGGCCCTCTCAGCCAGCCCTGGCCACCACTTCAGGTGTCACCCCAGCAGGATCTGGATGGTGTGGGCACTTCCGTTCTTAGCGGCTCTCCCCTCCAATGGCGCCAGGGGAACACAGAGGCGCTGCTGCCAAAGCTGCCGCCTCTTGTGGGAGCTGCACAGCCAGCAACCTTGCTCCACGTTGCTGGGCGGGGATCCCATCCAGTCCAGTTAGTTACCCCGACAGCACTGGGGCGCGGCCAGGGGAGAAGGGCCAGCTGTCCTGCCAAGAAGCTCATCACCCTCAAGGCAAACACCTCCAGCCCTCAGACTCCCGGGGGATTCAGAAGCGCTAGACGGTCCAGGGGCGCGCATCCTCACCTGTGCGCCCCAGGGCCTGACGTGTACTCTGCGCATGCGCCACCCCTCCCTAAATTGTTGCGCCCCACCAACGCACGCCCATTGTTCGCTCACAGGTTTCAGAGTATAAAAAGGCAACAGGCCAAAGAGAGCGCACTCCACTTTTGGCCGAGTTGGCAGCTGAAGGAGAGTGCTCAGAGCCCAGCTCTGTATCCACGGACCGACCTCACCTAAGTTCTCTAGGAGCAGTTACTTAGGTAGGCCCTGCCCCTCACCCCCGCCCCGGGCACTGGGGGACCAGCACCTGCCAGGAGGGCTCGGCTGCCCCCAGCCCGCTCCCCGCGCCCACCGACTTCCCGTGGCCGGCCCGGGCCACCCAGCTGTCTATGGCCGGCTATCCACTCGCAGGCCAGCCCACAAGTGTCCAGTGACTCTGCATCTGCGCTTTGCCACAGAGTCTCTGAGACCCCATTCTACCATCCCGCAGACGCTGCACTCCTTATGGGGATCCTTATCTCCATCTTCAGGCGAGGCCATCGGAAGAAGGCAGTGATGGGTGCTCGCACCTCCACGACGTCCCGCAGCTCAGTGTCCGCAGTGGACACAGTCACTGCCAGTGTGGCGCAGGGGCAGCCAGTGCCGGCCACGACACCCAGCTGTGTCCCGAACTACAGCACCGAGAAGACGGTGTTGAGGGCCCTGGGAGAGAGCGGGCAAGGGATGGCCAAGCAGGAGGAAGTCCCCACAGTCACAGTGCGGAACGATGACCAGAGAAGCGGCCCCAATGACACCGGGGACGCACGATCTGCATTTAGGCCCCTGGGGGGCTCTTTCTTCGTGCCCAGGTCTGGACCTCTGCAGAGAGACCTCCACGCCAAGTGGGCAGAGGACAGATCCGCCAGGAAACAGCAGACCTCTTGTATGAGCTCCTGCCCCCAAAGAAACGCCATCACGAGCTCATATAGCTCCACCCGAGGTTTCCTGCCAGTGGAAAGAAGGAGGGGTCCCGCTATACCGCAAGGGCTGCCCCAGAAGTCTACAAAGACAGGGGGCGAGGAGGGCCCTCCATCGCCCTCTGCAGCTCCGGTGGTTTACCGGAGGAAAAGCCAGCCTGACAAAAATGCAGAGACAGCAAGAGGGCAGAAAGGACCCTGGAGGAAGGGCTCCCGCACATCTGACAGTCCCAGGCCCCGAAAACGCAGGATTCCTCTGCTGCCGCACCGGCGAGGGGAGCCTCTGAGGCTGCCCCCAGCCCCTGAGCCGGGTTTCCGGGTCACCGCTGAAGACCTAGACTCGGAGAAGCAAGCAGCCTTCCGGCGCATCAACAGTGCGCTGCGGGGTGAGACCTATGCCATCGGGGACCTGGGCATTTCTCCCCAGCGTAGGAAACCCATGTGTGTGGACTCTCCTGTCTTCACCCCACAGAACCTACCTCCCGTCACCAGCCCTACTGCCCCCTCCCCAAGCCTGCCCGTTACGTGTACTGTCAGTTCCAGACCCTCACCCGGCACATCTGCGGGCCTGGCACCCCAGGCCGCTTCTGACCCTGAGGTCACCCCCATGGACACCACTCCACCCTCCCATCCTCTCCTCTTGGGGTCCGCCCCTGGCTCCAGTGGGAGCCTCTTCTCCTCGACCCAGGCCCGGCAGACGCCCCCCAGTGACAGCACATCCTCAGTCACAGTCACCACCAGCTTGCTTGCACTCAGGTCCCGCACCCAAACTCTGAGATTTCCTCTGCAGCCTGGAGTCACTACCCAGCCCATCTCTGGGGCCCCTGATTGGCAGCAGCGAGGAACCACCGCCTGTGGCAGCTCTCCCCAGCATAGGAAGCGGAAAGCTCCAGGCTTTGCCTCTGCTCCAGGCCCCGCAGCTTCGGACGGCCCCGCACAAGCATCTTCTGGGTGTTCATCATTTACAACTTCCACCGTGGGCACCCATGCCAGCACACAGCTGGGTTTTGGGAGCAGAGCGGCTGCCCGAGATCTGAGCTGCATGTTTGCAGCTCTCAGTGTTACGGGAGGGCCCATCTTAGGTCACATCCCCGTGGGCGCACCCAGGCAGGGCCCCCCTACTTCCAGCGGAGGGCGCAACCCATGCCCAGCCAAGACTGACTTTAGGGGTGTGTCGGTTCCGGCCTCTACTACTATCAGCCCCAGCTCCGCAGTGGGCACAGCAAGGTGCAGCCTTGCTCTTAGGGCCCCCTCATCACCTGCCAAGCGCTTGGCTGGACAACAAACCGCTGGGCCATCGACCAAGTCATTCTCCTCCGGGTCACGATTCATTACCTTGGGGTTTAAGAGGAGGAAGTTGGCCTGAGCCAATAATTTTGTGGCGAGGCCATCAGTGTCCACCTCCTCCCAGGCTGGGCCTCGTGTGGACCCTGTTTCGATGTGAAACTTATAATAAAGCTTTGTTCTTGTTCTTTTGCATAATCCTCACGTGTCTGTGATCTGTAGATCAAGTGGGAAAAGCACTGGCTTGTATGAGTGGTAACATGGAAAGCCAGACCTGTTTACAGTTTCCTGTGACCCTGCTCATGGGTTGTGAAGAGTAGCACAACAAGATGGCTACAAGGGCCCTATATTAAAAGTGTGTTTTGAGTTTAAACGATGCAGCCCGGAATAAAATGGGCCCAGAGGGAGGGGTAAACAGGGAGGGTCATCCTTGTCTGTTGTAATTGCTGCTTCCCACCCACCTCTCTGGCCTGGAGGGGGCTGGGTCATCCCGAGCACACACCAGCCGCCCATACTCTACATGTTTAGTATTTTCTAATGTAGCAGTTTCTTTGACTTTTTTTGTTTTGCTTTAATAAGTCTTAGGCAAATCATTTACATGCACATCTCAGTCAGAGAGTATATGTCCATACAACCTAAAGCAATCTACAGATCCAGTGCAATCCCTATCAAAATTCCAATGACATTTTTTATATAAATAGGAAGAACAATCCTAAAATTGGTATGGAACTGCAATAGACTTCAAAAGCCACAGCAATCCTGAGAAAGAAGAACAAAGCTGGAGGCAACACTTTTCCTGATTTCAAATTATACTACAAAGCTAGAGTAATCAAAATAGTATGGTACTGGCATGAAAACAGACACATACACCAATGCAACAGAATCAAGAGCCGAGAAATAAATCCACACACATACAGGCAACTAATTGACAGGGATCCAAGAATACTCAACAGGGAAAAGATAGTCTCTTCAGTAAATGGTGTTGGGAAAACTGGATACCCACATGCAAAACAAAGAAAGTGGACCCCTATCTTACACCATTTGTAAAAATTAACTTGAAATGGATTAAAGACTTAAATGTAAGACCTGAAACTGTAAAACTCCTAGAAGAGAACATAAAGAGAAAGCTCTTTAACATTGGTCTTGGTGATGATTTTTTGGGTATGACAACAAAACCACAAGCAACAAAAACAAAAAGCAACCAATGGGACTACATCAAACTAAAAAGCTCCTGCAGAGCAAAAGAAACAATCAACAAAATGAAAAGGCAACCTAGGAATGGGAAAAAATATTTGCAAACCACATGTATGATAAGAGGTTAATATCCAAAATCTATAAGGAATTCAAACAACTCCATAGCAAAAAACAAACAAACAAACAAACCAAAACAAATAACCTGATTCTAAAATTGGCAAAGCAGGGGACTTCCCTGGTGGTCCAGTGGTTAAGACTCCACACTTCCACTGCAGGGGGCATGGGTTTGATCCCTGGTCAGGGAATTAAGGCCCGCATGTCATGCAGTGTGTGTAAAAAAATAAAATAAAATAGGCAAATCAAGACTAGGAAACAACTAAGTGTCCAACAGGTGAATGGATAAAGAAAATGTGACATATAGATATAGATAGATAGATAGATAGATATAGATAGATAGATAGATAATGGAATTTTATTCAGCCACATGAAAAGAAGGAAATCTGCCATTTGTGACAACACAGATAGACCTTGAGGGCATTATGCTAAGTGCATTAAGTCAGAGGGCGAAACATAAATACTGTATGAGATC
Organism: Delphinapterus leucas; assembly: GCF_059928025.1. NCBI lineage: Eukaryota > Metazoa > Chordata > Mammalia > Artiodactyla > Monodontidae > Delphinapterus > Delphinapterus leucas. The sequence continues at coordinate 163,067,007 of NC_143131.1, forward strand.
ACTTATATGTGGAATCTTTAAAAGCAAAGAAGAAACAACTCACAGATACATAGAATAGACTGGTTGCCAGAGGTGGGAGGTGGGTGAAATAGCTGAAGGTGGACCAAAGGTACAAACTTCAAGTTATAAGATAAATAAGTCCTGGGGATGTCATGTATAATGTAGTGACTATAGCTAACAATATTGTTGTGTATTTGAAAGTTGCTAAGAGAGTAGATCTTAAAAGCTCTCATCACAAGAAAAAAACAATTTGTTACTGTGAGTGGTGATGTATGAAAAGCCATGGAAGAAGCTTAAATGCATATTGCTAGTTGAAAGAAACCAGTCTGAAAAGACTACACACTGGATGATTCCAACCATATGACATTCTGGGAAAGGCAAAACTATGAAAACAAGAGGACATGTGGCCCCAGTGGACACCACTGTCTCTCCTTTCAGGAGCCTCCAGGTGCTGGAGACCTTCCCCCCTGAGGTCCAGGTCTTCATGAAGGACTCCAGTGGCCAGGGCAAGCCTTACACCATTGACCCTGATGACTCCATCCACGACTTGAAAGAGAAGATTGAAGAGGCTGGAGGACCTTACATGGAGGATCAGATACTCAGGTTCCGGGGCCAGAAACTGTGGAATCAATAGCTTCTCAGACTGCACATCAAGGATTGTGACACCATCATGCTCGTTAAGAGAGGCCCCACGTCCCCACGAGTGCCAAGATCAGGCTGTTCATTTTGTAGACTTCTATGGTCATGTCCCCCTAGCTCACCCCTTTCTACCCAGACCACTGTGCTCTTTCTGAAGCATAAATAGAAACAGAATCCTCCCCTGCTTAAAATTCTCCAATGGCTCCTATTACCTACAGAATCAAGTTGAAGTTCCTTTGCTTGGCATTCAGGGTTCTTGACCATTTAGCTCTTGCTGACCTCTCAGTCTCTCCTCGTCACTCTCAGAACATACCAGACGTGGCCAAACACTTGCAATTCCAGAACACTGAATGCTGGCTCACAACTCCATGACTTTGAGTCAACTTTCCTTCTCCCCCATGTTGTCACCTTTCAAAGCTCAAACCTCTAAGTTATTGATTCTCAAAAGTAAGGACCCCAGACCAGCAGAATCAACATCATCTGGAACCTCTTTGAAATAAAACTTCTCAGCAACTAGCCCAGAATTACCTGAGTTAGGTTCTCTGGTAGTGGGACTCAGCAATCTGTGTCTTAACAAGCCTTCCAAGTAATTCTGAGCAAATATGGAAGTTCCAGGGAGTTAACACCCCAGGGGGTAAGCCTTGGCGCATTGAAAGACAGGAACCAGTGAGTGCAGCGAGTGCATACTCCCCTCCTCCACCTCTCAGGTGGATAATTTTGAGGCACGTTCTGCATTGCTCCTTAGAGGGTCCCCAGTGGGATCAAAGCTCAGCTGCCCACAGTACTGATCAATTTCATGATATTTCTTGGACTGTTTTTTCCTCCTTCTCAATCCCCCACACCTGTCCCTTGGGATCATTTCCCAAAACAAGTCTCATGCAACTCCTTGTCTCAGGCTCTGCATTTGGAGGAACACAAGCTAAGAGAAAACCCATCTTTATGTATCTTCCTCTTCCTAAAACCCAGCCCACACCCTTCCTAACTACTAGCTCTTCCCCCACCGCCATAGAAATGTGCCCAACTACGTGGCATTTCTACAAACCATAAAACCAATACACAATCGACTGCATGTTCCCTTTTTTTTTTTTTTTTTTTTGCGGTACGCGGACCTCTCACTGTTGTGGCCTCTCCTGTTGCAGAGCACAGGCTCCGGACGCGCAGTCTCAGCGGCCATGGCTCACGGGCCTAGCCGCTCAGTGGCGTGTAGGATCTTCCCAGACCGGGGCACGAACCCACGTCCCCTGCATCGGCAGGCGGACTCCTAAACACTGCGCCACCAGGGAAGCCCCATGTTCCCTTTTTAAATCGTTTTTTTTTTCCCTTATTTTGGCCACTCTGCAAGGCCTGCAGGTTCCTAAATACCAGACCAGGGATTGAACCCTGGTCCCTGGCAGTGAAAGCCCAGAGTCCCAACCGCTGGACTGCCAGGGAATTCCCCCTTTCGAAATCTTGAAAGCTGCTGAACTCCCAGATATCTCATGAAAATGAATAATGAAATGAATCAAAACTAATATGTAAAGTCTATTGAGCAAAGTGGTGGCTACCAGTGGGGAGAGGCAAAATAGGAGGACGGGATTAAGAGGTACAAACTACTGTGTATAAAATAGATAAGCTACAAGGACATATTGTACAGCACAGGGAATAGAGCCAATATATTATAATAACTTTAGTTTTTCAAAGGTTTATTATTTATTTAATTTATTTTTGGCTGCATTGGGTCTTAGTTGCGAGACGCAGGATCTTCACTGAGGCGTGCGGGATCTTTCATTGCAGGACGTGGGCTCTTCGTTGTGGTGTGGAGGTTTCTCTCTAGTTGTGGCCTGCATGCTCCAGGGCACATGGGCTCAGTAGTTGTGGCACGCGGGCTTAGTTGCCCTGCCGCCTGTAGGATCTTAGTTCCCCGACCAGGGATCAGACCTGTGTCCCCTGAATTGGAAGGCAGATTCTTTACCACTGGATCACCAGGGAAGTGCCTATAATAACTTCAAATGGAGTACAACCTGTAAAAATATTGAATAACTATGTTGTACACCTGAAACCGATATAGTGTTGTAAATCAATTATACTTCAAAAAAAGTTTTAAACTAAGATGTAAGGTCTGAATGTTTGAATAACTTTTGTTTGAATAACTTTTATATTGCCTTGAAGCTCATTATCTGTCATTATAAACATAGGACAAATGTTTGGAATCTCACTTTATTGTTGACTTTGGTTTGCGAAATTGCCACTGCTCTTTAAACAGTTATAATATAGGACTGTTTAAGGACCAGGCACTACCAAACTTTGAAAATATGGAGACTTTTAGAATTTATGTAATTAAAAATGTGATTCTTTCCGTTTGGGGTTAGCCAGTTGGAAAGTTTAAATTGAAACGTGTCATGATTGAGGGTTTTTTTTTCCCCCCAAATGGTATTTAAGACAACAAACACCCTCCACCCCACCACTTCCTCCAGCTAACACCTGGTCTTTCTCCTCCCTTTCACGACAAAGTTCTTGAAAGTGTTATCTACACTCCTGGTCTCCATCCTCCTCACCCAACTTACTCTTCAACCCCGCACCTAAAATCTGGCTTCTGCTCCCAGCTCTCCCTTACATTTCACCCACAATGATCACCAGTAGCCTCTTGGGTGCTTCTCAGACCTATATTCCTGAACTTATCGGAAGCATTAGGCAATGTGGACAACTTTTTTAAGCTCTCTGGCTTAAACAGCTACCCTTGTAGACCTCCCCACTTCCCACTCCTCCTTTTATCTTCCTCCCTTTGTTAACAGTACCCTCCATCCATTACCCAGGTACCCAAGCCAGAGAGCTGATAGCCATCCTGTCTTTTCCCTCACCTCCTACCTGTAGTCACCAAGTCCTGTTCACCCTCCCCCCAAGGTAGACCTAGAATCCCATCCCTTCTCCGGCCAAGTCCGGGTCACCTTCCCTCTCACCTGGATCACTGTACAGTGTCCTGACACGTTTCCCTACATATCTACCCCTGGCCCCTGCAATCCATCCTCCCCACAGAAGCAGCCAGACCAATCTTTCCAGAATGGTCATTTCACCTCTGGTCGCTCCTCTGATTTGCCACTGCCCTCAGGACAAAGTCAGCGCAGATTCACCTGATATGTGACCCAGTGGATCACTTTCTCTTTCCTAGAACAATGTTTCCACTTGGCTATCAAAACACACTGCTGATTTTTCTTCCACCTCCCTGGCTACTCCTTCGCATTCTTGTTTGCCGGATGCTTGCCTCTCCCCAATCACTTAATACTATTAAGTGTTTCAGGGCCCAGTCACTGGTCCTTTTCTTGTCTTGCTCTATACTCACTCCCTTGGTGAACCCATCCAGCCTCATGGCTTTAAATATATCTATGCTGGTAATTTGTATCTCAACCCCAGACTTCATCCCTGAAATCCAGACTCAAATATGCAACTCCCTAGCCAACTTGGATCTCTCTCACTAGACACTCAAGTTTGCTTCCAAAGCCGAGCTCCCGACCTTCATGCCTACACTGTGCCCTGGCCCAGTGTTTCCCTTCTCAGTTAAGGACAATTCCATCCTTCCAGTGCTAAGGCCAAAAGCCTTAGAGTGGTCCTTGACTCTAATTTTTCTCTCACGTCACACTCTATCCTTTAGCAAGACCTGTTTATACTCAAAATATAGCCAGTGAAATGATATGAGGTCTGGGATTCACTTCCAAATAATACAGGAGGGGAGATGTGGATGGAGATATCATTGAAACAAGATTGTCTGTAGGTTGGGACTTCCCTGGTGGTCCAGTGGTTAGGACTCTGTGCTTCTACTGCAGGGGGCATGGGTTCAATCCCTGGTTGGGGAACTAAGATCCCGCGTGCCGGGTGGCCAATAAAAATAAAAATGGGCAGAAGACCTGAATAAACATTTAAAAAACTGTCTACAGGTTGATAATTGTTGAAGATGGGGGATGGTACATGGAGGTTCATTGTATTATTCTACTTTTGTTCATGTTTGAAATTTTCCATAATAAGAAAATTGAATCATACCCCTTCTCCCTACCTTTCACTGCTACCATTCTGATCCAAGGCGCCACGTCTCTTGCCTGGACTGTTGTAGTAGCTTCTTAACTGAATTCCTGCTTCTGCTCTCACCTCCACTCCCCACCCTCTGCTTTTAATCCAATCTTCCCACGAACAGCCAGTGTGATACCGTTAAAATGAAAGTCCATCCATGTCCCTCTTCTGCTTGGAACTCCCCAGTGGTTCCCCATTTCAATCAGAGTAAAAGCCAAAGTCTTCGTAGTCTTCAAGATCCTACACAATTTGCCCCCTACACTTGTACTCAAACCTCATCCCCTCCCACTCTCCCCCTTTGATCATTCCATTCCAGTCACACTGCTATTCCTCAATCCCACCAGGCATACTGCCGCCACAGGGCCTTTGCACTTGCTGTTCCTTCTCCCATTCTTCTTTAATTTTTTTAATTTATTTAATTTATTTTAAATTTGTGGCTGAGCCGGCTCTCAGTCACGGCACACGGGATCTTTCGTTGGGGCGTGTGGACTTCTTAGTTGCCGCATACAGACTCTTAGCTGCGGCATGCGTGTGGAATTTAGTTCCCCGATCGGGGATCGAACCTGGGCCCCCTGCATTGGGAGAGTGGAGTCTTACCCACTGGACCACCAGGGAAGTCCCACTTTCTCTCATTCTTCCCTCTGACATACATACCGCTCACTCTTCGCCTCCTTCATGTCTTTGCTCAAATGTCTCCTTTTCAGACCTTCCCTAGCCACCTTTCTTGAGACTGAACCCCTGAACATTGCCACTTCTCACCCCCCCCACACACGTAGTCAGTATCTTTTAACCTCTTTCCCTGCTTTATTTTCCTGATTAGCACTTATCACCGTCTTAATTATTATAATGTTACTTATTTATCCTGTTTATTATCTGTCTCCACCATTAGAGTGTTAGCTCTCTGCAGTCCGAGAATTTTGCCTATTCACTGCTGTATCCCCAGGACACCTGCCTGGCACATAGCAGGCACGCAACAAATGTTTGTTGAATGAATGAATGAATGAATGGCATTCCGAGTTTCAATCCCTGCCCACCTGTCCAGGCACAGCTCTCACCTCTCCCCTCCCTGCCCTCCATGCCAACGTGGATCTGACAGCCGAGTCCTGGCACATACCAGGATGATTCACACTTCTCAGCCTTATCCTGTCTTGTGCCCTCTGTCTCCTGGCCGCGTTCCCAGTCTTTTAAGACTCATCTCAAGCAGGTGTTCACTGACACCACAGGTGACCCCAAAGAAACTCTTCTGCCTGAATTTCCACCAAGTTTCTGTGCCCTCTTTGCTCCTAGTACACAGGACACTGGACTCTCTGTGTCTCCTGCGTCTCCCCCACTGCTCTGGGAGCCCCTGGGGCAGGAACCACGTCTTACATTGTCTTCTTAGCACAATGTCTGGCACCCAGCCAGCACTCAATAGATGTCCAGTGAACGAATAACAATACTTGCATTTACTTAATGTTTTCTCTGCTAAATGTTCTCTTGCTTAATCCACACAACCTATGGGGTAGGTATTATTCTTAAACCCATTTTAAGGATTATTTCTGTGAGAGTCAGAGAGGTTAAGAGTCTGGCAAAGGGCAGACTGGAATTCCAGAGTTTGTTCTGCGGAACCCTAGAATTCCCACTGTTCAGCCCAACCTCCAGCGAGTGCCTGCTCTTACTGAGCCTGTTTTGGGTGACAAGGTTGTGGGGATGGGATTGGTGGATACCATCCAGCTCCCATCTCCTGGGGGAGTTGCCTTTCCCAGAGCCATCCTCAAGCCAGTTTCAGTTTCCAAGTTGTAAAAGGAAAATTAAGAGGTGAGAAATGAAACCTACAGCAGAAAGGGTGACTAAAAGCCCCGCCTGTTAATGTGGTTTCACCCAGGGTCCGTCGATACCCCAGCTGCAGTGAATGGCCTCCAGGAAGAGGATCCCCTGGTCAGCCAGACACCCCTTGTTTCCTCTCCACTCTGGTCCTTTATTCCACAGGGTGCTGGAGGTCAGCTGAGGAGGAGTCCCCTTAAAGAAGAGTGTGTGTGCCAGGAGCTGGGTAGGTGTGTGGGTATATATCTAGCCACCAGTGGTACTCTCAAGACAGAGATGGCAGTGCCCCCGAAGCTCTTTGTCACCCCAGCTTCCAGGCTGAACTCCTTCGTGGCTCACTGCCTGCATCCCAGCCAGAAGTGGAAAAAAGAGGTGTTGGAGACTGTGCAGGCTGTGGAGCAGTTCCTGAGGGAGCAGAGCTTCCAGGGGGAGCATGGGCTGGACCAGGAATCGGGGGTGCTGAAGGTGGTCAAGGTGAGACTGGTTCCCTCCATCCCCAGGCCAGGGCTGGGCAAAATGCAGCTTGTGGGTCTACATCCCTGAGGATGCTGGGACCTGTTGCCTCATTATCTCTAGCCCATGCTACTGACATCTCAAGACACTCCATCCCAATGCACTGCTGCCTTGAGCAGAGCAAGTCCAGTAAGGAAGCTAATAATAATAGTGTACATTTTTGGATGCACTAGCCTAACCCCTTAACATGTATTATGTCTAATTTGTGTACCCTGTGAGGTATGTATTATTCTTTTCCCATTTTACAGATGAGCAGAATGGAAACTCAGTGATTTAAGATCCATAATGACCAAATGCAATGCAAGGTCTCTGATTGGATCTTGGTGTGAATGGACCATCTGTAAAATATAATTTGGGAACAGTTGCGGAAATTTCAATGTGGCCAGAATATTAAATAATATATATATATAAGGGAATTGTTTTTTTAATATTTATTTATTTTCTTGGCTGCGTCAGGTCTTAGTTGTGGCAATGCGGGATCTTTTGTTGCAGCGTGCGGGCTCGGGCTTCTCTCTAGTTGTGGCGTGCGGATTTTCTCTCCCTAGTTGTGGGTTCCAGGGTGGGTTCCAGCGTGGGTTCCAGGGTGTGTGGGCTTTGTAGTTTGCGGCACACGGGCTCTCTAGTTGAGGCGTGGGAGCTCAGTAGTCGTGGCACGTGGACTTAGTTGCCCTGCAGCATGTGGGATCTTCGTTCCCTGACCAGGGATCGAACCCGAGTCCCCTGCATTGGAAGGTGGATTCTTTACCACCGGACCACCAGGGAAGTCCCAGGGAACTGTTTTATTGAGGCGTAATAGTTTTGTGGTTATGGGGGGAAATGTTCTCTTTTGTTGGACACAAATGCTAAAGTATTTAGGGACGATGGTCCTTAGCGTGTGTAATTTACTTTAAAGTGGCTTAGTTGAAGCAAATATGGCAGAGTTTAGACTTGTTGAATCTGGGCGGATGTATAAGTGTTCATTGTATTCTCTTTCTATTTTTCTGTTTAAAATTTTTGATAATGGAAATTTTTTTTAATGGAAGCTCAGAGAGGTGAGGTCACTTGCCCAAGGTCACACAGCTAGTGGTGAAGCTGGGATTTCACCCAGGATCTATCTTACTCCACTCCAGGCTGCCCTCACTGAGCTTTTTTCCCCAAGCCCTTCCTGCAGCTGCGTCATGTCACCTGCTGTCCTAGCTGGGATCATAATGCAAGAGGGTCAAAACTAGAAAGGGGTGATGAGGAAAACAACTTTGAGGAAAACGATTTTGTTTTTCTGAGTGGCTGCCTAGGCATTTTACAGTATGGTGACCCTACTAACACCAAAAGTTCAGAGTCTGGACTTTTAGATAGGTTTAGGGTATCCCCACAGGTTCCTGCTTTGCCTTCCCTGGTGGAACCTTTTAATATAACCACTGAGTGGGCTTCCCTGGTGGTCCAGTGGTTAAGACTCTGAGCTTCCACTGCAGCGGGCATGGGTTTGACCCCTGGTCAGGGAAGTTCTGCATGCCACACTGTGTGGCCAGAAAACATAAATAAATAAAAGTTTAAAAACATTTAGAGCTAAGCGGGTATAAAATAAAATTTTTTAATGTAAATTGATACAGCCACTATGGAGAACAGTATGGAGGTTCCTTAAAAAACTACAGATAGAACTACCATACGACCCAGCAATCCCACTACTGGGCATATACCCTGAGAAAACCATAATTCAAAAAGAGTCATGTACCAAAATGTTCATTGCAGCTCTATTTACAATAGCCAAGACATGGAAGCAACCTAAGTGTCCATCAACAGATGAATGGATAAAGAAGATGTGGCACATATATACAATGGAATATTACTCAGCCATAAAAAGAAACGCAATTGAGTTATTTGTAGTGAGGTGGATGGACCTAGAGTCTGTCATACAGTGTGAAGTAAGTCAGAAAGAGAAAAACAAATACCGTATGCTAACACATATATATGGAATCTAAGGGAAAAAAAAAGAAGGTCATGAAGAACGTAGGGGTAAGACAGGAATAAAGACACAAACCTACTAGAGAATGGACTTGAGGATATGGGGAGGGGGAAGGGTAAGCTGTGACAAAGTGAGAGAGTGGCATGGACGTATATACACTACCAAACGTAAACTAGCTAGTGGGAAGCAGCCGCATAGCACAGGGAGATCAGCTCGGGGCTTTGTGACCCTCTAGAGGGGTGGGATACGGAGGGCGGGAGGGAGACGCAAGAGAGAAGAGATATGGGAACATATGTATATGTATAACTGATTCACTTTGTTATAAAGCAGAAACTAACACACCATTGTAAAGCAATTATACTCCAATAAAGATGTTAAAAAAAAAATAACCACTTAGAGTTAAGCCTGTGAAAAGTTAGTAGCCTCTGCCCCAATCACCTTGTAAGGACTAGGTGCTTGCTACCCTGCTCTATCTCCTGCTGGCTTGTGACCTGGGGTGGAAGACTGCCCTTCCCCCGGCTCACTGTGTCCCTTTGCTTCTGGGATATATAAGTAAGAAATCATTTTTTGTAAATTAATTTTTGTTGGAGCACAGCCGCTTTACAGTGTTGCGTTAGTCTCTGCTGTACAGCAGAGTGAATCAGTTACACGTGTACGTATATCCCCTCCTTTTTAGATTTCTTTCTCATTTAGGCCACCACAGAGCATTGAGTAGAGTTCCCGGTGCTATACAGTAGGTTCTCATTAGTTATCTATTTTTGAAAGTAATAAATCTTATGACTCTACTCCCTTTGTATGGGTGTATTGAAACTGCACCTTTCCTCCAAATGACCCCGGGGGTTTCATTTCCCCACAGAGGGAGTTTGGATGCTGAGGGAGCTACCTGCCCACACTGTGTGGGCGGCTTGTGGCCCCGGCCAACGAGAAATTAACACTTTATTTGGGCTTTAAACTCTCCCCCAACCCCTGAAAATCTGGTAAGCTGTGCTGGTCCACAAGAGTGAATGCTTGTCCTTGGGTTTGAATAGGTTTGAACTGAAGCAAGTCATGAAGCCTGTTCTAGAACGCTCTTCCCTCTCTGCCTATATCTTACCACTGGAAAAGGTGGGAAGGGCAGCACAGGCACAGCCTTCAGCGGGATGTGCTCTGTGCCATTCCCAGCCCTCTCACATAGGGCAGAAACGCCCCGCCCCCGCCAATTCCTGAGTTAAAGCCCTCACCTCTAATGTGACTGTATTAGGAAATAGGGGCTTTAAGGAGGTAATTAAGGTTAAATAAAGTCATAATGGTGAAGCCCTAATCAGACTGGACTCGTGTCCTTATAAGAAGATAGAGACATCAGCGGCCTCTCTCTGTCCATGCACACACACAGGTAAGACCATGTGAGGACTCAGTGAGAAGGCAGCTGTCTGCAAGCCAGGAAGAGAGGCCTCAGAAGGAAGCAACTCTGCTGGCATCTTGATTTTAGACTGCAGAATTCCAGAACTGCGAGAAAGGAAATTTCTGTTGTTTAAGCCTCCAGTCTCTAGTATTCTATTATGGCAGCCCAAACAGACTAATGCACCATTGTACGTTGGCTTTTTTCCCCAGGAGAACGGTACCTAGAACAGTAGACTAGCATCCTGGTCCCCAGGTCATTTTGGTTCAGTTAAATTCTTAAAGTAGCACTTACATCTTACCTCACACTGAAATAAATCCTTTTGTAGCACGTGAGTGGCACAGAGTGGAGCTTAAAAGATTTAGCGGGCCATCATGCTCTCTCTAACCCACCCCTCGAACCTGCCTTATAGCATCCTCTTTACTTCCCAGTCCAAACCCTGTGTTCCAGTCTTTTCCCTGTCCCCCATTTATAGTGCCCACTCCTTCCTTGCCCAGTTGGAATTTTCTCTAGCTTCCATGCCGACTGCCCAAACCCCATCTGTTCTTCAGGGTCATCCTAAGCCTTACATCTTTGGGGCCTCTTCTCAACCTTCCAGCCAACCTCTGCATCACTCTGGTACTTCCTGCCTTTGCAGAAATTTAACAGAAAGAGAGGAGGGGATTGGAGGCACTGGGCCTAAGATCTCAGGTGGATGAGATTCTTCCCTGCAAGCCAAGTGTCCAGCTGTAAACAATACCTTCAGGGCCTAAACAGTGAATAGAGGGATAGAAAGTGACTTGACTGGTGTATGTATGTGTTTATACCCATATATGTGAAGTCTGTGTTCTTGGAGTAGAGCCCCATTCATTTAGAGAAAAAAGAGCCCGCTCCAAATTCCCCATCTGGAACTAGAAATTTGTCCTTAATGAGGCACATGTATAACACAGGTTATAGATTAAGACTGACCTGAAGAGAGCACACTGACTTTTGTCTAAGCACGTCACACGTCAAAGACAGCTAGACGTGGAAGAAACCAAGAAATCAAGTGTAGGATTTCCCAAACTGCAGTCAGTTACTAACCACATTAATAACTTTTTTAAACCTTATTCACATTGCATCAAAGGGATGCTTTGATGCACTGCTGAGGTCTTCTCAGCAAAGCTCATGGGAATTTGGTACATGAGGATCCACAATAGCGATCCATTTCATCGGTGTCAATCTTTCTGGACAGTTTGGGTGGAAAGGACAATTCCTGAAGGTGCGATACCTTCACCGCATGTACTAGCATTGGGTCTTGCTTGTGTGTGTGTCACCGACTTCAGCCTTGCTGTAGCAATAATAGCTAAGATACTGTAGAGCTGAGAGGCTATTTAAGTATTTATAGATATATACATAAGATAAAAGCACCTAACTTGTTTCTACCTATTGCTTACTTTCCACAGCGGTGTACACACCACACTTTAGGAAACAGTGATGTTGTCCAATTTGTCTTCTCATTTGAAGATGAGAAATGAAGGTCTGGGGACCTTTCATTGCTCAAGGTCATTCGAGTGTTTAAGGGCAGGATGCTGGGGTTCCTGACTTCCAGAGAACCTAACTTTTCTCTGAAATTATACTGCCCCTTAATCTCTTAGCAGTACATAAAACAAATATTGGCGACCTCGTGACCTGCCAGCCCTCGGGTGAAAGGGAGATCTGTGACTGGCTCTCCTGTTAAACGTTTAAGAAATGGGAGTCTAGGGAAAGAAACCCAAAACAGTCATGCAAAGACTCACTCACGGAAGGGGAGCCCATGGTCGTCTAGCTCAGTGCTGGGCTGAACCCTGGATCGTCCAAGGAGGGTCTTGGAGGCCTCTCTGCAGGCCAAGAAGTCAAGGCATAAGGGGGAATAAGGCAGGTTTGCTTCTGTGTCTTCATGTTATTTTCATGTAAGATAGCACTGAAAATTTCAAAAGTAACACTGGAGATGTTCTTGTCCATTTTCATCTTATAGATAATGACATGAAGGCTCAAAGGGGGATCGTGTTTTGCTAGTTAATAACAGACAACATTCCTCATCCAGCATTCCTATAGCTTAAAAAAGCAATAGAGGCAAGTGGGTCCATGAACGTGGGTTTTGTGGTCACGCAGATTTGAACGTGCATCCCAGCAGGGCTTGAATGGAGTTTTTCTCTCCAAATTAGGCAAATTGTTTCTCCAAGGCTCATGGGGTGGTCAGTGTTGTTATAGGGGAGTGAGGTAAAAGCATTTTCCTCACCATATCCTTCCCCAGACATGTTATCTGAAAGGAAGGAAGGAATGAAAAATGGGAGGGATATATGGAGAAAGAGGGAGGAAACTAAGGTGGCAGAGAACATGCCTAAAAGTCCTCCATGTTACTTCTGCTGTGCTTCCACACGCTCCTTGGGACCTCGCTTGCCAACAGAAATGTTGATTAAGCACTCTGGTTCTTATGTACTTTCTGCATTGGGAACACTTATAGTTAGGTTTCAGGGCTCTGAACTCCCCAAACTGGGGAACTTGTCATTAAAAGGTCTTTTAAAAAGCACAAGTGCCCCAAAGTTTAATGGCATTAGATTTTGGCAATGATTTCTTGAATATGACACCGAAGGCACAGGCAACAAAAGGAAAATAGAGAAATTGGACTTCATGAAAATTTTTAAAAATCTGTGCATCCAGACCCTATCAACAGAGGAAAAGGGCAATCGCAGAATGAGAGGAGATGTTTGGAAATCACATATCTGATAAGGGATTAATATCTAGAGTGTACAGAGAACTCCTAAAACTCAACCACAAAGCAAACAACCTGGCTAAAAAACGGGCAAAGGACTTGATTAGACATTTCTGCTAAGAAGATACATAAATGGCCCATAAACACCTCAAAAGATGCTCAGCATCAGCGATCATTAGGAGAGTACAAGTCAAGACTACAGTGAGATACCACCTTACACACATTAGGGTGGCTACTGTGAAAACAAAAAATAACAAGGGTTAATGAGGATGTAGGAAATTGGAACCCTGTGCACTACTGGTGAGAATGTAAAATGGTACAGCCATTGTGCAAAATATCATGGTGGTTCCTCAAAATTAAAAGTAGGATTACCATATGGTCCAGTTCCACTTCTGGGTATATACCCAACATAACTGAAAGCAGGTTTTGCAAGATGCTTTGTATACCTCTGTTCATAGCAGCATTGTTCACAATAACTAAAATGTGGAAGGAACCCAACTGCCCACTGACAGATGAATAGATGAGCAAAACGGGGTATATACACAACAGAATATTATTCAGTCTTGAAGAGGAAGTTCTGACACAGGCTACAACATGGATGAATCTTGAGGACATGATGCTAATCTACCAGTCACAGAAAGACAAATGCTGTCAATTCCACTTGTATGAGGCACCTAGAGTGGTCAAGTTCATACGGACAGAAAGTCGAATGGTGGGTGCCAGGGGCTGGGGGTAGCGGTTGCTGGAGGGCAGAGAGTTCCAGTTTTTCCAGAAGAAAAGAGTTCTGGAGTTTGGCTGCCGCACAACGTGAATGTCCTGAACGTGTCTAAACTCTACACTCATAAGTGATACGATGATACAATTTTATGTGCATTTCACTACAAATAAAAACCAAACATGGACTTCCCTGGTGGCGCAGTGGTTAAGAATCCGCCTGCCAATGCAGGAGACACGGGTTCGAGCCCTGGTCCGAGAAGATCCCACATGCCGCGGAACAACTAAGCCCGTGCACCACAACTACTGAGCCTGCACTCTAGAGCCTGCGAGCCACAGCTACTGAAGCCCGTGTGCCACAACTACTGAACTGCATGCACCTAGAGCCCGTGCTCCGCAACAAGAGAAGCCACCACTGTGAGAAGCCCGCACACCGCAACGAGGAGTAGCCCCCGCTCGCCGCAACTAGAGAAAGCCCGTGCACAGCAACGAAGACCCAACACAGCCAAAAATAAATAAATAAATAAATAAATTTAACAATTAATTTACAAAATTATTTAAAAAATAAAATACCAAACAAAAGTGCCCCTCGGAGACACAGTAAATATTTTTGTCGTTCACAGTTTAGAGCTGCCTCATTGTCAGGGTGCTAGTCTTCAGTCAACTAGCTGAGAACTGGTACGGAGGGGATGGGAACTTCCATGAAAGAGCTTCTGAAGCTAAGTAGCCTGGTCCATTTCCTAATTTCTTTAGCGCATATCTGAGTGCTTGCTGGAGCCGGGCACTGTACTTGGTCCTCGAGATAGACGGCTGTGAAAAAATTATACAGAGATCCTTGCAATCTGGGAGTGAGAGGTGGGGTAGGGAAGGACCCGCAAATAAAAGCATGGAAGTTTTTAGCATGTTACCAGATGATGTAGGTTACGGGAACAATAAAGCATCAAAGGGAAAGAGGGCTGCCCTAATTTGAAGGGGACATGTGGACAGACCGGAGAGAGCAGCCCCTGTAGTTATGGAGAGAAAGAACATTCTAGGCAGAGAGAATAGTAAGTGCAGGAGGCTATGGGGAGGGAGCTGCTAGGAACAGCCAGGGACAGCGTGCCAGTGTGTCTGGAAGGGCTTGAGGGAAGGGGAGGGACGGTGTGTGTGTGTGTGTGTGTGTGTGTGTGTGTGTGTGTCAGAGAGACAGAGAGACAGAGACAGAGAGACAGAGAGAGAGAGACAGAGAGAGAGAGGAATGGGGAGGGGGAGAGGGGGAGAAGACTGCTTTTGTTCGAATCCAGATGGGAGCCTCTGAAGGGTTTTGAGCTCTGAGCAACACATCTGACTTGGGACTCACCAGGATCACCCTGACTGCTGTACCTAGAACGGATTGAATGGGAGGGGGCAACGCAGGAAAACGCATTTGAAAGGGGTGCACAGAAGGGGAGAGCAGGGCTGGTGGGACCTGAGGGGAGAGGTTTTCTGTCTCTTGCAGGGTGCCAGCTAGGGTTTAGTCTGGGTGTGGCCGCCCCGCTCCCCGTCTGCAGCACTCTGCCCTCCTCACCTCCTGTAAAGGGAGGCTAAGTACATCCTTGAGGCTCTCCCAGAGAGCTGATGGCCTGCCTGGGACAGTCCTGAGTCACAGCCCCTTGGCTGTCACCAGCTCCAGGGATGCTCCTGTCCTGAGCATTAACCTCCCTCAGGGGGAGTCCTCATTCTCCAGGGAGGAAATTGATATCTCACTGCTGCGGGATCTGAACTCCTGTAAAGCTGCAGGACAAATGACTTCGCTGAACATGCTTCATGCAGGGAAGAATGGGTAATCTCAGAGAAGGGAATAAAACTTCTCAAAACTCCGAACCAGGGGATTGCAGAGAAGCTCGCTGTCTTTTCTCTTGGCTGTGTGTGTGTGAATCGGAGAAGGAGAGGGCAGGCAGCGACTTGGGTCTCGGTTCGCCCCCGCGGACCATCCTTCCAGGGCAAGTTTTTCTTAGTGTCACTCGATTTCCTGAAGTGGGAGAATGAATACCCAGTGTAGAAAAGGGGGAAGAAAAGCGTGTTAGCATGAAATATGGTCATCTGATGACTTGTCCATTATGTATTTGAGGAAGTGGAGATTCTGAAGACCTTCACCTACTCAAGGAGAGGAAATTGCCTCTGTCTACACCAGGACCTCTTACTTTTGCCACTGGTGACATTTTGTGTCCGATAATTCTTTGCTGTGGGCTGTCCTGGGCATTGTGGGATGCTCCTACAGTATCCCTGGCCTCTGCCCAGCGGACGCCAGCAGTCCTTCCCCAGCTGTGACAGCAGAAATGCCTCCTGAACTTGTCAATTGTCCGGGGGGCGGGGAGCTGGGGGGAGGGGGGCAGAGTTGCTCTGGGTTGAGAGCCCCTGACCCAGGCTCAGCAGGCACATGGGTGAAGTCTGGACTGTGTATGTCATGTCCTCTCTGGCTAACAATAATTGATGGAGTTAAAACTAGTAGTGGCTTCTGCCTGCTTGGTCACTGGGACAGCAGAGCATTCACTGTTCTGCCTTGAGAGAACAATTTTCCTGTGTTTTAACTAATAAGGCCCTTGTGATGGCTGGATTCTGGGCACCCCAACTAATAAGCGTGCCTATAAGGCAAAGAAACCAAAACCAACGTCCTCCCTGATTGCCAGGGAGGGGGCATGTTTTCTTTCCGCTCCCTCTCCTGGATCCATGCAGTAATTAGCCAAAGTAAAATGAATTTTAGCTCATGCTTAATTGCCTTTACAGCGTACTCGCCAGCACGGATGCAGTAGTGCTAAACTAATTTTTTTAATAAATTTAAAAAAATTATTTATTTTTATTTTTGCCTGCCTTAGGTCTTTGCTGCTGCGCGCGGGCTTTCTCTAGTTGCGGTGAGCGGGGGCTACTCTTCGTTGCGGTTCGCGGGCTTCTCATTGGGTGGCTTCTCTTGTTGCAGAGCACGGGCTTTAGGCGCGTGGGCTTCAGTAGTTGTGACACTTGGGCTCAGTAGTTGTAGCTCGCGGGCTCTAGAGTGCAAGCTCCGTAGTTGTGGCGCACGGGCTTAGTTGCTCCGTGGCATGTGGGATCTTCCCGGACCAGGGCTCGAACCCATGTCCCCTGCACTGGCAGGTGGATTCTTAACAACTGCACCACCAGGGGAGTCCCTAAACCAATTATTTTTTTAACTTTATGGCTTTAAATAATCCTTGGCTCTGAAATTCCCTGTACCCCTCAGCTACGTAACCACAGCCCCCTCTGCCCTAAATCCTTTTCTTATACTTTTGTAGCTTTTTAAGCAAGGCCCCAATTTAGGAAGACATAATCCCTTCTCTGTAGAAAACATGAAAGACCTGAACAAATCAAGATTTCTCCATGGAGAATTCAGCTAGTCCTGTGCTTAGCTCCAAACAAGGAAGTCCATCTCTCTACCAAGCATGCCATTACCCAGACTAATGCCTGACTTGAATAACAAGCAAATTGTTGTGCTTTTAATTGTACCCTGCTGTGTCACAAAGCTTGTGAGGGAGGAATGTGCCCAGCTTCTCCAGGAGAAACAGGTGAGGCCTCTAATCCCCCTTTTCTGTCACCTTCCCCTCTCCCTTTCCAATCCTTTCTCTTCCCAGCAGAGCAGAGGGACAAAAAAGAGACAGCTAAATTATGTTTAAAATGGAAGAGTCTAAAAGAAGAAAAACGGTGGTCAGTACTGACTTGGGAGAGGATGAATTATCTATCCACAGCCTCTGCAGTGTGGCCCATTTGAGGACAATCAGTGCTCTCACCGGCTTGCTGGAGGGTGATATCTGAGAGCCTAAACCAGGCTTTCTCAGCCTCAGCACGACTGCTGGGTGGGGTTGGATGCTTCTTTGCTGTGGGCCTGTCCTGTGATGGAAGAACATTTAGCCTCGCGTAAGCTGTGACCATCCAAAGTGTCCCAAGACACTTTCAAATGTCTCCTGGGTGCAAAATTGCCCCTGGTTGAGAACCACGGCCCCAAGCCCTTCCATATTGGGATGTACTTGCTCTCTCTCCCAATCTCTTCCCCCCCTCCCCAGTACACAAAACCCAAGAAAATCATGGTTCCTGTGTTAAAACTGGGGAGATCAACGTGCTCTTCATGTAGGTAGAATGAGCGGAAAGGAAAAAGACACTGACTTGCGTGTAGTCAGGGGACAGAGTGGGAACCTCCTCAACGCCAAGAGTGAAAAGAGTCTTAGGATGTGGGTGTGTTTGTGGCTCCGGCTGGGAAGTGGCAATGCCCCTGGTTGAACAAGCCAACTTTCGAACGCCTCTACCCTGTGCACTTTGGAATCGGGCTTGCTGTGGGCGAGATGAGGAGTGATGGCGAGGCTGCAGAGATGAAGGCGCCTCTGAAGGTGCTCACTGTCTCCTCCCACACTACTTGGGACAGGGAAGAATTACCCAGCTTCACAGAGATAGCCATTGCTCAGACAATGACGATCCTGTCTTGGACCTAAACATCGGGATGAAAGAGGGCTACTGACAAGACAGACGTTGTGCAAGCATGGGGTTGCACTTTCATTACAGACGTTGAGGCAAACATTTCACTCCTGGTGATATAATGAGACCTCCCTATTTTTAGGAATTTACAAGAAGCATTATTGCTTGTCCTTACCGGCCAGAAGGAAAGGCGGGAGAGCGAGCACACTGCAGTGAGCCCCCATGTCCACTAGATGGCGGAGTACATCTTCCTCAGAAGCCGGGCGGGCAGCGCTCCGGGCAGCTCGTTGGCCTAATCAAGACAAGGGCCACTCTACTTTTGGGAGGCAGGCGTCTCCTGTCATTGTCGGCACAAACAGCCCCAAACAATTGCACTGACCACACAGCTCTAAGCCACGTTCCAGGGCACTGCCGTCTGTTCAGGAGTGAATGCTGGGAAAATGAACCACGCTGCTAATTTGCTTGATTGGGGGCAAAAATAAGATCTCAAGTGACAGTGGGTGTGATTTATTTTTCCAACAAGAATAGGGGCAAAGCCATTTCATCCCCCCCCCCCGCCCCAACTGCAACCATAAATGAAAGCAATCACCTAATTAGTCCTGAATTACTAACTGGCAGGGTAAAGATCTGCTGGAATTCAAGCTGAAGTGGGGAGTCTGGAGAAAGGGATGTGATTTCTGCAGGGGAGGAGGGGAGGGGTAGGGCAGGGTGGGAGGGGCGGGAGGGGAGGGGAAGGCCTGAAGCCCATTGTGAGGTCCTGCGCCCCTGTGGTCTGGGGGCCGTGCTGGCCCTGACCCTGGGAGAAAAAGAGGCTCAGTGATGTCTTCAGGCCGTTCATTTTGTGCAGGAGAATGACTTTATAAAGTGAAGGAAAAAGAACCTGTTGGAGAAAACCTATCCGAGAGTTTCTCTGAAAATGCTACAGATGGAGATGAACTGGCTTGGGAAGGAGAGCACAGCCCTGTGGCGCCTGGCCACCCCGCTGCTGGTGGACCCCCCAGGAAGGTCCTGTCACGGAAACGACAGGCAGATCTGAAACCAAGTTGGGCTTTACATCATTAAGAAATCCCCCAAAGGAATGGAATAAAGGCCTCCTTTCACACTTTGGGTTTTGCATGTGTCCTGAGAAAGCGCCTCTTCCCCAGCTGAGACAGCGCGCTGTCCCCGCGACCCAGTGAGCGGCCCTCGTCCTGCGGGGAAAGCAAAACAGCAGCGGGGTGGGTGCGCGCCCAGAGCTGCCCCTCTCCCAATTGGTTTGTTCAGGGGTGACTTCTTGCGTTCTAGTTAGATGTGACTTTAATCGAAGTGCTTTCCTAAGGAGATTTATCACAACTGTGAACCGTCAGTTTGCACAGCTGCTGCTCTTTTAGGGAAACGCACAGGCTCGGGAGGCGGAGGGGTCGGCGCGGGCTCCCCTCTTTCCCACGGACCGGCCCGCGTGCCGCTCGCCCACCTGAAATATGTGCGCCGCGTCCTCAGAGGCCGCCGCTTCGGTGCTCGGGCTCCTCTGCTGTTTCTGGCTGCTGAACAGCCATCTCCTCTCTCCTGGGAGGGGCAGCTGGTTTCCTTTTGGGGCGCTCCCCTTCTCCCCGTCTCAGCTCCTGCAGCGGAGACGAGGCTGCCCCTCTCTCCCTGCACGCTGTGGGCTGGGTGTGCAACACGCCTCGGGCCACAGTCCCCCCACCCCCACCCCACCCCCACACCCCCGTCCCCGCCGACCCCGCTCGGCGCCCACCACAGCCGGCAAAGCCCACACGGGGCGCTCAGTTAAAGCTGAACCTTAGGTGAAAACCACGACTTTTTAGGGTGTCTTCAACATTGCATGCAACATACTTCTATAAAAAAATTACTGTTTATCTGAAGTTCAGCTTTAACGAGGCGGGCATCCTGTGTTTTGTCTGGCAGCCTTCTAGGTTCTAAAGAAAATGTCCAGAGCAGATCAAATTGGAATCAGCCTAGGACTTTTAACTGGAGCTTTGGGACTGCTAGGCTGGTAGGATTCATGCTTGCAACCGCTGGGAGCCAGCTTTGCTATCATGTGGGGAGAG